>NW_024881840.1:0-631008 GCF_019059575.1 Amphibalanus amphitrite
CAAAATTTGGATTTTGACCCCCAAAAATCAAAAAAATTGATTTTTTAGAAAACTCAAAAAATTTCCAAATTTTTTTTTTCGAATTTCGAAAAAAAACCGGAATATATGTGATAGTCCCTGCGCTTCGATATACATACCAAATTTTAGATCGATACCTCTTTTCTTGGCCAAGTTATAGCGAAAAAAAAACTGTTAAAAATTGATGACGTCAAATTTTTGAACTCAATTTTTAGCAATTCTAGACCTCGTAGCGCAAAACGGAGACCACCATTTAACTCCCCGTGACGAGCTGCATCGAATCGATACCCATTTTATGCAAAAATATCAACTTTGAAATTTGACCTAATTTGACCTGACCTTGACCTGACCTTGACCTGACCTTGACCAAAACGTGACCTAAGCTGGCCCTAAAGTCTGTCTGACCCACATAATCGCATTTGTCATGTAAAATGGACCATAAAACATGTATCACACGACACTTTCATATTGTGACCCCCCAGTGACCTGACCTTGTGACCTGACCTGGTATCAGTGACCTCAAATAGCAAAATATGTGTTTGAAGAACATTTCCCCATCGATGATTTTCAATGAAATGCATTTTACACGATTTTACAACGCATTTCTTGAAATGCCTGTAAACGGTGAAAATTCGACTTTTGACCTGACCTGTGACGTCATCGGTTTGACCGAGGTCAATGAAATTGGGTCACAAGGTAGTTCCCCGTTGGGGCTATCCAACACCGTTTACCGCTTGTCGCTATGTTGCGTGGTTCTCGAGATCTGAGGGGGGGGGGGCAAAATGCCCCCCCCCCCATCAGACCGCGTTGCTCGGCAGACCCCATCTGGGCGCGGGTTAAAGGGACCATCCCACCTTAACATTAGTTTTGAGTTGAGATAGCCAAGTTCGCGGCCAGGCTCAGAAACCACCATTTATCCTGGTCGCAACCCCCGCAGCTTTATGGTGTTCAAGAAATTTCTTCCCTTTACTTGCAGGGTGGGACCAGCTTAGTCCCTATCTCTTAACCATTAGCGGTTTGTTGATGACGTCAGCAGTCATTTCAACGCCCGCCATTCCTTGAACCCGAGTTTTGCTGACCTTGAGCTCCCTTTTTTATCAACGTGAAATCCGTCGTCGGCGCTGAGAAAGCCTATTGCTTTTCATTTTAATTTGAATATTAGAAGATACCCACCACTGGAACTTGGACTGATATTATACCAAGGCCGAAGATGATCAAGCTGCCTGCTATATCTGGAGCTTGGTGTTCAACTTCAACATGGAATGAAAAACAAAATATCAAAGCAAACTGGATATGGTACTGCAAGTTTAAGTCCAAAGAAATTTGAAGAGCTGACAATTGACATTAATTCTTTTCCCGCAAGGTTTCCGTAGGAGATCACACCATGAAGAAATATTTTTGATGTTAACAGTTAAAAGGGGATTGATCTTCCAGTTTTGACGAAAGACGCTGCTGACTGTCTTTGGAAAAGGATGTCGGCATGAGGTGCAATTGTGCTTGTGAAGTGGTTATAACTGGTCTTTTCACAGTGTTAAATTAAATGTGCCATTGCAGCCAAGTGTGTTATCATGTAAGGTAAAATCAAAACTACAATGTTGGTTTTACGAGCATTGAGAAGGCACTAGGTAACACCTGCCTGTGCTCGTAAATCATGCTGCCAAAGTATTCTAAATTAATTTTATCATACACTTTTGTTGTCCAGAATGGTTGCACTATTGTTTGGTATCATATTATTCCATGTACACATGGTAGTGTTAAGTCCGACCAACATGTTACCAGATTTGAAGCTGTTACGTTACCTAAGTACCTACCTGTTTTTTTACTGGCGTGGTGAATGTCACCTGGATTTTGTTTTGAGGTGCAGACCTAGTAACTCTGACTACATGGGTTTGAAGCTATTATCTATTCTGTTTTTACTGGCCTGGTGAATGGCGACTGATGTTGTCCGTGGATGGCACTGAAACAAATTTTGAGTGTCAACTGCCATGTACAGTGTTTTAATACAATGCTGAGGGCTGAAAGTTGTCTTGTTTAGAGTGGTGAAAGTTCAGGATATGCCAGCCACCATGGTGGGTCAGAGTTAATGTGTTGCAGTCAGTTCGGCTTCGGCAAGCACACGGATGGGCATACGCATCAAGACCTGCTCTGCCATACTTTCAGCCAATTTTACCTAGGCAAGTCTTTTCTTTTTTTCTGCCAAAAGCTATGACATTGTGAATTTCAGTGCTGTGGCCTGTGTGTAGCTTTCAGGAAAGCAATTCTAAATAAAGCTCTGATAAAGTGCATGAAATCAGCAATGCAGCCCTCTATTACATTTTCTACAACATCTTACTTGTTCCTTGCATGGAGAGAAAAATGCAATGTTATGAATTCGTTTATTCACATAATTTGACAAGCATGCAGTTACCTGCTACTATCACTGCACAAAACAGAACAGAAAACATCAGTTGATCAAACACAAGACACAACAGAAGTTTACAACATAGGCCTGCCGAACCTGCTTCCTCCCACCACAGTTGATGCCATTTCCTAGCCTGGCTTGATGTGAGCACTGAATAGCTGCTTTGTCTAATTTCAGCTCACTACCATTCAACTTAAACTACTCTCTTTAAAGTAAGAGTGAGAGCGTTCAGTGTTCATAGCAGCTCGACAGACGACAGACAACAAACATCTTGACAAACCAACCAGTATTTGATTTGGCTAATGATTTATGTGCCTGTTGTATCATGGCCAAACTACTTTAACAGCAATAATCCCTGTTTCATCTTGATCTTGCTTTTAATTCCATTTGAACTCAGATCTTGAAACAATCATCTGAAGTGATATCAGATACTGGCTTCTGTTTCTCTTGAAAGCAAGTTAAAACAACAATGATAAACTAAGGCAGGAGATGTGAGTTGTGGCAATAGATTTTTGATTCAACATATGTCAACCTTATATTGCTTGAGACCTCTGTGACAGACAAACAAATATTATAGTTTTTTGATAGTTTGGATTCTTGGCTTGATTTAGCAGATCAGCTGTGAACCTTGACTTTGAAATCACATGGTACCCGAACGAATCCTCGCATGACATTTCTTCGTCCGCATTTCTTCGTCTACAAATCTTCGTCGGTGCATTTATTTGTCCATCAATGCTTACTCTTGCATATATTTGCGTTGAAGAAGAAATGCGAGCCGATTTTCATATACCCTGATGCGAGACAAAGTAATGCGATACGAATAAATGCCCTGACGAAGATTTGCAGACGAAGAATTGCGATACGAAAAAATGCCATAAGAAGAATTGTCCTGGAATCCTTTGTTGGCCATCATATATTGACCTTGATAAGATAAACGCATCATTCGCGCAATATTTGTCGCACTTTGATACCAAATTATTGCTTCCAAATGCCGACGTAAAGAAAACCTTTATGTGACGTCATAGAAACAGCGGAGTTCCCAAAAAGTAAACAAAAATAAAAGTCTTATATCTCGAAAACGGTTGAATATTTTCCGGTAAAATTTGGTAGATGTTCATTTTCGCTCTTTGTGATTCACGCTACATCACTTTTATGCCAATTCATTAACTTTTTTGAAGGTGGGAGGGTCCCTTTAACACTCGCAAGTCGCACTAATAGCGGGGTCGAACGGACCCCCCCCCCCCCCACGGTTTTTTCGCGATTATCTCGCGCAAAAAGCGGCCGATCGCGACGAAACTCTCAGTACCCTCGAGTTAATCAATTTTACACATACTCTTAAAATTTTATGACCTGACCCAAATGACCTTTGACCTGTGACCTGATTCTCGAGACCATGTTCGACCGGAATCGCGAATTGGCGATGTCGGCTCACATTATCCGCGCAATTTCCTTTTTTGTGGTGTGGGTTTCAAGGTCACGTGATGGTCAGGTCAAGGTCATTGATGACCTTGATGACCTTGCTTCACTTTTCGAGTTTAACATGTTTCTAGGGTAGTCTCTGGAGCTGATTTAGAATTCCCATTTGAAGATTTATGAAGTAGTTTTGGTGCCCTCGTAACATGCTACGAAGCTGTCAGTGGTGGTCAAGACCTGATATGGATGGCCGCCGGCCGGCAGGACTCCTACTGGTTGACCTGACCTGACCTGACCCGACCTGCCCTAAATACATTAAGACATCATAGGTATGTGATCAAAACTAACATGAACTACGTGTTCAGTACCCCGCAAAATCCCTTTTTCAGCCTCACTTTACGAACTTCCAGCAAATCCTGATTTTCCCGATTTTTGGGTCATTGACCTGACCTGGAAGGTCAACCAATGACATAAATAAGACCATAAAATTGGGCATCATTGGCTTACTCTCGTCGCGGGCAACACGTTCGTTCTTCTTTTCTGGAAGCTCTAGCTCCACCAGAGGCCAAACGGCAAGGAGGGTCCAACAGAACCCCCCCCCCTATGCATTAGACCCCCTACGCTTTTGAGAGGCATATATTTCAGGCCTCAGTAACCGTTGCAGTGGTTGGGCTGATCGACCTGCTGCCCTTTTTGTTGGGAAGCCTATTTCCTCTACCTCGCAATTAACTTGCCATTTTGCCCCACCAATGAGTGTTTTGCCCCACCAACTTGAGCTGATTTGCAGGACTTTGTTGTTTTTCAAATCAATCATTGAGGAGCTTTGGAATGTCTGTGTTATGCAAAATGTTACATTTGTAAATACATCCTATACATGTAAATGTATAGGAATTGATTCAGTGTTCATTTTATTTAACTTAACAGTCGGTCAGTGTAGGTTTGATGCCTTTTTGCCCCACCAACTTCCCCGGAAAAGCTCCATCCATGGTGGCACGTGTCACGCGAAAGCTGTTTTGTTGAAGTAGCACCTTTGAAAGACCTAAACCGTTCTAGTAGAGGTTTTAGCCAATGGGTCTACAGTGCAGGGATATTTCTATTTTGCACTCCTCTGAGAGCTAGAGCTTCGCGGAAAAAACGAGCGTGCTGTCCGTCACAAGAAGAAGCCGATGATACCCAATTTTAAGGTCCTAGGTCATCGGTTGACCTTCCAGGTCAGGTCAATGACCCAGAAGTCGGGAAAATCGGGACCTGTTAGAAAGTCGTTAACCCGCGCCCCGTTGGGCTCTGCCGAGCAACGCGCCCCGTTGGGGGGGGGGGGCAATTTGCCCCCCCCCCCTAAGATCTCGAGAACCACGCAACCTAGCGACAAGCGGCAAACGGTGTTGGATAGCCCTATCAGGGAACTACCTTGTGACCCAAATTTATTGACCCAGGTCAAACCGATGACGTCACAGGTCAGGTCAAAGGTCGAATTTTCACCGTTTACAGGCATTTCAAGAAATGCGTTGTAAAATCGAGTAAAATGCATTTTATTGAAAATCATCGATGGGGAAATGTTCTTCAAACACATATTTTGCTATTTGAGGTCACTGATACCAGGTCAGGTCACAGAGGTCAGGTCACTGGTGGGGTCACAATATGAAAGTGTCGTGTGATACATGTTTTATGGTCCATTTTACATGACAAATGCGATTATGTGGGTCAGACAGACTTTTGAGCCAGCTTAGGTCACGTTTTGGTCAAGGTCAGGTCAAGGTCAGTTCAAATTAGGTCAAATTTCAAAGTTGATATTTTGCATAAAAAGGGTATCGATTCGATGCAGCTCGTCACGGGGAGTTCAATGGTGGTCTTGCCCTACGTGGTCTAGAATCGCTAAAAATTGAGTTAAAAAATTTGACGTCATCATTTTTGAACAGTTTTTTTCGCTATGACTTGGCCAAAAAACGAGATATCGATCTGAAATTTGGTCTGTATATAGAAGAGCACAGGGACTATCATATATTTCCGGTTTTTTCGAAATTCGGAATTTTTTGGATTTTGAGTTTTTCTAAAAAAATCAATTTTTTGAATTTTTGGGGGTCAAAAACCCAAAATGTTGAAAATCTGAGATAGCAGTTTTGTAGCGCCGCTTTTTGTCTGCTAGACCATATAAAGAACTTTGAAATTGCTTGGTAACTGTGAATTTGGTGAGCGTTTCAAGATTGCATATTTTTTGCTCATTTTTGCTCGAACATGACCTCAGTTTGACCTCAATAACTCCTGACCTAAGGTGACCTAAGACTTGAAATTTGGTTTGAAGGTGTCAAATTGATGCCCGGGAAGGTACTGAAAATTTGGCGGCGCTGCGCGCCGCCATTTTTTTGCTATTCAGGAAAAACCACAGATGGGGCCAAAATGCCCCCCCCCCAACGGGGCGAGGGTTGTGTGGCTGCTTTGTGATTTTCCCGGGGTGCCGATCACGAATATCGTTTTAGTTTTGATCACAGATGATGTCATTGAGCATTTAAACCAGGTCGGGTCAGGTCAGGTCAGGTCAACCAGTAGGGGTCGTAACTGGTATTTGAAATACATGTCAACTGCCTCTGACAGCTTCGTAGCATGTTACGAAGGCACCAAACTACTTCGTAAATGTTCAAATCGTTGCTGAATTATAATTCAGCTTCAAAAAATAGCCTAGAAACATGTAAAACTCGAAAAAGGGACCAAGGTCACCAAAGGTAATGCGAGCCGACATAGGCCGAATCGCGATTCCGGCCAAACATGGTCTCGGAAAGCATGTCACAGGTCAAAGGTCATTTGGCTCAGGGTCATGAAATTTTCAGGGTAAGTGTAAAACTGATTAATGCGAGGGACTGAAAGTTTCGTCGCGATCGGCCGCTTTTTACGCGAGTTATTCGCGAAAAACCTTAGGGGATGGTTACCCCCTGTGCCGGCGAGGGTTAAGCAGTCGAAAAAAGGCACTTTTGGAAAATTGACATGTGATGGAGACATGGATGATGGAAGAGCAGCAAAAACAGCTGCAATGCGTTCAGTTTTACAATGAGCAATCGATTGGGATGCAACATGAGTTTTACCGGTCAGGTCATGAGCTCGACCTCGAATCAGGTCATGGCCCTCGCCGGCACAGGCCATTTTGAGTCCTTCGACGGCACAAGGGGGGGGGGGCGGTTGGTATAGCCCCCCCCTCGCGTTTAACCCCTGATGGAGCTAGAGCTTCGCGGAAAAAACGAGCGTGTTGCCCGTCACCAGAGGAAGCCAATGATACCCAACTTTAAGATCCTAGGTCATCGGTTGACCTTCCAGGTCAGGTCAATGACCCAAAAATCGGGAATGTCGGGACCTGTTAGAAAGTCGTAAAGCGTGGCTGCTAAGCGGTTTTCCGGGGTGCTGATCACGAATATCGTTTTAGTTTTAATCACAGATGATGTCGTTAAACGTTTAGACCAGGTCGGGTCAGGTCAGATCAGGTCAACCGGTAGGGGTCGCGACGGGTATTCGTAATACGTGTCATCCGCCTCTGACAGCTTCGTAACCTGTTACGAAGGCACCAAAACTACTTCGTAAATGTTCAAATAGTTGCTAAATTCGAATTCAGCTCCAAAAACTAGCTTAGAAACATGTAAAACTCGAAAAAGTGAACCGAGGTCACCAAAGGTCAATGACCTGACCTGACCTTCAGGTGACCTTGACACCCACCCTAATGCATGGGAGCAACATCATATCACATATTTGAACGTTTGAAACCACGAAAAGCTTGCAAACGCGCGGCTAATGCGAGCCGACATACGCCGAATCGCGATTTCGGCCAAACATGGTCACGGAAAATAGGTCACAGGTCAAAGGTCATTAGGGTCAGGGTCATAAAATTTCCAGGGTAGGTGTAAAATTGATCAGTGCGAGGGTACTGAAAGTTTCGTCGCAATCGGCCGCTTTTTACGCGAGTTATTCGCGAAAAACCTTAGGGGGTTGCATCAACCCCCTCCCCTGTGCCGGTGGGGGGTAAAAAATGTTCATCTTTGGAGGTCAAATTACGCACCATTCTACACCATTGGACGAGAGAGACATGGAGCAAGCGAAGCGAGCGGAGTCTTACGTAGAATAACGGAAATTTCTGAGTATGAGCGCCCGGCCGGCCAGCCGTGGTCACGATTTTGTGACGCTTATATCCCAGCAACCACTTGACCGATTTACATGCGGTAATTTTTGTAGGGTAGCTTCATTCCTTCTACCAAGTATTGGACTATTCCCGTTGCATGTGGGTGACCCCTTATGCACGTGCCACGTGCAAAACGAAGAGGTGTCAGTTTTGTTTTGTGTCAGCTGTCAGTTTTACATGGTTGCAATATCTCGGTGACTACTTGTTACAATATCTCGGTGACTACTTGGCCGATTGCGCTGAAAGTTGGCATGTAGGTAGGCACCCACTAGGCAACGCATATCCATCCATCCATGTGAGTTGGGGTGCTGCTGCACGTGCGCACGTGCAGGGGTCGTTTCCAGATCTCGAGAACGGCTGGACCGATGGCGCTCAAATTTGGTACACGGTTAGGGACCAGTTAGTAGGGCAGGGGCGTCGACGCGTAAGGAAAACTGGTCCGACTTTTTCTCGGGGGGCCCCCACCGGTGGGGGCCCCCAGGTGTTAGGTTAGGTTAGGTTAGGCAGGGGCCCCCGTGGCCGCAGCTGGGCCCCCGAGAGCCCCAACAGGGGCCCCCGCGGCCACAGCAGGGCCCCCGCGAGCCACAGCAGGGCACCGCCTAGTCGAAAAAGTGGTCCGACTAGTCGGAAAAGTCGGACCGGTGTCGACGTCCCTGTAGTAGGGTGCCGTGCACAAGTCAGTTGGGAGTTGGGACCCATTCTGCACGTGCGCACGTGCAGGGTGCCGCTTCCAGATCTCGAGAACGGCTGCCGGCTGGGCCGATTGTGCTCAAATTTGGCACATCGCTAGAGACCGGTTAGTAGGGTGCCATGCACAACTCGGTTGGAGGTACCCCCTCGCAATTTCGTGAGTCGCCCCAAAAGGCGTTGTACTGATGATAGCAGAATTGATTGTTTTTAATGCCTATGTACCACTACCCACAACAATGACAACAATGCACCGCTGGGTTACGCTTCGCTTGCGTTCCAGGACCATTGCGACGTCACAGGAAGGGACGCGGGCGGACCGCTGATGACCCGCCCGCTGTCAAAGGGCGGGCTGGGTTTGACGGGCGCACAATAGCGGCCGCGCGCGTGTTCCTGGAAGGGTTAGCGAAGGCACGGGCGCCGGAAGGGTTGGACGCTTTGACCCTCTCCCAGACCTCCCGCTGTTACTGCTACTGAGAAGGGAAATAAGTGACGGTGGTATTCACACAGGCTTTTCACTAATTTCTGACGTTTCGCACGCGTCGTCAACAAGAGATACTTGCACGAACTTTAAGGTAACCGGGCTGTTTGTTAGCTTGAAACGCCGCCAGGGAAAAACATACTGCTCCATGGTATAATTTCTTCCACGTGTGACCGGTCTGGAGCCTTTTCGCATTATGATACTTGTTTTTATCGATATAGGATCTCCATCGATCTTAGAATTTGCGATCTGAATGATGGGGTGGAGCAAGATTATAATGGGTCTGAGCCAGGACAGTAGAATCGGAGTTGGACCCAGAGTCACCAAAATCTTACTAACTCCGACTCCAGAGTAGAATCGACATCGCTAACTGAATGGCTCAAAGTCATACCCGAAGCCAGTCTGCCGAAAAATAGCCGTTTTCACGACGGGCTTTCTGGCAAGTGGACTTATATGGCAGTCTTCGCCATGGGCCGGGCCAGCCCAATGGGTCATGGGCTGGGCTGGGTCACGGGCTGCAGGCTGGGCCCTCAAATACCTATAAATAATCGATGGGCTGTGGATGGGCTGGGCCAAGGACTGTACATCCACTTGTTACAAGGACTGTACGTCCACTTGTACAGGACTGTACAAGTGGACAGAGAGGTTCGCGACTGGGCTAAAAACCACAACTAGCTTATTACTGTGCAAGACTAAAAAAAACGAATAAAAGCATATATGTGCAACGTGCATTGTGCATACTGCTCCCAAAAGATTGATTCTCTGCACCTATGGGTGACATATGTAATACCTGTTTGGTGTCCATGACTTGTTCATGGACACCAAAAGTCCAGTCTCCATTCATTTTTGACGGGCTGGGCTGGGCTGGCCGGGCTAGGCCGGGCTGGACTTTAACAATTTTACTATGCATGGGTTCGCGCTGGGCCGGGCTGGACTGGGATTTTGCGGCCCGTGGCAAACGCTGTTATATGGACTAAATCTGCAAAAATATTTTTAACAGCAAATATGTTAATATTTATCATGACTTTATTTTAGTGTTTTAACCCTCGCATGTGTAGGGGTAGTTGGATGGACCCGCCCCCTCGGTTTTTCGCGAATAATCTCGCTCAAAAAGCGGACGATCGCGACGAAACTTTCAGTACCCCCGAGTTGATCAATTTTACACATGCTCTTTTTTCATGACCTTGACCAAAATGACCTTTGACCCCTGTCCTTTTTCTCGAGACCATGTTTGACCGAAATCGCGATTCAGCGTATGTCAGATCACATTATCCGCGCGTTTCCAGTCTTTTTTGTGTTGTAAACGTCCAAACATGTCGAATGATGTTCATCCCGTGCATTACGATGGTGCCACAGTCACGTTAAGGTCAGGTCAAGGTCATCGACCTTTGAGGACCTTGATTCAATTTTTCGAGTTTTACATGTTCCTGGCATCCGTTTGAACATTTACTTAGTAGCAGACATGTGCATGGATCCGAGTGATGCATCTATGATCTCAGTGGATCTCGAAGCAAAGTACTAGTTCGGATCTATGAGTATGATCCCACCGGATCCGGCGTGAAAAATACGTCTTGGATCTATGATCTCATATGATCTGACGATAAATTAAGAACATGGATCTATGATCTAAGTGGATCCCACCATGCACCACATTTGAAACCATGTTTTAAAGGGTTTCTATGCCAATAAGTGACACAAAACTATGGATTAGGTATGACGTGCGATCACATAAAATCACCAAAACAGAACGTTTGTGAGTTGAAACAAGTGTTTTTTTGGGATATATGTGTTAACAAAAAAAAAGTGAGGATCTATGATCTCACTGGATCTTAACCCGCGCCCCGTAGGGTGGCCGAGACGGCCCCTGTCATTTTCCGTCGATATCTCCTAAACGGCTGGAGATATCGCCACCAAACTTTCAGAACCCGTCTGGGCATTAACTTTACACATTGTGACCAAAACTTTTCCAGAGGCTATGATAGGTTGGCCACAAATGACGTCAGAATGACGTCATGTTCTAGGTAGTTCCCCGGTGGGGCTATCGAACGCCGTTTGAACTTTGAAAATCGGCCAGTAAATTTCTGAGATCTTAGGGGGGCCGAAACGCCCCCCCCCCCTACGGGTTGTAGGGTCCGCCGATAGCCCCACGGGGCGCGGGTTAACCCTATTAGTGGCAGGGGGGGGGGGTTGTTTTCATCCACCCCTCAGGTTTTTCGGGAATATCTCCGAAACCGCTGAAGCTACGATGCTGAAATTGTCTGACTTTTCCTAAAACTAAATTGGGCACATTCCCTGAAAATTTCAAGTTCATAACTTTGCCAGGGGCGGCTCCAGAGCACTGAGAATTGGGGGGTCCTATTCGTGAAGCGAGTCATTTGGGCGAAGATCACGATGCTGATGTATTATAACTGTATGCACCAGTTTTACGAACAGTGAATGAAAGGTATCATGTGATAGCATATGCAAAGTTATTGTGCATCTTCTTTTGACACGTTTTTGCTATAATAGGCGGATCCAGGCGTCCAAAAAGGGGGGTTATTTTTTACCTCCCAACATAGGTGCCCTGACACCGCCTAGGTATGCATGACCAATACAATTTTAGTCGTTCTCTCATAAGAAAATTGTAACATAACCAGTCTAACGCCTTTTGGGGCGACTAACGGAGCGAGCGAGAGGGTGGGCCTTGCACGTGCGAAATTGCGAGGGGGTACCTCCAACTGACTTGTGCACGGCACCCTACTAACCGGTCTCTAGCGATGTGCCAAATTTGAGCACAATCGGCCCAGCCGTTCTCGAGATCTGGAAGCGGCACCCTGCACGTGCGCACGTGCAAAATGGGTCCCAACTGACTTGTGCACGGCACCCTACTAACTGGTCCCTAACCGTGTACCAAATTTGAGCGCAATCGGTCCAGCCGTTCCCGAGATCTGGAAACGACCCCTGCACGTGCGCACGTGCAGCAGCACCCCAACTCTGGCACATGTATATGCAGTGCCTAGTGGGTGCCTACCTACATGCCAACTGTCAGCGCAATCGGCCAAGTAGTTACCGAGATATTGCAACAATTACAAAACTGACACCTCTTCGTTTTGCACGTGGCACGTGCATAAGGGGTCACCCACATGCATCGGGAATAGTCCAATACTTGGTAGAAGGAATGAAGCTACCCTACAAAAATTACCGCGTGTAAATCGGTCAAGTGGTTGCTGAGATATAAGCCTCGCAAAAGCGTGACCACGGCCGGCCGGCCGGCCGGCCGCTCATACTCAGAAGTTTCCGTTAATCTAAGGAAAGACTACGCTCGCTTCGCTCGCTCCGTAACAAGACCATTGCCACCCTTTTTAGAAACAGTACCAGTATAACGCCTTTTGGGGCGAGTAACGGAGCGAGCGAGAGGGTGAGCCTTGCACGTGCGATATTTCGAGGGGTACCTCCAACTGACTTGTGCACGGCACCCTACTAACCGGTCTCTAGCGATGTGCCAAATTTGAGCACAATCGGCCCAGCCGTTCTCGAGATCTGGAAGCGGCACCCTGCACGTGCGCACGTGCAAAATGGGTCCCAACTGACTTGTGCACGGCACCCTACTAACTGGTCCCTAACCGTGTACCAAATTTGAGCGCCATCGGTCCAGCCGTTCTCGAGATCTGGAAACGACCCCTGCACGTGCGCACGTGCAGCGGCACCCCAACTCTGGCACATGGATATGCAGTGCCTAGTGGGTGCCTACCTACATGCCAACTTTTAGCGCAATCGGCCAAGTAGTTACCGAGATATTGCAACAATTGCAAAACTGACACCTCTTCGTTTTGCACGTGGCACGTGCATAAGGGGTCACCCACATGCATCAAGAATAGTCCAATACTTGGTAGAAGGAATGAAGCTACCCTACAAAAATTACCGCGTGTAAATCGGTCAAGTGGTTGCTGAGATATAAGCCTCGCAAAAGCGTGACCACGGCCGGCCGGCCGGCCGGCCGCTCATACTCAGAAATTTCCGTTAATCTAAGGAAAGACTACGCTCGCTTCGCTCGCTCCGTAACAAGACCATTGCCACCCTTTTTAGAAACAGTACCAGTATAACGCCTTTTGGGGCGAGTAACGGAGCGAGCGAGAGGGTGAGCCTTGCACGTGCGATATTTCGAGGGGGTACCTCCAACTGACTTGTGCACGGCACCCTACTAACCGGTCTCTAGCGATGTGCCAAATTTGAGCACAATCGGCCCAGCCGTTCTCGAGATCTGGAAGCGGCACCCTGCACGTGCGCACGTGCAAAATGGGTCCCAACTGACTTGTGCACGGCACCCTACTAACTGGTCCCTAACCGTGTACCAAATTTGAGCGCCATCGGTCCAGCCGTTCTCGAGATCTGGAAACGACCCCTGCACGTGCGCACGTGCAGCGGCACCCCAACTCTGGCACATGGATATGCAGTGCCTAGTGGGTGCCTACCTACATGCCAACTTTTAGCGCAATCGGCCAAGTAGTTACCGAGATATTGCAACAATTGCAAAACTGACACCTCTTCGTTTTGCACGTGGCACGTGCATAAGGGGTCACCCACATGCATCAAGAATAGTCCAATACTTGGTAGAAGGAATGAAGCTACCCTACAAAAATTACCGCATGTAAATCGGTCAAGTGGTTGCTGAGATATAAGCCTCGCAAAAGCGTCCGCACGGCCGGCCGGCCGGCCGGCCGGCCGCTCATACTCAGAAATTTCCGTTATTCTACGTAAGACTCCGCTCGCTTCGCTCGCTCCGTAACCAACAAAAACCTTATTTACCAGTATAACGCCTTTTGGGGCGACTAACGGAGCGAGCGAGAGGGTGGGCCTTGCACGTGCGAAATTGCGAGGGGGTACCTCCAACTGACTTGTGCACGGCACCCTACTAACTGGTCTCTAGCGATGTGCCAAATTTGGGCACAATCGGCCCAGCCGTTCTCGAGATCTGGAAGCGGCACCCTGCACGTGCGCACGTGCAAAATGGGTTCCAACTGACTTGTGCACGGCACCCTACTAACCGGTCCCTAACCGTGTACCAAATTTGAGCGCAATCGGTCCAGCCGTTCCCGAGATCTGGAAACGACCCCTGCACGTGCGCACGTGCAGCAGCACCCCAACTCTGGCACATGTATATGCAGTGCCTAGTGGGTGCCTACCTACATGCCAACTTTCAGCGCAATCGGCCAAGTAGTTACCGAGATATTGCAACAATTACAAAACTGACACCTCTTCGTTTTGCACGTGGCACGTGCATAAGGGGTCACCCACATGCATCGGGAATAGTCCAATACTTGGTAGAAGGAATGAACCTACCCTACAAAAATTACCGCGTGTAAATCGGTCAAGTGGTTGCTGAGATATAAGCCTCGCAAAAGCGTGACCACGGCCGGCCGGCCGGCCGGCCGCTCATACTCAGAAATTTCCGTTAATCTAAGGAAAGACTACGCTCGCTTCGCTCGCTCCGTAACTACAGGGTATATTGAATTAGGGGGTAGGACCAAGTTTAGTAGGCATGATCTCAGCAATTATCTTGTTTTATATGGCGGTTTTCATTATCACAATATCAGTGGCGTATCCAGGGGGAGGCCAAGAGGCCATGGCCTCCCCCTTTGGCATCAAACATGCAAGTGGGCCCTTTGGGTTACCTGAGTGCAGTGACGTACCCAAGGGGGGCCATGGGGCCCTGAGGGGTGCCCTGGTTACCTGAGGGTCCCCCTGGTCACCTGAGTGGTTCCTGGTTATCTGATGGGCCCTGGTTATCTGGGGGCCCCTGGTTATCTGAGGGGCCCATGGTTATCTGAAGGGTGGTTATCTGAGGGGGCCCTGGTTATCGGAAGGACTTCTGGTTACCTGAGGGGCCCCTGGCTACGGGGGCCCTGGTTACCTGAGGGGTCCATGACTACCTGAGGGGCCCCTGCTTACCTGACGGGCCCCTGGTTACCTGGGGGCCCCTAGCTATCTAAGGGGCCCCTAGCTACCTGAGGGGCCCCTGATCCCCTGGGTGATCCCTGGCCAGTGATCTGAAGAAACCCTGGTCTGGTCACCTGAAGGGCCCATGTTTGCCCGGGGAGTACCTGGCTATATGAAGGGCCCCTGCAGTCACATAAAGGCCCTTAGTTACCCGTGGAGCCCCTGGTATAACCTTCCCCTGGTTATCAGAGGGTCGCCTGGTCACCTGGTGGGCCCCTGGTCAATTGAAAGGCCCTGGTCAATTGAAAGGCCCCTGGTCACCTGAGAGGCCCCTGATTACCTGAACGGCCCGTGATCACTCGGATTCAATGGTATGGCCAGGGCGAGGGGGCACGTGTTCGTTATAGGGTTTAGGGTCCCCTCGGGCCCGAGAGGCCCTGCGGTGCCAATTGGCGGGAGAGGGCCCGCGCTGGCAACGCTTCAACTGGAAAGGAGACCACAGGGCTTGTGAGAACACCCCATGGGCTCTTGTGTAGCCACGCTTATCTCCAGAAGGGCCTCACGCCAGGTTGTGAGGGACCTTGCCAGCCCTGAGGGCTCTTGCCGGCCAATAAGGGATCAGCTGAGAAGGGCCCCATACCCGTTTGCTATGGCCCCACGGCCCACACCGGTGTTTCTGAGGGCCCTCACAACGGCGCCTGCGAGGGCCTCCACTGCCACCTCTAAGGGCCCCACACCAGTGCCTCTTAAGGGCCTACTTCGGCGGCTCTGAGAGACCCCACACCGGCGCCTCCGAGGGCCCTATGCAGCGCATCTGACGGTCACTTACCAGCGACTCTGAGGGCCTATTACCGACCTCTGAGGGTCCCTTGCCGGCCTATGAAGGGCCACCAGTAACTTTCAGGGCCCCACACACGCCTAAGTGATGGCCCCACCAGTGTCTCTAAGCCCTATGGCCCTCACAACGGCGCCTGTGAGGACCCCACACCAGCGCATCTGACGGCCTTTCACCGACACCTCGACAGACAGACGGACAGAGGGGCCCGTCTGCAAGGGGGGACCGGACCCACTGTGCCCAATCCCCTCATCGAAAGGTTCTGGATACGCCCCTGCCTGGGTTGACAGCGGCATCCGGGTGACCCGTGGGCCCTTCGAGAGCAGGTGGACCACTCCTGGGTGAAATCCTGGGTACGTGCCTGCTTGAGTGTCCCAAGAGAAACGACCTTCAGGGTCTCATCCAAAGTACTGGCCCAAGCATAAATAAAGTCAAACTGCGTCAAACTATCTTAAAATGCCACTTGATGGCCCTCATAGGCCCTCAGAGGCCAAGGCCGAGCCCCCAGAGGCTAGCGTGGGCCCTCAGAGGTCGCTTTGGCGGCCATAAAGAAGCTTATACTCGAGCGTGGGATCCTTTGACGCTGGTGTACCTAGAGCCCTAAGGAGCCAGCGCTCAGCCCTCTAAGGCCAGCGTGGGGCCCTCTAAGGCCATTGTGGGATCTTTTAAGGCCAGTGTGGGGCCTTCTAAAGCCAGTGTGGGGCCTTCTAAGGCCAGTGTGGGGCCTTGCAAGGCCAGTGTGGGACCATCTATGTCCAGCATGGGGCCGTCTATGTCCAGAGTGGGGTCTTTTAAGCCCAGCGACATGGGGCCTTCTTAGGTCAGATTGAGGCCCATTGGCCACCGAGACTAGCTTGGGGCCCTCTGAAGACAATGTGGAGCCCTTTTAGGCCAGTGTGGGGCACTCTGTGACCAGCGTGAACCCTCTGAGGCCAGCGTGGGGCCATCTGTCATCTGACTTCAGACTTCATAGGCTGGTGCTGGGCCCTCAGAAGCCAGCGCGGGCCTTCATAGGCTGGCGTCGGGCCATTAGAGGCCACCTCGAGGGCCTCAGCAGGCACTTTTCAGATCTTATGCATGTTTGGGCCCCCTGAGGAAGGAGTGGCCCTAGGCCGGCGTGGGACCCTCAGGGGGCATCATGGGCTTCTAGAGACCGGCGTGGGTTCGAGAGCGGCATAGGGTCGTCAGACTGACTCAAAGACTCCCTAGAGCCAGGGGGGCTATGAGGTCAGCCATAGCATGGGTCTCCTGAGGCCATTATGGGGCCCGGAGGCCAGCGTGGTTCACTCTGTTGCCGGTGTGGGGCTTTCAGAGGCCAGAATGAGCCTTCAGAGGTCGGAGTGAGGCCAATGTGGGCGACATAGAGCTATCAGAGTCTAGATCAGAGCTCAACCCGAGTCAGGCCCTTCTAAAGTTAAGGGTATCAGCCCTCCACCAGCGCAAGACACTAAGAGATTGACATCTGCCCTTTGAAAAATGTTACAATCGTAAAAAATTGACAAAACATTTTGCTTTTAATAATCTTGAGTGGCCCCGGCGACGACCAAAGGAAAAAAACTGTATGCCTTTTGCTGAAATAAATTGTACACTACATAGAGCTATAGATATCGATGGCTTTTTCACGTTTTTCGTTTCTTTTTTAGATTGCCGAGTGTGCCTAAAAGGGCTCCTCATATGGTGAAAGTGGCAAAGAACCGCACCTGGGCGTGGGTTAAGTACGCCACTACTGGGGCCCCTAAGGTAAGGGTGGGGCCCCTTGAGCATATTTGGCCTCCCCCTTTTCAAGATCCTGGATACGCCACTGCACAATATTATTTTTGATATCATTAAGTTTGTATATCTCGGTTTTACGAAAAATAGTAGCGCAACAAAGATAAATTTCGCGAAAAAATAATTTTAGTTGGAAACATCCATTCTGGTATGCAAAATTCAGTATGAAGCCCAGTATAGTGACCGTCTACTGTGCTTCCAAGGCTGAGTACCTGATATCAACAGGATTTGTTCACTATTTTGCTTTACGTTGCTAGGTGGTTGCTAGGGAGCTAAGGATACTCTCTTGCGCGATCATTTGCACTTATTTTTCCTCATTATACCGACATGTTGCTGTTTCTGAGGCCTAACTCATGCTAAGAAAAAAAGCAGTTTTCTTAAAATGTGTATCTAAGTGCCGTAGTATTAACACAGCTCTGCAATTCTGCTTAAATATCTCTAAAATCCTGACTTCCCGGAAAATTGTTGGTGGTGATGGGGATCGAGCCAGTCGATGAAAAGTAAGTCAATATTCAAAGGCTTCAAAACGTTATTTTTTGTTGTTCTGTAAAATAGCAATGCAAAGACCGATGACAGTGCCAGTGTTAAGCTTTCCAATGAAGCATTGCAATTAGTAGTAAGGTTATTATCACCTAAGATATCTTCCATCAAATATTAGAATTCTGCCATTGTCTTGCTGTAGAACAGGGTTACTTTCAGTCTCTTGGGAACACGATTTGCCGGTCTCAGATCGAAAAACACTTCAAAAAGCGGTAATAGACAATGAAATTTCCCACCTAATAGCATCTCGGGTTTTTATATATCCTGTACAGAATTTTCATAAATCAGACGTAAAAATGGCCAATTTCGTCAGATTCCGAATTTTTGCCATTGGATCTAATGTAAAGCATGGCTACTTTCAGTCTCTTGGGAACACGATTTCCGTAACTCAGATTGAAAAACACTTCAAAAGTCGCAGATAGTAGACGATTTATTCTACAAGATAGCATCTCGCTTTTTTCTGTATCTGGTCATGTATCTTCATAAAACCCTCTCAAATATAGTCAATTTAGCATTAAAGTCTATAGATTTAGAAGAATTTTCATATCCGACTAGATTTGGGCTACCATGTCTGTCGACCGGGGGATTTACTATACTTTTTGTGTACCCCCAATCTCAATGATCTGTATCCGCCTATGATTTTTGAAAATGCATATTTTTAGGATCCATGTGAATTGCTGGTTCATTCTCTATCGATCGGCAAAAGTTGCGTTAAGATTGGCTCAGAAACCTGGCCGTGATAAACAGTCTAAAATGTATCTGCAATATGCCCGTTTTTACCCCCCTCTAACCCCCTATTGACATTTTTTAATTTTTTTTTAAAAATGTAGATCACGTTGAGCGAAATCGAATGTCGTTTGAATTTTGAAAATCGGCCCGTTAGATCTCGAGATATCAAGGGAGGAGTCGTAAACAGCCCCCCCTGCCACTAATAGGGGTAGCCAGGAGCCTGCCACTAATAGGGTTAACCCGCGAGTTGCTAGGAGGGGGGCGTTAAACGCCCCCACTTTTTTCGCCGGGCCATAGCATAAAAACGGCCAGGCGCGCCAAATTTTGGGTACCTGTAGGGAATTGATTGAAGTTTATTGTGACAAAGTTTCAAAAAAATCGGTCGGAAAATTTTTGAGATATCGAGGTTTTAGTGACGTCATGATTTCTGAGTTTTCGACCAAAAACGGCATATGGTCAAAAAATCATATAAAATCACAGAATAGACATACAGACATGCTGTAAACGCCATTAGACTGCCAATACCATGAACAATCAGATGGCTATCTTTGATAATTGATTATCGTTCCGCATTTTCCAAAATCTTGAACTGAATCTTGGCAATTTCTCGTGACTACTTCACGACCATGATACATGCATTTCTTAAATTGAACTTTTTTAGCCAAACACGTACACATATGATAAAATGAATGTCACCATCGTGCTCTACGCCCCAAATTACCCATAAAACATGTGTCACAGGCTGCGAATATCAGTTTTTATTTTCGGGGATATGTGCCTGCCCGGTTGACCTGACCTTGACCCTGACCTATGCTTGACTGACCCCTGCATGGAGCTGACACTCTTGTAGGCCTTATGTGATGGATTGTGCACCGTTTTGACAGAGTTTATGACGAGAGGCGCCCATTGCGAAGTCCTGAAGTCCATCCTACTGAAAGCCCGATTTCAGGTGTTTGACCTGACCTTGACCTGACCTGTGACCTCAAAATTCAACTTTAAAGTACTCATCTGAAGCGTCTCGTCGCGTTCTTTCGTTTGCCGCCTCGTGCGTTTCGCTGCGCCTATTGGTTCTCGAGTTATCGGCTGGGGGCGTTTAACGCCCCCCCCCCCCAGCAAACGGTGGGTGGCGAAATACCCCAGCAACTGCCGGGTTAAGACTCGGATCTGTGATCCTTACGGATCTCTCGATAAATTACAGAACTGGATCTATAACCCCGTCGGATCTGAGATCAGGATCCGTGGGATCAGATCCCAGATCCATTATCTCGGATCCATGCACATGTCTGCTTAGTAGTTTTAGTGCCTTCGTAACATGTTACGACGCTGTCAGTGGTAGTTGATACCTACTATGGGGGCGTTCAACGACAAATCGACAAGTGCCCTGCACCCTCATATTTTATTTTTTGCTTAAAATTGGTCTAATGGGTTGTGATGGGCGGGGAAGCCAGCTGTGGCAAGGATTTTTTTTCTTCGAACAACGGTTTCCGAGATATAGCCTCGGGCAATTCCTGGATGTCGCGCTGCAGCCCTATGTTTGGCTGCCTATAACTCAAAAACTATTGGTTTTCTACGATAAAAACTTTATATGGTTCAACTCACAATCAACCAACAAACATTTTTGCTATCTCGGATTTTAATTTTTGAAAATTTTGATCACGTGACCTTTTGACCTATTTTTCGAAGAGTGACCTTGATATTTTCCTCACTGAAAGTTGCAATTTTGTCTGATGACGATTAAAGCCTTATCAATTGTCATTCATATACGAAAATAAAAAAGTGGATATCGCCCTGCGTTGACCTCAGGTCAGGGCATTTTAATGACCTGTCCATTATTACGAGCGGGAGCGACAGCGAGATCTGGAGAATAAAGCAAGATAGCGACAAGCGGTAAACGGTGCAGGAGCAGGGTACAAATGAATAACGTCTATAATTTTTACTGAGGTCATTTTCAGGTCAGGTCAAAGATGACGTCACAGGAGCAAAAAGGAAGTCAAAATTGCGGCACTAGGGTAGACCGGGGCAAGTCGCCCCGCCGAGGTAAAACGCCTCACCGATGTTTCTCGGAACTAGCAAGGTTCTGGGGAAACATCCTCTCTTCTATAAAACGTGCACTATATGATCATTATATGAGCAAACTGGAAAGAAATTGTGATAACTCTTTAGGGAGATATAGCCAAAAATTTGTTTTTGGAGTGATTTTTATGTTTTGCAGTCAGATTATGCATCATGGCGTTCTTTTATTGTCGACATCAGGTTAACGACTTTTATGTATTTTGAACAACTAGTGTCTAACGCTTATAATAATGGGTTGGTCCGTTTTAAATTATCTCTTGCTGGAGTGCAAGGCGTTGTTCTCTGACCGAACTACGTGATGGGGTAAAACGCCCCAGTAGGTCGCGGGGCAAAAAGCCCCATGGGGCGTTTTACCTCATGTGTTGTTCCGAATACCCACTTCCTAATGTTCGGTAACTGGCGAACAGTAAGTTTCTATGCAATTTTATGTGCTTTTCTCAGCAAATTAATGGCAAAGGAAGTATTTTGTTAACATTTGCATTGCAATAATTTATTATTTGGCCTTATGAGCCAGGTGAAAAACCTGTACATACAATAGTGTCATAGCTGAACACCTGACAGGATGGAAGGTGCTAACTTCAGAGCCGTGCCTCCAGAGGTCTAACGGGCCTCCCATATAAGATTTAGTCAACTAGCATGTTTAATCTTTAATCTAGAGTATGGGGCTTCTTGCCCCAGGCCGTGGGGCGTTTTGCCCTGGGGTTGGGGCAAAATGCCCCATTTGCAGTTGCTTCACAAATCACTTCCTAGCTGGGAGTTCGATCATAAGTGAATGAATTTGACGGGTGGAATTTAAAGTAAAATGTCCAAAGAACGCATTGAGCACAAATTTGGCCTTCCAGGTGATGTGGGACAAAAGTTATGTAGCGAAATAAATTATCTGGGGCGTCTTGCCCCAGGCTACCCTACATATATATGAAGTTTTTCTCGAATAACTTTCAAGGTATCGCAGCTAGGAACAAACTAATATCACCATCGTGATCCTCTCGTCGATCCGCATCGAAACATATGTATGTTGACCTCGAAAGGTCAAAAGGTCAAAAGTTGACCTTAGGTCACGTGAACTAAGGTCAACTTTTGACCTTTCGATTTTTCGAGGTCAACATACATATGTTTCGATGCGGATCGACGAGAGGATCACGATGGTGCTATTAGATTGTTCCTAGCTGGGATACCTTGAAAGTTATTCGAGAAAAACTTCATATATATAGTGCCGCAATTTTGACTTCCTTTTTGCTCCTGTGACGTCATCTTCGACCTGACCTGAAAATGACCTCAATAAGAATTATAGACCTTATCCGTGTGTACCCTGCACCGTTTACCGCTTGTCGCTATCTTGCTTTATTCTCGAGATCTCGCTGTCGCTCCCGCTCGTCACGTGACCTAAGGTCAACTTTTGACCTTGCGACCTTTCGAGGTCAACATACATATATTTCGATGCGGATCGACGAGAGAATCACGATGGTGCTATTAGTTTGTTCCTAGCTGGGATACCTTGAAAGTTATTCTAGAAAAACTTCATATATATGTAGTGCCGCAATTTTGACTTCCTTTTTGCTCCTGTAACGTCATCTTTGATCTGACCTGAAAATGACCTCAGTAAAAATTAAAGACCTTATCCATTTGTACCCTGCACCGTTTACTGCTTGTCGCTATCTTGCTTTATTCTCCAGATCTCGCTGTCGCTCCCGCTCATAATAATGGACAGGTCATAAAAATGACCTGACCTGAGGTCAACGCAGGGCGATATCCACTTTTTTATTTTCGCATATGAATGACAATTGATAAGGCTTTAATCGTCATCAGACAAAATTGCAACTTTCAGTGGGGAAAATATCAAGGTCACTTCGAAAAATAGGTCAAAAGGTCACGTGATCAAAATTTTCAACAATTGAAGATCCGAGATAGCCAAAATGTTTGTTGGCTGATTGTGAGTTGAACCATATAAAGTTTTTATCGTAGAAAACCAATAGTTTCTGAGTTATAGGCCGCCAAACATAGGGCTGCAGCGCGACCTGCTGGAATTGCCCGAGGCTATATTTCGGAAACCGTTGTTCGAAGAAAAAAATCCTTGCCACAGCTGGCTTCCCCGCCCATCACAACCCCTTACACCAGTTTTCAACGAAAAATAAAATATAAGGGTGCTAATTTAATTTTTTATTTGTCGATTTGTCGTGGAAGTTTGTTTATTTGTCGGCATGTCTGACGTTTATGGATGGATAGCCGGACGCCTCATGGTTGACCTGACCTGGACTGACCCCAGCTAGCCTTAAGTCAGGTGAAAGGTCAGGCCGCCAAAGGTCAAATTTTGCCAATGTCAACATTTTTTCTTCAAAAAAGCGGCGTACAACTCGGAAACCAATAGAGCTACCCAGCTGATAACTCAAGAACCAATAGACGCAGCAAAACGCACGAGGAGGCAACCGAAAGAACGCAACGAGACACTTCCGATGAGTACCTGAAAGTTGAATTTCAAGGCCACAGGTCGGGTCAAGGTCAGGTCAAACACATGAAATTGGGCTTTCAGTAGCATGGGTCCAAAACACCTCTGGTGACCTGACCTTTCACCTGACCGAAAAAGTGACCCAAGTAATTTCGCCATTATTCCTGACGCTTTTTCGAACGTTGCTTTCCCCGTATCGCTACATGGCCCCGGAGCCGAGTTAAGTATAGGTATTGGCAGTCCAATGACGTTTACGGCATGTCTGTATGTCTATTCTGTGATTTTATACCTATGATTTTTTAAACATGTGTCGTTTTTTGTCGAAATCTCAAATCATGACGTCACTAAAACCTCGATATTTCAAAATATTTTGAACTGATCTTTGGAAACTTTGTCACAATAAACATCTATCAATTCCCTACATGTAGTATGTACCTACCTACACAAAATTTGGCACAAAACATCGTGCCTATACTAAAATTCTGCAACAGCAATATTCCAAGTGTTCGTGCTTACAAACGGGCCAATTGTCTATATTGACTCTCAGTTGCTCCCGGGTCATGCGCAGCGCCTCGCCGACTGAGCGTAGCCAGGCGACAAGCCAGCCCGGCACCGCAAGAACGGCGCTGCCTCCCCCCTCCCCTCCTCCCGACCCCGTCCCCCGACCGCCGCGGCATTCCTCAGGCCACAATAGTGACTCCCCTCCCTCAGCTGACCCGTCCTCAGGTGCGGACTGCGGTGTACACTGGACAAATACCTCTGCCGGGGCTAACGGGGTCCATGTTTGAACAAGGGATTAAGGGAAGCCTTCAAACATCTCAGGCGGAGTTTTCGCCGAAACTACCAGCTAGCGCCATCCACCGGTGAACGGCGGTACTAAACTTCATTCGCTAGTTCCCGAAACGACACACCATGGACTAAAAAGATATTTGCTCACGGTAAGCGATTTGGCAAATTGTCGCTCGTCATTCTTGTCCGAGTCCGCAATGGCTATAGAGAGGGTAACTACCGATCGCGTCTGGTGTTTGCAGGGTACCTATACGAAATGTAGGTACCGCGCTCTCGGGGAGATACCGGCTACCGACAAACCTCTAAGGAGAAATGATGCGTCAATTGACGCGTCTTGCATGAATGAAGATGCTGCCGCAATCGCTCTTACAGCATAGAACAACTTTTTTTGTTATGAGCTTACTTGAAAGCTTCGACCTATGGAAGCGAACATGCTTACGACTTACGAGTACCTATCTTGGCTCGCACCATCGAAAAAGGAAATAATGCTGATGTCTTATTTTCTTTTTCACACTTTTATAATCACATTGAAATATATGAAACAGTGATGCCTATCGTAAAGTGAATGCACATTTGTTAAAACTTCTGCAATTGCAAGGGTATGGGGACACATACAATTAGGTTTCGAAATTAAGCGCAACCCGAGTCGCAAAGCGTTAAAGGATTTCTTAACGTTTATGCCTTGCTTTAATAAAAATAAGATTATAAATCCAAGTAAAAAGTATGAGTAATGCTTTGATATAAATGAATGCGTAGCAAAGCAAAGAAAACACATATTGCTTCAAAAGATGGGGTCGGTGCCTTCGTAGTCGTGACAAATGGAATAAATTTAGGGACGTACGCACCTCACAACGAGCCAGGGAGCAAGTGCAGGGTGCTGACGAAGGAATCCTGTCTGCAGTGCCATCTGCTCAGCCCTTCCCACCGAACCGGTCAGAGAGAGAATGAATTTTAATGGTGGCTAATGAGCACACATAGCGGTCGTAGCGGTGCGTGGTTTTACCTTTCACCAGGTGTTCGAGGCAGCTGCGATATTCATGATATTAGGATAACGGGTGTCACAGGGTATTTTGGTAGATGTCGGTCACAAGCGTGCGAAATGTCGTGTGCTAATGACAACTGATATAGATAGCCTCAGCATTTCTGCGCTCACATCTGAAGTTCAAATGTTATCACCATCTACATCCGCAGCACTCAAATATGATGCGATACAATCGCTAGTTTCGTTTCAAAAGTGAATATTTGCGCTTGCAGACGGTAAAAACACTGGGTTAACTAGAGGATCAGGAAAATTAGGGAATATTTATTCCGGTATGTTTTTACTTTTTACCTACGCAAAATACGGAGAAGGGTCATCTATTTGTAGCTGACTTTTACTCAATCGTAAACGACTGCCAGCACTATATGAATTTCGAGACTTCAATGAATGCATCATAGCAGGTGCCAATTGCAAGTGGGATTGGTCACGCCCTGCACCTTCAAAACCAGGGCTTCAAGGGTATATCACAAGGAGTTTTATATTTTCTTTACTTCCTGATGATCCCGTGCGAATACAAGCAGAGCGTGCGGTGCCAACAGTCGGGCAAACATGTGGCACACAGGTTAACCCGCGCACCGACGGGGGTCTGCGCCAACTTCGCACCGACGGGGGGCGGATGACCGCCCCCCCCTGAGATCTCGAGAACGAAGCAAGATAGCGACAAGCGGTAAACGGCATCGGATACGCACGGTCAAGGTCTACAATTTTTACAAAGGTCATTTTCAGGTCAGGTCAAAGATGACGTCACAGCGGTCGAAAAAGTCAAAATGGCGGCGCTAGATATGGAGAGAGTTTTTCTCGAATAAATTTCGACCTAGTCAAGATAGGAACAAACTAAGGGCACCATCGTGATCCTCTCGTCAATCCACATCGAATGATATATGAGTTGACCTCGAAAGGTCAAGGTCAAAGGTTGACCTCAGGTCACGTGACCTCGAGGTCATCATGTATATCATTCGATGCGTCTTGACGAGCTGAACACAATGAGACCATCCGCGTGGCTGTATCTTGTTCCTGCACGGAGTTATTGGCAAAAAAACCTTTGGTGACCTTTGATGACGTCACATGACCTTACAGCTGCCCAACAGCAAAACTGACCTCAAGGTAGTGAAGGTTGATCGTATATGAAGTCATGTATGGTATATGGGGTCATTCCGACCCGTTTTAGTGGAAAAACAGGGAGTTGATTTTCCCCCATTGACTTATTTATAATGTGGAGGTCGCGAAATTGACCTGACCTTAGGTCACCGATATCAAAATTCCGAGATATACAAATTGTAGCTACTAATGACCTCACAACATCCTGTGACTTTCAAAGGCCTCCGACATCTACTGTAGCTCTGGCACGGTGACAAAGTTGCAAAAAAGTGACTTGAGGTTGGGTCATTCAAAGTGACCTGGTGACCTGACCTTAAAAGTTAGGAGGTTCAAACTTGCACACCATGTGTAAAATTGATTAGGGAATGGTCGTACTAAGTTTCGGGGCGATACGCACCGCGGTTTTCCCGCTATTTGCGAAAAACCTCAAGGGAGCGGATATCCGCCCCCCGTCAGTGGGCGTGTTACCATGTGCCCTAGTCTGCTGTGAGTGGTCAGTGCTGATTGGTCTCGGTGTCTGACTTTGCTCTGATGTACACATAGCTTTTATTACCACTTCACCCATATGCTTTTCTAACGCTCAACTTTTTAAACTTTAAACATAACTGTTCAGTGATCAACAACATATGTATATGGTTATTCGTTACCTTTACGAGCATATGAATAAATGATAAGTTTTTGAAGCAAGATTTACATCATAGTGTATCACATCAGCAACTGTACTTACTTTGCTTGAATGGTGTCACACAACAGCATATCACATTGTGCAGTTATTATAAATATATTCTGGAATGTGACGTGTACTTTTCATAGGCCCGCAGTCGGCAGAGCCCTACCAATGACATTGCTCACCGCTGACCTCATGCGAGCCATCCATTCCATATGTCAGCATGGATTTACGAGGCACCGATTGTAATGCAGACGCATGGATGAGAGGCGGATGCAGTCGTCATGCTGCTTCGCCGGTAAATCCACACACATTCCGGGAAAACATACTCTGAGCAGAGGCTATGAATGATTCATTGTTGCACTTCGCAGGTTATTTCAGGTCTTGTGTTGTTATAAGTGATGTCAATTACAGAAAATCGGGATACCGATACCAAACCAAATACCAGCCATCCGAAATGCCATTCGAAAATACCGAAACCGAACCAACTTGAGAATGCCAGGGAAATATTGACTTTTTTAACGAATTCGCAGCCCCTCATACCTTAGTGAGGTTTCATAATACCAACACAATGCCAAAAATATTAGGACTAAAATAACAAATACCAAATTGCAGACATGGGCACGAATCCCAGACGACCAAACACGAAAATCAAGATTACCACTAGATAAGTGGTCTTTAACCCGCGCGGGGCTGGGGTCTCCAGCCGAACGCGCGGGGCTGGGGGGGGGGGGTAAATTTTACCCCCCCCCCCTGTTATCTCCCGAACTAATGGTCCGATTTGGAAAATTCAAACGCCAATCGAAAGCTCTCATCACGAACAACATGTACTTAATTTAAAGTTTGAGGTCAAGGTCAAGGTCAGGTCAAGGGTACAAATTGCAAGTTTCTACAGTATCGGCCTTGCACCGTAGTTGCCGAAGAATGGAGTCATGGACTGAGACTGATTGCCCAAAACGTGTTCTTAGGCTACCAAGACAATATTCGTTGCATACAATATCATTCAGAGGTCAAGGTCAAGGTCAGGTCAGGTCAGGTCAGGTCACCAAAAAACAAAATATAGAAAAGGGCATGTGCGACACATATTTTATGGGTCATTTTACTCATAGAATTCAATAGGCACACTCAATAAGTGATATGGACCACCTCTGGATGAATTTCAGGTCGAGGTCAGGTCAAGGTCAGGTCAAGTGAGGTCAAATTTTGAAGTTGGTTGTTAAGGCCTAAAAAGGTGTCTATCTGATGCAGTTTTTCACGCCGAATCGAATTGTGCTATTTTTATTTCCGTACGAGGTCTAGAACTTCCAAAAAAGTCATTTTTCAAAAAATTTGTGTGTCGTGACGTCATAAAATTTTGAATAACTCCCACATTTTTGAACCGATTCTTCTAAAATTTGGTATGTAGGTGCACATAGACCACTTCTCTGACATATATTCCGTTTTTTTCGATAGACTCAAAATTTTGGATTTTATAATGATTTTTCCAAAAAAGTCAGTTTTTTGAAAAAATCTAGGCCAAAATCCAAAATTTTCAAAAAACCGAGATAGCCATTTGATAGAGAAAGTAAAATTACGTATAAACTTTTTTGTTACGTCTTGATTCCTTTAAAAATGAAGATGTTAGCGGCGTTTGAACTTTTGCCGGTTTTGAGGCGAAAATCGCGAACATGACGTCACTAAAACGTCAATTTCGCAAAAATTTTCCGACGGATTTCGCTCAAATTTTCAGAGAACGTGTCAAATTGATGTAAGAAAAGGTACTGAAAGTTTGGCGGCGCGCAGCGCCGCCGTTTTTTGAGATATCGCAAAAATTCGCGAGGTGGGTAAAATTTACCCCCCCCCCCAGCCCCGCGCGGGTTAAGCCTGATATTATTGTGGAAGACACGGCTAATAGATGCCTCTCAACGAACCAATTATTTTGCATTCCCTCAGAGTTTACAGTTTCGAAAAAAATCCATCAAGATCCATCTCGGATCCATGATCAGGAATCATGGATCTCAGATGGATTTTGAGGGATTTACTCGAAACTGTTAACTCCGGGAATGCAAAATAGCTGGTTCATTGAGAGGCTTCGAGTTCTGTTAGCCATGTTTTCCATCATAATTTCATGCTTGAAGACCGTCAATCTAATGGCCATCTCGATTTCCGTGATTGGTGGACTGGGGATCCGTGCCCATGTCTGCCAAGTTGGTATTGGTTTCATCAACTGACATCTCTAGTTGTAATATTCAAGGTGAGATACCGATAAAATTTCTTCAAGCGCTGGAAAATTGATGAAACTAAAGTAAATGGAAGATAAACACAATTCATATGTTATTCTGTCAGTCTGTCTTTCAAAATGAGCCCGACAAAAAATGTTTTGTCCGATTTTATACATTCATAGATATGTACTAGACTAGGCCATCGTTTTCTTAGAGGAATCATGTCATTTACAAGAAAAAAAAAAAACAAAACAGTCATCATGCAATGATGACTGTTTTGTTTTTTACTCTTGAAGACCTGACAGTATATACCGAAAAGAAAATTTTCTTTGGATAAATGCTTGTAAGGAAAACTATACATCTAATTTTAACCTAGATTGTACTTCCCGAGATATGAATTAAATTATGATTAAAAGTTGGTCAAGAATGAGAAAAGATGCCCTGCTGATTGGATTTGACGAATGAGTGCCATTACCCCATTTCTGCTGAGGGATCTATAGACATGTTCACGTTTGTTCTTTTGTATGTTTCATTCAGACTGACTTATTCCGCACATGTTAAGAACTATGAGTCACCGTTCCCGGTTAGCCGTTAGGGCGACCAACAGATGATAAAATTGGTCTGTCGGGCACATTTTCCACGTATTTTCTGTCGTGATGGTCTCCCGGCTCATCCGGGCCCGAAGTCGGTACGGAGAACGGCCCGGCTGACGACCCCCATAGACACACAATGGGGCCGTGATTCAAACCCCAGTCGGCCAGCTCATCTCGCTTCCCGTCAGAGAACAATGACCGCTTTGACGGCGCCTCTCAATGTTTGAAGGACTGGCAGGTAGAGAACGGGCTGGTGGGATGCTGAAGCAGGTCACGCTGGGGCAAGCTATGGTGAGTAGGGCCACATGAGCGCTGAGACGGACCGCGAGGGTGCAGTGCCATGTTTTGTTTTCGCTCGTTAGGTGATGCAAATGAGAAGGATAGGATTGAAGGCACATGTTCACCTGTGCTTCTCGATAGCATTGCAGTTGCAACTTGCCAGGTGATGCTTGAAAAAAAAAAAATGGAAGAAAAGAGTGACCAAAAAGTAGGTATCTGTTAAACCAATTGAAAGAATATCGCCATCGATCCGCTCTTTATTTCCATTTAATAGGCTTGATGGAGTAGTTAGTACACACCATGGAACCAGGGAACCAGGCCTACGAAGTAGTGATACCAGTCGCAGATAATTTGGGAACCGATGCCAAACCAAAAACCAACTGAAACCAACTGACACCGTAAACCCGTTGGCTCCGCAGCCTTGCATGACAGCGAACAGAAGCAAGCGGAATTCGTTGTTTGCGGTGTTGAGTATGATCATTTCCCCAGCGCCCGTTGCACGTCATTTTTCGGTTTGTATCCGTTTCCTATGCAGGCAAAGGTAAGAGGGCAATCCGCCATCGGTTCCGCTTCCTTTACCGTACGTACGTAACGTCAGATGTTCCAGAGAATTCAGCGCACGCCGCGTCAGCCCACGCACGGGAAATTTCACCTCGGCTCGGCTAACTGGCTTGGCTCCTCCTTCATATCCCAGTCAGAAAATGAATTTGCCGCTAATCACAACGGATACGGATCTCCCAGAGTGGTTTAATCGCAGACCAGATACCTACCACAGCATCTCGTAACGTAAATGAACCAGCTAATCAGCCGGCAGTATCATGCAATGGAAATCTTCCAATAAAGCCTGGTTGCGCCTGATTACAAACGTGAGTTTCCCCTTACGGTAATCGTCTTCTGACAATATATCCTGGCCAATGAGCATATGGCAATCAAGTTTGTATGTTTGCACACATCAAAAAATGTGCATCCTAGCAACAAACATTCAATAATCATTCACTGCGTGCTTTAACCCGCGCCCCAGTGGCGGTCTCCGCCAACTTCGCCCTAGTGGGGGGGGGGGGGGGGCATATGTTACCACCCACCTCTAACTCAAAAACTAAGAGGGCTAGAAAGACGCGGTAAAAATCAGTCGATAGCTCTTGATGCGTACGTTTGAAAGTATTTCGGTCATTTTTCATCTTAGAGCAATATTGGGGTCACCAGAGGTCATCAAAGGTCAAAATTTGCCAATTGTCATTATATTTTTCAGAAAACATGCCATTAACTCAGGAACTATGATAGCTAGAAAAACGCTGGGAAAAGCAATCGATAGCTTTTGAACTCTTCTTTTGATAAGGTTACTATCAAAAATGACCTCAGGTCAACGGTTTAGCCTCCAGAGGGCAAAAACTCCAAAAATAGCTGTTTTTAAGAAAAGTGTTTTTCGACAATAACTTTTGACTAAAAAAAGCTAGGTCATTTCTAATGCCAGAATCGTGTTCCTCTCGCCGAGACACGTCGAATAAACTATAATTTGACCTTGAAAGGTCAACTTCAAAATTTGACCTCAGGTCAAGGTCATGACCTGACCGGAAAAGGTCATGTTGCATATCAGTCGATGCGTCTCGGCAAGACAAACACAATGAGGCCAACCCCAGCGTTCTATCTCTTTCCAATCGAGAGTTATTGGCAAAAAACTGTTTGTAGCCTCAAATGACCTCGGATGACCTTTCAAGAGGCTATCAGCAAAAAAACACCTTGGTCGTCACGGGTGGTCCAAATCATTGTTATCCTGAAATATTTGGACTGTTCCTATGCGTACACACGGATCTAGAGGCATTTTCGTTTTTCTCCGTTGACTTATAATGGAAAGGTCACGCCACTGACCTGACCTTAGGTCACGCATATAAAAAATCCGAGATATACAAATTGTAGGCACCCATAACATCATGTAATCCACCAAGTTTGAAACCTCTCTGACGAACACTGCAGGCTGGACATGATTGCAAACTTTTTTTAGGCTTGGTCAGTTAACTTGACCTAGTGACCTGACCTGACATGACCTGGGGTCAAAAATTTCACACATTGTCCAAAATTGATGTACCAAAAGCTACCCCAAGCGGTGCGGCGCTACGCGCCGCGGTTTTTTATTTATACGAAAAAACGCGACAGGGTGGTAACATATGCCCCCCCCCCACTGCACTATGGTTGGAAACGGCCTCACGGATGGCCGGGGGTCAACGCGAAAAAATGTTTTGCCCATAACTTGTTAATGCGTAGACCGACTGCGATGAAACTTTGCATAGGTATACCAGTGTCTTTCGTGCATCATACAGTAACTCAGAAATGACGAGGTCACGTCACGTCACGCGTGTGTGACGTCATCATTGCAAGTATGTCATAAGTCGCCTATGTCTTTCGTTATGTTATCGATATCGCGAGGCATTTTGAACATGTTTTGAATACTGCTATTACTGAATGGATATTGTTGTTATGCTTTAGGGCGAGAAATATCAACGTAGTGACGCACAGTGTCTTACTATTGGTCATAAAGGGTCAAAAATTTGGAGAAAGAGTATTTATGATTTTTTTTTAGATTGGGCAAAAAAGTAAGAAATGAAATGACGATCAAATGACAAAACATGCGTCAGATTAACTCGGCAGTTGCTGGGGTATTTCCCCATCCGCCGTTTGCCGGGGGGAGGGGGCGTTCAACGCCCCCAGCCGATAACTCGCGAACAAATAGGCGCAGCGAAACGCACGAGGCGCGGCAAACGAAAGAAGAACGCGACGAGACGATTCACATGAATACTTTAAAGCTGAATTTCGAGGTCACAGGTCGGGTCAAGGTCAGGTCAAACACTTGACATCGGGCTTTCAGTAGCATGGACTTTAGAACCTCGCAATCGGTGCCTCGCGTTTCGCGTTTCGATTATATCGTCATCATTGGTCCTAAATAAATTCAGTCATCAGTTGGTCCTAAACAATCTGTCACAACTGTCACAACTGTCATAACCCTTCATATAAGTGCTAAAAGAGTGTCAGATCAATGTAGGGGTCAGTCGAACATAGGCCACTGGCCAGGGTCAAAGTCAGGTCAATCAGGTAAGCACATAACCCCGAAAATTAAAACTGGTACCTATTCGCAGCCCATGCATGACACATGTTTTATGGGTACTTTTGGGCGTAGAACACGATGGTGACATTCATTTTATCATACGAGTACGTGGCTGGTTGAAAAAGATCAATTTCAGAAATGCATGCGTCATGGTCGTGAAGTAGTCACGAGAAATTGCCAACATTCAGTTCAAGATTTTGGAAAATGTAGAACGATGATCAAAAACCATAGATAGCCATTTGATTTGCCATGGTATTGGCAGTGTAATGGAGTTTACAGCATGTCTGTATGTCTGTTCTGTCAGTGGATACCTATCCATATCCATACTCCATGATATCCATACACGTTTGCACGATATTCATACTCCAGGTGCAGGGGCGAGCAGTTACTTCTTACGAGGGATGCGGAGTCGAAGTCAGAGTCGGAGTCAGAGTCGGAGTCGGAGTCAGAGTCCCCCAGAGTCGTGGCAACGAGCCAGGAGTCGGAGTCGGAGTCGGGGTCGGTCAGGAGCCCGCAGTGGAAGTCGGAGTCGGTCCGAATCGGAACAGCTCCATCGTGACTCCGAAACACTGGCAGGGGTCCGGAGTCGGAGACAGAGTCGGCCGGAGTCATGGCAACGAGTCAGGAGTCGGAGTCGTAGTTGGAGTCAGATTTGGCGCCACCACGAATCCGCAACCCTGCTTCTTACCATCATTTATAAGGATAAGCGATTGCAAGACTGACGAGCCGACCTGGTGCTAACGAAGCGACGGGTAGGTACGCCTCGGGAGATGAAGCTTCACGGACGATTTTGCGCACAAGTGCGCAGTCTGCTTTTACGTTCCCCTTACGCAGAATTGAACAGAGATTTATTCTGCCAAAAAGCTCAATGGAGGTCGATGGAGAACTTTTTGTATGTCCATTGAAACATAAACGCAATTTTGCAAATATTGCTGTGGTGACACTGCAAACAGAATGCAATGCCGTTCCTGATTTTGAACACGCATGGGAAAAAGAGTCACTCCACTCGATAGCCAACATAACAAGGATTATTTTGATATATAATAATCCAGTTTTACAACGTCATGGAGGTACTCCACATGCTATCACCAGCGCGGTTGTTTAAACCTTTGACGGCGCACCAAAAAAGTCACTGTCAGAAACTCCCGATTCCACGTACAATAATGGAGACTAAATGCGCAACTAAATAATTTTTTCTGCCCAATTCAAAACATTTCATCAATTTCCAACAGAATGACACCCCAAATATACATATATTCCGAAATTGCCCACGGCCATCCGTGAGGCCGTTTCCAACCATAGTGCACTGGGGCGAAGGTTAATCGTCGGCAGGCAGAGGTTAGACGCTTGGTAGGTATTCTTGATACAGCATAGGGTAGGGTGGGGTAATTTGAACATGTGGGACAATTTGAACATAGTGTGAATAACACAACATTACGGAAAATCCATAATTGGCATGACAATAAGACCAATGTGAGAAACACTGGCGGTCGCAGCCGCTAGCAAAAGGGGGGGCCAAAGTCACACTCGCGGGACATAACATAACATTATCCGTCACCGGGAGGGGGGGGGGGGTGATTGGCTAATTTTTTACGTCCACGAGGCGCCGCACAGTTGGCATTACTTATGCTTCATCCATCTCATTCTTGCGTGAAATCTTTGAGCTCAATTTAAGGCAAAATCACCAGTTCCATTTACCGTCTCACGGTGTGCCCACCGGTCGGGCCGCTGCACCGTCCATGACGACGGATCGGTGAAGCATAGGTATACTGGAAGGTCAGGCACGCGGATTCATGACCTTACCACTATAAAACAATTCGGAAAAGTACAGATACATCTTGCTAAAAAGTACAGATACCTCTTGCTTTGAACAAGCATGTGAAACCCAGAGAGCATTTTTAGACTATGACATTTACCCATATAGGTACCTACAGGGTGTTTCACTAAAAGTGTCAAAAAGTAAATGCTTATTAAAGATATATAAAATACGCAAAGCACGTGGTTGCGCACGTGGCTTTGTTGCAAATTTTTGGACATTTATGCTTTGGCCACTTCAGATATATTTTACACTCATACGGAGCGAGGGCAGGAGGCCAAAGTTACTAGTCGTTTTTTTTTCCTTATACAGAACAAGAACAGGTTATTTACACCGCAACAGGAGCGGTGGATTACACTTACATTTGGTGCTATCAGAAACATTGAAACCGTACGCCGACTTTTCAGGAAACGTTTCACTCTCTCACCTCGCTACGACCCAGATTATAAAAGTTTCAAAGGGCTTCTTGAGAGGTTTAAAAGGGTTCCTTTGATGCCGGTTCCAGTCCAAAAAAAGGTGGGTCGCCCCCACCTCTCGGCGGAGATTGTTGAAAAGGTCAGGGTCCTTTTTAAGATAACAAGAAGCTTATTTCAACATCAGAAATAGCCAAGCCCCCAATTTATCAGAAACAACACCACTGTAACGGCTGTAGCCACCAAGAACTGGCTGGACCAGAAGTTCCCTTCCCGGGCCGAATAATCAGCTGCCTCACCGCCCGCCCCTGGCCAGCGCGAGGCCCCGATCTGTCACCGCTAGCCTTCTGGTTTTGGTCAGTAGCTCTCGCAGAGCTGAGGAAGACTTAAGTCGCATCACTTTTGGAGCTGAAGAGCACAATGCAAGGCTTTGCCGACAGTCTGGACGCTGAAGATGAAAACGGGCTGTGAGGCACCTCCGGACACGTGCCGAAACGGTGCATCAAAAGAAGCGGCGGATATGTGGAATAGGTTTGAGTGACGGTGACATCATCTTTATATATTCAAATGTCCAATTATCGCGGATGGAATGATGTGCAAATGTCCATAGAAAACATTGGTATTATGTGCATTAGGGCCTTTTACTTTTTGACACTTTTAGTGAAACACCCTGTAGTTGTGTGGCGGCGGGAGAGAGTAGGTACACCGGCCTCTGGAGACCCCCACAGGTTCCGAGCTTTCAGAATTGGCATCTGAGGGCCGCGCGCGACTCCTGCGGGGCTTCGCAACGGCTCTGTTGGGGCTCACTCAACCTGCCTAGTCCTACTGCTAAAAAGACTGGCCCTGAGCCCTAAGGACTTCATCAGTCTCTGCCAGCCCCAGGACCCACACCGGCTCATGGGGTCCCGACCTCGAAATATGAGGGAATCAGCGCGGGACCATCAGAACGTAAAGCAATCTCGATCAGGACAAACGTAAGGCTGTGCCGGAGACTGCGTGAGCCCTCTGATCTTCAGAAACCCACCCATGTATGTTTTCATGTAGAGGCTAGTTTAGGGCCCTCAGAGACCAGTACAGGGCCTGCAAACTACAAAGGCCAGTAGTTTGAGACCATCAGAGACCGAGTTGGGCTCTCAGAAGCTAATGTGGGTCCTTACTCATTACAGGCCAGCATGGGCCCTCAGAGGTCAGCGTGGGGCCCTAAAAGACCGGCATGAGCCGTCGTTGGACCCCAGAGGCCAGCAGAGGGCCCTCAAAGGCCAAGATGGGCCCTTCTCAGAGGCCAATGCAGACCCTTAGAGGCCGGCATCGGGTCTTCAGCAGCCAGTGCGGGGCCCTTATTGGCACCTAAAGGTTCGTCTTGGGACACCAGAGACAAAAATAAGGCCACCGGAGACCGGTCGGGCGGTGTGAGACCCTCAGACGCCGGTTGGGACCACTGAGGCCGGTTAGGGGCCCTCATAGGCCAGATGTGGGGCCTCAGAGGTTGATGTAGGCTCTTAGCGGTCAACGTAGGCGCTTGACCACCACTGAAGTTCCCTCAGAGGTCAGTGTAGGACGTTCAAAGACCGGTGTGGGAGCTATATTAATAGCTGGGCGTGGGTTTTTTAGCCTCGTGACGATCGAATAATTGCCAGGGCCCCATACACCTATATGGGGGCCCATTGGTTGTTTGAGGGGGGGGGGAAATGATATGATGGCCCCCTTTATTGACCTTTGGGGGCATAGCCCTGATGCCCCCCCGGCCCCCGCGACCGCCACTGTGTACACATTACACACATGCCTCTGAGATTACATACTAGCTCATGCAAACTCTATGCAGGCCCCGGAGGTCCCACGCTAATCCTTAAGAAACCAAGCCGGCATACGGCGTCACCACCGGGCTTCTGAGGTGCACAGCACCAACCCATGAGGTCTTACTTTAGTGTCTTGGAGCCAATCTCCTTTAGCAGGGCCCACCCGCCACTGCCGAAGAGGGTCTCATGCCAGCCATTGCTGAATGCTGGGCCTACGAGAGCCTCAAGTAAACCCACGCTGATATTCCATATAAGATCCGGCCATACTCGTGAACCGGTGCCAGCGACGCTGACCGCCAAATTGACAGAATGCGAAACTGAGCCCACTCATGAGTGAAATTTACGTCCTTTGATGGCGCAAGAAAGAAAATGAAACATACGAAAAGCTTTTCTAGGACTTTTGTTCGATCTGAAAGGTGGGGCCAAAAGATAGTATGGCCCCAACTTTCAGCACCAAAGGGGGGGGGGCATGGCCCCCGTGGCCCCCCCTGCGACCGCCAGTGGTGAGAAATTATCGTAACTAAAAGGGCTAGCATATGAACGGAGTTTAAAGTTTCAGGGAAAAAAGATGTTGACGCACAGTGTAAAAAATCAATTTTGCAAAGAAAACGCCTAACAACACGTCATTGCAACTTCATTGCAGCGCAAAACCTTGCATTGCTAGCGCCTAATACGCAACGGCTTTTGTTGTAAAATGATTTAATTAGTGCCTTCAATCCAAGAAATTTGCTTTTGAACCCTGTTTTAAAAACCAGTATAACGCCTTTTGGGGCGATTAACGGAGCGAGCGAGAGGGTGAGCCTTGCACGTGCGAAATTTCGAGGGGGTACCTCCAGCTGACTTGTGCACGGCACCTGCACGGCACCCTACTAACCGGTCTCTAGCGATGTGTCAAATTTGAGCACAATCGGTCCAGCCGTTCTCGAGATCTGGAAGCGGCACCCTGCACGTGCGCACGTGCAAAATGGGTCCCAACTGACTTTTGCACGGCACCCTACTAACCGGTCCTTAGCCATGTACCAAATTTGAGCGCCATCGGTCCAGCCGTTCTCGAGATCTGGAATCGACCCCTGCACGTGCGCACGTGCAGCAGCACCCCAACTCTGGCACATGGATATGCATTGCCTAGTGAGTGCCTACCTACATGCCAACTTTCAGCGCAATCGGCCCAGTAGTTACCGAGATATTGCAACAATTACAAAAGTGACACCTCTTCGTTTTGCACGTGGCACGTGCATAAGGGGTCACCCACATGCATCGGGAATAGTCCAATACTTGGTAGAAGGAATGAAGCTACCCTACAAAAATTACCGCGTGTAAATCGGTCAAGTGGTTGCTGAGATATAAGCCTCGCAAAAGCGTGACCACGGCCGGCCGGCCGCTCATACTCAGAAATTTCCGTTAATCTAAGGAAAGACTACGCTCGCTTCGCTCGCTCCGTAATGACCAGTATAACGCCTTTTGTGGCGACTAACGGAGCGAGCGAGAGGGTGGGCCTTGCACGTGCGAAATTGCGAGGGGGTACCTCCAACTGACTTGTGCATGGCACCTTACTAACCGGTCTCTAGCGATGTGCCAACTTTGAGCACAATCGGCCCAGCGGTTCTCGAGATCTGGAAGCGGCACCCTGCACGTGCGCACGTGCAAAATGGGTCCCAACTGACTTGTGCACGGCACCCTACTAACTGCTCCGTAACCGTGTACCAAATTTGAGCGCAATCGGTCCAGCCGTTCTCGAGATCTGGAAACGACCCCTGCACGTGCGCACGTGCAGCAGCACCCCAACTCTGGCACATGGATATGCATTGCCTAGTGGGTGCCTACCTACATGCCAACTCTCAGCGCAATCGGCCCAGTAGTTACCGAGATATTGCAACAATTACAAAAGTGACACCTCTTGGTTTTGCACGTGGCACGTGCATAAGGGGTCACCCACATGCATCGGGAATAGTGCAATACTTGGTAGAAGGAATGAAGCTACCCTACAAAAATTACCGCATGTAAATCGGTCAAGTGGTTGCTGAGATATAAGCCTCGCAAAAGCGTGACCACGGCCGGCCGGCCGGCCGGCCGGCCGCTCATACTCAGAAATTTCCGTTAATCTAAGGAAAGACTACGCTCGCTTCGCTCGCTCCGTAACAAAATAACTTTTAGCGTGGGGTTGCTTGAACATAGTAAGATAATTTCAATGAAGACAGGGATAGCTCCGAAAAAAAAAAAACGCTCCCACTCCCAGTTCTTTTTGCCAATATGTCGACCCAAAGCAGTAGCAGATAAGTGATGCCAGTTTTAGAAAATTTACGTCTAATATCCGTCTAATGTCTGGCATTTTCGTTGATTTTCCGTCCAAAAATGTTAAAGTCAACTATTTGTCCAAATATGTCCGAAAATTATGCAGCTATCAACACTCAAAACGGTCATTTATATTGCTTATCATGTAATTTTACCAGCCGAAAAGTGTTCATGATATTGAGAGCTTAACAAGCTTTCGGCCATTCGCCAATCAATGCTACGCACGATTACCTACTTGATAAAAATGCTTAAGTGTGGCAGGCCATCGTCCAATGCTGTCCAGACTACTATACCTTTGTGCAATCAATTCTGAATTGGACATTATAAAGAATCAAAACTCCGAATGTCCAGGTTCCAATTGGCACCACTATAACAAATGAAGTAAGGTTTGGGAGAGTTTTTATCGAACAGAGATGATAGACGTTCTGTTAATTGAAGAGGCGAATTCTGTCAACTGACCGGTGTGCAGCATGCAGATATTGATACCTTGCAACTGTTATTTTTGTTGTTGTGTTGATTTTTCAAATGAAGGCATGTTTAGAATTGCTCTGCCTATTCGTTTATGGGTCAAACAGCATTGGTGCTGGCGAGACTATCGTTTTTATGGCAGGTGAAGGCAGTATGTTCAAATTACCCCACGGTGGGGCAATTTGAACACACCGTGACTTGGTGGAGAAGTGATGCTATGCTATTCAAGGTATGCTCGGCTCGTCCAAAAATGAGGCTTGCATGGTGAAAGCAAGTGACACATGCGCTACTGAAACAGTTTTTCTTCATCCAGGGTTGAGCTGGAATTTGGTACAACGGAGAAGAGGTAAAAATATGTTCAAATTACCCCACACTACCCTACCCGGCCCCCACCCCCGAACCCCCTAAATATTGACTTAGAGTCACCAAAATCATACAGGGGATTTTCTATGGCTTCATCTACCCTGTAAATTTGGTATTTCTAAGCGTTGTGGGAGTCGATCACCAGTGGTGGGGATCGTAACCCCCCCCCCCCCCCGCCGTCTGCGTTATGAAAAGACCCTGGCCTGGCGAGGGCTAAGTGCATTGGAATCGGTCAATGGTAGATTCCGTCCCATAGCAATTGCAAGGAAAGATGTTTGCCATTGCTTTTAGTAGGGATTTTAGCAGCATGCAGGGGCCTTGACCATCACCATTAGAAGAAATGATCCCCACCGTGCCAAGAACCTTGGCCAGTGTCATTGGAAGGAATGGCATCCATCCCCAGTGTGAAACTGCTCAACCGATTGCGGCCATATTTGGTGAGTTGATGTGTCAGTGAATCTCGTTTTTCACACACGAATTACGACATGAACACCATTGTCTGACATTTATAGCACCATGCGCAAGATAGCTTTCCTAAGAACATAAATACCACCTATCAGGGCTCGAAGCCAAAACATGCGACAGGTAATGGCGCGAAAACAGGTAGCTTTAAAAATCATCCTGCGAAATTAGCGATATCATTGTCACGATCCGGCCGAGTGCACGGGCAGAACTACCAGGGGTATTAAATCTGAAGAGATTATTACACGGATACGATTATCAGCATAAATGTATTGAGCTGCCAGCGGGATGTCTTATTGAGGTGGTCGGCCCAGCTTAACCCGATTTAGCGTGGGCAGCCCGGCAGTGTGGCGCGTCCGTTCGAGCCCTTCCAACTGATTGGCATCGGCGCGAGCCTTTCACCACGCCGCCTCTCGTCGGCTCTGTCGGCGGCGGCGGATCGCGCCTTATCGGGCGCGGCGCGCCGCTGCGCCATCGCTGCCGCGGCCGGCGAGCCGACCGCCGCGCCGGGGCCGCAGACGCTCCGCCGGCCTCCACTTCAGACGGCCTTCGAAGGTCGAGGGTCCGCTCTCGGGCAGCTTTGTCACTCTACTGTCTACTGTCAGTGTCCAATTCCATGCTATAGCTTGCATCCCACTCGTATGGGCGCTTCCCTGCAGGACTCCCGCACTGTCACCTGCTCGGGAAGGGGTTGTTTCAACCCTCGCCCGGTAAGACTCTTTTTCTTAGCGCGATTGGCAAGGAGGTGGTTTACACGAATCCTCTTAGCCCTGATGACCCTCGAACGCGATCTTGCAAGGAATGTGAGCTTTTAGGAAATGCTGCCAAAGTGTGACTCTGGGTAAATATACATTATTCAAATGTGACGAGCTTTTATGGATCTGTTGCCTATTGAATATGTGAATCGTGTGACTCGTGGTCATTTTTCAGGTTTCGGGGTCTGAATTAGGTAGAGCATTTGCTCACACAGATAGCGCCGAAGTAAAAGCAACATTGAGTTTACCACGCTAATGCACAATATGTAGGTGTGATGTGCCTATAGTACTTGACCAGTTTCAACGCATTTACTGAATTTACTTTAGCTCGGCAAACACCAAAAAGGAAAAAACAGCAGTTAAAATGCTTACACAAAACGAAAATTGATGCGTAAGAAGTCAACAAATTGCAACAATGGAAAAATGTAAGCGTTCTTGGGTCTACAGCTCAAAAATTTGTTCTCAAGAAGGTATGTGACTTATGAGCTTCAACTAGCTTACTAAGGCCACATCCTTGTGAGTAAGGGACGTCCTTAGTTCCAGGACCAAATTCGGTATTTATCTCGGTATCTCCGACCACAGATTATTTCAAGCGCGTCATTTCATTGACAGCTACAGTCTACCGGTTTATTCCATGAATAAAATGTGATTTGGGCATTTTTGAGTGATCTGATAGCCGTAGAAAACATGACTCCGAAATGTCGCAGGCGGATGTGGCATGTCTTATAAAAAACGTGACAGAAAGCAAATCCAGCTCACTTCTGCACTGCATCATGACATGGCGCTAGCTCAAGGCGGGCCTTGATGCGGTGTATTATAATTCATTGTTCCTCTGCGTGGGCGACTATGGTGACCAGGGCCACGACTGTCAGAGTAACGAGCTAAGCTGAAAAAGTGCATGGGTTGAGCCGCCTCTAAATCCTCAATTGCTCATGTATAACTAAGCATGATCAGAAGACTTGCGACGAGCTTCAGAAACGAAATGGGTTAAATTCCGTGTATAAAAAAAAACACTGGTGAAATTATGCTGTCATGAATATGGGAGATGTTTCGGCGAACGATATGAAACAACGCCGAACTTTTATGAAGACCCTCGCTTTTTCACAAAATGAGTGTATTCGGGGAAGTTCAAATTGCATGGCATTTATAGCATCAAAGTCACCGCAGAGGAGCCCTAAGCATGCTGAAAACATGAAGTGATTCATATTCGGTGTACACCTGCAAAGTAATGAATTAAATTCATCAAAGGCATGTTGCTCCTTTATTCATGATGTTTTCTGGGAATACAATGAAATGAGCATTGTGTAACGTGTTACCTTTTATCTTTTATTTACCATCATTTTGAAAAAAAATCCGCTATTAAAAGTATCGAACAAGATGTCGAGACTCGAGAGCATCTTTTCCAAACTGGTCAAAGGAGAAGGAGAAAGAAAGAGGGAGAGAGTCGAGAGACATGAGAGAGAGAGAGAGAGAGAGAGAGAGAGAGAGAGAGAGAGAGAGAGAGAGAGAGAGAGAGAGAGAGAGAGAGAGAGAGAGAGAGAGAGAGAGAGACAAGAGAGGAGAGAGGAGGGAAGAGAGAAGAGAGAGCGGGGAGAGGAGAGAGGAGAGAAAGATGTCTATGAATAGTTGTTGCTCAGAGGCCAAACACGCAAATATAAAAGGTAATGCGGCTAATTGAGCATTTGGTACAGTCGATCCCGAGTTCAGTGCACTTGAACAATGCCTTGTGCTTTGTTTGTATTTAGTGGCGCCCGGTATGCATTAGTGGTGCCTGTAAGGTATAGTGTAGATTGTGGCAGCGGATAGAGCGGTCGTGCCTCGTGGGTTGTTGAAGCGGGGCCAAGGCCATATTGGCGTTAGTTTCGTATTGAGATATAGTTCAGTCACCCGTGTACATAAACTAAGATGCTGCCTTGTCTTTTGCTATACAGATACTGTACTGTTGACGACACAATACAAAGTTAACCCGCACCCCACTGGGGTCTGCGTATAACACGCCCTACTGGGAGGGGGGGGGGGGCTCTTCATAGCCCCCCTCCTAACTCCGAAACTACTGGGCCGATCGTCAAAATTCAAACAGTGTCTGATAGACCCGGAAAAACTGTCGAGCGGAACCTAATTTCACTAACCTCGAGGTCACCGATGACGTCACAGGTCAGGTCAAAGTAAAAACTATTAGCATTTTTGCATGTTCACAATTTGGGCTCTGGCCGCCGTCTTACATTTCAAATCAGGCTCATTTTTGGTTTACACACTCGTGAACAGATGCTTTAGATACCCTGAGGGTACCAAACTTGTACTTTGATTTTCAGGTCAGGATCAGGTCAGCAAAGGTCACGAAAATATCATATCATGCGTCGGACACGTGACTTATGTTTTATGGTCCATTTAGGCCATTTATTTCGAATTTTATGTCGTTTGTGTCATTCGAGGTCATTTTGAGTTGAATTTAGCTTAGGTCAGGTCACTTTCAGGAAAAGGTCAAATTTTGAAGTTGAAATTTTTCAATAAAAAAGGTGTCAATAGGATGCAGTTTGAGCTGAGAAACACGATGGTGCTAATTATATTTGTGTACGATGTCAAATATGTACTGAAAAAATTGATTTGAAAATTTATAATTGTGATTTTTGCAATAATGCGTATAACTTGGCCATTTTTGAAGATATTTAGCTAAGACTTGAGCGAGTAAGTCATAAGCTTATGTTCTATTACACATATTCCGGCTTTTTCAAAAAGTGAAAAACTTTTAGAAAAAGTTAAAAATATAAATTTTGAATCTTATTATACATAATTTTTGAAATTTCAAAATTTTGAAAATCCTAGATAGCAGTTTGATAACGCAGTCTATTTCCAGTCCTCTCATGCAAAAAAATTGGATCTAGCTTAAAAACTGAACTCTTGGGAGCTATTGCCGTGGTTCAATATTTTGCGTCGAAATCGGCCGAACATGACGTCACTCGGCGTCATTTCCGGCCGACCTATGGTAGCTACGAAGTTAAACTTTTGGCAAAAGGTGACAAATTAATGCAGCCCAAAAAGTGAAAGTTTGGCGTTGATACGTCAAGCAGTTTGGAAGTTATTGCAGAAAAAAGAGAGGGAGGCTATGAATAGCCCCCCCCCCCCCGTGGGGCGCGGATTAACCCTAGAACGCCTAGGGGGGGGGGGGGGTTGTATCAACCCCCCCCCCTGAGGTTTTTTCAAAGTGCACGCTAAACGGCTTGTCGTAGCGGGCTGAAATTTTCAATACCCTCTGGGGCAACCTTTGCGCATCTTTTGCCGAAAAAAATTGATCGGGTCATGTCAGGTCACGGAGTTATGACGTCATAAGAGGTACAGCCTCCGGCCGGATTTTCACAAACTGAGTGCCAACGCCCGAGGTTTCCTGCCGGTGGTACGGACATCGGTTGATGGATCGTGATGAAACTTCCCATGCATGTTGGGGCAAGTATTGGCTATCATATGGTATAAGAAATTTGACCGGGTCAGGTCAGGTCACGGAGCTATGACGTCACAAGAGGAACAGCGTCCGGTACTATTTTTGAAAAGCGCCTGAACCACTATTTTGCTAATTCTTGTCACCTCAATGGGAATATGCAGCAATATTAGCTTCTATAGGGAGCAAATGGACCTCCCAAATCCAAAAATACAATCAGATTTCAAAAATTTAAATTTTGATTTTTCGAATTTCTGCCGCCGACTGTGACCTTGCCGACTTCCGGCGCTCCCAACGCGCCATTTTTAGAGCTAGGGAAACGAAATACATACCAAACGATAGAGAATTGATCAAGGAACACGATAGTGAAGGTTTCAAGTCGATATCTCCCACCGTTTTGCCGCAATCGCCGCCGAAAGTTGAAAAAAGTCTATTTTTCCGAAAATTTGACCTTTGACCGGTCAAAAGTAGGTCAAATGTTGACCTAGGACCAAAAATATACCACCAATCGCGAGATCTCGTTGAGAGCAATCCGTTGGTTTTTTCCGCTAAGCTCTACGACCTTCCGTTTCGAAACGCCAGGGGGGGGTCGTAACAACCAGGGGTCGTAGCCCCTGGTCGTTCGTGTTATGAGAAATGGCCTGGTCGTGCGAGGGTTAAGAAGTGAATTGAAACTTACCTATGCAGTGAAATTTTGCACTTCTTACTGCCCTAGCAATGCAAAAAAAAAAACGTAGAAAGCAGGTTGTCTGTGCAATCGTTCAGTAATTGAGTGTGAGGCATAGAACTGTGTCTTCCTTTGACAAGACACGAAATACAAGATAGGCGTTCACTGTACACACGGCAGAATATGTCAAAGAGCTGGTCCAAGGTGAGGAACCGGTTAGATGGACTTCCACATATGGCGTTTAATATTAGAGGTGGCAAAATGTGGACCCGAGGACCCGGTCCAAAGAACCAGTCTGGACCCATATGGGTCCAGACCGGTTCCTGGAAATTTTCTGACGGGTCCAACCGGGTCCTACCATAAACTATACATCTTGCACACTACACATTATTGCAAAATATGAAGTGAATGTTTCTTTGCACACAGTAGCCCATGAGTATTCCCAGTGGGAAATAGGGTGTTTTACATGATGCAACTAATGATACCTACAAGTAGTTTGTATTAATTGACTTTTGGGGAACGGGTCCAACTGGTTCCGATTCCAACTAAGACCGGGTCCGACTGGTTCCAGAAATGTCCAACCGGGTCTGGTTCGAGTCTGGTTCCCAAAATTTTCATCTTTTGCCACCTCTATTTAATATCCACGGCAAGAAAAGTTTCGATTTAAGAGCATTTACGATTGACAAATCTTATTTTCGTGGTGGGCCAACCTGTAGAGGATAAGCTCTAAACAAGCTCCATCCGGGCGCGAAATCCGTTTTACCGGCACACGTAACGGAATTGCGCTGCTAGTTGATGAATGCAATAAAAATGCCTTCATCCGTGGTGAACTGAAGAGTCCTCTGAATAGTGTGACGCATATATGCAGTGACGGCTACTGGGTGAGAGTGTGTGCGCTGTATGTATGTACTTACAGTGTGCAGATACTGCCACTGGCCACTGGCCACTGGCCACTGGCCAGCGTCCAGGCCCGTCTGTGGGTATGCTGCACTATTCAACGATAAAGGCTTTTGAAATCATTTGAGTGCACTGACAGTCCTAAGGAATAGACAACAAAAAACTTTTGTTGTCTTTTTCGGCGATATTTTTTTCCAAATTTCAGACGGCAAAAGTGACACAAAATGCATTGAACTGCTAGGTATTAAGCGTGTTTTGTATTTGAATACTTGCCAGTTGCCAGTTATTTAGTGGTGTGAATTATGATTACTACCAGCAAACTTTATGTTGTCGTGGAAAGGCGACAAAGGCATTTCCTTTATGCGATAATGGATTCCACAAGACTCGGTCTTTTCTCGCAAATGCTGCATGACACATCCCTATGATTGGTTGCATACGATGAGTCGTCCAATGCAGATGCTTATGGCCTCTGAGTATTTATAGCTCTGGACTAAGTGGCCGAGATGGGCACGCCGGTTCCAGTGACGCCGCCCACTGGAACAACCCCGTCGTCATTCGCCGGCGACATCGTTCTACCGAAACTGTCACCAGCGTGCGCCCGGCGCCGTTCAGCAGAGTTACTGCACTGCGGCCGGAGAGCAGTTAGCGGACCGCTCTCCGAAGCGGCGATCGGACCGTATCCGTCTGCCAGTCGACATTCCGCCGAATGGGGTCTGTTTACGGGGAACGGGCCGCGAGGACAACACTAGCCTGGGCGCGTGTCACCGCGTGCCCATCGACCCGGGCCGGCCCGCCGGCGCGGCGGTGCCGAATTCCGCCGGCGGCCAGTTCCAGGAGCGCTACGGCCCGCTCCGATATCGACGGGCGCCGCGCCGGTTCTCGCAGGCCGCCCACCGCCCGGACCGTCCTCAATGGACCGACACACCCCCGGCGCCGACGCGCCCGATTGGCTGCGCCGCGTCCGGCCGGCGCGTATTGGGCAGTCATCACGTCAGAGTTGGCCCGGGCGCGGCCCCCGCACCCCTGCCCGGCCCCGCCCAAACCCGAGCCGGGCCGGAACACACCAGCGCCGGGCGTCCTGCCGACGGCCGTCCCACACTCACACAGGTATCCAGGGGCTGCCGGTCACACTCGCGTGACGAGGGCACCTCTAATCACAGGAGTGGCGGCGGTTTTCGTTGGGTGTCGTCGGTTTGTGTGCCTGTTTCCGAAAGTCGTCACAGGCTGCGTTCCCCCGAAGCAGCTGTGATTGTATGAACGGAATCAAATGAATTAATTATCAGTTTCCGGTAGAGGTCAAGCGATAATTCGGCTAAGGTTGAGCGGATTGTCGGCTTGGATCCACTCACGCATCCGGTGTATTCCCTCGCGGAAATTCGCCGTATCGAAACCGTAGGGCCTGGCGGGAAGATACATGAGTGTACCCAAGTCATAGCATACACGATAGTGGAAACGATGGGTCATTTGTATCCAGTAATAACCTCGCACCGGACGCTAGCATCGGCTCCGAGTTCCGACCGTCCGCTTACCATCCGACACAGCTCGGGCCGGCTGATAGCAGGGGCATTCCACGATAGATCGTACCACTTTTTTCCAATTTGACACCCTCATCTCTCGGAATTTGACGAGAGGTGGTCTCAGGGGTAATCAGGGGCTCTGAATCCACCTGTAACAATTTCATGCTTTTGAGATAAGTATTTTTTGAGTTATGGTGTATAATATTTTTTGGATCTTGCTTTGCAGCGCTAAGTTTGGCGGGCTGTAACTCTAAGACGGATTAATCAAATGCCAAATGTTGTATAACACTGAACTCGCAATGAAACAGAGATTAATATGTATTTTTGAAATTTCGAAAAATACGCTATTTTGGATATATGACATATCGAGTTTTCTTTCACTTGCATTTTTTGAACTTTGGGACCAAATTTTTTTGAATTTTTATTTCTTTAAAAAAATATTTGGCTCATTGTAAAGGAGTATGCAAAAATTAGGAAGGTATTCTTTCTATAAATGTATTTATTTTACGTCACGATAACGGTTTCGAATAGTGATTTCGGGAGGGGAGCTTACAAATGGCGTGGTAAAGCTGCCATGTGACATCACGGGTTACTAAAATTTCAATTGAAGTCTGAGTCATCTGAAAAAAAAGTGAAAAGAGGGCTCATCCAACCCTCTTTCCTATAAGCGCGAGGGTGAAAAAGGCTGTTTGGTTCTTCTGACATTGTTTTGGACGCCAATGACCATAGCTGTCCGAGATGAAAGTTACAAGACGCATACATGGTGTCCTCCAGAGGTCTCACAACTTGTATATCTGGGAATTTTTTTAAGGTTACATGAGGTCAGGTCGGTCACGTGACATCACTGTTATAAGTCAATGGGGAAATATAAAAACTGTTATTTTGGGGCCGAGAATGATCTAAAACTATCTCACGTACATGGTATCGTGATTTCATGCACTCCTTGCAAAGTCCAATGCTTCACTTTTGCATTGTTAACCTTGCGTGACGTCATTTATGACGTCACTAGGGTCGTACGAGTTTTTCGTCGATAACTCCCGATCAAATGGAGCTAGAGAGTCGGGAAAGCCACCAATGGACTCGGGAAGACCTTCCGAATCGAATGATATGTCATATGATACCCTTTGCCCAGCTTCATGACCTGAGGGGCTCTGACCTGACCTTGACCCGAGGTCAACTACTTAAGTTGACTTCACCCTAGCAAAAAGTATACCATTCGATGCACCTGAGCTAGGCGAACTCAATGATGCCAAAATCGCGGCTCTGCGGCCATTTTGTGCGAAGTTATTTACTAAAAACCGAACACGTAACTTCAGTCACTTGACCTGACCCCAGACGCTACCGGTTAACCTGAGACCTTAAAATCGGGTACCAATCGCTGCGACTTGTTACGGCACACACGCTCGTTTTTTCCGCGAGGCTCTAGCTCTATTAGAAGCGAAACGGCGTGCTGGGGTCGTATCAACCCCTCCGAAACCCATTTTGTTTGCGGGAAAATGAGGAACTTATAGAAAGAACACCTTTCTAATTTTTTGCATGTCGATTTGCAATGACATGAAGTTTATTTTGAAAAAATAAAAATGTGAAAAATTTTGGTCCCAAAAGTCATTAGAGGCAAATGAAAAAAGATTAAGGTTTTTGCTCAACAATGGAAATTTTTCTTTGGAATTTTTAAATTGTAATATTTATTTTGATTCATCGCAAGCTTAGTGTTGTTTACTGTTTTTTGGTTGCTTAACCCGTTCTTGAGTTATAGGCCATCAAACTCACCGTTACAAACCGAAGTTAAAAAAAATGTAATGCAATATAACTCAAAAAGTTTTGATCTGAGAAGTCTGATATTTTGCCAGGCGTCTTTGGGGCCTATGATTACCCCTAGGACCGATTTTCATTAAAATCTGAGAGATGAGGGTGACGGGCCTGGTACGATCTATCGTGGAATGCCCCAGCAGCCGGATCGCGAGCGGCCACGGCCTATACCGTGGAGTCCCACCAGCAGAATATGACTGTTACCTACCCTACCGGTGCCTGCTGCCACACCGTCCAGTCCAGTCCATGTCGACTGACGAACCAGGGAGAGAACACCCTTCGCTGTTGGCGTTGTGAGCTGTGGACTTCCTTTTGCGCGATAGCCCAGTTGTATGTATTTTCAAAAGAAAACCAAAGCTTTTCATCTCAACACTTAGGACATTTTGCATAAACGTCTAAACAAGTATTTACCGTATAGGTAGTGTATTCATAGATTGTCAATCAATGTGGTAAAGGTGAAACAATATCTGAGCTCTTAATAGCGTAACAGCACTAACAAAATCCTACCCCGAATGCCGAATATGGATATGGCTGAGCGGCCAGATCCCAAGGCCGTCAAAGGTTATAAAACCGGAATCATGGACGGGAATTAACGCTCATGATCAATGGCTTGAAGCATCGCACGAGTCCTCTAAATGCTGCTACAAGCCGAGATCATATCTTAATGAACATGAATTACCAGTAAAACTCTTAGGGAAGTACTTAATCCTTGATTGCTGACGAGATGGTGTGCTCATCGAATGATAGTGGTGATATTTGAGACATACATGCATGTCCCGGTACGATTGGGGGCTAAATCTAGACTTTTAAGGGCTATCCATAAAAATGGACTCTGTGGCCTCGTGGGACATAGAACCACCTAAAGAAGAAACTTTTCAAGAAAGGGATCGCATAAACGTTATGCTCATAGCTTGCGGGAAGTAGCATTTTGCCTACTTTAACCCTATTAGTGGCAGGCTCCTGGCTACCCCATATTAGTGGCAGGGGGGGCTGTTTACGACCCCCCCTTGATATCTCGAGATCTAACTGGCCGATTTTCAAAATTCAAACGGCATTCAATTTGGCTCAACGAGATATACATTTCTAAAAAAAAATGTCAATAGGGGGTAGAGGGGGGTAAAAACGGGCAAATTGCAGATACATTTTAGACTGTTTATCACGGCCAGGTTTCTAAACCAATCTTAACGCAACTTTTGCCGATCGATAGAGAATGAACCAGGAATTCACATGGATCCTAAAAATATGCATTTTCAAAAATCATAGGCGGATACAGATCATTGAGATTGGGGGTACACAAAAAGTATAGTAAATAAGGTTTTTGTTGGTACTGTTTCTAAAAAGGGTGGCAATGGTCTTGTTATGTTACAATTTTCTTATGAGAGAACGACTAAAATTGTATTGATCATGCATAGGCGGTGTCAGGGCACCTATGTTGGGAGGTAAAAAATAACCCCCTTTTTGGACGCCTGGATCCGCCTATTATAGCAAAAACGTGTCAAAAGAGGATGCACAATAACTTTGTATATGTTATCACATGATACCTTTCATTCACTGTTCGTAAAACTGGTGCAGCATCGTGATCTTCGCCCAAATGACTCGCTTCACGAATAGGACCCCCCAATTCCCAGCGCTCTGGAGCCGCCCCTGGTAAAGTTATGAACTTGAAATTTTCAGGGAATGTGCCCAATTTAGTTTTAGGAAAAGTCAGAAAATTTCAGCATCGTAGCTTCAGCGGTTTCGGAGATATTCCCGAAAAACCTGAGGGGTGGATAAAAACAACCCCCCCTGCCACTAATAGGGTTAAAGATTTCGGATTGGTCTGTTGGTCTGAATGTTACTGAAAGAGGAACCGAATATTTTGCGAATATTATCCAAGTTTACAACAGTGCATACCCCTAATGTTTTTCACATCAAGGAAACTAACTGTACATACAAAAATACAAAAAACTAACAGTAAAACTAACATTTAACACTGCGGCTCATTTCAAGCCTGCAGCAGTGTAGCGCCCCCTGAGCCATGAGGTAAAGGGTTGGGACGTATTGTCACGGTAATACCAACGGCTGATAATGAACCATCCGTGGAGGCTATTGAAGGCTTATCAATATCTACCTATCACGTTTATGCATTACCAACTTAAACAGCTCTTGAACGCGAACTAGTGACACGAAATAAATAAATTTGTCCTAAAGAATGAGTCTAAATACAGAAATTATTCAGAGGTAACCGAACGCTTGTGTTCCATAATTCGTTAGAAAGCTGCTTTTCTTTTGAAAGTTTCAAAAAATGTGTTTACTACATTTGTATTATGTACTACATGTATTATAGAAGTCTCGTGAATCCTGTGTATGTGTGTAATGCGTACAAATGACATACTCGTATTCATCAGAGGAGCGGAACTAGGAATAGGAATCGTTTTATATCCGGGAGCCAAGTTACAAATGTTCCGTGTACCGTACATGAGGCGCGTACCGCACATCCTTTATGGCAGGCATCATATCTCCGGAACAAATGGCGCCGGTGCAATGGTGCATTTGGCTTGAAGAGCACCAAGCGTCCAGTATTTCCTACCCAAAATTAATGACCTGCGCGGGATTGCAGCCTAACACACTTCGCTCATTTTTTCGTCCCCGCACCGCTGCCTGTGCGCGGGAATTACGTGCAATTCGAGGTGAACCTGGTACCTGGCAGTACCCAGTTCATAAGAAAGGTTTTTCCACCACCGGCCAATATTTAGGTAAGAAAAAGATTTCACATTTCCAGCAATGCAGGCGGGTGAGATCCGGTAGGTCTCGAATACAGTTAGCGGCGCTATACGCGGCTACATATGGTAGCACTCACGAACGATAAGCATTTATGATGTTAATGTTTTTGCACCAGCCTAAGACCCTATAAACGTCTCCGGACTGCCACTAATCCCCTGTGATGAGGGTGTCACTGAAGTCATCGTCAAATGCCATGCATTCGTTGCTAGGGTTCCTTCTTTTGGTGGGAGATGATGCGACCCAGTTTGAGAGTTACAAGTGCACAGCACACTTGTGGGCTTTCGAGATGGGTCTCATTTAACATGCGTTTCACAATGCACAATGGACATTATTCAGGCGTTTTCAATTTTTACTTTTAGAACAGAATCAGCTCTCTACTGCGAATATGTTCTGTTAATTAACCCTACCAGCAAATGTGCGACAACATAAACAAAGCAGTCACTTGGTCAAGATCACGAGTTGTGCAATGATGAACATCCACCGGCTTATAGATGAATGCGCGCTTGTTAAGTGTTGCAGATTTACATGCAATGCGGCTTCGTTTGGCGTGTATGTAGTTTTCAGAAAGAAACGAAATGATTTTAATGATAATGATAGTAACAATTAAATAATAATAACTACTAGTAATGTAGCTACCGTGTACCTCATTATCTTTTACGTTTGTCCTTCCTTTCCGTTTCCTTTATCGTACCCTAACCATCCCTGCCCTCCTCTTTGGTTTCGGTCTGGCTCTTTGTTTGCGCGTGGTTTGACGATTAGGTTTAGTTTCTGTGCTGACCAACAGATGTCTGTGACCTCTATGTCACGTGGTTTCTGTGCTCGGGGGCGATGGGCCGGGTCAGCACGGCGAGGGAGAGCGGTAGCAGCCAGGGGTCAGTCATTGAGCATTGAGGAGAGATGTAGCTCATGAACATTGAGTGTGCTAAGCGGGAAAGTGAACGGAGAGCGAGAGGTGGGCATGGCGAGGACGGTGTGAACGGGAGAGTGTTGGCCGTTTCTCCGGACTCAGAGTGCACTCCGAGTGCGGCTGGAGTTCCAGCATAGTTACTTACATTGTTCGAGGACGCAATTGGCGGTAAGAGTCGTGATGTTTATGCTGATTATATTTCGATTGATGCATGATGTTTGATATTCTATGATCATTAAGATGTTTTGCCGCAGATAAGTTTGAGCCAGAACGACTTGGTTTGAACGATTTGGTTAGGTACGTACATACGATTCAGGAGCGATATTTTACCGATATGTTTGTCTTCGATGCCATTGTGTTGAGCAATATGTTGTGTTCTTTGTCTTTCGCAGCAGCGGCAAATATTAGCATGCATCGGCACGTGTAGGCGCGCTTTGGCGTTGGTCAGTGTATATGTCAATATAGCCAGAGACGGAGCACGTCCTTTTTTGTGGAGCACCGGGAAGCGGCTACAATAACAACAACAACGGCAACAATAAAAATGACGCTTTTAACAATGATGAAAATAAGCACTTCTTTGAGTTTAAATTTTCGGTGGTAGATTTTGATGAAACTAAACTGCCCAACCCCAGCATGATTTCACTCTGCACACTGCCTGAGAGTGTTGGGATGAAGTGTCAGTTCCCAGAGCACGTTCGATGTAATTTCAGAATCTCCATAAAACAAAATCAAATTCGATAAGTGAACAGGTGGTCTTCTTCATGCATCAAATTCGGCTTCATGTTTCAAGTGTTATTTAATGCCGTCCCTCAGTTGTATCAGAGTGTAATATTAGAAATGGGAACAGTATTAACTTCCGTGTTTATCAAATTTTTGTGTGTTTCACGAGTGCGGCTCTTTGGATGTGGTTATATGTAATGCTTAACATGTGATAAGGCAAAAGAAGGTAAGCCGAAAATGTCAGTGGAGTGAGATAAGCAGATATAGCATGTGACAATGCCTGTCACGCTGGGAATGTGAGCTCAACAATGGCAACGAATAAAAAACATTGACCTGCCATAAGCTGATAACATTTAATTCAAAAGATACATAGACGTGAGGCTTCGCCCAAGTTTTAGTCAGTCTTCAGTCGGGTGCGATTTTTGGTGTGCCGTTTTGCGCTTTGTAACTGGGATGCATGCAAGGCGTGGGTAAAAGTTAAAATGACAGAATTTAATGTGATGACGTTAATTTAAAACAGTTGCATTTTGACAACCTGAGCAGCATCAAGCGCGGACAAGTATGTATGAGGTGTAAACGATTCATTGCCCACATGTTTCCGCTAAAAGGCTAATAATAACAAAATACGTACAACAAAATAAGAACCGATTAAATATCATAATAGCTATTGAATATGTGATTAATCAAGCAGAGTAAACGCCCTCCACTTAAAAAGAAAAAAAAAACGAATAGCAGCATTATGATTATAATTGCATAACACTATAATAATATTCTAATTGCATTCACTCCACATCCTATGCAGTGTGAATCTCAGATTGGTGGAACCAGCACGCCACTGGTACGAGTGGAATACACCGTGAGGAAGTAGGCGCACATATCTGAAAACGATAGACGGATTGTGTGTACCTAGTTATCTGCCAAGCAGCCTGTGAGTACTCTGAGCCACGCCCATTAACCCTCGCCCGCACATGGGGGGGGGGGGGTGGTTGCCACCCCCCCCAGGCAGTCTTTCTGCTCTGCACTCAACATTTTTAGAGCTAGAAGGCTGATTTTTCGTATAGCTGCTCGTCTATCCTTTCTTGATGTCCACTGAAAATTTCAAGTTTCTGTGATTTTTGGTTTCGGAGATATGACCTTGTTTTTCAGGTCATGTCATGACCCAAATGGCCAATTCTCAACATCTTGCGTTTGCCATGGGCCTTGTGAGCTTTTGACACCCTGATTTCGGCCTTTTTTGCCAGTCTTACCTCCCACCTATCATGGAACATGTTGTTCGACGATGTACAGGGGTCAAGGTCAGGGTCAAGGTCAACCTAGGTCATCTAAGATAATTGTGTTTTAGGCAAGCTGAATTTACTTTTTGTGAAGTTTTTTGACTGCATTTTTGGTAAAAGCTTCTCAGATCATGATTTCATGTGATATGGACCCAAAAACAATCGGTGCACACATCAGTATACACACAGACACACACAGACATACAAACACATATAATTGACCTTGACCTAACTTGACCTGAAATGACCTCAGCAGCAAAATTCTGGTCGGATAGTGTGACAAAGAGGTTCTAGCTGGCTTGGCACCAGAAAACAGCATCGTCATCGGTATTTGATAAGCAGCGCACTTGATATCCAACGGTGACCCAAAACAGCAACATTTTTTAGTTTGACCTGACCTGGAAGGTCAATGACTGACCTGAGAAGGTAAAACTGGGTATCATTGGATTCGTCTCTTCCCAAAGAATCTTTTTGGTCTTTACTGCTAAGCTCTATCTCCAACAGGAACGAAATGGCGCGGGGGGGGGTGGCAACCACCCCCCCCCCCCCATGTGCGTTCTAGGATGGGAAAATGGCATGTGCGGGCGAGGGTTAACCACGCTTTCTGAAACTCGAGCCATTTCCGTCAGTTCATACATACAGACTATGAGGACCGGTGGGCTGGCTGATAAGATGTGCAAAGCCGTCCGTGTTATGTCAGATGATCCCACTACCCAAGGAAAGCATGTCAAATGCAGCTGATGTTGCTAGGAGGCGACTCAGCAAGCGACGGTGACTATTCCCCCTATCCACGACTCTCCGAGTCAGTTGAAAATGTAGGTCATGTGAAGGAACTATGAGTAACTGAGATCTGCAATGGGTATGGAGCTCCTTATTAAATTGATAAATGCATGGGCACTGAAAGGTTCGTCGCGATCGTCCACCTTTTACGCGAGTTACCTATTTGCGAAAAACCTTATGGGGGTTGCATCAACTCCTCCACCCCCCCTTTGTCGGCGAGGGCTAAAATTGGGTATCATCGGCTTCCTTTCGTCACGGGCAACACGTTTTTTTCTGCGAAGCGTTAGCTCGATCAGGGGCCAAACGCGAGAGGGGGGTCGTACCAGTCCCCCCCCTTGTGCCGTCGAAGGACGCAAAATGGCCTGTGCCGGCGAGTGTTAGCCCGCGCCCTGATGGGATCTGCCGAGCAACGCGGTCTGATGGCGTGGGACCATTTTGCCCCCCCCCCCCCCCTAAGATCCCGAGAACCACGCAACATAGCGACAAACAGCAAACGGTGTTGGATAGCCCCAACGGGGAACTACCTTGTGACCCAATTTCATTGACCTCTGTCTAACCGATGACGTCACAGATCAGGTCAACTGTTGAATTTTCATCGTTTACAGGCATTTCAAGAAATGCGTTGTAAAGTCGAGTAAAATGCATGTCATTGAAAGTCATCGATGGGTAATTGTCCATAAAACACAGTTTGCTATTTAAGGTCACTGATACCAGGTCAGGTCGCAAAGGTCAGGTCACTGAGGGTCCAGACTGGTGTTTGATTCATCTGTGATTGAATCGATTGGATTGAATCAAACAAAATTTGTTGAATCAAAAAGTTTTGATTCACTGTCAGGATTGTTTGATTCACAAGCCATGATTGAATCAAACGCATTGGGAATCAGGGTTGATTGAATCAAAAAATTAATGATTCATGAACTTAAAAAAATTGAAGTGAACGAACATAGTTAAACCGCGACCTGGTGGGGGGGGGGGCTATTTTTTGCCCCCCTCCAGACTTTTCGATATATCTCCAGAACCGCTGCGCCGATCGTCACCAAACTTTCAGTACCCTCCCGGACATCACTTTTACACATGGTGACCAAAATTTTTTCCAAAGGCTATGATAGGTTGGCCGGAAATGACGTCAGAGTGACGTCATGTTCTGTCGTTTTCGACCCAAAAAAGGGTTTCGCGGGAAGAGCTGTCAGGCCTATAGCTTTGCAAATACAGAAAAATGATAAAGACATAAAAGCTGTAGAATCGACAGGGCTACAAAACTGCTATCTCGAATTTTTGAAATTTTTGGATTTTGACCCCCAAAAATCAAAAAGTAATTTTTTTGGATATAATAATCATAAAATCCAAAAAGTTTTTTGAATTTCGCAAGAACCGGAATATATGTGATAGTCCTTACCGCTTTACATCCACATACCAAATTTGAGATTAATACCTCTTTTTTGGCGAAGTTATAGCGAAAAACACTGTTCAAAATTGATGACGTCAAATTTTCAAACTCAATTTTAGCAATTCTAGACCCCGTAGCGCAAAACAAAGACCACCATTTTAGACTCCCCGTGACGAGCTGCATCGAATCATTACCCATTTTATGCAATACTATCAACTTTAAAATTTGACCTTTTTTGGCCTGACCTTGACCTGACCTTGACCTGAACTTCACCAGAAAGTGACCTAAGCCGTACCTGATAGTCTTATAACCAACACCATTGAGTTGGAAATGAAAAATTGGCCATAAAACATGCATCACACAACCTTAGTAAAGTTGGGCTCATGTGACCTGACTTGTGACCCTTGGTGACCTGACCTGTGACCTGACCTGGTATTGTCAGTGACCTCTAATAGCAATATATGTACTAGGCAACTGACGCCCTATCGCTGATTCTCGACAAAATGCGTTTTCCTCGGTGTTATAGCGCATTCCCTAGAAGACCCGTGAACGGTGAAACATTTCATCTTTGACCTGACCTGTGACGTCATCGGTGACCCCGAGGTCAATGAAATTTGGTTTCCTTCGACAAATTTGACAGGCCTTTCGAACGCCGTTTGAATTTTCTGGATCCGTCCAGTAGTTTCGGAGATACGAGGGGGGGGGGGCAAAAAAATAGCCCCCCACCCCCACCAGGTCGCGTTATAAACAGACCCCACCAGGGCGCGGGTTAATTATCAACAAATATTAACACTACTGCCATTACATGACAACAAAAGAACACAACAAATATGTACAATACTATCCCTGATATTTTGTATATTTTATTTTTTAATTGAATCAAAAAAGAATCGTTCAAAAAAAAAATTGGCTGAGTCAAACGTAAATCATTCCTTTTATTGTTTTTTGATTCTCTGAATGCGTTTCAAAAGGAATCGATTCACCAAATTTTTTGAAGGAATCAAACGGTGATTGAATCAAACAAAAATCAAATGAATCAATGATTGAATCGATCCAAAAAAAGGTGAATCAAAAACCAGTCTGTGAGGGTCAAGAGATGAAAATATCATGTGATGCATGTTTTATGATCCATTTTACATGACAAATGCGATTTTATGGGTCAGGCAGCCTTTGGGGACAGTTTACGTTATGTTCTGGTGAAGGTCAGGTCAACTTCAGGACAAATAATGTCTAATTTCAAGCTTGATATGTTTGCATAAAATGGGTATCGATTCGATGCAGTTCGTCACGGGGAGTCTAATGGTGGTCTTTGTTTTGCGCTACGTGGTCTAGAATTGCTAAAAGAATGGAGTTCAAAAACTTGACGTCATCAATTTTGAACAATTTTTTCGCTATGGCGTGGCCAAAAAAGGAGGTATCGATCTAAAATTTGGTATGTCGATAGAAGAGCGCAGGTACTATCATGTATTTATTACCTTTTTCTCGAAATTCGTTTTTTTTAAATTATTTTTGGAGGTCAAAGTCCCAAAAGTTTGAAAATCCAAGATAGCAGTTTTGTAGCGCCGTCTGTTATCTACACGACCACTCAAAGAACTTTGAAATTGCTTGTTAACTGTAGATTTTGTAAACGTTTCCAGATGTCATGTTTTTTGCTCACTTTTGCTGGAACATGATCTCAGTTTGACCTCAATAACTCCTGACCTGGGGTGACCTTTGACTTAAAATTTTGTGTAAAGGTGTCAAATTAATGTTCGGGAAGGTACTGAAAGTTTGGCGGCGCTGCGTGCCGCTGTTTTCTCGCTATTTTAGAAACACCACTGGGGGCCAAAATGCCCCCCATCAGGGCGCGGTTTAAAACTGGTATTCGGAGCACATGACGCATGTTATGTAGGTACCTTTGGGCAAAGAACACGATGGTGACATTCATTTTATCGTGTGGTGTCGAAAAAGTGCGTGCGTGTGGTGTCGAAAAAGAGCGATTTAAGAAATACGTGCATCGTGGTCGTGAACTCGTCACGAGAATGTACATACTAAGATTCAGTTCAATCTTTTGGAAAATATATAACGATAATCAAAAATCGAAGATGGTCGTTTGATTGTATTGTATTTTCAGGCTAATTGGCTTTTACGGCATGTCTCTTACGTCTGTTTCGTGATTTTATATGATTTTTTTGAAGATATGCTGTTTTGGTCGAAAACTCAGAAATAATGACGGCACTAAAACCTCGATATCTCAACTTTTTACCGCTTTTTTAAACTTCTTCATAATTAGCTTCAATAACTCCCTACAGGTACCCAAAATTTGGCGCACCTGAGGCGCGCCATTTTTAGCTATAGTGCGGCGAAAAACGTGAGGGCATTTGACGCCCCATCCCCCCCCCAACAACTTGCGGATTATCATCAATTCGAGGTTATTAGCATGTACAATACATTGAACAATAAATAAGAAGGGTAAATTTTTTAGCACTTGCTCTTTCTCAGTTGCAAACAAAAATGTCACAGCATTACGGAAAAAATGGGCGCGTGCTGGCAACATTACGTATTTCAGTTCACTACAGTTACAGAAAACGCAAAAAAATGCAAGATGAAATCTAGTTTCCAGACACCTACCAGCCTTGAGTAAAGGAGTCATCGTGAGACACCTCAGCCGAGTGATCCAAAATTACAGGTGTGGTAGACATTCCTGGCAAAACGATTTAGCTTCAGGAAATTTGCGATGCAAATCGTCCATTCAGCGGAGGATTGGCGGCCTGACCTCAGCGGGGGAGCACATGCTTGGCCAACGTCGCACCGTTACACCCGGAAAGCCGCCCGGCGCGGCCCGGCCGCCCAGTAAAACCCTCCGCAGCAAAGTTCGGGCACGAGGATATAAGACGATTTTAAGACAAATACATTGCTTTGGTGACTGCCGCGGCGGGGCCGGGTCACCGGATATACTCGTATGAATGCAGAGCAGAGCTGAGACGCTAGGTATGAAGAACGGAGCTGGGTGAGGCGAGAAGAGGCCCACCTTGGGCACTCCGTTAGACGAGCAAAATGCATATAAAAACGATTTTCCTGATCACGCTTTTTGATGCAGACTGCGGCGACCGTAGCCCGGGGCGCTGGCGACATCACAGGCGTGACCTGGCGCCCGGGCGCGGCCGCGCTGGGCCAGAGACGGCCGCCGCCGGACCGAAAGTGCGCGTGCGCGGTGCAGTAGCCAGTGACTTTTCTTTTCTCTCAGCTCATTATGCTCTAATTTAGCTATCTTTATTTCTATCGTAATTAAACGCTTAAGTTCAACAACGCTAAATGTTGCCTCCGTAGAGCCACAGAGCCAACGAGCGAGACATCGGGCCGACACTACAGCATGTGCTGATGTGTATTGGTCTATGGCGATTTGGAGAGACATAAAGACCAGCTATGACTGCTTGGAACGTAAAGATTCCTTAACCCGCGCCCGGCTGGGGGTCCTGGATTTCCACGCCCTGCTGGGGGGGGGGGGGGTGTTTGAACACCTCCCCCTTCTAACTCGGCTCCTGGGCCACGTAGCGATACGCGGAAGGCGGCGTTCGAAAGAGCGCTAAAAATAATGACGAAATCAATTCGGTCACTTTTTTGGTCAGGTCAAAGGTCAGGTCACCAGAGGTCATTGAAGGCAAAAATTTCGCCGATTTTCAGGTCGAATGTCGACAGTTTCCAAGAAGCCAACGCATAACTCGGGAACCAATAGAGCTACAGCGCCGCGGAAAAGCGCATTCGATAGCCCTATTAACGCTCTTTCTGAGTAATTCTCTCAGATTTGACCTATCGTCAACGGTTTTGCCTGCAGGGGGCAAAAACTGCCAAAATAGCCGATTTTTTTCGAAAACAGTTTTTCTGCAATAACTTTTGATCCAGGCCTTGCACGAGCTTACTTTTAATGGCATCCTGTTCCTCTCGTCAAGACGCATCGAATGAACTGTAACTTGACCTTGAAAGGTCAACTTGAAAATTTGACCTCAGGTCAAGGTCATGACCTGACCGGAAAGGGTCATGTTGCATATCAGTCGATCCGTATCGTCGAGCTGAACACATCCAAGGCGTTTTCATCGCTCTAGCATGCCTCTATCAAAAGTTATTCGCGAAAAACTGTTAGATACCATCTGTGACCTGAGATGACCTCAGGGGCATGCACAGGGGTCACAGATACAGGGGTCAGAATGGTAGGTCACAGATACCATTTTCATGTTCAGTGTGTCTTAGTTACTTGTTATTCAGTGTTTGGGAGTGTTTATAATGGCTTTCATAAAAAAGCGCCTTTCAATTTTCTCCCATTGACTCATAATGGGGAGGTCGCAAAATTGACCTGACCTTAGGTCATCGATATAAAAATTCTGAGATATAAATTTTGTACATGCTATTGCTCTTAGCAATCGCTGAAAGTTTCAAAGCGATCGGTCACTCGGTGTAGCTATGGCAGACATTGAAACTTTTTATGAGGTGAGGTCACTTCAAGTGACCTGGTGACCTGACCTTGAATGACCTCAGAACATGTGTAGAATTGATGTGTAATAAGGTATACCAAAAATGGCGGCACTCCGCGCCGCCGTTTTTGAGATATTCGCGAAAAATCACAGGGGGGGATGTTCAAACACCCTCCCCCCCAGCAGGGCGCGGGTTAACAAACCAATTAAAAACTGCTGTTTTAGATGACATTTAGGGGTTCTATAGCCTTGGACGTTTATAATTATATGTAGGTATAATGTTTCAACATGCATGCTTTCAAAAATGCGTGCATATTGCGTATGAACGTTTTCCGTTCATTCTGCTGCCGCCTGCCCAGATTTTGATGTCACGTAACAAAAGCTGATATTCAGAAGCTTATCTCGCCCACTTGATATGCTAAACGAAAGTAGGTTTATTCATGACGCTAAGCGCATTAAATTATTTTTATCCCAACTAGCTTTTGGGAAACGGTCGGTCTATCGCTGGAGTTCTCCGTTTCCCAAGGCGCAGTTGTGCTATTTCATAGAACACGAGCCAAGCTCGGCACTTTTATGACCAAGCTGCTATATGCACCGCAATACGATAATTCGAAGCCAGACACAAAAATCTGTTAAAGAGCTTGCTTATGATTATAACACCGACGTATACGCTCATCTGCTCTATTATAACTGTCATCTGTGCCACGGAACTAGATTCAGGATGGGGGTTCTCATTTTTGAAATATGATGGCCAAAAGTTACAAATCTAAATAAAAATTATATGATATGTAACTCTGATATATTTTAGACACTCTGACAATTGATTTGTGACTTTCTGACCGCGATATATAAAAAGGTCTCTGGTCTATGAGACTTTATACATATTAGCCGTTTTCACGACGGCCATCTGGTACACATTTGGCGCACATCTGGTGCAGATTAGGTGCAGATTTGGTCAAATTAGGCTCAGTGTGTCTCTTAGGTAGTAGCTATCAGCTACGGCTGCACTAATTATTCATATGCCTGCTTTGTCTAATTATCAGAGAGAATCGTCGATAAAACACTGACATAACTTCATAAAATAAAGATATTTGCTGTTAAAGAGACTAGGTGCAGATTTGGTCAAATTAGATGCACTCGCCGGATAGCCCGTCGTGAAAACGGCTATTTTGTATCAGTTACTGACGATGGCACACTGCTGTCAAAACGTCTAAAATATATCAGATTTAAATCATGATTATCATTTTTGAATTGTAGCTCTTGGATACCAGAAGATCTCACTCGAATCAATGGCCAGCCAAGTTAAATTTTAGCTCACTATCGTCCAAGCGTTTTCCGGGCAATCGCGAAAAAACCGTCAGTGGTGGCAACTGGCAACCTGCTCGGCCGGGCGGACTGGTGAAGCTCGTATAGCTACTACATGCATGATCAGTCGGACACTTTGAAATTTCAGTTGTAAAAAGTGAGCTCCAGTGTTCGATGCGTGCGTTATTTGCATGCAAAACTAGTTGGTAATAGCTCCAACTGAGTCGATGACCGGTAAAAGTTGAAAAACCTGTGCATAGCCTGTTGTTGCTGAAGGACAAGATTGACTCGTTACGAATTCACCGTACTGGTATTGCGCGCTTTGATTCCGTTCCATATGTTTTGATACGGAATCGGATCGGACGGGTGTTAAGTTATATATCATTTAATAAATGCAAATCTTCTAAAAGTCTTTAAATGGTTTACCTACTAAAAAATGCCACCAAGTGAATGAGTGCCTGGACAGAAACTCAGCATTCCATTCATGAGGAAGAGACAAGATCACTCTTTGCGTTCTGTGCGTGTGTGTGTGCATTTTTTTGCGTAGTTACGTTATGCCTGTACCTGTGCAATATTTGCAGGTAGGTACCATGCTTGAGATCACTACAAGAATGCTTGCTTAGATTGTTCAAATTGCCACGCTGATGCATTTCGTCTGGTACATACCACTTTTGTTTGTTAGGATCTGTATCTACGAAACAAGAAAGGAGGGTCGAAGAACGGGTTGGGTTGTGTTACCCTCCGCCACGGACGGCCTGGTTTCAGTAAAGCAGCTGGCATCTGAAAATGTGACATCCTTCGCCGCATCTCGGATGTTGTTCCTCCCTCTCCTCGCCTCTTATGGCCAGGGCGTTTTGTTGCACCGTGCCTGTTTTCAAAGGATGATGACTAACCCCGCCACCACCACTCAGGAGGCATATCGCCCTTCTCAGCTCTCTCTCTCTCTTTCTCTCTCTCTCTCTCTCTCTCTCTCTCTCTCTCTCTCTCTCTCTCTCTCTCTCTCTCTCTCTCTCTCTCTCTCTTTCTCTCTTTCTCTCTCTTTCTCTCTCTCTCTCTCTCTCTCTCTCTCTCTCTCTCTTTCTCTCTCTTTCTCTCTCTCTCTCTCTCTCTCTCTCTCTCTCTCTCTCTCTCTCTCTCTCTCTCTCTCTCTCTCTCTCTCTCTCTCTCTCTCTCTCTCTCTCTCTCTCTCTCGCTGAGCCCCCTGCCTCCCCGGGAGGAGCCGGCGATGACCAGCCGAGCTGCGACAGCCCAGCGAGCCCGGCCGGTCGGCTGGCCCCGCCCCCGAGCGGCCGGCGGGAATCCCTCCCCGTTGCGCCGACTCGACACCGCTCTTACTTAAGCGGCGCTGCACCTGGTGCTCGGGCCAGTTGGAGACGGGGCCGGCCGCTCAGAAGCCATGCGCAGGTCGTCGGTGACGGTCATGCGTCCGGTGCGTTCGCGGTGTGGTGCGTCGGCGGCGGCGGCCGGGCCGCTGCTGCTGCTGGTGCTGGTGGCTCGAGTCGTCAGCGCGCTGCCGGCCGACTCGAGGACGGACGCGATCGAGGCCGAGGAAGCGCTCGACGAGGTGGTGGACAGTATACGGGAGCGACTCATGCGAGAGCTGGGAATCACCAACAACAAGCCAGTGCTGGTCAGTAGCGCCGGGGAGCTCGGGAAGGCCGCAAGGGACTTGTGGGTCAAACACTCGGCCTCGCTTGTAACTATAGCAAATTCAACACAGTGACTGTGGAACAAATAATATGCCCTGCTGCATAAACTGCGTCAATTACATAAAAATCGAGAGGCATAAAAATGTACGTCTGTTTTAGAAATAGTGTTTCTCTTCTATTGTTTCTTCAACGCAAGCCTCATTACAACAGAATACCATTTAGCTACAGCTCTTGAATTAAAAACGAAAGAACTGTGATTTAATTACAAGGACAACACTGGCGCCCAGTCTGATGTCAGGACCGTTTGCGCTGTGTAGTGCGTTATCAAACATGGATTAGCTCATTGTCGCCTATTCAGTTAATCTATTTATCAAAGTCGCCGGTATAACGCCGTTGTTCGGGAAAGTGACGGCAGGTTGGCGTGGTGACACCCTGGCTAACGAACTCAAGCACGTTTCTGTGGACGATCTCGGATGCCTTACATGGTCAGCACACGTTCCAGTGCAGCACACGGGTGGTAGAACTCCTGTCATGTTAGTGGCGTGACAAGACCGGCGTGTCATTTATAAATTGAACAATACGGTAACGGGGTCATAACTGACCCACCCGGCACCATCGACAACTATGTCATGGCTGGAGTGATTTATCTGGCTCTTTCTTTATGTGCGGATAGGTCAAATGAACTTTTTTGTCCTTGGCTTTATTAAAGAATGATCTTCAAAACTTTGGATTCTGCACAATGTCCAATGCAGCTTTGAACGAAGAGGTAAAGAAAAAGGACTCTTACTCACTTCTGGGGCTCCCGATTCCCCACCTGTATAACATATGTATAAAACTGACAAGAAGTTAGTTGTAGTTTTTTGTTTTACTTTAAATATTGTTGTCTTCTTTACTCGTGCCTTTTTGGCGTTCCGTCACGTCTCGTCCAATGTCAGAGCTGGCGCGCTGTCCTGTCGGGTGCGGCGGCTCATCCTGTCATGGTCCGTCTCGTCACACTTCCCTCCGTAATGTGCCGAGACCGACGCCACAGGCCCGTCTATCAGCAACGCACATGGAGCGGAACATGGAAATTCCAGCGGTGTGCCGTCGTTTCACCGGCCCGCCGCGGCGGCGGCAGGTCTGTCCGGACCTGGGACCGAGGGACGACAGTCAGGCCACCGTCTCGAAAGTCGCGCCGTCGTGCCTCCTGACGGGCTACTTTTCTGAGTGGGAAGGTCAACTCGGAGCGTATAACTCACTTTTGGATGTGGACACAGATCTGCGGTTTTTGGACAATGGTTGGGTGTTGACGTGGGCGCAGAACTGAGAGACGCCTGAGCCTGCGACAGGTGTGAAAACGCCACCGGACTTTGGACTTTGAGCCGCGCCATCTCATTTCTTGAGAGGCTCAGAAATCTCGCGAATGGCGAGAGGGTCAGAGAGCGAAGAGGCGAGAGAGATAGAAAAAAAGAGAGGAAGAGGAGTTGCTGTGTCTTGTCAGCGGATGCCTGACTAGATTGTGCCCGCTGTTGTTTTCCCTGTCAGCTGCAGCGTCCACCTATATATCAAGCCCCTGATTGGAGCCTCAGCCCTGGTCTGGCGGTCGGTTCTCCTCATGGCATTGACGACCGAGACGGACCTGGGCTGGTTTCGGCTAACCGAGTCAGCTGATCGTCATCGGCACGCCATTGGGGCACTTGTCGCCCCGCCAGTTCAAGTGTCCCAAGGCTGCCGCGGAGGCCGCGGCCGCCGCGCGCCGTCCGCTACTCTGTGCTACCGGGCTGATAAGAGCGCCGAGCCGGTCAGTGCCAATGGCGACATATCGACACCTACACACTACTCATCGGGCACTGCGCAGGAATGTTCGGCATTCGCGGCCTCGCCCCCGGTCGACTGCGTGCCTACACGATAGCAGCAATCAGCGCTCGGGTGCGGTGATTTGTGTACACATTGTCGGCAGTGGCCGCGCGTCATCGTGTCCAGGACCAGATAGGCTGGGTAAACACCGGGCCCGTCTCATAGGCCTAACGCTGCCCGGGTGCGAAAACTGCCAACTCGTCTCGACCGCAGCTGCCGACAAGGCGTCGTTATGTCCACAAACACGGCAGCCCGAAGCGAATGTAAACGCGACACCGTGTTTGCAGAAACAATTTAACTTCGCTACTTTCGTGATGAATTCTCCTTGGGCCACTTTCTTTGCACAGGTTGAAGATATTGGCGAAGCAAGCATTGACGGAGCCATTCCCGTGCTGATGAGGGGCAGGGGTTGGCCAGCGCCGACCGGGCGCGGTAGACCGCGTCGTTTGGTCCTGCTGTGTGCAGAAAGGCTGACCGGCGCGGGCCGGGCCGTCCGACCGGCGGCTAACGTCAGCCGGACGGGGACGGGCGATCACCTCGTCCGTGAGTCCCGATCACGACAATGTTGTCACGGGTCGGTCAAATGCACGGTCGGCGTGGCGGAAATGCCGGGCGTGCCCGGGCGGCGGGCCAGCGCGGCGGTGCGGCGGCGGTGCGGGGGCGGCGGCCCCTCCGCCGTCCGTCGGCACCGGTCGGCCGGCCGACCTGTCCGTGCGTTCGACTCCGACAGGCACGCCATGTCCGAGAATAGAGCGCCACGCGACAGGTAACCGCGCGACGGCCATTTACGGAGCGTGTACGTCAATGATCACGACGCGACGTACAGCGTGAAGAACCCCTGTTGCAGTACTTCTACATGAACTTTGTGTCCCGCTGCACTGGTCGGAACTCAGTTACATCATAGTGATTCCACTGTATCTGGGAAGTACTGTATTCCATAGAAATACATTGGTATCTGGCCCGGTTGGGCCAAGCCGTGTTCTACGTGCTTTTAATTTTGACAACAATCCAACATTCTTCACGACTTTGCATTTTTAAATCTGGGCCGGCTGTCGGCTCACCGAGATTTTCTCGACATTGTGGTGATGTTAATCATGGATTCGACGACTAAAGCTACTTTTGGGATTGCTGCCGCTTCTTTCCCTTTTGACTTGGTCGAGTGGGTCATTAATACATGATGTAATACATTCACTTACAGCCTAGAAGTGATGTGCTTACCAAACGCATTTGACGTTTCTTGAAAATGAGGTGAGGAGACACCCGAGCATTCATCCTCTATGGGATTAGTTTCCCTGGCAAACAGAAGGACGAGTAAGACTAGATGGGCTCAGTTCCGTGCAGTTTCATAGCAAGCATCCGGCATCCGTCAGCGGAACGTAAAAAATGCAGCCACTCGGACACCGCACTTGCCTTTTGTGATGTCAGATCGGTCCAGGATATGCCTAATGCCGCGCTTCAGCTCATCAATACAGCAGTGATCTCATGTATAGATCACATGTCAGACATGTGTGCTGCTGTTCACGACATATAGCGTTCGTAAATGTCAAAAAGCAACAGCCTCTCCATTATAATAGCCCTCTATCATAGAATGTTTTTATCATTCACCGTAGATAGTTGTCTTCTGTTGGGATCAGTATCTTCTGTTACACATTTTGTCGGTGTTCGTGGGCACGAAACCGCGGCTGCATCATCAGCTGTTTTCCGAGAAACCCTCTATCAGAAACCGGATCCGTGCGGCCTTAAGCACAAATGAATTAGGGAGAAAACTGGTTCCGTCCTTGTATGAACCTTCATGACTTCTAAGCTGCCGTCGAACCGTTGTTCGCTGGTACACTGGAGTTTGCCGTGGAATTTCCGCGCATTTTCTGACGATCTGTCAATAACTATAGGAATGTCTGTGACACGACGGTAGCAGGATGCTGCCATCGACACCGGATCTGTAGAGCGGAGCCCGGCCGGCTCAGTTGACGGCGACATTTCCCGCGGCCGGTCGGGCCGACCGCCGTCACCGCAGACCGCTCGTGACACGGGCTACGGCCGATCAGAGCCGCCACTCGGCCGCGGCGGTACCGGCGCTCCGCCCCGCTACGGTGGCCCGCCGCCTGACTTACCGGACAGACTCGGCCCGCAGCCCGCAGGACGACACCGCCAAGTAAGACGGCCCGAGGTGTGAAATCTCCGGTCACTTTTTCCTGGTGTGACCGCGTGCAGGGCACCTGGCTGGCTCTGGGGACGGCAGCGGCCTCCGGCCTACACCGGTGGCGTGTGGACCGACCAACGGACCAGCAGCCAGCCGGATCTGGCCGCCTCGTGGCGGGCCGGCGCGCACGAGACCCGCCACGCGCCGTGACTCACGCGTGCCGCGCCACGCGCCCGCACAGCGCTGGCGTTCCCACGCAGCCGAGCCCCACCGGCCACTGTTCCAGAGGCGTCCTGGCGACCCGAGAGGGAGGGAGACGTGTCACAGGCTCCCGTGTCACACCGGACCGCAGCGTCATGCTGATATGACGTTTGACGGCGCGTGGCGGCCCCGTCCGGCCCGCGGCGCGAGCGCAGCCGTGCACTCCCAATGGGCGGAAACCCCCGCACTTGCGGACGGTGTGCGGAGCGCGCGGCTGGCGTGCCTCCGCGCGCCATAAATGCCTCGTTAGACTCAACCACCGAGGTCGCGAAAACAAACAGGCCACACCGCAGGCGTCGCCACCCGTGGGAGTGCTCTGCCGATGACGGCGCGGCGCGGCGCGGCGCCGGTGGCCGTCGCCGGGCGCGCCGCCGGATTACACGCTCCGGGTAGACTCAGCCGTCAGAGCCGACCGGCTGATCCGTCTCCAGATTTGTCATCGGCGGTGTAGCGGCGACGCGACATGGTCGCCGCGTGTCGGCGGCGGCCGCAGCCTCCCGGCCGCCTCTGATGCACCGCTCGGATCTCCGGCCGAGATTCCCAGCGAGATTAGCGGTGATCTTGGAGAACCGTGAATAGGGGGCGGCAGCCAGTGCCGCCGAGCGGGCGGGCGTGTGTCAGCGGGGGGCACGGCCAGCCTCCCGCGCCCGGCATCTCCGCGTGGCGTGACCGCAGAGCAGGAGCGTGCCGCACGCGGCCACCTCCGGCTCAAACGTGCTAACCCGCTTGGTGAGCGGCCGATCGCAGCCAATATCGGATGAGGCATCGCTGATGGGCCGAGCTATCGGCCAGGCTCGTTAACCCTCTCTGGCATGTATAACGTCATTTTCAGCTGAAGTAGGCCTAGATACAAACCTGCTGCACCTCACTGATTTCTCTCTTGTCTAGGCCTCGCCAGCATATTTCTGTTCGATGTCTTGTTACATGCTTGTCAAAGTGGTTCTTGCTGATGCGTAAAACCATACCAACATACCCCCAATCCCATTGCATCGAGTTCAAGGCCAACTTAGGCAATGATCGGCAAGAACCGTTTTTCATGGACCCTTTGAACCAACCCTATTATCTCTTTTCGATTGAGCAGTTTGCTGGGCTCGTTAGCGGCTGGCTCGTGTTGCCGACGGCGGTGCCGTCAGCGTGGCATCGGTGAGAGTGGCCCGGTCCGCTCCGAACCGCCGCCTGTCGCCGGGGGCTGCCGCCGCCGCCGCCCCGCTAACTGCCGCCCCGGGCAGGCGTTCGAGACAGCCGAGTGCCCTCGGGCCACCGGATGGCCACCGCCGGCGTCTGAAGGGCCGCTGATGGCCACCCTCGACCCGGCGGCCGGCGAGGGGCGGCGCCGCACCGCTGCCCGAGAGCCCGCTTTACGAGCGAGCCGTTTGGGGCCGGCGCCGTTTGCCGTTCGCCGGTCGGCCGGGCCGAAGCTGGGTTTCCCACCTATTACGACCGGCGGCAGCCGGGCGCGCGCACCAGCCGGATCCTGGGCCGGCGGCGCCAGCGGTGCGCGTGCGGCTGCTCCGCTCATTTCCGACACGGCGCACGCCAGGCTCGGCACTCAGCCAGACCCGTGAGAGAGAGAGAGAGAGAGAGAGAGAGAGAGAGAGAGAGAGAGAGAGAGAGAGAGAGAGAGAGAGAGAGAGAGAGAGAGAGAGAGAGGGAGAGGGAGAAGGGAGAGATAAAGTGAGACTGATGAGTGGCTACATGCGGCAGCCCAGAAATGGCAACGCTTGTTTGCTTAGTTATTCAATGTCATCTTAGGCTGATTGCGGGGCACGTCCAGTGTCATTCCGAGCGGCTCCGACGGGAGCAGAGTTGTAATGCGGCTCCTCCTCCCCAGGGCTGAGACGCCGCATTACCGGAACGGCAACCGGCCCGATCCGATATCGCGGCCGAGACGCGGATGTTTGGAAGGGGCCGGCGCCGGAACAGGTTCGCTCGCCCCCGCGCCGCTCCGCGTGGGCGGGCGCTGGGAAACCCGGCGCGAGCCGGTCGCGTGCCGCGGCTCAGCGCGCGCCGGCCGCCGCGGCTGCGGCATACGCAGGACCCGGTGCGTGTCGGCGCCCCTGACCTGCGGCCGGGTGTGACCTGCGCCGCGCCGGCCCGGCTGGGCGCCCGCCGCGGCCGGTCACCGGGCCGGTGTGTTTGGTGAGAGCACGGCGCGGGGCGCGGCCGGCCACCCAGACCGCACGGCTGAGCGCCTCCGCCGGCGCCGCCGGCCGCTCTGGGGCTTCCCAGTGGCACGGCCGGCACCGCCGTGACCTGGCACTCTGTCTCGACAGGTGGCACGCCGCATACGAAATTTATGCCAGACTTATTTCGGCCATATATAATGACTCACCATTCTTCCATCTCCCAATCTTGTAACGGTGGGTAATCCCGCTCGGCAAATGTCAACACTGTTCATGGAGCGGTGCCCAGACGGGTAATTAGCATCATGTAGCGATACCGGCTCTGGCCGCTACCAGTGATACACTGTGCTGACCGGCGCCATCTCTGCTGTTTCAGAACTCGACAGCCGAGGAGATGGAGGCTGTCATGGAGCAGTACCGGAACGCGCTGGCCGAGATGGAGCGGCAGCGCGAGCAGGACGAGTGGGAGGACGAGGACGAGGACCCGCTCGAGGCCTTCCACGACGTCGTCGACGAAGGTGAGTTAGAGCGGCGCGCTCAGAGTCGGACCGTAGCAGAGCTATCGCCCTTTGTCCCACCGTGCCGCCTGCCAATAAATACCGCGAGCCGGACACAGTTCCGCTGCAGACCTGTTCCAGCAGCCAGCGGCATCCTTGAAACGCTAACCCAGTGCCGCCCCTGGCCACAGGAAGCTATCGACAGCTGATGTGAGACGTACACACAGCGATACGGAGATACCAGTCGTCCCTCACGGACTTCCTGGTTTATTCAACACCGCTGTCACCGCGGACTCTCACAGGCGGATTCCTCTCTCGAGAACGGTTACAAATATTTTGACACGAGATTCCAATCGCTCAAGAGACCCGCGGCCGCCCCGCTCGGAACTTCTCTGGAAGTGGCGCTCCGGCGTGCCGAGCGGTTTCGGAGGAAGCACTTGGCGCTGCCCTCGAGACGGAAGCCGAGTGGTTGCGCGAGGCTGTGGCCGTGGGCGCCGGGCGCAGCGTGCCCCTCAGCTCCGCGGCCGGCCCGGCGCGCGGTGTTAGGTTCGTGGGCGGTGTGGGGGTCGCCGCAGCTTCCGCCGTTCCGGCCCAGTGCTAAGTTCAGCAGTGAGATGAAGTCTTCGGCCGGCCTCACCTGCCCAGGTGTCGCCCGCCGCGCCGCCGTCGCTCTCAGAGACCTCGACGCGGCCGGCGCTCGACGCCTGGGGGACGGCTCAGCCGGCAGAGCACGGAGCTGGGGAGAGCGGGAGGGGGACGAGGCGTGACGGGTATCGGGCAGTGGTGGAGCGGAGTCACAGGAACGCGGTCACGCGCTGGCAGAATTCCTGCAGCGTATATCGTACACCATATTAGCTCACGGATCGGAGCGCGCTACTCAACGCTTTCGAGAAGAAAGCAAAGCTGTTTGGCTCATTTCCTTATTAGCGGCTGGAACTCCGAGAGGAGCCGCACGTTCTGAGAGGGGAATACCGCCCGTGCACAGAGCACGGTGCTGCGGTTTCTCACTTAGCGCCGTTGACACGGCTGATGAAGCGGCTCTGGCTGCAAACATCACCCAGTGCGCAGCGGCGCCTCTCCAGTTATCGCCCGCACGCTATTGGAGCGAGCGACATTTCTCCACATATCACAGGAGGCAGAACGGAAATTAAGCATTTTCCTTCTTCTGGGCAGCGGCCTTTTCAGTGCAGTGCTGCCGAGGGACGCCCGCAGTTTGGCGTAATAAACATGCCGCCTGCCACCGCTCGCCCGCCCGGCGCGGCGCTGCGACGAGGCACCGGCCCGGGTCAACACGCGAGCCGCCGCCGCCGCTGCCGTCGCCGCCCCCACCGCTTCCGTGACGTCACCGACTATCGATGACCTCACCTACTCAGCTGATGGGCCGCGGGAGGGGTGACAGGGAGGGCCGCCGGTCGCCTGACACGACTCCCAAACGACTCTGACTCCGAGGCCCTCCGTGAAGTCACACTCGACTCACGTGACCGGCGGACTGGCTCATGACCACCCAGACGCGCCGGCATCCGCCAAATGCTCCGGCCGGGGGTGGGCCGGTCCTGGCAGGTCGGAGCCACCCACGGTGGCCGACGGGGACAGGGCCGGGGGGGCGGTCAGCTGACCGGGGCCGCCGACCCGGTGCTGACTCATGCTTGTCGGCGCGACGGCGGCCCCGTCGGCCGCGACGGACGGTCCTGCGCGCGGGGCGGGGCGGCAGGACCGGCGGCCCGGTTTCACCACGTGGTCGGCGTCGACAGCGGACTACCGACGGCGGCCGTCGGGGCCGACGGGACGGGCCGCCCACGCGGCCGGCCGTCGTGAATCAGTGTAGTGGACAGGCGCGGGCCGGACGGTTCGGCGAACGCCATTGATCGGGACAGGGGAGGGGCGCACGGCGCCGGACCTGACCTGGTAAACACTTCCAGCGAGGCCGGCCGGACGCGCGTCTTCCACGAACGAATTGGACAGTGCCACTGCACCGGCTCCTGTTTTTGTTTGGCCCCGTTCGGCGAAACGGGTCGTGTTGTGCGTTGGCGGCGCACGCCACGCGCTCCTGCGAACGGCCGCGGCACGCCCGCGCGCCGGAAACGCCATCGCAAGGATGAGCCTCTGCAGGTCGAGGCCGGGCTGGTCGGACAGGGCTGGGGCGGGACTGTCGATGTAGAGGGTCGGGGTGGGCCGTCAAACAGGCGTGCTTTGTGCAGTCGCCCACGGCCAACGCGGCGTCGCAGCTTTCATCAGCGCCGGCTGCAAGGTGATGGCCGGGTCACCGCGGACGCGGCACAAATTGAGTCTTGGCGGCGGCTGCAGACGAGCATCGTGTTTGACGGCCGCTGAGAATTAACGCTCTCAATCACTGCTGATGTGTTAATGGTGGCAGGCGGCACCTCCAGTGATTCACTTCCCAGTCCGCCTCCATGAAATCAATCGACGCTGATGAGACGGCAGTGGGTTAGCCCGGGAATCGCTTTTGTCTCTTCTTTTTGCTGCTCAGATTGGCTCCGGTCATGGCTCGAGAAGAACACATTTCGATTGCCACACAATGACTTGGCTTTAGCAAGTCACTATGACGTTACGCGTTGTTAGCTGTTTCGCCTTGTGTCTCTGGAGGCTGGCTGAGTTAACACCTCTCCTTCGGTCCGCTGGTGTGCTCTTTGAACCGGGATGGGCCGGGTTACATCATCAACAGTTGGCCGCGGTGATTTCCCAACGTTCCCCATCCCATCATACGCTCATAAAACGCCTCGCAGGCTCATTCACCTCGTGATTCTTCTTGTTTGACAAAATGCAACAGGAAGTCTGTCATTAGTAAATCATCACCTCTGACCCGAACGTTTAGAGCTTTGATCTAGTATTCACCACACTGCCTACTATCAGGAAATCTTAGGAACATGTTATGCATAATTATAGCAAACCGGACGTGATCTGGTGGCAATAATAAAACCAGAACGGAAGTTACTCATCACAAAAGCATTTCAAGCTGAGCTGAATCCCGGAAGTTTACAGAAACAACACTTAGTTGTTGCAAGCGTATGTTCTTAACAAATTATGATAAGTAGACTTGTGCTACATCAGTTCAATGGTAGGCTTTCAACATTGGTGACATTTTTGTGATAGGTGACGACATCTCGCTGCATACCAAGCCGACCTAACATGGCGGTACTGTAACCGATGACGTCATGTCGACGTCTCGCCAGGTCCGTGTGCCGACAGCGCGGAGGACGGCCTGGCACGGGCACGGCGCGCTCACCCGCCTCGTATGACGCTGGCCAGCCCTTTCTGACTCCGACCCTCTCTGTCCGGCAGGTTGGCTGCGCACCCGCTCCCGGCGCAGCGTCCACGTGCGAGCGCGCACACCGTCCGGCCTGACCAGCTTCTTCCCGCTGAACGAGGCCGGCCTGGGCGCGCACGAGCAGGTGCAGGACGCCAAGCTGCGGCTGTACCTGGAGCTGGTGCCAGGCGCGGCGCCGGCGGAGGTGCAGCTGTCTGTGTACCGGCTGACGGGCGGCGGCAGGGGCGGCCGGCGGCCGCGGCGCGTCCACCAGACCGGCCGCCGGCTGCGGGTCGCCGCCAGCGGCTGGTATGAGCTGAATGTCACCAGCGCCGCCCAGCAGTGGCAGGCGCGGCCCGAGCGCAACCACGGCCTGCAGGTCGAGTGCCGCCGCTGCGCCGACACCGTGCGCATCGTCGGCGGCGACGGGCCGCGTCAGCAGGCGCCGCGACTCGCCATCCGCACGCGCACCGTGGGCCGCAGCAAGCGCGACAGCAACGGCTTCCTGCCGCGCGGATCGCGAGGAAAGCCGCACGGCTGCCGGGGCGGCGCACGCTCCAAATGCTGCCGGCAAGAAATGTTTGTCGACTTTGACGAGCTGGGCGGCTTTGATTTCATCATCAACCCACGCAACTTTTCGGCGTACTACTGCCGCGGCCGCTGTCCGCCGTCGTACAACACGGCCACGGACCACGCACTACTGCAGGGCTGGATCTACCGGAAATGGAAGAGGGAGCAGCGCGAACTGCCGCACGGAGCGGCGGGCAGCAAGACGCCACCCGTCAGCCGCACCTGCTGCGTGCCGAGCAAGTTAACCGCGCTGCCCATCGCCTACAAGGGCGAGGACGGCAAGCCGCACTTCAGCTACTGGGAGGACGTGGTAGCACTGGAGTGCAAGTGCTCCTAGGCGCCGCGGCTGCGCGTCGCACTCGCCGCATCGGCGCCAATCACGCACACAGAACCGCCGACCTGGGCCTCCTAGTCGACCGCTCATACGGGGACCTTGACTATTTATTTCACACACACACAGTCATTTTCATCGCCCTCAGTCGCTTCTGAGTGGACTCATCGATGTGGTCGTTAGTTGTATACGTGGATGTATTACGCCGCCCGTGACGATGGGCATCGCCAGCCAAGTCTTGCTCCATCGACGAATCTCTGTGCGATGCTCTGATTACTATGTGCGACTTGTTTGCGCTCTGGACACTCTTTGGCTGGGTACCTGTACTCTGGAGTTGTGTAGAGTTGGCGCTCGGCTCCTATTGGACCGTCGGGAGCACGGACTCGTTTGTGCACGGACCCGTTGGGCCGGCTGGCCATCTAGTGAGGCTCCGTTTGCAGGTCGGTAGTTGTGTAATGTTCTCTTTGATCTTGGCCATGTGCTGCCATTTATTCCGGTCCCGCTTTCCGGCGGCGTGTCGCCTGCGCTGTCCTCTCCCCTCTCGTGTTCTCTCCATACCGTGGCCCCGCGCCGCTGCACCAAAGATCGCCGCGCCGACCGGCGACCCCGCCCTCTCCAACCTGGCGCTGTGTCCAGGCGCGTCATTTTGCGCGTGTTTTTGAGGACGAGCTTCCGAGGGCTGAGCGCTGGTCGCCGCCCGAAGCTCTGCAGGTGCGCTGCCGGGCGTGGCTGGTCCAGCTCCGGCAGCAGCTTTAGCCCTGGTGTCTGATCTCTGAGCTGGCCGGTCGCACTCGGCGTCCGGCCCGCTCCCCGTCTGTGATATATTTTTGTAAATTTGTCGTGCATCAATCGACGTTGTGAGCTTATTGTTTACTGAATGGATTGTATTTTTCTAGATAAGCATCTTCGTTTTGGTGGATCCGTCGATGTTGGTCGTGCGTTTTGGTGTTGATCGTGGTGGACCCGAGGCGGCGCCGGCGGCGCGAGCGACCCGCTGCCGGCGCCGGGCGGCCGTTTTGGGTGGGGCGGCGGCGGTGGGCGCTCGCAGTGCCACTGTCGGGCCAGGTCCCGCTCACTGAGGAGCCAGTCGCGCCGGCCGACTCGTCACAAACTCGGGGCTGCTGTCCAGCGTGACGAAAACAGCGGCCGTTACATACCTTGATACGATTCATGTTGTGAGATTTTTCAGCCGGCTGTTTTCAAATGCATTGTAATTTATGGACATTATGGAGGAAATACACTAGACGACCGTGCTTATTTTTCTTCTGTTGTAGTTTTAAAAGGAAGCTTTCTAAAAAGTCGCTTTTTCACTCCACGAGTGCATGGTACAACTGGGCAAAGCACGCGTGTCTATGAGACACACTTTGTGGGCAAACGAATGACAAACCAATTAGGTAGGCATTATTCTATACACTGTGTGGATGACAGCGATTGATTGCTCGAAGTTATACGAATTAGCACTAAACTGAACAATGTTGCCTGCCATGAGCGGCGCGACCGCATTATTGGCAACTCTGGGCTCACTATCGACATCAACAGCGCAAAACTACACATGCCTTCGTGCATGCCAAGGAACTGGTGTGTCACTTGTGGAACGTCAGGCTTTACCGCAATGTTTGCAGTTCAAGTACATGCCTGCGGCCCGCTACAGCACCTAATAAAGGATAGTCGCCGTTCACCCATGTCCACACGAGAGGTCACCGTCATTTAGGAAAGACAAATCAAATGACAAATACATTGTTGATAAGAAGAGGGAAATTTGAGGAAATCGGCCTTGTGGAGGTCACAGAAAATCACAAAAATAGGTACTCGTATGTACATTGAAGTGACCAATAACCATCAATAAGTATGTATGTATATCGTAATTACGGTGTTTTCTTTTCATATTCTGCTCCCCACGGTATTCCTGATTGTTGAAACCGAAAATCATACCCCTGATCAAGGGCATCTATATGTAGAAGGTACAGTCACTCCCCGCCGACCAATCAGAGACAGATCCTGAGTGACGTCACCCCTGATGATCGCAAGTGGTGCCTACTCCATTCCTTTACAATGTTAAAGTGACTTGCTTCATTTGAAGATTGTTGATAGCACTCTACACATACCGCTCAACCATTGATGTCAATGGAAAACCCAACTCATCTTCGCAACAAAAAAGAGGAGCAATATGCTAAGAAATGGCCGGTTTTGAAGATAAATACTATTTAAAAACTGTCTGCGGTAGCAGGAAAATAACCTAAAAAGCGCATCGAACTTATATTTCTCTATGAATAAATCATTTTTCAGTACCTAAGTGTTTAGATAAGGTTTCGATTTAATTCACAACTTTATTACAATATTCTTATTATTTGTAGCTTTATTTCAAAATGATATTTTTTAACCCGCGCGGGGCTGGGGTCTCCAGCCGAACGCGCGGGGCTGGGGGTGAGTAAATTTTACCTCCTTGCTATCTCCCGAACTAATGGTCCGATTTGGAAAATTCAAACGCCAATCGAAAGATCTCATCACAAACAACTAAAAGCATGTACTTAATTTAAAGTTTGAGCCTTGAGGTCAAGGTCAAGGACGGTCAGGTCAAGGGTACAAACTGCAAGTTTCTACAGTATCGGCCTTGCACCGTAGTTGCCGAAGAATGGACTGAGACTGATTGCCCGAAACGTGTTCTTAGGCTACCAAGACAATATTCGCAGCATAAAATATCATTCAGAGGTCAAGGTCAATTTCAGGTCAGGTCAGGTCAGGTCACCAAAAACAAAATATAGAAAAGGGCATGTGCGACCAGGGGCGGATCCAGGAAAACTCCAAGGGGAGGGTCATGAATCGAAGTGGTGCCCCTACCTATACCCAAAATTAAAAACTCAACGGATTTCGTCCACTTCATTTTGGTGGTGCCCCCATTTTCAGTTTTTTTTTCTTTTTATTTTTTATTTTTAGTCAGTATCTTAACTCTTAGCCACAACCACATTTACCAATTGTAAGCAAGTATATATGAATGTGCTATGTGCATAGATGCTATGTGTATATATGTTGTGGACGCTGAGTAGTGAGTACTTACCAGGAACGTTATCAGGTAATCAAATCGCTGTCAGTCCGACGAACTTGACCCCGGCGTCTAAAGGGTCTGTCCTTGACACTTCAGGCTTGTCAGGGGCACCAAAGTCCTTTAAGGGACACCACAAACCTTTCAGGGGCACCTACGGCCTTGTAGGGGCGCCACAGGCCCGCCAGGGGCACCACAGGCCTGCCAGGAAGTAGGGGCACGACAGGTCTAGCAAGTATACACGACAGGCCTGTCAGGGGCACAACGGACCTATTGGGCCCATGAGCACCCCTAGGGGCAGGGGCACCACAGTCCTTCCAGGGGCACCGCAGGCCTGTGAGGGGCACCAGCGGCCTAGCAGGGGCACCAGTCAACACAGGTCTGCCAGGGGCGCCACAGACCTGCCAGGGGCACCACAGACCTGCCAGGGGCACCAGAGGTCTGCCAGGGGCACCACCGGCCTCGCAGGGGCACCTTGGGTCTGTCAGGGGCACCACGGGCCTGCCGAGGGGCACTTCAGACTTTTCAGGGGCACCAGTCCTCTCCGGGCGCAGGGGTACCAGCGGCCTAGCAAGGGCACCAGAGGCCTGCCAGGGGCACCAGCGGCCTAGCAAGGGCACCAGAGGCCTGCCAGGGGCACCACAGGCCTAACAAGGGCATCACGGGCCTGTCAGGGACACCTCAGGCTTGTCAGGGCCCAGGGACACCACAGTCCTTCCAAGGGCACCGCAAGCCTGTCAGGGGCACCAGAGGCCTGCCAGGGGCACCACAGGCCTAGCAAGGGCACCACTGGCCTGTCAGGGGCACCTCAGGCTTGTCAGGGCCCAGGGGCACCACAGTCCTTCCAGGGGCATTACAAGCCTGTCAGGGGCACCAGAGGCCTAGCAAGGGCACCACAGGCCTGCCATGGACACCACAGGCCTGCCAGGGGCACCACCGCCCTTGCAGGGGCGCCTCAGGCCTGTCAGGGGCACCACGTGCCTACCGGGGACACTTCAGGCTTGTCAGGGGCGTCACAGTCCTGTCAGGGCCCAGGGGCACCAGGCCCGTGGTGTCCCTGCTAGGCCTGTGGTGCCCCTGGCGGTCCTGTGGTGCCCCTGTCAGGACTGTGATACCCCTGATAGGCCGGTGGTGCCCCTGGTAGGTCTTTGGGCCCCCGGGCCTCAAGGGGGGGGGCCATGACCCATGTGACCCCCCCCTTGGATCCGCCCCTGTGTGCGACACATGTTTTATGGGTCATTTTATTCATAGAATTCAATAGGCACACTCAATAGGTGATATGGACCACATCTGGATGAATTTCAGGTCGAGGTCAGATCAAGGTCAGGTCAAAGTGAGGTCAAATTTCGAAGTTGGTTGTTAAGGCCTAAAAAGGTGTCTGTCTGATGCAGTTTCTCACGGCCAATCGAATGGTGCTATTTTTGTTTCCGTACGAGGTCTAGAACTTCCAAAATAACCGTTTTTCAAAAAATTTGTGTGTCGTGACGTCATGAAATTTTTAATAACTCCCACATTTTTGAACCGATTCTTCTAAAAATTGGTATTTAGGTGCACATAGACCACATCTCTGACATATATTCCGATTTTTTCGATACACTCAAAATTTTAGATTTTTTAGTTATTTTCCCGTAAAAGTCAGTTTTTTTAGAAAAAAAAAATTGGACCAAAATCCAAAATTTTCAAAAAACGAGATAGCCATTTGATAGACAAGGTAGAATTACGTATAACCTTTTTTGTTACGTCTTGATTCCTTTAAAAATGAAGATGTTAGCGGCGTTTGAAATTTTGCCGTTTTTGAGGCGAAAATGGCGAACATGACGTCACTAAAACGTCAATTTCTCAAATATTTTCCGACGGATTTTGCTCAAATTTTCCGGAAACGTGTCAAATTGATGTAAAAAAGGTACTGAAAGTTTGGCGGCGCTGCGCGCCGCCGTTTTTGAGTTATTGCAGAAATTCGCGAGGGTGGGTAAAATTTACCCCCCCCAGCCCCGCGCGGGTGGCAGCTGTTGGCAATTAGCTTGGAAGCCATTGTGGCGCACCCTGAGCCATTGTTGTCTTTAGGCCCACTTAGGATGTCATCAAAAACGGAGTGACATGGGCCTGCCCCTGATGGTCATCAATGCTCTTGTAGCAAGGGAATGAAGGAAAAAAAGAAGAAAATAAAGAAAATTACTCCATCTGGCGGTTCATCAAACTGCGATCCATTGTTGTTCGGCTGGTTGTAGCAGAAAAGAGAGCAAATTGCTGCTGGGAGATCCTCGATAGTAAAGCTGGTAGAACAGGGGAGCTTGAGAGTCTTGGAAAAGATCCCGAGAGAGATCTAGAGATCCTGAGATGGAGATTAGATCCTGAGATTGAGATTTAGATCCTCCTGAAGGAGATGTAGATATCCAGCTGAGGAAGATGTAAGTCTAGATCCACCTGAGAGAGAGGTAGGTATCTATCCTCCTTGCATACAAATACATCTGATGGAAGATGCTTTTTAATTTAGAGGCTTGATGATTCTGTTCATTGTATAGACCATGATGTACGAGATGCTTCTTCACTGCTCGGATTTGGGATAGAGGGATCCGATCAGCTGGGTTTGCGGCACAGTTGGGCAGGTGAAGGACAGGGCATTCGAAGTCCCGATGACCACTGCCAAACAATGGGTGGTAATTACAGTGATAAATTGAATGTGATCATTCGTCCAGTCACCATTCCTATACTGGCCTCCCCATTAAGAAAATTGCCCACTTAATTCGTATTAGCGTTGCTAGTTTCCAGTTGCCCTCGAGAATCATTTGTTCGACTGCCGTAACCGAATTCTACCATGTTCCTATCGGCCTTACTCTAAGATTCATGCGTCATCATTCTCACATCCTTTCTCGCAATACGTTCACATTTCATGTGTTCACCCAAATTTAATTGGTAGCCCCCGAAATTCCCTCCGATAGTGTTAGGCGTCTTACAAACCACGGTCTCCCCGGCGAGATAAATGTCTCTTTCCGAAATCCATATGCATGCTCCGCTAACCGGCGACAAAGATACTTATCGCAGGGCCGTCCAGAATAATTATACACAAATATCCACCCTACTAATTTATGGGATTCACTACACGTCCGATAGACTTATGGTACACACATACACGATTTATATCCGACTTATCTCTCTACCGGGAGAGATTACCTATGCCCTCTTCCGGTCCGCGTGTAACATTCCCGTTCACGACCCAGGGACCACCGTTCGTATCCTGGAACTCTCCTCAGGAACTCTCCTTAAACCATGGGATTTACTCTTCAAGGCCTTACGTGTCCTGGAGTACATTCTTCCCTCCCCTGAGGCTGTCCAGTACCGATTAGAGTACCTTTACGAAATAAGTATGAGGACTTATCCGGGACACTACGGCTCGCCTTATCCGCCCTTTGGGTGACTCACCCCTGACCCTCGGCTTCTTGCCTTTGGCATAACTTACTCTCCACTGCACTGTGCCAATCTTCCCCCTTCCCCCTGCCGTAGAAACCTCTCACTGCCTTCTCACCCAGTGTTACCTAAGCGGGAAAATTAACAGTGGCCGGTACCACTGGCGGAAAACATGCATATGCCCTGCGTACGTGACGGTGTGTCCCTCTTATTATTCCGGTCTGGACGTGGGTTTAGAGAAGTGCATCTGTGTCTCATACGGTCGTGCTGGTAAACGCTACGCCATAGGAGACGGGCAAACAAGCCGTCTGTGCCTCACAGTGCCCTGTGCCAATATTGTTGGAGTAATTATTGGCGCTAACTCGCAAGAACGCGAATAACAGAAACGCATAATTTATCCGAACCTAATCGTAATCTCAAGTCCTAATTGCTGCTGCACGCGTGAACCTTATCATCAGTTCTCGTATACAATCCTAGCAGACCTTGAACCGCTCTTGATTTAATCAGACATATGATCTAGAACCAATTAACACGCATCGATCTGCCGTCTGGTTGTGATCCACCGTATCATAGTGAATTACTGAATGCTCAAACGGAAATGCCTCCTTGAAACTCGTTCGATAGCTTCTGATGGGCTACTAGTTACCTAAACAAATTATCTTTATAGAGTGCCAGAATATTGTCATAGGGTCCCTAGCCTTTCATAGGGAATCTAATTTAAATCATCCTATTAGCAGTAAACAATGCGCATCAAACGAAGTGCAGTCCTAGATATCATATAGCATGTCATATTTAGCTGTCTACGTTCTTATCCCGTTGCAACTTTCCACAACTAACCAGGCTCCTATACGTGACCTTCACCTACCGCCCGCGCCCCAATTACGGCTAACCCACTGCCCTGTTGTGGCTGCTTCTCGCGCCCTCTGGCGGCTCAACGCCCGCGTCGGGAACGACGATTATCACGGCCGCCGGCCGGCGCAGCGTCGACACCGTCAGTCAGTCACGCCGCTATGGGCGCGCCAACACTCGCGGTACAGTGCTCGTGTGTGTTGTCCCTTCTGGCCGGGTAGATTCACCGGATGTGTCAGTGAGTGTGAATCTGGTAAAATATCGCTGCAATATCGCCCTGTTCGACATCTCATCAGCTCCATTCCACATAAGTTTTTTTTTAAATTAAATTCCTGTCCCATTTAATCGTTCCCCAACAAAGATGGTCTTTTCTAGTATTTATTCTACAAAAGCACTACGATCGGTACCTATATCAGTCGCATATTAGTTCTAACCACAAACAATTCTACATCTACCTGTTACTCGACATTTCGCAATTTCAATGACGCAAAGTGACCATCTAAAGTCGCAAAGTGTCAAACCGTCAACCTCAAACCACTGCTCACAACTCTGCACCTAAGTAACGGAAGAAATTCCGCCGTAAGCTCAAGCATTCGTATCTGTCGAAAATCATAACTCATAGCCATATTCATAGATCGATCGCATGAATCAGTCGCCACCTTAAAACATTACATTTCTTTTCATCCGTATTTACCTGTTCTATAATTGATTTCGACTTCGCAATTAATTCCTACAGCAATATTACCAATGATTTCGCAATGCAAATTTTAGTGAGTACAGCACGAATCTAAACCCTTAATTTCACAAACTTCCCAACCTCAAATCTCAATCGCACCTGGCTACCGCCGATAATAAATCGAACGAACCACCTTGGCCAACCACAAAGACATATTCATTATTCAATGCTGACACGAATCCTGTCATCAATTGCAACGTTCGTGACAACTGAACTGCTTAGTCAAATTTTAGCATCTCGCTCTCGGTCTAATCGCGAAACATACCGGCTCCAACTGGCAATAACGTAATTGCTGGCGACTCTGACATGACTTCGAAATTCAGATCCTAATATGCTACTAGGGTGTCTGGACCAATAAGTTCAAAGTAATTTAAGTTTTCCAATTCCAATTGAGAGTGCATTTTATGGCAACCGAAAATGTTTGGCAGTCGTCACGGCGCGGCAGGCTGGGCAGAAGGGGGGGGGGGTCAAGGATTGGGATTGAGCAGACTCTTCAACAACACTCACATTCTGGAGTTTCTCTGCGCTTCCGCTTCTCAGTGTAGTCACAAGCGTCGGCTGCTGTCCTCGGTTCTGATCACTCGAACTGAAGAGGCTTCTCGCGGGTGACCCGGACTGACGGCGGCTCCCAGATGGCGTCTCCGGCTCCAGCTGTGGACTGTGACTCTCGGCTGCTCGACTGTGATTCTCCCTCTGGTTGGGTGGCGCACCCTTTTATAGTTGGGGGGAGGGGTGACTGCCACGCCCTTGCGACGTCATCTTCCTCTGCCTTCTTCTGGTGGGTGGGGCCGTAAGATGGCGCCCTCTGTCCTGTTTAGTCACCTTGCTCCTCTGTGCCTGCAATTTTTGGCCGTCGAATCGTCTTCGTGTTGAGTGCTTTATCATTTTAATAATCGCTGGCATAAAACAATCCCCGAAAGGTTTGTGATTTTCGAGTTTTAATTTTAATTCTTCAATTTCATTTTATTCAAACTTTTGTTTCCTTCCGTTTCGTCTGCCGGCAACGCCCCTTGTGACGTCACTCTTGCTCCGCCCACCGTCTCGGGCGTGCCGTAAGTCAGCGCCTTCTTCCTCTGCGGAGATCTCTGGAACTACCTCATGAGGCCATTGTGAGGTCGGTCACCCGGTTGTTTTGCCAGGTTCACTCACCCTGGGTTGCTGTGCCCGACAAAGGAGGCTGTGTGCTCCAGCCGGCATCCATCCTTGACACTGCTCCATGATCTGTTGACATCTTTTGCTGATGCAGCGTTATTTGAGGAGGTTCGAATCGCTCATCCTGCGGTAGCTGTCTCCATAGGCGGGCGTCGTAATGAGAGTTTAACGGTTGCCCATTGCGAAGACCTCTGGAACTACTGCGTTTTTGCTTGCCATAGGATCTTCCTGGTTGTGCCATTCCCACCATGTGACTCAGCGCGGTGCAGCTGTTGTGGTACCTGACAGAGTACGTGACAAGTGACAGAGTACCTTAACGTGCTCGCTCGCCGCCGCCGCCGGCCGCGGTCCTGACGTAGCTTGTTGACTCAGCTGTGCCTCGACGGTTCGTACTGATGTAGGCGGCATCGTCTTCTCGCAGATGTGTCTACTGCGGCTATTCCCACGGACAGTGCTCGTTGCGGGAGATGGAGAAAAGTGATGTGTGGGGGATGGTGGGCCTGGTGACTGGGGGGGGGTGAATAATGAGAGGGGAGGGGAGCGCAGCAGCAGCGCTCCGCTCAGCTGTGCGTCACCCGGTAGCAGCGATGGGTGAGTGAATGGAGGGCTAGGCCTGTGACCGGACTGCGAGGGGGGGGGGGGGGGAGACTGCCGGACCAAGCCGTGCCGAAAAGATTCTACGTTAAATGTTAAAGATGTAGCGTGCTACATCTTCAGTCCAAACAACCCTAGTTGCGTCCTCGCAACTCATACAAAAAAGTCACACCCCTTACTCATTTAAATCTACACAATCATGTTAAGTTCCGCAACGCCTACAAAATGACATCGTATACCTAGTACAGTACACACACGCACCTGTTGTTCCTCGTCCCCACCTCAGTTTGTCGTTCACCAGATCCGGGTCACGGGCACCAACCACTTTGGTTAGTCCGATGTCGTTGGCCGTCCCGTAAGTGGCTTCTCAGGAGGGTGAAGACCTCTATAGCAGCCCAGGTGGGCGGCCTCCACAGCAGTTCGGGTGGCAGCCTTCACGGCAGCCCGGGTGGGCAGCCTTCACGGCAGCCTGGTTGGCAGCCTGCCATGGCAGCCTGGGTGGGGCGGCCTCCCCGGCAGCCAGGGTGGGGAGCTTCCACAGCAGTTCGGGTGGCAGCCTCCATGGCAGCCCGGGTGGGCAGCCTTCACGGCAGCCCGGGTGGCAGCCTGCCATGGCAGCCCAGGTGGGGCGGCCTCCACAGCAGTTCGGGTGGCAGCCTTCATGGCAGCCCGGGTGGGCAGCCTTCACGGCAGCCCGGGTGGCAGCCTGCCATGGCAGCCCAGGTGGGGCGGCCTCCACAGCAGCCAGGGTGGGGAGCTTCCACAGCAGCCCGGGTGGCGGGCTCCCTGGCAGCCCGGGTGGGCAGCTCGCACGGCGGCCCGTGTGGGCAGCCTACGTGGCAGCCCAGGTAAATGACCTCCGTGGCAGCTCAGGTAGCGACCTTTCGGCGGACCAGGTGACAGCCGTCGCAGCAGCCCAGGTGGGTGATCTCTGCAGCAGCCCATCTGAATGGATCTTTTGACAGTTGGTCTTGCAGCATCCTGGCACCCTCTCCTCGTTCACCAACATGATAATCGCCTTGGCTGTGTTGTGAAGACGACCGTGTTTGATTTTGATTCAGTACAACACGAGCATTCCGCCTGTTCTTCTTCCTCTTCTGCTTTTGATATTGCTGTCCTTTTATCCTCAATACTCTAGAAAGTTCGAGCTCTCCTTTGCAATACAGCAGCTGACCGTGACTTGGACTTGTTGTACAGCAGAACGTAGAAGAATTGATATGCTGATGCAACCAATTGTCAGGTTGCATTTTCGGCCTGTCTTCTGTATTAGTCTGATCCTTTGTTCATGAAACAGCTTCATTTCCTTATCTTATCTTCAACAACTTCTTCTATGTCCTTTTCAGTATTCGTAAGACCGCTTCCTCTCATCAGTTCCTTCACGTTGACCCCTGCAGCACGTTCATTTCCACTGCTGTCAGTATTTCGAACACCTGTTCAATTCTTCAACTTTCCTGTCATCAGCCACCATCATAAGCTTCATCATCTTCACACGGCTTTCTTTAGCTCATCCTCTTTCTTCATATCGACCCCTGCAGCACGCTCATTTCCACTGCTGCCAGTATTTCGAACACCTGCTCTATTCTTCAACTTCTTCCTCTTCTCCATACGGTTGACTTTCAATTCATCAACTTCGGGTTCGGCGGCTTGTGCCAGTCTACCAGCTTCGCAATTTGAGAATTATCAAAGCCCCACGTTGGGCGCCATTTGTAGCAAGGGAATGAAGGAAAAAAAGAAGAAAATAAAGAAAATTACTCCATCTGGCGGTTCATCAAACTGCGATCCATTGTTGTTCGGCTGGTTGTAGCAGAAAAGAGAGCAAATTGCTGCTGGGAGATCCTCGATAGTAAAGCTGGTAGAACAGGGGAGCTTGAGAGTCTTGGAAAAGATCCCGAGAGAGATCTAGAGATCCTGAGATGGAGATTAGATCCTGAGATTGAGATTTAGATCCTCCTGAAGGAGATGTAGATATCCAGCTGAGGAAGATGTAAGTCTAGATCCACCTGAGAGAGAGGTAGGTATCTATCCTCCTTGCATACAAATACATCTGATGGAAGATGCTTTTTAATTTAGAGGCTTGATGATTCTGTTCATTGTATAGACCATGATGTACGAGATGCTTCTTCACTGCTCGGATTTGGGATAGAGGGATCCGATCAGCTGGGTTTGCGGCACAGTTGGGCAGGTGAAGGACAGGGCATTCGAAGTCCCGATGACCACTGCCAAACAATGGGTGGTAATTACAGTGATAAATTGAATGTGATCATTCGTCCAGTCACCATTCCTATACTGGCCTCCCCATTAAGAAAATTGCCCACTTAATTCGTATTAGCGTTGCTAGTTTCCAGTTGCCCTCGAGAATCATTTGTTCGACTGCCGTAACCGAATTCTACCATGTTCCTATCGGCCTTACTCTAAGATTCATGCGTCATCATTCTCACATCCTTTCTCGCAATACGTTCACATTTCATGTGTTCACCCAAATTTAATTGGTAGCCCCCGAAATTCCCTCCGATAGTGTTAGGCGTCTTACAAACCACGGTCTCCCCGGCGAGATAAATGTCTCTTTCCGAAATCCATATGCATGCTCCGCTAACCGGCGACAAAGATACTTATCGCAGGGCCGTCCAGAATAATTATACACAAATATCCACCCTACTAATTTATGGGATTCACTACACGTCCGATAGACTTATGGTACACACATACACGATTTATATCCGACTTATCTCTCTACCGGGAGAGATTACCTATGCCCTCTTCCGGTCCGCGTGTAACATTCCCGTTCACGACCCAGGGACCACCGTTCGTATCCTGGAACTCTCCTCAGGAACTCTCCTTAAACCATGGGATTTACTCTTCAAGGCCTTACGTGTCCTGGAGTACATTCTTCCCTCCCCTGAGGCTGTCCAGTACCGATTAGAGTACCTTTACGAAATAAGTATGAGGACTTATCCGGGACACTACGGCTCGCCTTATCCGCCCTTTGGGTGACTCACCCCTGACCCTCGGCTTCTTGCCTTTGGCATAACTTACTCTCCACTGCACTGTGCCAATCTTCCCCCTTCCCCCTGCCGTAGAAACCTCTCACTGCCTTCTCACCCAGTGTTACCTAAGCGGGAAAATTAACAGTGGCCGGTACCACTGGCGGAAAACATGCATATGCCCTGCGTACGTGACGGTGTGTCCCTCTTATTATTCCGGTCTGGACGTGGGTTTAGAGAAGTGCATCTGTGTCTCATACGGTCGTGCTGGTAAACGCTACGCCATAGGAGACGGGCAAACAAGCCGTCTGTGCCTCACAGTGCCCTGTGCCAATATTGTTGGAGTAATTATTGGCGCTAACTCGCAAGAACGCGAATAACAGAAACGCATAATTTATCCGAACCTAATCGTAATCTCAAGTCCTAATTGCTGCTGCACGCGTGAACCTTATCATCAGTTCTCGTATACAATCCTAGCAGACCTTGAACCGCTCTTGATTTAATCAGACATATGATCTAGAACCAATTAACACGCATCGATCTGCCGTCTGGTTGTGATCCACCGTATCATAGTGAATTACTGAATGCTCAAACGGAAATGCCTCCTTGAAACTCGTTCGATAGCTTCTGATGGGCTACTAGTTACCTAAACAAATTATCTTTATAGAGTGCCAGAATATTGTCATAGGGTCCCTAGCCTTTCATAGGGAATCTAATTTAAATCATCCTATTAGCAGTAAACAATGCGCATCAAACGAAGTGCAGTCCTAGATATCATATAGCATGTCATATTTAGCTGTCTACGTTCTTATCCCGTTGCAACTTTCCACAACTAACCAGGCTCCTATACGTGACCTTCACCTACCGCCCGCGCCCCAATTACGGCTAACCCACTGCCCTGTTGTGGCTGCTTCTCGCGCCCTCTGGCGGCTCAACGCCCGCGTCGGGAACGACGATTATCACGGCCGCCGGCCGGCGCAGCGTCGACACCGTCAGTCAGTCACGCCGCTATGGGCGCGCCAACACTCGCGGTACAGTGCTCGTGTGTGTTGTCCCTTCTGGCCGGGTAGATTCACCGGATGTGTCAGTGAGTGTGAATCTGGTAAAATATCGCTGCAATATCGCCCTGTTCGACATCTCATCAGCTCCATTCCACATAAGTTTTTTTTTAAATTAAATTCCTGTCCCATTTAATCGTTCCCCAACAAAGATGGTCTTTTCTAGTATTTATTCTACAAAAGCACTACGATCGGTACCTATATCAGTCGCATATTAGTTCTAACCACAAACAATTCTACATCTACCTGTTACTCGACATTTCGCAATTTCAATGACGCAAAGTGACCATCTAAAGTCGCAAAGTGTCAAACCGTCAACCTCAAACCACTGCTCACAACTCTGCACCTAAGTAACGGAAGAAATTCCGCCGTAAGCTCAAGCATTCGTATCTGTCGAAAATCATAACTCATAGCCATATTCATAGATCGATCGCATGAATCAGTCGCCACCTTAAAACATTACATTTCTTTTCATCCGTATTTACCTGTTCTATAATTGATTTCGACTTCGCAATTAATTCCTACAGCAATATTACCAATGATTTCGCAATGCAAATTTTAGTGAGTACAGCACGAATCTAAACCCTTAATTTCACAAACTTCCCAACATCAAATCTCAATCGCACCTGGCTACCGCCGATAATAAATCGAACGAACCACCTTGGCCAACCACAAAGACATATTCATTATTCAATGCTGACACGAATCCTGTCATCAATTGCAACGTTCGTGACAACTGAACTGCTTAGTCAAATTTTAGCATCTCGCTCTCGGTCTAATCGCGAAACATACCGGCTCCAACTGGCAATAACGTAATTGCTGGCGACTCTGACATGACTTCGAAATTCAGATCCTAATATGCTACTAGGGTGTCTGGACCAATAAGTTCAAAGTAATTTAAGTTTTCCAATTCCAATTGAGAGTGCATTTTATGGCAACCGAAAATGTTTGGCAGTCGTCACGGCGCGGCAGGCTGGGCAGAAGGGGGGGGGGTCAAGGATTGGGATTGAGCAGACTCTTCAACAACACTCACATTCTGGAGTTTCTCTGCACTTCCGCTTCTCAGTGTAGTCACAAGCGTCGGCTGCTGTCCTCGGTTCTGATCACTCGAACTGAAGAGGCTTCTCGCGGGTGACCCGGACTGACGGCGGCTCCCAGATGGCGTCTCCGGCTCCAGCTGTGGACTGTGACTCTCGGCTGCTCGACTGTGATTCTCCCTCTGGTTGGGTGGCGCACCCTTTTATAGTTGGGGGGAGGGGTGACTGCCACGCCCTTGCGACGTCATCTTCCTCTGCCTTCTTCTGGTGGGTGGGGCCGTAAGATGGCGCCCTCTGTCCTGTTTAGTCACCTTGCTCCTCTGTGCCTGCAATTTTTGGCCGTCGAATCGTCTTCGTGTTGAGTGCTTTATCATTTTAATAATCGCTGGCATAAAACAATCCCCGAAAGGTTTGTGATTTTCGAGTTTTAATTTTAATTCTTCAATTTCATTTTATTCAAACTTTTGTTTCCTTCCGTTTCGTCTGCCGGCAACGCCCCTTGTGACGTCACTCTTGCTCCGCCCACCGTCTCGGGCGTGCCGTAAGTCAGCGCCTTCTTCCTCTGCGGAGATCTCTGGAACTACCTCATGAGGCCATTGTGAGGTCGGTCACCCGGTTGTTTTGCCAGGTTCACTCACCCTGGGTTGCTGTGCCCGACAAAGGAGGCTGTGTGCTCCAGCCGGCATCCATCCTTGACACTGCTCCATGATCTGTTGACATCTTTTGCTGATGCAGCGTTATTTGAGGAGGTTCGAATCGCTCATCCTGCGGTAGCTGTCTCCATAGGCGGGCGTCGTAATGAGAGTTTAACGGTTGCCCATTGCGAAGACCTCTGGAACTACTGCGTTTTTGCTTGCCATAGGATCTTCCTGGTTGTGCCATTCCCACCATGTGACTCAGCGCGGTGCAGCTGTTGTGGTACCTGACAGAGTACGTGACAAGTGACAGAGTACCTTAACGTGCTCGCTCGCCGCCGCCGCCGGCCGCGGTCCTGACGTAGCTTGTTGACTCAGCTGTGCCTCGACGGTTCGTACTGATGTAGGCGGCATCGTCTTCTCGCAGATGTGTCTACTGCGGCTATTCCCACGGACAGTGCTCGTTGCGGGAGATGGAGAAAAGTGATGTGTGGGGGATGGTGGGCCTGGTGACTGGGGGGGGGGTGAATAATGAGAGGGGAGGGGAGCGCAGCAGCAGCGCTCCGCTCAGCTGTGCGTCACCCGGTAGCAGCGATGGGTGAGTGAATGGAGGGCTAGGCCTGTGACCGGACTGCGAGGGGGGGGAGACTGCCGGACCAAGCCGTGCCGAAAAGATTCTACGTTAAATGTTAAAGATGTAGCGTGCTACACTCTAACGAAAAAAGTCAATGCTCGAGTCAATGATTACGGAGCGAGCGAAGCGAGCGTAGTCTTTCCTTAGATTAACGGAAATTTCTGAGTATGAGCGGCCGGCCGGCCGGCCGGCCGGCCGGCCGTGGTCACGCTTTTGCGAGGCTTATATCTCAGCAACCACTTGACCGATTTACACGCGGTGAATTTTTGTAGGGTAGCTTCATTCCTTCTACCAAGTATTGGACTATTCCCGATGCATGTGGGTGACCCCTTATGCACGTGCCACGTGCAAAACGAAGAGGTGTCAGTTTTGTAATTGTTGCAATATCTCGGTAACTACTTGGCCGATTGCGCTGAAAGTTGGCATGTAGGTAGGCACCCACTAGGCACTGCATATACATGTGCCAGAGTTGGGGTGCTGCTGCACGTGCGCACGTGCAGGGGTCGCTTCCAGATCTCGGGAACGGCTGGACCGATTGCGCTCAAATTTGGTACACGGTTGGGGACCGGTTAGTAGGGTGCCGTGCACAAGTCAGTTGGGACCCATTTTGCACGTGCGCACGTGCAGGGTGCCGCTTCCAGATCTCGAGAACGGCTGGGCCGATTGTGCCCAAATTTGGCACATCGCTAGAGACCAGTTAGTAGGGTGCCGTGCACAAGTCAGCTGGAGGTACCCCCTCGCAATTTCGCACGTGCAAGGCCCACCCTCTCGCTCGCTCCGTTAGTCGCCCCAAAAGGCGTTATACTGGTCTAGTTCGAGGCAATGCTCTAACGACAGTTTTACAAACATTTGTTTTATGATGGTTGACCAACGCCCGTTGATATTCAACTGGTAATATTACTGACGGAGGTAGATTTGGAGCTAAACATTCGAACAAATAGAAAACGGTTAATTGGTTATCTCACCGCTTTTGGCATAGCCGGTAGCCATCACATCCACGTCGTGGTTGCATTCGAGTCAGATCGTGGATCGATATTATAGTGGTGTAGTTTAATGGATGTGACATGGCCTCTTTCTCATGAAGTGTCTGCCTCATTCCGCGAGGCAAAACAATGTCATCGGAATTTGAATAAACCGAAAGACCCGGTGGTGAATATCGCCTGACTGCTCATTCCAGCGATGGACGAATGGCTCCTGAGCTGTGCTGTCCCATGACACAGTCTTATGAGTAATACCGTTCCACAGTGCTGCCGGGCGCCCGGCTGGGATGATGCTATAAATCGGCATCAGCAAATGGAATTCACTGAAGGACGAAATGGAATTTCAATGATCGGTATAAAAAAGCGGAATGAATATTATACCCCACAGCCCAACATAATGCAATGCGTTCAAGTATCTTGATCGTAAAGAATGAGTCGCCTATAGGCGACTCATTAACGATTTACATAACCATTCGAAGTCATCTAGAGCAAAAAGAAAAACACAAAGTGATTTGCATAATTGTCACTGCTCACAATGGCAGCCAAATTAAGGCCAACCTGTTGAGTTGACTGTAATCATTCGTCTCCCAGTTTTAATCCTTCATCTCCCTGTCTTTCCTCTATCTCCCCTCTTTCCCGTTCTTTCAAAACAATATCAAAACGAAAAAGTTTGTATGTAACATGACATTTCTGTTGGTGTAAAATTTGCTTATTGGTAGCTTGATAAGAAATGATAGTTTGGGGGCAAATCGATGAAATCAATGAGAAGTCCTTTCATTATAACAAAAAAGTGCAAGCGTCATCAATAAAAGCGAAGCCAAATGAATTGATATCCGTTTTTAAGGAATAGCCACATGAGTCTTGAACGGCCTTTCATCATTTCCATGAGTCCCTTTTTCCATCATTTCCCTTCATGAGCCCTACAGCGTCCCTCACTGCGCTCGAGCCGCTTAGCATCAAGTCAGGTTTCAGATAATGGTGCTGGGCCGGTTTCAAATTCATATCGCACTTCAACGTCATATTATTGCACTGTAAATGAATATCATCGTTATGGCTGTTCACTTATTTGATTTGTTAGGTATTTGGTACTTATTTGGTAACTTTGTTTTCATTTTTCACTCCAGGCAGCTTCTGCGCACTAAATTTTCACGTGGCGCGATTTAATCAACTATTGGAGCTTTTTTTAGCCTGTTTGAAGCATTCGAGCACCATATTCGACAGTTTCAGCAAAGATAGTATAAGAATAAACATGATTTCTATTAACCCGCGCCCCAGTGGCGGTCTCAGCCAACTTCGCCCTAGTGGGAGGGGGGGGGGGGGGTATATGTTACCACCCACCTCTAACTCAAAAACTAAGAGGGCTAGAAAGACGCGGTAAAAATCAGTCGATAGCTCTCGATGCGTACGTTTGAAAGTATCTCGGTCATGTTTCATCTTAGAGCAATATTGGGGTCACCAGAGGTCATCAAATGTCAAAATTAGCGATTTGTCATATTTTTTAGAAACCATGCCATTAGGTATCTCAAGAACTATGATAGCTAGAAAAACGCTGAGAAAAGCAATCGATAGCTTTTGAACTCTTCTTTTGATAAGGTCATAATCAAAAATGACCTCAGGTCAACGGTGTAGCCTCCAGAGGGCAAAAACTCCAAAAATATCTGTTTTTACGAAAAGTGTTTTTCAACAATAACTTTTTACTTTAAAAAAGCTAGGACATTTCTATTGTCAGAATCGTGTTCCTCTCGCCGAGACGCGTCGAATGAACTATAATTTGACCTTGAAAGGTCAACTTGAAAATCTGACCTCAGGTCAAGGTCATGACCTGACCGAAAAAGGTCATATTGCATATTAGTCGATGCGTCTCGGCAAGACAAACACAATGAGGCCAACCCCAGCTCTCTATCTCTTTCCAATCGAGAGTTATTGGCAAAAAGCTGTTTGCAGCCTCAAATGACCTCGGATGACCTTTCTAGAGGCTATCAACAAAAAAGACACCTTGGTCGTCACGGGTGGTCCAAATAATTGTGATTCTGAAATATCTGGACTGTTCCTATGCGTACACACGGATCTAGAGGCATTTTTGTTTTTCCATTGACCCATAATGGAAAGGTCACGCCACTGACCTGACCTTAGGTCACGCATATAAAAAATCCGAGATAAAAAAGATTGTAGGCACCCATAACATCATGCAATCCACCAAGTTTAAAACCTCTCTGACAAACACTGCAGAATGGACATGATTGCAAACTTGTTTAGGCTTGGTCAGTTAACTTGACCTGGTGACCTGACCTGACATGACCTGGGGTCAAAAATTTCACACATTGTCCAAATTTGATGTGCAAAAAGCTATCCCAAGCGACGCGGCGCTACGCGACGCGGTTTTTTATTCACACGCAAAAAACGCGACAGGGTGGTAACATATGCCCCCCCACTGGGGCGAAGGTTAAATAAAGTATTTTATTCAAATTTTATCTCCCAGACGCATTACGTTTATCACACATCAATTATTTAGTATTGTGTGTGTGTTTTTTTTTTTAAGAAAGTAGAAAGCTCATATTTCTCTTTAAGCCTCCTTGTAGAGGACCCAGATGGACCTCTCCACTTTCGTAAATAACTAGTATAAAAGTGCCGATCGGGACAAATAATGCGCTTTTGCAGCGCTGTAGCTCTATTGGTTCCCGAATTATGTGTTGGCTTCTTGGGAATTTTGGACATTCGACCTAAAAGTCGGCGAAATTTTGTCTTCAAAGACCTCTGGTGACCTGACCTTTGAACTGACCAAAAAAGTGACCAAGTAATTTCGTCTTTATTTTTGGCGCTCTTTCGAACGCCGCCTTCTGCGTATCGCTACGTGACCCAGGAGCCGAGTTAGATGGCCCCCCCCCCCCCCCAGCAGGGCGTGGAAATCCAGGACCCCCAGTGGGACGCGGGTTAACCAGCAATATGCTACCCTGATCTGGGGTATCATCGGCTTTCTCTTGTCACGGTCACCAAGCTCGTTTTTTTCTGCGAAGCTCCAGCTCGATCTGGGGCCGAGCGGCTGGTAGGAGTTCGATCGACCCCTACCCTCTCATAATTAGCGGCTGTGAAAACGACAATACGGGCGAGGGTGAAAATGTACTGCAAATGTTTTTTTTTTAGTTCGCATTTATTGCCTTTAGCGTTGAATGAGCAAAGACGATCATTGTAAGCCTTGTCCAATGACCTAAATTGTCATTAGCCGTTTCCACTACGGACTACTTGGTAAATGTGCCTAATTCTCACCAAGTCTGCACCTAATCTCTTTGATAGCAAGTATCTTCATATTAGCCGTTTTCACGACGGCCATCTAGTACACATTTGGTGCACATCTGGTACAGATTAAGTGCAGATTTGGTCAAATCAGGTTCAGTGTGTCTCTTAGCAGCTATCAGCTAGGGTTGCACTAATTGCTTATATGCCTGCTTTGTCATATTATCAGAGAGCATCATCGATTAAAACACTGAAATAAATTCATAAAATGAAGATATTTGCTGTAAAAGAAATTAGGTGCAGATTTGGTCAAATCAGGTGCATTCGCCGGATAGACCGTCGTGAAAACGGCAATAATGAATTTATTTCACGGTTTTAATCGATGACAATGTCTAATGATATGACAAGGCAAGTATATAAGCAATTAGTGCAACCCTAGCTGAAAGCTACTAAGGAATACATTGAGCCTGATTTGAGCCAAATCCTCACCAAATGTGCATCTAACTATGTAATCTTCACCAAATGTGTACCAGATGGCCGTCGTGAAAACGGTTATTGCCTCTGTTTCGCGTTTCCAAACTAGCTCACAATCAGCTTGCACAATACTCATATACAATAAGCTTTGCATGTCTTGCATCCTAAAAGGTCATTTTCCGAAAAATATAAAGTGGCATTCGCAGCGTGCCAAGACGCATTCGTGTATTGAGGCACATCCAAGCCCCTAGACGGTTAGGCTGTACCGCAACGCTTCAATGCGTCACTGACGTTTGAGCGCTCTATGGCGACAGTAAGTACGCTCTGTGCATCTTGTCGATCCTTCCACGTCGATGCATTCGCAGATTATTTCGCTCCGAGTACCCCGTGACTGCATGCCTATATTGAAGGGGACTAGCCCGCTGCCCGAGGCCGGGACTTCCTGAAACGAGATGACACGACCTGCGCCGCCTCTCAGATCTGACTAATGTGCGTCCATCATTAGCCTGTCAAACGCGTTCATTTGTTTTGAGTGACAGCCAGAGGCTGGCTGGCCACAATCGGTGGCAGCCGGGCGCCGTGCAGACTGCCTGCAGCCGCACGGTCGCCATGACAACCGAGCTTCTGCGGAAGAGCGACCGCCGCGCTGCCAGCCCGGAGCCTGGGCTCCCGGGCCGCCGCGCCAGCCGGCTCGGGCCGCTACCTTCTGCAGAGAAAATTGGCCCAGTCATGGCTTCTTCACTTGATTGTGACGCGGCGGCGGCGGGGTGATAGATTGGCGCAGCGGCCGGCGACTCCAGCGGCCGGCCCGGCCGCCCTGCAGCTGCGCTTCGACCCGCGGCGACCGGCACCGCCACGGCTTCGGCTGACCACTGATGTTTCTGTGATGATGACTGAGCTATTACATAGAAGCTAATCGAGAGCAAGCAGTTTGTCCTGACTGCAAGGCAGTCGGTTCCACAATCTGGTAAATTACTTCGATCATCCAGTCCAGTGCTGCCTATGCCTAAGAAGCTTCATTTGTACTTAGCTTTTTGTATGTTCATATGACGTGTACCGTTGTGGTCTGCTGTTTGTGTCTAATGGTTGGCAGATGTTGATCTAGAGGTCTGGTGGTCAGAAGTATTGGGTTTGTTCAGCGCGGCAGCTACTGCTGTCCACGACCCAGGTGCTAACCGGCGCCCCGGGTGAGCGTCGCGAGCCGCACCTGCCGACCAGCGCCGGCCCATCCGCGGCGCTCGTTTGCTCTGGCGGCGCGATGACACCGCGGGCGGCCGAATCAGGGACGGCGGTAAATATTGGCTGGCCGGCGGCAGTTTCGGACACACGGAAGGCGGCGGCGTGTGCTCGACAGCGCGCAGCCAACTTTTGCAATCTGCGTCTGTCGGCGGGCTGGAGGGGAGCGGAGGGAGGGAGGGGCCGCCGCGCTGACACGGCGCCCGCTTATTACCGGCGGGATGACACGGTGACACGGGGCCGGCGGCGTGTGTGCGGCCTGGACAGCGCCGCGGAGAGCTGCCACGCCCGGACAGCGGCACCGGCAGAAACCGGACACGGTCCGCTCATTGGCGTCCGGCGAGAATTTACACCGCGCGGCCTCCAGTAGTCGCGCTGTAATAACGGCCGCGGCCTGAAGCACGAACCTCTTAGTGAGCGCTGGAGTACGCTCCGGTCAAGAGGTGACATGTGAGGTTAAGGGAAGCACAAGCGAAATTAAACGGACTAGGGGCGAAGCCACAGGGCACACTATTGAGGTCATAAAGTAAGGTCAGAGGAGACACCGCGAGGTCACAGACAGCACTAGCGAGGTCACAGATAGTTCTAGCGAGGTCACAGACAGCACCAGTGAGGTTACAGACAGCATCAGTGAGGACACAATACTATTGAGTTGTGGAACATCTAAGGATAAGGCCAGCGGCCCACCGGTACCACAAAAAAGGCTACAATAAGATCTCGAGAGATCAAAAGAGGATCAAGTCACAATCACTTTAACCCTCGCCGGACCTATTGGTTTTCTACATACGCGCCGGCCGAAGGGGGGGGGGGGGGGCGGGTACGACCCCCCTCGCCGTTTCGCCCCTGGTGGAGCTAGCGCGTCGCGGAAAAAACGAGCGTGTGCGCCGTTACGAGACGCAGAGATCGGTACCCGATTTTAAGGTCCTAGGTCAACCGGTGACCTCTGAGGTCAGGTCAAGTGCCCCAAGGTAAGGTTCAGTTTTTGGTGAATAACTTCGCAAAAAACGGCCGCAGAGCGCCGATTTTGGCAGCATCGTGTTCGTCTCGCTCAGGCGCGTCGAATGATATACTTTTTGTCCGGGTCAGGTCAACTTGGGGTGTTGACCTCAGGTCAAGGTCAGGTCAGCACCCCCAGCTCACGAAGTTGGTCGAAAGAGGTCATGTCGCATATCATTCGATTCGGCAGGTCTTCCTGAGTCCACTGGTGGCTTTTCCGACTCGCTAGCTCAATTTGATCAAGAGTTATTGACGAAAAACTAATATGACCTTGATGATGTCATAAATGACGTCACACAAGGTCAACATTGCAAAAGTGACGCATCTAACCTTGCAAGGAGTGCATTAAATCACGATTCTGTGTGCTTGAGATAGTTGGAGATCGTTCCCGGCGCCAGAATAGCAGTTTTCACTTTTCCCCATTGACTTATAATGGTGAGGTCACGAAAATGACCTGACCTCATATGACCTTTAGGAAAAATCCGAGATATACAAGTTGTGGGACTCATAATGGATACTAGATCCTGCAAGTTTCATTTCCCTGTGACATCTCCTCTGGCAGTGAGGGCGTTGCGAAGTTGCGACATCTGAAGACCGTGCAGAGGTTCACTTATGACGTCATAGGTCAGTGACCTGACCTGACCTAAAAATGCGGTTGATGTCAAAAGATCCGGCTTGGATCAAAGGTCAGGTATGCCAAGTTTCAGCTCTCTATCGCCAGCGTGTTCGGAGCTATCGCGAAAAAAAACCTATGGGGGGCGGCACCCGCCCCCCCCCCCTCGGCCGGCGAGGGTTAACCCTCGCACGAGGTCAAGGAAATTTGTCACATTGATCTCGAGATCTCACAAAGTGATTGTTGATGGTCTTCTAGTCAGAACTTCATGTAACATATCGCAAAAAATGACAGAGCCTTTAAAAATGATTTGTTTCTTGGCAGAGTTCTATGTGCTAGCATGCCATCCGAATGTTCTCATTCGAATATTGCTGCTGAGAGTGCAACGCTGTTTCCAGTAAGTGAACTGCGAGTAACTGTGAATTGTGAACATAACAAAGAGCTGCAGGGCCTTGTGGAGTTACCTTTGATGTCATATTATGTTTACGCCTCTCTGAAAGCTCCAAAAGAAGGCTCCAGCTCCTGCTTTGGCAAACGCATCAACAAGTGGACTTGATATCCTCTGCGTAGCATGCCTTGTAATCTAATACGAGCTCAGTGACAGGTAAAGGCTGCGCTTTCGCATGCATCCGTATTGTATGTATGTCTGTGTGCATCTGCCAATGGCCAGCGGATTGCCAGTGCAGCGATGTTGTACAGGGCGCGGCAGAAGGCTTCCGGGAGTGGCACCGGACCACCGCCTGAGACGCCGAGGTGACGGGCTGTTATTTATCATGTTTGCTCGGCTGGCGGATGATCACATACTTCTTGCATCACGGAGCATCATGGAATACCATTTTTAATCAATCACAAAGCTCAGTGAAGCGGCGTTGGTTGCACACCGACCTGTTGGCCGCGCGGTGGGCCGAGCCCAACCCACCGCGCGGCGGCGAGGCGCGGCCAGCAGGCGTTACTTCACCGCGCCATCAAGGCTCCGCCGCTGAGACACGAGGAGTGGCGCCGTTCAGCCCACGCGACATGTTCATGGTTGTCGACTGGTGGGTCAAACTAATAGTTGCCGACGATAGGTGCTACATGACGTCAATCAGTCGAAAAGAAACTCTAGAAAACCGTGGTAGCCACACACTAAACACTGGTAAAAGGTCTGAGGTCGCTATCCACAACCATTTTCCGGAAAAGGTGGGTTGTTTATAGTGAGGGAATAACATATTACTGTATGTGAGAGGCCATCTCAGGTCATAAGTAACCACCTTGCGTAGCGCATGTCATATGTGAGCCGTAACCTTCGAAAGACCACACTGAATGTCCTAACATCATGTGAATAGGTGAGGAATGAAATGGACTACATCAGATCATTCGGACACGCCACAGGCTCATTATGTCCGTCCACTGTCCAGTATTATAGTTTGAAACGCATCAAGGCTCGTCATTGATCTAGGAAGTATTATCAAATGTAATATTATACGATAACCTTGGAAACAAGCGTGGTCCATGGGTACATGCTAATTTTGCTAAGAAGAGCGACTAGTTTGCATTTCAGAAACAAAACTAATGACATGCCTCATTCCAAGTTCCTGCATTATATAATGACTCCGTAAAGGTTCTTCGTTATATAATGGCCGCGGTTTAGAACTAGCTGAGGGGGCAGGGTGTGATCAGTTTGAGAGGGAGCCAGCGATGAGTACATATCCTCGAGAAAGAGATAGAGAGATAAAGGGAGAGGGAGAGAGAGGGCGAGAGTTATAAAGGGAGGGAGAAGGAGGGAGGGAGGGAGAGCTAGAGAGCTAGAGAGCTAGAGAGCTAGAGAGAGAGAGAGAGAGAGAGAGAGAGAGAGAGAGAGAGAGAGAGAGAGAGAGAGAGAGAGAGAGAGAGAGAGAGAGAGAGAGAGAGAGAGAGAGAGAGAGAGAGAGAGAGAGAGAGAGAGAGAGAGAGAGAGAGAGAGACAGAGAGAGACAGAGAGAGAGCGAGAGAGAGAGAGAGAGAGAGAGAGAGAGAGAGAGAGAGAGAGAGAGAGAGAGAGAGAGAGGGAGAGAGGTTCCGCCTGTCCTATGTTTTCCAACCGAGATCAAGTGGGCGCATTAGCGTCCCCTGGTTGATCTGAGTTATCAACAGGTTGATCTGAGTTATCATTCCCATCAAGTAGGTACTACGGACGAAAACGTATGCCTAGGCTGACTTGGACAGTCAGTAGTGCAGTTTTGCGCAGCGCTGGCCTCTGGGAGCCGGTGGCGCCGCTGCGGAGTTTCACATTGGCGCTGGCCGTCTCAGTGGGGTCGCTGGCTGACGGATCGGCAATGGCCGGGACGCGCACCACTTGGTCCGCGCGCGCCGCGCAGCTGCACCGCCGTCGGAACACGGAAGGCATTACGCGCGCCACGCCGCCCCGTTAATTAAACACATCTCTCAGATATGTAGCGCCGTAGCTGTTACTAGCATGGTGGTGCTCGAATGGATCGTCGTACTTTTTCGCTTTTTGCTCACCCGTCCCTTATTATCTGTGTTTTAGTTTCATCGTTTTTATAGCGACCCTGGTATAACGACCTGGCAAAGTTCGGGTGCAAGATGACCCAGGTTCGATACCCGGTGTCGCCCGTCCGTTGACTTTCGTCCTCAGCTGCGCCATCAGTGGTGGGATTACCTCTCCTATATCGGTCCACTAAGGAAAAAAAATGCATAGAACCATTTATTATCAGCAGCACCACTTATACACACGTGAACATGTGTTTACGATTGCTATTAAGCCTATGAGCGTAAGAGTGTCCTGACAATCGCTCTTCCATGCCCCCAGTTTGATTGAGACACCGCGGACGGAGGGGTCAGACGAGAGCTGAGTTGACGAAGGGAATCTCAGTCGGCCTCCCGAGCAGACACACCGCGACAGACACGTGTCGCCGGTCGGTGTAGACGGTAACGGGACGCTTAGAGGCAATGTTTCTGCACCGTCGCTCCGGAACCCGCCGAGCAGGGTCACATGAACTCTGCCGGATTCCAGCACTTCATCCCAAAAGATATTGTTGTCAGCTCATTTAATGCAAAAATATGTTGGTATGACACTTGAGATTGTTAAATATTGAGATATTTTCTTTGGGAAACAGAACTGGAAGTCCATTTTATGTACGCAAGAAAGGCGCATCTTATAGCGTTAAAATGCTTCTCATGAAGAAAGTGTCTGTGGGTCCGCTACCATCCTCCGGGGGGTTTACACTAAATGAAAGAGTAAACATTACCATGTGACGAAGGTTAAGCCAGAAGGATATACTCTATGTAAGAGGGTAAATCACAGAGAAGATGGCATGCTACTATTTGAGGAGGGTCGCGTTAAAGAGTTACCCTTCCACAGAGTGTAACTTCGAAAATGTTTCCCTCTAGACGAGAGTAAATCAAAAGAGTTTACCATACAGAAGATGGTAAAAAACGTCTGTGTGTCACGTTACCCCTCCCTGACGAGTTTACTCTCCATTAAGAGTAAAATTTACCATCTGGAAAGTGGTAAAAAACGTCTGTGTGTCAAGCTACCATGCTATGGCGGGTTTACCCTCCAGGGAATGGTAAAAAAGTTGTCAGTGTGTCTTGTCATATTCATTTCAACAACATCAAGTAGGTATCTGTATTGTATTCGAAAGTGATGAAACTATTGCTCCCTATTTATCATAACATGTCTTCAACAGAACCGAATTCATCTGAAATATCAGTTTGTCTGAAATATGAGTGTCGGTGTGTCCAATCGGCATCACCACGACAGAGCTTTTTGAAGCTGAAAAGTTGCTCCCCTTCGAAAGCGCTCGTTTTCCGATGCCGCTGGTGGACTTCAGGGTGCAGGACGGCTATGACCCTTGCTTGGTTAAAAGCCTGCAAATTAAGACTGAGTATCTTCTAACTCCGATCATCTCAAAACCTAATGCACCTTTAGGGTGTAATTCTGTGACAATACAAGTCTTGAGGCAGCCGCAGTAACAACTGTGAACTGAGAGTGACAGTAAGGTGTTCCTTTACTCAGTGTTCACCAAAAACATGGGGCCCAGAGGTAGCTGGATTGCGGTATGTACAAGTTCCTGATTTATTTTCATTCCTTATTTTGTTTACAAATAGGATATGGGAGCCGACGTTTTATTACGCCACGTATCGCCCGTTCAAAAATGCGCTTAGACATGGAACGCAGTTTGTCCTCTTGTAGCCATGAACTGTTTAAAACCATCACGTGAGCATTATGATCAAACAAGTATGATAACACCTAAACAGAGTAGCTGGACCATTACAGGAAGAACGTTTAGCAGCTTCAGTTCACTCTGCAAGTACTTACCTCCAGCGGGGCGAACATTTTTTCATGTTTATCTTTACATCCTTTCAGACATCGCGACACAAAGCCGGTTATCTGTCCTTTTTGCTCTTTGAGGGCACGAAGCCGGCCTTGACTGTAAAAAAAAAAAACAAACAAACACCTGGCATTCTGAGGCTGCTACAAGTCTAGTAGTTACCTATATATACGAGTATATTGTTTCAATGAATGCCGTCGGTTTCGAGAGAGAAAAATGAGCTCATATTCATTCGAATTAGTGTGATATTACCACAAAGTTTGAGAAGTTCAAGTAGGTGATTGTATAACATTTTCACTGTGGGTCATTATATGAGCGGATGTACACCAGGGGTGTTTTTCTTAGAGGCCGACCTGTACAGTGGCCGCAAAAAAAAAATCTTGACAAAGGTTAAATGTATATAATGCAAACGCAATGAGCGAGCCGCTCTTATATCTCTTGTACTGGGGGTACTGGCGACTTCTTTTGACATGGACATAATACACATGGTCTCAACTTGCGAAATAAACAGCAAGACTGTGGTCAGGGATCATTATCAGGAAAGATACATCCTGAATTGGAGTGTCTTTGACTTGTTTCATCTTATTCCCATAGGGATAAACAAGCACCACCTCAAAGGCACTCCAACTGTATCTTCCCTGACAATGATCGCTGACCACAGTCTTGTTGTTTATTTCGCAAGATGAGGCCATGCGTATTACATATACCTATCCAAGTCAAAAGAATTCGCCAGTACCTCTGGTACGAGAGATATATACGAGCAGGTTCGCTAATTGCGTTTGCATTGTATTTGACCTTTGTCAATATTTCTTTTGCGGCCACTGTATACCTACATACATGCACGTGAGTCAGCATGAAGCCCACAAGAACAAGATAAATCAACATGCTGTTTGGGGCGTGATCAGTCCAGCCATCTGGTTGATTTTTTGCACTTTCCGAGATACCTATAGTAAAACTACCTGGTTAAAATCTAGTGTTTCACTTTTTTAGCGATGCGCCCAAAACATTTGATATAAATGCGGATAAAATTATAAAAGATTATCAAGAGATACTACTTATTAAGAAATTGTCTTCTTTCATATGTTTTAATAAGCGCGTGAGGCTTATGCAGCAGAGTTAACCCACGGGCCACGAGCCGCTGGGGGGGGGGGGGGGGGGGCACAAAGTTGCCCCCCTTTACATTTTGTAGAATATCTCTGAAACCTGATGAGCTACGAACGTGAAACTTCACATAACTTTATATGAATACCTAGGCAAAGTTTGAGGAAAGCTTGGTGGTTGTAGCACTTAAGATGACGTCACAGTGACGTCATAAAGTTTTCTCGTTTTCCGATATGGACCGTTTCTGATGTCGCTGAGCATAAAACTCAACTGTAAATGAACTAGACATCCTAAAACATCTAAGTACATTTCTAACTAGTTCCTGACCAATAATCGGTCCTTTATATTCGGTCCTATATGTCTGATGTATTGTTAGAAAACTGAGAGTCGCAAATCTATGATTTGACTTGTGACGTCACTGTGACGTCATTTCAAATGGGATCGACACCAAATTTTGACACTACCTCGGCTAGGTATTCACTTTCAGAAAGATGTGTGCAAAATTTCGCTTTTCTATCTCTTTGTGTTGCAGCGATATCGTCGCAGAAGTAAATGGAGGCAACTATATGCCCCCCCCCCCCCCCAGCGGCCGGCGGGTGGCGCCGGCGCGGAGGCCCAGCGGCCGCCGGGCATTTCTTATATAAAATTAATATTTTCACTCGTGTAAGCTCGCCGTCACATTTGTTCTCATCTGTCGCGCTGGAGCCGATTACCAATAATGAATCAGTTAAGTACAAAACTTAATACAGATAACAGCTTCCCGGTTTAAGTGAATGCCGAACGGGGACCGACGACACTGCACTGGGCCGTTGTTCAGCCTTGAACACAATAGGTCATAATTGAAGAAATAATTAGCTAAGTCAGACAGGCAAACATCCACCGCTGCTGCTGCAGCTGTTCAATAGGCCTAAAGGAAACATAACATATAGTAAACGCTTCATTGATAGAACTGGAATATTGGCGTCAATTCTCAATTGCGTGCACGAAATCAGCACAGCCGAAGGCAGAAACACCCACGCCTAATCCAGGATCAGACATCCGAAGCTGCGCACTGTCGGGGTATCGGTGCTCTATAGCCCCGCATCTTTACAATGCACACGGAAAGCATGCATGCCAACCACATCCTTCTGTGATATAACCCAGCTGCATCTGACCGTGACCGAGTCAGCTGCGGACTACTGCTGCACTTGTACTGAACTACCTAGTTAACCCTCGCATGTGTAGGGGGTCGGATGGGATTCCATGACAAAATATCGAAACGCAAAATATCGAATCGCAAAATATCGAACGCAAATTATCGAAAGCAAAATATCGAAGTCGCAAAATATCGAAACCGCAAAATATCGAAATCGCAAAATATCGAGTCGCATAATATCGAAATCGCAAAATATCGAAATAGCAAAATATGGAATAGCAAAATATCGAAATAGCAAAATATCGACTCGCATATTATCGAAGTTGCAAAATATCGAAATGGCAAAATATCGAAAGCAGAATATCGAAAAAGCAAAATATCGAATGCATAATATCGAAAAGACAAAACATCGACAGCAGAATATCGAAAAGATAAAATATCGAAAGCCTTTTATCGAAAGGACAAAGTATCGAACGCCAAATATCGAAAGACAAAATATCGAAAGCATAATATGGAAAGGACAAAGTATCGAATGCAGAATAACGAACAGACAAAATATCGATAAAGCGAAATATAAAAAGACGAAAGCATTGGCGGCACCAGGGTGGGATAATTGACGAGGCACTAAAACTTGATTCCATGACAACTGAACCAGTGACAACTGAGCCAGTGACAACTGAACCAGTGACAACTAAACCAGTCACAGCTGAACCAATGACAATTTAACCAGTGAACAGCTGAACCAGTAGACAGCTGAACCAGTGGACAGTTGAACCAGTGGACAACTGAACTATTAGTTGATTCAAAGCTTCCCCTTATTGGCGTTTCAATAGAAGGAAACAGTTACATTTGATCTAAAATAATAATCAAACCTAATTGAACCTAACTCAACCTAGCCTAACCTATCCCAACCACACCAAACCTAACCTAGCCCAACCTAACCCAACCCAACATAACCTAATCTAACCTAACCCAGCCCAACCCAACCCAGTCCAACACAGCCTGTGATGTTTTTGCATTTCAAAGCAAGAAGTGTCGGAAATTTCAATGCATTAGCGATTCTTTTCAATATTCTGCTTTCGATATTTTTGTCTTTTCGATATTCTCCTAACCGATACTTTGTCTTTTCGATATTCTGCAGTCGATATTTTGTCTTTTCGATATTCTGCTTTCAATAATTTGTCTTTTCGATATTCTGCTTTCGGTATTTGATCTTTTCGATATTCTGCATTCGATATTTTGTCTTTTTGATATTTTGTCTTTCGATATTTTGCCTTTTCGATATCTTGTCCTTCGATATTTTGTCTTTCGATATCCTGTCTTTTCGATATTTTGTCTTTCGATATTTTATCTTTCGATATTTTGCAGCTTCGATATTATGCTATTCGATATTTTGCAATTTCGATATTTTTCGATTCGATATTTTGTCATTTCGATATTCTGCTTTTCGATATTTCGCAACTTCGATATTTTTCCGTTTCAAAATTTTTCTTTCGATATTTTGTCACTTCGATATTTTACCTTCGATATTTTGCGATTCGATATTTTGCATTTCGATATTTTGTCCGGAACCCATCGGATGGACCCCCCATAGTTTTTCGCGAATAACTCGCGTAAAAAGTGGCCGATTGCGACGAAACTTTCAGTACCCTCGAGTTGATCAATTTTACACCTACTCTAAAAAATTTCATGACCCTGACCCGAGTGACCTTTGACCTGTAACCTATTTCTCGAACCCATGTTTGGCCGGAATCGCGTATGTCGGCTCACATTAGCCGCGCGTTTGCAATCTCCTCGTGGCTTCAAACGTTCAAACATGTGATTTGATGTTGTTCCCATGCATTTGGGTGGATGTCAAGGTCACCTGAAGGTCAGGTCAGGTCATTGACCTTTGGTGACCTCGGTTCACTTTTTCGAGCTTTACATGTTTCTAGGCTAGCTTTTGGAGCTGAATTCGAATTTAGAAACTATTTGAACATTTACGAAGTAGTTTTGGTGCCTTCGTAACATGTTACGAAGCTGCCAGAGGCGGTTGACACGTACTACGAATACCCATCACGGCCCCTACTGGTTGACCTGACCTGACCTGACCCGACCTGGTCTAAATGCTTAAAGACATCATCTATGATCAAAACTTACACGATATTCGTGATCAGCACCCCGAAGAACCCCTTAGCAGCCATACTTTACGCCTTTCTAACAGGTCCCGATTTTCCCGACTTTTGGGTCATTGACCTGACCTGGAAGGTCAACCAATGACCTAGGACCTTAAAATTGGGTATCATCGGCTTCCTCTCGTCACGGGCAGCACGCTCGTTTTTTTCCGCGAAGCTCTAGCTCAATCAGGGGCCAAACGGCAAGGGGGGGGGGTCCTACCAACAGGATGAGCCAAAACGGTATAACTGCTATTGCTTTGTTTGCTTGTTAATTTATCCGTACTTAACAAACTGATATTTTCACCAAATTGCTGCGAATCATCGACTACTAAACTGGAGTTGCGCTATCGCTGGCTAGTGGTTTGCTTATCTTTCATCTCTGCACCGCTGAATGCACTTAACCCTGTTAGTGAGAGGGGCAGATTATGCCCCCTGATGTTTGTGTGAATGCCGCAAAAAACGTTGTGCTAGGCGAATGAAATTTGGGGATTTATTCTGCAACTCAATTTCGCATATGCTTTGAGAAAATATTATGTGGGCTGTATCTTGAGCAGCGGCGTCCCCAGGCTCCACTTTGTAGGGCACTTTCCTCTGATATCTCATGGTAATGCGAATGTACAGATTGAGTGACACTTGGTCTTTTCCTCTCACTGGGAGCTAGGTTCTCAGCGACCTGTTTATATGGCCAGACAACGTACTAATAATATAGTCATGCAAAACAAAGTAGGTAAGTAAAAATGTTTGTTGGTGTTAATTAGGAGTCACATTCTTAGAAAAGGTACCTCTAATGAGCTATCGAGTTCGCTTTTTGGTGACGATGTGCTCTTTTAGTTCACGGGTTGCGAACAAATTTGTCATAACATGTCCAAAGCGGGAAAAATTGACCTAAGCGACCCTTGTGACCTCAGAAGTCAGTATTTACCAAAGTAAATAGTAAATTATGAATATCTGCATATGACGTTCCATATAGCTTGAGTTATTTCGCTGTGAAATTGGAGCCCAATATAGCAAGTCTTGGACCAAAGCGTCCAATCACTCCAACCCAAACGATTTAATCAGATTCCGTAGTCTCAACAGAATGACGTCATTTGACTCGGCCAGCCACACAGGACCACGACAAAAAAAAAAAACGGTGCGCACAAAGCCGCAAAGTCTGTCTCTCCGGCACTTCCAACCCTTCATCTTATTAGGTCGTTCAATAAGTAACGAACAATCGGTCATAACTTCTTTATTTCTTTATTTAACACTTTCAAACTTTCACAGATTATAGATCAGACACTTCTGAATGCAGCCTATGCCTCAAACCAGCCGCCGCCCGCCTGCACACACTTCTCCCAGCGTTCCGGCCAACGCCGGAATTCCGCCCGGAAAAACGCGTGTCTTTTTCACCCAGTTCATGACAGCGCACATGACTTCAGCGTCGGTCTCGAAGTGTTCACCATGGAGGCCATCCTTTAGAGGACCAAAGAGGTGAAAATCTGAAGGAGCCAGGTCCGGACTGTAGGGTGGCTGTGGCATGATATTCAGCCCTGTCACGCGATCTCCTCGCGCGTGGCGTGAGACAAGTGCGGTCGGGCGTTGTCATGGTGTATGGTGATGTTGTTGACATCCGAGCCGCGCCTCTTCTTCAGGATTGCTTTTCTTAGTCTCCTGCAGGACTGTGATGTAGCGGCCCGCTGTCCATAGTCCGCCCAGGTTCAAGAAAGCCCACCAGGATGACACCATGACAACGCTCGTCCGCACATGTCTCACGCCACACGCGAGGAGATCGCGAGACAGGGCTGAATATCATGCCCCAGCCGCCCTACAGTCCGAACCTGGCTCCTTCAGATTTTCACCTCTGGTCCCCTGAAGGATGGCCTCCGTGGTGAACACTTCGAGACCGACGCTGGTTGCTGAAGTCAGGTGCGCTGTCAAGAACTGGGTGAAAAAGACGGAAAACGCGTTTTTCCGGGCGGAATTCCGGCGTTGGCCGGAACGCTGGGAGAAGTGTGTGCAGGCGGGCGGCGACTGGTTTGAGGCAAAGGCTACATGACATTTGATCTATAATCTGTGAAAGTTTGAAAGTGTTAAATAAAGAAATAAAGAAGTTATGACCGATTGTTCGTTACTTATTGAACGACCTAATACTATTATTACTTGTTTTCTTCTTACCTAAATTCTGCCTCGCACATGTCTAATGGAGTTATGCTCTACAAAATCTAATATATTAATTAATTTCGAGAAAATTTCATGTTCTTTTGCATGCGCGTCCAATAAATAAGCGAGACCAGAGAAAGAGTTACCGGTCCCTTCGTTGGCTGAGTGACAGCGGAAAGCTCGCTCCGCGGTGCAGTGTTGGTTGTATGTGCCACGCCTGAAGTCGCTGTTCGGCCCTAAAGTCGCCGCCGCAGTCTCCGCCGAGCGTGTCAGAGACTCACCTTCCTGCTGAGCGGGCTGTCCTGTACAGGGCACAAGGTAGGCTACACAGAGCTGTCCTATATCCGCAGTTCACGCAGCTGTCATGCGGGTCATTTAGCCGTCTTTGCAGATAATGAAACTGTACCCTTCTCAGGCCATCTAGCTGTCATGCATACCTAGTTAGATCACACATATCGTTTCCGCATGTTATTCGGGCTCGGCAGTCATGCGTGTCATGTAGCTATTCTTTCCAGAGCTCAGAAACTTATCATTATATATTATATACCTATCATACATTACCGCGGACAGTGACACTTCTGAGTTGTGTTTGTTTCGACAAAATGTCAGTGAAATTGTCCGTGCCCGATCACGTCAATAAACTAACTGCCCGACTGCCTCAAGAGAAAATCAGAGCAGAAATCGCCGCAGCTATGTCAACTGAACAGTTGCTTTTGAATTTCAGCGACTGATAAGGGTTATTGTATGTGTAAACCATATGTCTCGGATTTTCTATCAGTCACCTGACGTCAGGTCAATTTTGCAATCTATGCATATAAAAGGCAAGTAATGAAAAATAACTGAACTGCTCATTTTTAAACGAAATTCCTCTTAACCATCATGTAATAGTTAAATACAAAAGATAAACATACAACATGATGTTAAATACAACATCATGTAGAATGTAGATAAACAGTTACCTAAATAATTGTAATAGTTGAATTTTGACCATAAGTTTATTAGTTTTTACGGAGCGAGCGAAGCGAGCGTAGTCTTTCCTTAGATTAACGGAAATTTCTGAGTATGAGCGGCCGGCCGGCCGACCGGCCGGCCGGCCGGCCGTGCGGACGCTTTTGCGAGGCTCATATCTCATCAACCACTTGACCGATTTACATGCGGTAATTTTTGTAGGGTAGCTTCATTCCTTCTACCAAGTATTGGACTATTCCCGATGCATGTGGGTGACCCCTTATGCACGTGCCACGTGCAAAACGAAGAGGTGTCAGTTTTGTAATTGTTGCAATATCTCGGTAACTACTGGGCCGATTGCGCTCAAAGTTGGCATGTAGGTAGGCACCCACTAGGCAATGCATATCCATGTGCTAAAGCTGGGGTGCTGCTGCACGTGCGCACGTGCAGGGGTCGTTTCCAGATCTCGAGAACGGCTCGACCGATTGCGCTCAAATTTGGTACACAGCTAGGGACCGGTTAGTAGGGTGCCGTGTAAAAGTCAGTCGGGACCCATTTTGCACGTGCGCACGTGCAGGGTGTCGCTTCCAGATCTCGAGAACGGCTGGGCCGATTGCGCTCAAATTTGGCACATCGCTAGAGACCGGTTAGTAGGGTGCCGTGCACAAGTCAGTTCGAGGTACCCCCTCGCAATTTCGCACGTGCAAGGCCCACCCTCTCGCTCGCTCCGTTAGTCGCCCCAAAAGGCGTTATACTGGTGAATATAAGAGGGGGCTCTGTAGTTAGAACCCCCCCCCCCCCTCAGTCACCTGCGTTATGGAAAATAGCTCATAGTCATGTGCTGGTGAAACAAGCCTTTATCAAACGGTATTGTAGAAAAACATGTTTTACAAAATAATTTATGTTGAAGCCTGCCGGTTTTGCCCTCTGAAAGCTTAATTACCAGGGATACGGAGCCGTGAAAATTTCAGACGGCTCCGGCTCCGGCTCCGGCTCCGGCTCCGGAGAAAAAAAATCGGCTCCGGCTCCGGCTCCGGGTGAAATGTCATGGCGGCTCCGGCTCCAGCTCCGGCTACGAGTAAAATGATCCGGCTCCGGCGGCTCCGGCTCCGCGACTCCGGCTCCTACTCAGTAGTCAGTACATATCCTATGCGATTAATTAAATACGGGTGGAAGAAAAAAGGCGATTCGATTGGTGCACGTTGCTTCTGTATGTGCAAAACAGGGCGATTTTGAATACCATATGTTTTACTGTCTTGTACCGTCAAACCGAACTAGGTCAATAATTGTTTTCCTCTTCAAACAGGAGCCGGAGTCGCCCCCTTTTTTGACGGCTCCGGCTCCGGCTCCGGCTCCGGGCAAAATATGCTGGCTCCGGCGGCTCCGGCTCCGCACCCCTGTTAATTGCAAATCAATGATGAATCAGAGGGCAATTGAGTTAAAGAACATCAAAAGGCTATCAACTGCTTTTTCGTGATGCTCTTGCTCTGTACGCTCAAGAGCTATGAGCCACTTTGTCCAGAAATGACAGCACCAGGAAAGTTCGACTTTTGAAGACCACTGATGATCCTTTTACCTGAGCTAAACAATAACAGGGGCTTTTTCGTCATGATTTTTTGTGCACTTTTCTGGTGTTACTTACTGCGTGTCGTTACGTGGCTGAGGTACTTATGCCGAGAGCCGAGTGAGGAGGGCCGTGAAAATGCCCCCCCCCCCCCCCGTCTCGATGTGTTACGAATGGACCCATAGCGCAGATTAATTTTAAAATATGCACCTAACGGATCTTACAAAATGAAGTTTATCTTACGGTTATCAGAATCAGTCTTCACTATTATAATTCAGTGTCTCACGTTTCTGGAGAACGAATATTAGGCATGACGGTATAAGATTGTACAGTCATAATCTTGCGCATGACTTGAACTTATTTTCTGTGCATTAATTACCTTATATAGTTATTTGTCAGCGCACTTTAACCTACATCATTATTTGTGTCTACATATACGTAATTATCTACGACACAATCCTATCCAGTGCCTACTCAAAAGATGCGATGGACTGTCAAGATAGGCAGGTAGTCATATGTTGACAAAGCTGAAAGATCTGTCTCTGATATTACTAAATCAGCATGAAACCACCGGTTGTGCACGGGGTACCAAGAAACAAACTGGTTTTGAAGATTTCTAAGGAAGCAAAAGTGACGTCATTGACCTTGACCTCCCTCATTGCGGCAGTTCTGACTGAAGTGTCCACCCGCAGCACCTCCCGGAGCGACTGCGCGCCTTTCACAGCAGCACAGCACGACGTGCGGGCGCGCGCCGCGGCCCCTGGGCCGGCCGGCCGGCCAGCGGCGCCAGTGACCCGGCTGACCGGAGGCTGACCCGGCCAATCGATGCTGCCGTTGGGTCGCCGGTCTTCGTCGCCTTCGACGAAGCGGCGGCGGCGGCGGCGCGGCGCGGAGCAGCAGACTGCGCGGCGCCCTGCATCGATTCCCCCGGGAGTCGGCCGGGGCGGCCGGCGGCGCGCACGTGGCCCTGTCCCCCCCCCCCCCAGCAGCCAGCCCCCCCTCTCGCCGAGCCATGCCGGCTGATCGGACCATTAGAGCCAGTGCAGCGCCGAGCCTCGCCACCGACATCGGCGGCTGCTGCTGCACAGACTGCGGACACCGACCGATGGACACAGACTGCGGACACCGACCGATGGACACAGACTGTGGACACCGACTGACGTCCAGAGACTGTGGACACCGACCGACTGACGCCCCACCGAGTAGGTACAGTCTGAGGGTGCAGACCAATGTCGTAACATAGAACAGACTGCAGACACACCGGCCGTTGCCCCACCGAATGCAAACTGCGGACACCAACATACTCGGATTCCTTTTAGGCTGCAAGAACCGATAGATGCAACACAGCCTGCACAGACTGAAGACATCGTCAGCTTTGCTACAATTCGCGGACGCTGGCAACCCTGCATGCTAAGTTGGCAATGCTCAAAGCCTCTTTTGCGGACTGCAATAGACCGGAGGCCGCCCCCAGCACACTGAGGATACTGTCAACTGTGCATGTCGAGAGCCGTTTCGATATCATTGACCTGAAGTCACACACCTCGCAATTGAAGTAAATCTAGAGCTTAGAATGTAGCTCAGGTCGGAGCAGTACGGACAGTACATATGAAAATGGAGTCACCTTTTTTATCGGCTGGCGTCTCTTTCAGCCTCTGTGTGCTAGGCTGAAGGACCTGACTCTGGACCACCACGATCGGTTACGGTGTGCGCGATATTGCGCCGCAATGGATCAGGAGTATCAAAGTGTAACGCCATGAGAAAGCCGTCCCCTGCCACCGCCTTCCATCTGTGAAGCTTCCTCCCTCAGAGAAAACTCATATTGACCCTTTTGCGCATGGGTCTCCTCAGCCGAACACTGAGCGACGAGGGCCAATGTCTCCACGTTTACCCTGAACCAACCGTGGTAAGGGCCAGCGCAAGGCGGCGATCAAAAGTTCGCAGCAAGCATATGTAGCTTAATTATCTGACTTTTTTACTAATAAAGCTTGTTAAAAATGATTTAAAGTGACCATCCCGCTTTAACAATTGTTTTGAGTTGAAATACCAATTTTTCTTAGTATTCATTTTGGTATTTTTGGTGTGAAAGTTTTCGAATTCTAACTCATTTGAATGCCGACTTAGACTCTATTACGTCAGCACAGATCAAGCGATTTTTAAAGCTAATACTAAAACCATGGATGAGATAATAATTATCTCAATAATATTTATCTCATCCATGCTAAAGCCTTGATGAATGACAATTGTTGCTGTGTTGGTAAGTACATAGTGCTTTGCGCGCAGCATCTGTCGCTTTTTAAAGATACCAAATTATTGTTTTCAGATGACGTTGGAACAGCGGATGCCCCCAAAAAAATCAACAAAAATAAACGTATTAACCCGCGCCCTGCTGGGGGGGGGGGGGGGGGTTGAACACCCCCTTGTGGTTTTTCGCGAATATCGCGCCGCCGTTTCTGGTACACCTTATCATACATCAATTCTACACATGTTGTGAAAATTTCAGACCAAGGTCGTTCAAGGTCAGGTCACCAGGTCACTTGAAGTGACCTCACCTCATAAAAAGTTTCAATGTCTGTCATAGCTACACCGAGTGACCGATCGCTTTGAAACTTTCAGCGATTGCTAAGAGCAAGAGCATGTACAAAATGTATATCTCAGAATTTTGATATCGATGACCTAAGGTCAGGTCAATTTTGCGACCTCCCCATTATAAGTCAATGGGAGAAAATTGAAATGCGTCTCTTTTGGACGAAAGACATTATAAACACTCCCAAACACCGAATTACAAGTGGTTTAGACATACTGAACATGAAAATAGTGTCCGTGACCCTTGTTTGTGCCCTGAGGTCATCTTAGGTCACGAATGGTATCTAACAGTTTTTCGCAAATAACTTTTGATAGAGGCATGCTAGAGCGATGAAAACACCTTATTTGTATTCAGCTCAACGATACGGATCGACTGATATGCAACATGACCCTTTCCGGTCAGGTCATGACCTTGACCTGAGGTCAAATTTTCAAGTTGACCTTTCAAGGTCAAGTTATATTTCATTCGAAGCGTCTTGACGAGAGGAACACGATGCTGGTGAAAGTAAGCTCGTACAAGGCTTGGGTCAAAAGTTATCGCAGAAAAACTGTTTCCAAAAAATCGGCTATTTTTGCAGTTTTTGCCCCCTGCAGGCAAAACCGTTGAAGTTAGGTCAAATCTGAGAGAAATATTCAGAAAGGGCGTTAATAGGGCTATCGAATGCACTTTTCCGCGGCGCTGTAGCTCTATTGGTTCCCGAGTTATGCGTTGGCTTCTTGGAAATTTTCGACATTCGACCTGGAAATCGGCGAAATTTTGCCTTGTATTTGTATTTGTATTTGTATTTACATTTAAGAGCGATCCACATACAAAGTGCGTGGCGATTACTGCTCAGAATCCGTATCCGCGGTTGCTAATCTAATCATTCAAAACAGTTGCACATTCACTCACGTCAAAACAAGGACAAAACACTCTCAGGGCAGCCTCATCGCTTTTACCCACCCCTATCCTATTGGTCAGCGACGATGTGCTGATTCATCGTCCACGATTGCGGCTTTAACAGCGCGGGCGAAGCGGGCGGGAGGCAGCTGCGACAGGTGAGGTGGCAGGCTGTTCAGCAGAGCTGCAGCTCGATAGCCAAACCGCCGCTTGCCCGTTTCCAGCCGTGGACGGGGAAGATGGAAGAAGTGATCTTGTCTGGATGGTCTCTCGCGGATAGCGCTATTAGCGACGAACAGGGCTGCTAGTTGCTCAGGTTCACGGCGCTGTATGACCTTGTGTGCGATGACAAGGGTGTGGAAGTCGGACATACCGCGCGGGGACAACCACCCGAGTTTTGTTCGCAGGTCGGAGACATGGTCAAATTTACGGCGGCCGAAAATAACTCTAGCGGCGAAGTTAAGAATTTTTTGGAGTCGATCGAAATTTTTTTGGGACCCATTACCATAAACTGAAAGGCAGTACTGGATACGCGATACAACGAGTGCCGTCACGAGCGTTCGGATGATGCCATCTGGGAGACAGTGGCGCGCATGTGAAAGACCAATCAACAGTCCCGTACACCGGCGGCAGAGTTCAGAGACGTGTGCGTCCCATGACATAGTGCTGTCAAAAGTGACGCCAAGGTTCCCGACTTGTGCGCACGGTTGCAACGCTGCGTTGCGGAATGGTACTCTAAAGTCTGGTAATTTACGAAGATTTTGACGAGTGCCAAATACAATAAGCTGTGTTTTACTTGCGTTCACTTTGAGGGCGTTAGCGCAAAACCAGTCGTTGAGAGACGCGAGCGAGTCCTCCATGCGCGAGATGAGAACTTCGAGGTCCCGAGCTGGACCGCTAACCAAGACTTGAGTGTCATCGGCATACTGAAACACTTTTGCGTCGCCCGCGTATAGCGATAAGTTGTTAGAGAAAATGGTGAAAAGAAGCGGCCCTAACGCAGAGCCCTGGAAGACACCCATGGCATTAGAAAGAGGCCTAGACAGCACTCTACGTCCGGATACATCTTTCAAAGACACGCTCTGAGTGTGTCCATGTAGATAGGCGGCGAACCAGGAAATTTCAATGCCGTGTAACATCAGTTTTTGCATCAGAAGATCGTGGTCAATCACGTCGAAACATTTACTGAGATCGAGAAGGCATAGCATTGACAAATCCCCCCTATCAGTGGCGGCCAGGATGTGTTCAGTGACAGACAGCAACGCGGTTTCCGTGGAGTGCCGGGGGCGGAAGCCGTGCTGGGAGGATGCCAGAAGGTGATTATGGGAGAGGTAGGCGTAGAGCTGCTGATGGACAATGCGTTCAACTACTTTCATGATTACAGGAACTAGGGAAATGGGTCGGAAGTTTGCGGGGTCTGAAGGGTTACCAGACTTGAACAGAGGGTGAACTATGGAATGTTTCCATGAATCGGGGATGTCAGATTGGATTAAGCAGGTATTGATAATATGCAGGATGACACCACCAATAGCGGGGAATCCGAATTTCAGCATGCGGACACAGACGTTATCGGAGCCGCAGGCACTCGAGTTACGCATGCTGAAAATAATCCGCTCGAGCTCCCCCAGTGTTATCTCACGAAGTTGAAAACTGCATGCGCCGACACGGGTGAGACGCACATCCAAATCGGTGGGAGTGTTTTGGGCTTGGATCTCGTCAGCGACACGAGGACCGACAGATACAAAAAATGAATTTAAATCATCGGCAGATAGATCGGGCTGGACGTCTGGGCCGTCCTTCTTCGCGGCTACCACTGACCTGATGCACTGCCAAACTTTGTTGGGGCCCCGCTCCCCAATTTCTCTCCGTATCTCTATTCGCCTGTCTCGACGCACTGCCGCCCGGACTGAGCGGTTTAGGTCTCTGTATTCGCTCGAGTTGCGGCCTAGATGGCGAAGCGCAGCGCGACGTTGAGACATGAGGTTACGGGTGGCGGCGGAGACGGGAGGAGCGGTCGGATTACGGATAGACACACGCTTGATTGGGGCATGGGCATCAAAAACAGGTACGAAGAACGACAAGAAAGCATGCCACTTGTCACTGACAGTTTCGGCAGAGAAGACATAATCCCAGTCGACATCGAGTAAGTCGTGATACAGTGCAGGGTGATCTAGGCGCTTAAAAGAGCGAGATGAGATAACGGCGGGCTTTTGACGCACTTTCGGCACATTGACAATCACGTCGATGATTTTATGGGGACTGAAGTGACAATAATTAAAGGAAAAGGGCCACCTTCGTGAAATATGAAGATATCGTTGTTTTTCATTTTGACATTATTATTTTTCATTTTCTTTTTAAAACTGGTACCAGAAGTGCACAATTCGCGAAAAAGTATTTAAAACTATTTAACATATTGGTACTATGTTGATACTCTCTACGGCACCTACTGTATGATGGCATAGCGATGACGTCACACTCAAGCCAATCAGCGTTCAGAAGACAGACTCGTCGGATTGTGTCAGATAAGCTGATTGGTTAAAGCTGAGCTGGTTGGAGCTGATTGGTAAAAAACCAAAGCCTCGCCGCGGGTGGCTGTATTGTCGGATAAGAACGCATTCCTGGGATAAGGACGCATTCCTGGCGTATTTTCTTTTAAAATTGCCGATAACTACGAATGGAGGCCGAAATCGGCCGTAAGGAGATAGACAGATAGGTTTTCGGACACGGGCTACAAGATGGCTATCTCAGTTTCAATCCCCCGGTTAAAGGTGGCCCTTTTCCTTTAACGCTGGTGTCACACACAAGTTCGCGTTTGTTAACAATACATACATCCAATAGAGAGCCGGAGGTAAAAGTTGGATTTGTTACTAGTTGATCTAAAGAATAATTCGATAAGAAGCTGATCAGATGTTGAGACGCGCGGAAATTCGGCCCCTTCAATAGGTCACAGTTGAGGTCCCCGCAGAGAACGAACGGAACTCTGGGGTAATCGATGAGGACCCGCTGCAGCTGGGCCTCGAGGTCCGTGAAGTCGGCGAGCAGGGCAGCCTCAGAGTGTCGGGGTGGCCGATAAAGGGAGCAGATGATTATCTGTTGGCCCTTGTCCAGCTTCAGCAGCGCCCACTGCGACTCCAGTTTGCTTTCGGAGCTCCCGCTGCCGGGGATCTTCAGTGTCATTGACGTCAAACTGTTTTTAGTGATGATGGCTACGCCGCCATAACCGCTGCCATCTGGGCGGTCCACACGACTGAGCGAGTAGCCCGGAAAGACCAGGAGGCGTTTCGGGGGTAGACGGACGTAGCCAGGTCTCGGAAAGCACCATTACGTCGTAGTTGCGACGAGCGAGTTCGCAGGTCAGCTCTTGAAGTTTGGGTTTGATACTTTGAATATTTAGGGCGCCGATCAGCAATTTGGGCGGGTCGGTCGGCCGGCTGGACTGGAGAGTCCTGGATGCGGGGCGGGGTCCACATGCCGCTTCCGCAGGGCTGAGGGGGCGTGATCGATTAAGACAGCGGATGAGATACGCGGGAAGACTGCGCCGGATAGTCTCGGCTACTTCACGAGTGGTGTCGTTGCTTAGTCGGTCACGCACCGCCATCAGATGTGCCCGGTCGTATGCACGTCTGGCAGATTCAGCAGTGTGATCGTCCCGTCGGTGGTCGCTGGCCGGTGATTGGCACTCTACACGGCGAGACCCGTTCGGGGCCCCAGTGCCGGAAGCAGTCAGCTGTCCGCTGCTCCCATGTCCCCTCGCACGCCGAGCGCGCCAGCCCGCGCGGCGGCCGCGCCGAGCGGGCCGCCGGGGCAGGGGGGAAGGGTCGGCCGGCATTGTTCGTTTAGCCGGCTACCGGCGTCTCAGGCGCCGGCCGGTCCCGGTAGGGGTTGGTCGCCATGACAACCGAGGACGGTTGGCAGAGGGCGGAGAAGTCGTTGAAAGCATCCGCGTCGGAAAGGAAATAGTCCTGCAGATATTGGCGATTTTCTTGCAAGCGAGAGCAGATAGACGCATAAAAATAACACCGTTGGATGCGTCTTTCAAAAATGCATCAATCTTCAACTGACAATGATTGCGTCTCTACGATGAATTTTCTGGTGGCTTCACGACAGCAGCACGGGTGACGGGTACCAAAAATTTTAAACAATGAATAATATCCAGATCAGTTCACTCACAGGTCTGGTGACTTCAATGCAGATGCAGGGCAAGTAGTAGAACACTGAGAACACATGATTCCAATCACACCGAAGTTTTTCCCGCTCAAAATGCTAAAAAACCGCGGAGCGGCCGGGGTTCGCCTGTATAGCGCTCGACCCGGCGCGCGAATGACTTCAATGACCTCTGGTGACCTGACCTTTGACCTGACCAAAATATTGACCGAAGTGATTTCGTCATTATTTTTTACGCTCTTTCGAACACGCCGCCTTCTGCGAATCGCTACGTGGCCCAGGAGCCGAGTTACAAGGGGGGTGTGCAAACACCCCCCCCCCCCAGCAGGGCGTGGAAATCCAGGACCCCCAGCCGGGCGCGGGTTAAAACTCAAGAAAACGGTGAATATTCTTCGATGAAATATGGCAGATATTCATACTTGCTCTTAACCCTCGCCCGCACATGCCATTTTCCCATCCTAGAACGCACATGGGGGGGGGGGGGTGGTTGCCACCCCCCCCGCGTCATTTCGTTCCTGTTGGAGATAGAGCTTAGCGGTAGAGACCAAAAAGATTCTTTGGGAAGAGACGAATCCAATGATACCCAGTTTTACCTTCTCAGGTCAGTCATTGACCTTCCAGGTCAGGTCAAACTAAAAAATGTTGTTGTTTTGGGTCACCGTTGGATATCAAGTGCGCTGCTTACCATATACCGATGACGATGCTGTTTTCTGGTGCCAAGCCAGCTAGAACCTCTTTGTCACACTACCCGACCAGATTTTTGCTGCTGAGGTCATGTCAGGTCAAGTTAGGTCAAGGTCAATTATATGTGTTTGTATGTCTGTGTGTGTCTGTGTGTATACTGATGTGTGCACCGATTGTTTTTGTGTCCATATTACATGAAATCATGATCTGAGAAGCTTTTACCAAAAATGCAGTCAAAAAACTTCACAAAAAGTAATTTCCGCTTACCTAAAACGCAATTATCTTAGATGTCCTAGATTGACCTTGACCTTGACCTTGACATCTGTACATCGTCGAACAACATGTTCCATGATAGTTGGGAGGTAAGACTGGCAAAAAATGCCGAAATCAAGGTGTCAAAAACTCACAAGGCCCATAGCCAGCGCAAGATGTTGAGAATTGGCCATTTGGGTCATGACATGACCTGAAAAACAAGGTCATATCTCCGAAACCAAAAATCACAGAAACTTGAAATGTTCAGTGGACATCAAGAAAGGATAGAGGAGCAGCTATACGAAAAATCAGCCTTCTAGCTCTAAAAATGTTGAATGCAGAGCAGAAAGACTACCTGGGGGGGGGGGGTGGCAACCACCCCCCCCCCATGTGCGGGCGAGGGTTAATCTGAGCCACAGTACATCACTTTTATGCCAATTCATAAACTTCTTTGAAGGTGGGAGGGTTCTTAAGATTTCGAAATAAAAAAGAACCAAATCGTTTTCCTAAAAAACGGCTTTGTTTAGAGTTTTTGCTCTTTGGAGGCTAAAACGTTGACCTGAGGTCAAAACTTAGGACACAATCCAGAAAGAGCGTCAAAAGGGGCTAAAAAATGACTAAGTACTTTTCCATTATTTTTACGCCCTTTCGAATGTCGGTTACTGCGCGTCGGTATAGTGGCCCAGGAGCCGAGTTAGACGAGGGACGTGAAAAGTCGTCCCCCCCCCCCCCCAGCATGACACGAAAAACTCTGGAAACCAGCACGGCGCGGGTTAAATGAAGCTTCCATACCTATTCTCCATTGACTATTAATAATGATACCACGTGATCGACATGATCTCAGGTGACCCTTTAACCCGCGCCCCACTGGGGGGCTATTCATAGCCCCCCCCCCCCTCATGTTTTTCTGCAATAACTTCTAAACCACTTGACTTATCGACGCCAAACTTTCAGTACCTTCGACTGCATCGATTTGACACCGTGTGTCAAAATTTGAACTTCGTAGCTACCATAGGTCGGCCGGAAATAACGTCAGAGTGACGTCATGTTCGGCCGATTACGACGCAAAACATTGAACCACGGCAATATATGATTTCAAGCTTTTACGACTAGACATTAATTCAAGGTAGGTACGTTTTTCGGCTACTAGTCGTTTATTAGTCACCTCAACAGACAAAATGACGCCATCAAGTTCACCATGGAAAAAGAGGAAGATCGTGAGCTGGCCTTCCTGGACGTCAAAATCAGAGGAGAGATAAACGGATTCAGCTTCAAGATATACAGAAAGGATACACATTCCGATCTATATCTCCAGTGGGACTCAAATCACACACAGGCCTCGAAGATGGCAGTCGTGAGGTCACTAGTCGACCGGGCTTTCAAGATTTGTTCACCAGAACATCCAGAAGACGAGCTCCTGTACATACTTCGAGCCTTAAAAAGAAATGGTTTCCCAGCGAAGACGATACACAAATACATAGCACGAAAACGAAGAACACCAGAGCCGAAACCACAAACGACAGAAAACGGAGAGAACGAACAAACGACGGATCACAGAACGACACGAAACGACAGGAAACCTCGAGCAGTCCTACCATACTGCGAGGGACTAACTCACAACCTGAAGCGCCTCGAAAAGAACAACATTGAATGTGCCATTTCCTCAAGAAGCCAAACACTTAGGAGCAAATTATCAACAGTCAAAGACAAACACCTACCGGAAGAGAAACCTTGCGTATACGAAATTCCCTGTCACTGCGGCAAAATCTACATCGGACAAACACGACGGAAGCTGCAAACACGAATAAAAGAACATCAAAGAGACGTCAAAAACTGCAATCACAACGGAAGCGCCTTCGTAGATCACCTTTTCGAACCAGGAGAACACGCACCGCTTTGGAACAAAACGACAGTCCTCGAAAACGAAAACAATCTAACGAAACGACTCACGAAAGAAGCGCTACAAATACACGTTAAGAAAAACGACACGATCAACCGAGTAGACGGCACCGCTTTCAGTCCTTTATGGGATCAGTGCTGGTAGGGCAACGAGATCCGACGATCAAGCAATCAAAGATTTTAAGCATGTATTTTTAATGTGTCACAGCCTGTTTGTGTGTTTCATTCATTCATTCATTCATTCATTCATTCATTCATTCATTCATTCATTCATTCATTCATTCATTCATTCATTCATTCATTCATTCATTCATTCATTCATTCATTCATTCATTCATTTATTCATTCATTCATTTCTTCAGTCAGTCAGTCAGTCAGTCAGTCAGTCAGTCAGTCAGTCCGTCAGTTAGCCATTCATTCATTCTTTCATATATTCATACACTTTTTCCTCATTAATTTTGGGTACAGATTTTCAGGTCAGAAATAGCTGGAGGGATTACTTGCACGTTTTTAGATATGATGACCGTACTATTTTTCAAACGTGTTCACGATGCATGTCATCGTCATTGTTGTATGTTTCTTGACAACGACCTCGATGCGAAGGTCGAAAATTCGAAACGAAAACAATAAACGACTAGTAGCCGAAAAACGTACCTACCTTGAATTGAACCACGGCAATCGCTCCGAGCTCAGTTTTTAAGCTAGATCCAATTTCTTTGCATGAAAGGACTCAGAATTGACTGCGCTATCAAACTGCTATCTCGGATTTTCAAAATTTTGAAAATTTCGAAAATTTGATATGATAATATTCAAAATTTATATTTTTATATTTTTTCAAAAAGTTTTTGACTTTTCGAAAAAAACTGGAATATATGAGACAGAACGCATGCTTATGACTAACTCTAGCAAGTTTTAGCTAAATATCTTCAAAAATGGCCAAGTTATACGCATTATTGCAAAAAATTCACAATTATTAATTTTTCAAATCAATTTTTTCAGTACGTATTTGACATTGCACACCAATATAAATAGCACCGTCGTGTTCCTGAGCTCAAACTGCATCCAATAGACATCTTTTTTATTGAAAATTTTTAACTTTAAAATTTGACCTTTTTTGACCTGAAAGTGACCTGACCTAAGCTAAATTCGACTCAAAATGACCTCGAATGACACAGACGACATCAAATTCGAAACATATGGCCTAAATGGACCATAAAACATGTGTCACGTGACCGACGCATGATATAATATTTCCGTGACCTGTGATGACCTGACCCTGACCTGAAAATCAAAGTACAAGTTTGGTACCCTCAAGGTATCTAGAGCATCTGTTCCCGAGTGTGGGAACAAAAAACGAGCCTGATCTGACCTGTAAGACGGCGGCCAGAGCCCAAAATGTGAACAAGCCAAAATGCTAATAATTTTTACTTTGACCTGACCTGTGACGTCATCGGTGACCTCGAGGTCAATGAAATTAGGTTTCGTTCGACAGTTTTTCCGGGGCTATCAGACGCCGTTTGAATTTTGACGATCGGCCCAGTAGTTTCGGAGTTAGGAGGGGGGCTATGGAGAGCCCCCCCAGTAGGGCGTGTTAAACGCAGACCCCAGTGGGGCGCGGGTTAAAAAGCCGAGATATAAAAGTTCTGAAGACTTCCTGCAAATTACAGTCCCTGAATAAAGTTCTCTAGCGCTGAAGGCTTTGCGAAGTTGCGACAATTTTGGATCGTGCACAGGCTCACTTATGACGTTATAGACTCATAGGTCAGTCACCTTATCCTAACCTGAACCTAATGACATCTGATGTCACAAGCTTTGGCTGAACTCTAATTATACGTCTTTGAATTTGAATGTCATACGACTTTATATGTAATACGACTTTGAATATCATCCAGCTTTCAGCTTTACATCGCTATAAAGAAACGAAATAAATATATTTTGGACACTGGAAATTGACCGTCGACTGATTTGATCATATAGGCATGAGCCCATCCATTCGGCATCGGCACAGCAACATCTTTAAAGCGATCAACTGCCTACGTGTAGAGCAGAACGCATACAAAATTCACACTTTACATGAGCATTGAGCAGGCCACGGTCCGCTCAAATCCTGGACCTGCTGTTGAGAGTCGGACACGCACACGCTCCGGGACAGCACAGGGAAGAGGACCGCGAGCGTGTCAGGCGCAGCTCCTCTCGACAGCCGTCCGCAGGGGTCAGTGGTGGTGGGTGGTCCGGTGGGTCAGCCACTGAGTCCAGCGGCGGCCCCGCAGCAGACTCGTCATCCGGTGCCTCGATTGACGGAGTGCTCATGCTCGGGGTCAGCCTGGACGATGGCGTCGGTGACGGTCCCGGTCTGTTGGCCGCTGCTGGTTTTGCTGTGGCCAGCACGGAGGCAGCGTTGCCCCTTGCCACAGCGATTGAAACCCTTTGTGCCAGCCAGACTGTTTCTCGTTTGTCCCCGGTGCGGCACGTCAGCCGACGGCCAAGCTCCTTCATGAGACCTGTGGCCGCCGGACCCAGGACACCAGAAGTCTCAACCGCAAAAGGAATGAACACATATCTCTCACGGAGAGCGGCATAGCGGGCGCGCTTGCGTTCTTCTGCACAGCGGGCGGCGCTGCCGGGATTTAAGGCAGAGCTGATGACGGCAGTTGCTGAGAAGGTGTCACAGCAGGTGGCGTCCCATATAAGGCTCATTCCTCGGCTGAAAGGGAAGAGCGTTATCAATAGACAATAGACAATAGACAGTTTATTCAGGACATTCCACTGGAACATGTGGCTATTACTGCCCGTCGTCAGTAAAACAGGTGATGATAAAATACAATAAAAGATGAAAGGGGAACACATACAGAGACACTCATGATGACTAGTTGCTAGTGTTCTGCTCCTCGAGCAGATGCCTGCGTAGACGTTGTCCGAACGCCCCCGGGGGCAGTCGGGGCAAGTCCGATGGCAGTGAGTTGAGGGCAGCCGGCGCTCGGCAGGTGAACCGGCGTTTGCCCATCTCTGTACGGGATCGCGGCACGTGCAGGAGTGTGTCCTGCCGCGTGCTGACAGCAGCGTCCCGGCCGCGCGCCTCCGCCACGGTGGCCAGACTACCCGCTAGCAACTCCGGCTCGGCGTGACACCGCACTTTGTGCAGCAGGCACAGGGAGTGGTAGGGACAGGGAGTATCCCGTCAGGACGTCGACCGTCACCTCTGTCGAGGCCGGTGGGCTCCAAAACACTCTCGAGCCCTGTACTGCTGAGTGCCCGCCGCAGCACGTCATTGAGGTTAGCGTGACGCGCGTGGCGGCCAGCACTCTTGGTACAGGAGAGACCGTGGTGGCCCAGTCGGTCAACGGGGCGATGGCAGAGCTGACAGTTATGCGGTTCACATACCGACGCCCCGAGTCGCAGCGCCACTGCTACCCGCACAGTTTCATCATCCAGATGGAGTCCCACACTGGTGACGGGGAGTGCTTGCACCCAAGCGGCAGTGTGGGGCTCTGCAGCAGCCAGAAGACGCGCCCGGGCCACCTGGTTTGCTCCGTCCAGCAGACGCTTCTGAGACATCTTACAGAACGTCTCATCCCAAGCACGCTGTTTGCACTCTTCTGACTGGGGCACCTGACGAGCGGCTTCACCGAGCTTGGCGACAATATCGGCCCTGGCACGCTGGAGTGCTTGGGTCGGCTGGCGAGGCTCGGTGGCATGGAGAATCTCTTGCGTCAGTGGCAGACAAGCGTGGAGGGATGCCATGTGACACGGCAAGGCCAATGCCATCACCGACCGGACTCCAAGTCCTCCAAAACGCAGTGGTAGGGAAGCCTGCTCCCACGCTTCATCATTGATGGTGACGTTGGTGACGGTGGCGAGGGTCTCCCGCACCGTCTTGTCGACATTCAGCAGCGGCCCCGGCTCACGATACAGCGGCGCCGACCGCAGAAGGTAGGTTAGCCGGGGGGCTGCCGTGTAGTGTGCCAAAAGGAATAGACCGGAGTGAGCGTCAAGGTTGCTGATCCGGGCACACATCCGGTCTATGACGGCCGCAGCCCTGGTGGTGGCGACAGGCAGCGCAGCGTCGGTCAAGGGAGATCCTAGGAGGGAGAGATCGCTTGCTAGAGTCTCCTTCAGTCCTGGGAGGGTACCTCGTAGCGACTCCAAAAGTGATGGTAGCGGCGTTGGACCGGCAAATGCGACCTCGCACTTGTTGGCGTTCAGTTGCAGACCGATTGTAGGCAGGGCTGTCGCCAGGACTGCTAAGTCGGCGGCGACTAGGTCAGCCGGACCTCCGATGGTCCCATCGTCGAGGTACCACACATTTAGTGGTGACTGCATTCTTCTGATGATCGGGTCTAGAGCCAGCGCGAAAGCCGCCGGGCCGAGTGGGTCACCCTGCTGCACACCGCTGCACGAGGAAATGGTCTGATCACCGATGCAGAGAGGTGTGGGCTCGCTGTATGCGCACCACAGGAGAGGATACGCCATGGGCACACGCGTCTTCACTTGCTCCAAAAAGGTGTCGCGTCTCACGGTGTTGAAGGCGTTTCGGACGTCCACCTTGACCAGCAAGTATGGGGCGTGGGCTTCTGCAGCTGCCGCCAGAAACTCTCGCGTGGCGTGTACGGCGGCCTCGCAGCCCTGCGGTGTGCCGACTCCCAGCTGCACGGGACGTAGCTCCTCTCCCACTGCAGCAGCGACTTGACGTGCGGCGATGCGGCCGGCAAGGCGGCGGTAGATGCTTCCCACCGCGATCGGCCGCAGACCGCCATCACTCTTCCGAATCGCGCATAGAGACGCGCCGAACAGCGCTCGCCGTGCACAATCCGGTACTGCCCCTTGTAGGAGTAGGTTGGTGAGACGGACAAGACAGCGAATGAGACGGCGTCCGCTCTCAGCGGCCTCCTTCGAGATCAACTGCTGCAAATGTAGGGCACGAATGCCGTCTAGACCGGCTGTTGATCCTGGCCGCATGCTGGTGATGGCCGCCTCAACGTCGGTTTCGGAGACGATGATCGGGGCAGGGTCAGTGTTTGAAGGTGGTGGTGGTAGTAGTTGGTCGTCGGGGGCCGGTGGGTGTTTCGCACGCAGTGAGGTCACTATTTCGTCATCAGCTGTCGCCAACTTTTCGTCAGTGGTCAGTGTTTGTAGCGCTGCCCTGATGTCGCCATCTGCCAGCTTGCCTGCAATTCGGCGGGCCAGCGCTTCATCTCTGGTGGCTTCAGTTGCAGAGCCTGCTCGTGGCATCCGTCCCCGGTGGTTGGTAGTGTCGGTTGCTTTGTCCGTCACAGTCGCCGGCGTCTCGCCGGAGATCTGACGCCGGATACTGGACGCCGCTGTGCATTTACTGCCGGGGGCCGGGGCTTGCAGCTTGCAGTGTGCAAAGGTCAACAGTTCCCACCACCGGTCAGCCGAGTCGGACTGTAGGGCTCCGTCCATCGCCTCAGCCAGGGCATCCGCAACCAGTGGTCGAATAGCCTTGGGCAACCGGGACACAATGCGCCCCTTTCTTCTCATCTTGGCAAGGGCCTCTGGGAAATTGCCTGCTGCTGGACTGGTTGGCGAGGAGCTCGGTTGTGTGTGGAATCCGTGACCTAAACAGTCCCGACAGTGCCAAACGCCCCCCTCGGCTTGAAGCTCACGTGCTTTCTTGGCCGGCACCCTTACACAGAGCGCATGCCAGCGGCGTTTACAGGAGTCGCAAGTAATGGTGGTCCTTTGAGTGCTGCGACTGGGACAGCTAGCACAGACCTGTTCTTCCATTATTTTCGGTGCTTGTTTTATCTGCTTTTCATATGATGTTTTGAATTGCAGCACCGGACCTAGTACAAAACTGCTTCTGCATTTACGTTAAAAATCTTGAAAATGGGGCATCGTCAAGTTCAATCGCTCAACGTTTATCAATAACCTCCGGTATGCGACGATCTAGGGGAATAACGTCACGTTCTTGTTCGCAAGAAAATTGTGCATCCCTTGGTCGGGCAAATGTTCGACAAAATTGCACAAAATGACCATATTTCAAGCAAATAGATTATTCTAGGCTCCGTACTTACGAGGGTTCATGCTGCGGCCCCTGGGAGAAAATACTTCAAATATTTATTTTATAAAAAAAATTGCAGCTGATGATCTTCGTCTTCATTATTGAATAACGAGCTTAAATCCGCGCCAATGACCGTCTCAACCCATCGCAATTGTCGAAGAGAAGAAATTTGAAGCTTGTGAGTTATCCTTAATATTTAAGACAGGCTTCGGCCGGCGAATGAGTTCAAATAGCGAAGAATATCTATGAGTGGCAAAACTTGGGTATAAAAAGCGTAAAATACCAATGATAAAATCGGATCAAGTAAGGAGATGTTACCTCGCCGATGACGTCACGCCGATATTTCATTTCACATGTGCTTAACCCGGCAGTTGCTGGGGTATTTCGCCACCCACCGTTTGCTGGGGGGGGGCGTTAAACGCCCCCAGCCGATAACTCGAGAACCAATAGGCGCAGCGAAACGCACGAGGCGGCAAACGAAAGAACGCGACGAGACGGTTCAGATGAGTACTTTAAAGTTTAATTTTGAGGTCACAGGTCGGGTCAAGGTCAGGTCAAACACCTGAAATCGGGCTTTCAGTAGCATGGACTTCAGGACTTCGCAATGGGCGCCTCTCGTCATAAACTCTGTCAAAACGGTGCACAATCCATCATATAAGGCCTACAAGAGTGTCAGCTCCATGTAGGGGTCAGTCAAGCATAGGTCAGGGTCAAGGTCAGGTCAACCGGGTAGGCACATATCCCCGAAAATCAAAACTGATATTCGCAGCCCGTGACACATGTTTTATGGGTAATTTGGGGCGTAGAACACGATGGTGACATTCATTTTATCATATGTGTACGTGTTTGGCTCAAAAAGTTCAATTTAAGAAATGCATGTATCATGGTTGTGAAGTAGTCACAAGAAATTGCCAAGATTCAGTTCAAGATTTTGGAAAATGCGGAACGATAATCAATAATCGAAGATAGCCATTTGATTGCTCATGGTATTGGCAGTCTAATGGCGTTTACTGCATGTCTGTATGTCTGTTCTGTGATTTTATATAATTTTTTTGAAACTTTGTCAAAATAAACTTCAATCAATTCCCTACAGGTACCCAAAATTTGGCGCGCCTGCGGCGCGCCGTTTTTATGCTATGGCCCGGCGAAAAAAGTGGGGGCGTTTAACGCCCCCCCCCCCCCAGCAACTCGCGGGTTAATGGAAAACAATGTAATGTGTGCGTTCTCATACTGATTGCTAATCCCTCGTTTGTGTGGCAACAGGAAAGCCCAACCAACAAAGATCGAGGGATTTTTTGGCATTAATATGAACGCGAAGCACTTTTCGGCTCAATGAACTGACAATTAATAATAGATCTAGTCTCATCATTAGAATGGGTGGTTTGTCACGTTTTAGCAGCTCTGTGGTCCAAGTCCTTAGAACTGGCATGGAAACGTAAAAACAGCTCCATCGCTGACTCAGTGTTTGGGCTGAAATTATCAACTTCGTTGGTCTTCGCTCGTTGAGGGAAGTCCAGAAGCGTTCCGTTTTCTGAAGCGCAGAGAAATAAGCAAGGCTTCGATCCACGCCCATCTTCAGTAGAGATGTGACTTTGAATGTTATCCTATAAATGTATTTATCCACCAACTCGCTCCCGAGGGAAGACTGCCACGTGTTTTGCCGGACCCTGCCACCCTTAAGGGTGGAGGGGGCTTTTGCCCCCCCCCCCCCAAAGATCTCGGATAGCTACCAACTGATTTTTATGTACAATTCAAATGGTGCTAGATAGCCCCATCGAGGAACTTTACCTTGTGACCCAATTTCATTGTCCTATGTATGTGCAACCAATGACGTCACAGGACAGGTCAAAGTTTGCATTTCTGACCGTTTGCAGGCTTTCTAAGAAATGTGTAAGGCATGTTCATCGAGTAAAGGCTTCGAGTAAAAGGCATGTTATCGAAAATCAACGAAAGATAAATGTTTTTCTAACACATATTTTGCTAAATGAGGTCACCGATAATCAGGTCAGGGCATAGACATAAGTTTACTAAGGGTCACTAGGTATATGAATCCAACTATAGGGTCGTAAGATATTTGTTTTAATGTTTTATGGTCAGTTTTGCACTTCAAATTCGATGGAATGAGTTAGAAGACCATTAGGGCCAGCTTATTTTTCGTTCTGGTGAAGGTCAGGTCAAGGTCAGAATAAACTGGTTCAATTCTTAATTTGTTATTTTTGCATGAAAAGGGTATAAAATCGATGCAACTCGTCACGGGGAATCCAAGGTGGCCTTAGTTTTGCGCTACTGTGGTCTACAACGGCTGAGGATGAAGTTGAACATTTGACGTCAACTCTGAATAATTCTTTCGCCATAACTTTGCCGAAAGTTTAGTTAGGATCGATCGATCGATCGATCTGAAAATTAGTATTTACATTTTTCATTGGATGACTTGATGACTTGGATGACTTGGGGTTTTGTAACATATAGGTACTCAGGAATTTGTTTTCAAAAGTTTAAAGCTTTTTGGCAGGGGCTCCGCCACGGTTTTGGGATTGGGGGGGGGGGGTCCGACCGAAAACACAAAACCTCGCTGGCGGATCCAGGGTGGGCATTTTGGGCGAATTCATCCTCCCCCCTGCAGCTCCCGAAGATGATGAAAAATTGCCGCTTTTTCTAGAGCTCAAAGAAAACTTAATAATTTTATCGGGATAATTTTGCTTTGAGCCGAAAAACCAAGGCTCAATTTGCACAAGAAATCGAAAACCGAGAAGCGGAGCCCATTGACACCGACATGGCGGCCTTTCAAATCAACGTTTTTGAGCAACGGAGGCCGCTGTTGCGCGCTCCATGGGCGGTGTTAGCCATCAGACAGCGCATTAGGCTCTCAGTGACTGGCATGCGCTTCAGCTTGGAAACTCAGGGACCTTCATAGGCGCTCAGATATATATGTAGGCTCTTAGGCCAGTGCCGGGTCCTCCAAGGCCGTAGTTAAAGGAAAGCGCAGGGCTTTAGGAGTCGTTGAAGGGATTTGAAAGCCCTACCCTCATACAATAGCAGTATGGAGTCCTTCATGACATTCAGTCTCTGTGATCAGAGAGTGACCTACCTCGACATGAAAATGGATATCAAGAATCAAAGGTCAGGTTATGCAGGGGATCCTGTAAGAGTTGTGATTTGTAGACGTATCTCTACCAACCTGCATTCAGAGTCCTGTGCAGATTATTGCAGATTACCTCAGAATGGTGTGAGGCTGCTTAGACTAGTACGGTGCTTGAAAGACCGGCTTAACCCCCTTCCCCCAACACTATCGGTTGACCTCACATGGAAAAAGGATTCTCAGATCGCTTTGAAGCTCTTTAGGGGCGGGTATTGTGTCTAGGTGTCCTGCAAACTGGACCTCTCTCACGAAATTATAGCCGAATTCTAGCATGCTGAGCTAATCCTATAGCAGTCTTAAACGCATTCATTTTAATAACAAAATGGCAGAATAATGACACTCCCGTACCTACTAGGTCGGCGAGAGTTGAGCGCTTCGTGTGTCACATTTTTAGGGATCTGTACATTTCTAGATCTTAAATTCCTTAGCTTTGCGACTGTCAACACTGCACATTCTAAATTATTCAACACATTCTGTGAACGATTTAGTCATTCTTACCCGAAAACAAGCTTATAGGTATGCGGAATATTGGGGGGTACTGTACCCCCCAGGTAAATTATTGAGGGGGTCCGGACCCCCGCGTACCCCCCTGTGGCGGAGCCCCTGCTTTTTGGTAAGTTCAAGGACCAAGGTATTATATGAAAAATTATATTTTTGATTTTTTGGGATCAAATCCCAAATTTTCCCAAATCTGATAGAGTTGTTTTGTAGTCCAGTTGATTCTACACATTTTTTAACCCTCGGCGGCACAGGGGGTTGATGCAACCCCCCTAAGGTTTTTCGCGAATAACTCGCGTAAAAATCGGCCGATCGCAAAGAAACTTTCAGTATCTTCGCATTGATCAATTTTACACCTACCCTGAAAATTTAATGACACTGACCCAAATGACCTTTGACCTGTAACCTCTTTTCCGAGACCATGTTTGGCCGGAATCGCGATTCGGCGTATGACGGCTTGCATTAGCCGCGCGCTTGCAAGATTTTCGTGGTTTCAAACGTTCAAACATGTGAGTTGATGTTGCTCTCATGCATTAGGGTGGGTCTCAAGGTCACCTGAAGGTCAGGTCAGGTCATTGACATTTGGTGACCTCGGCTCACTTTTTCGAGTTTTACATGTTTTGTAGGCTAGTTTTTGGAGCTGAATTAGAATTTAGCAACCATATGAACATTTACGAAGTAGTTTTGAGTCCTTCGTAACATGTTACGAAGCTGTCAGAGGCGGTTGCCACCTACTACGAATACCCTTACCTACTGGTTGACCCGACCTGACCTGACCCGACCTGGTCTAAATGCTTAAAGACATTATCTCTGACCAAAATAACACGATATTCGTGATCAGCACCCCGGAAAACCACATAGCAGCCACACTTTACGACTTTCTAACAGGTCCCGATTTTCCCGGTTTTCGGGTTATTGACCTGACCTGGAAGGTCACCCGATGACCTAGGATCTTATATTTGGGTGTCATCGGCTTCCTCTCGTGACGGGCAACCCGCTCGTTTTTCGGCGAAGCTCTAGCTCGATCAGGGGCCAAACGCGAGGGAGGGTCGTATCAACCCCCCCCCTTGTGCCGTCGAAGGACGCAAAATGGCCTGTGCCGGCGAGGGTTAAAAAAATGACATGACTCTGAACGTTTGCACGAAACTGCCCCAGGTATGGGCATAGGCGGCAGAACGGGGAGGGCACCGGGGCACCGTGCCCCCCTTTGATTTTGGCATTTTAACATTAGCCCTATGGGCGGTGCACTAAAAAATGGGACGAAAAGTCGGCAGTGCCCCCTTAACCCGCGCGGGTCGGCAGTGCCCCCTTAACCCGCGCGGGGCCGGTGCTCCGGCCTCCGAGATTACGCGCCGGGCCTGGGGCGGGGGGGGGGGGGGGTCTGAACACCCCCCCCCCTCTAACTCGGCTCCTGGGCTACTTAGCGACACGCGATAAGCGGCAATCGAAAGAACGTCCAAAATAAGGACGAAAACACCTAGGTCATTTTTTGGGTCAGGTCAAAGGTCAGGTCACCAGAGGTCACCAAAGGTAAAATGTTGACTATTTCAACATTTTGAAACTGCCAACGGCTATCTCGGGAACCGATAGAGCTACAGCGCCGCGTAAAAGCGCATTCGATAGCCCTTTTACAGTCCTTTCTGAATATTGTTCCCAGATTTGACCTCAGGACAACGGTTTAGCCTCCAGAGGGCAATAAATCCAAAAATAGCCGTTTTTACGAAAAAGGTTTTTTCGGCAATAACTTTTGACTCAAAAGAGCCATGACATTACTTTTGCCAGCATCGTGTTCCTCTCGTCGAGACGCGTCGAATGAACTATACTTTTACCTTGAAAGGTCAACTTGAAAATTTGACCTCAGGTCAAGGTCATGACCTGACCGCAAAAGGTCATGTTGCATATCAGTCGATCTGCAACGTCGAGCCCAAACACAGCTAAGGCGTTTTCAGCGCTCTAGCAAGCCTCTATCAGAAGTTATTAGCGAAAAACTGTTAGATTCTGTTCGTGACCTGAGATGACCTCGGGGACATAACGACGGGTCACAGAACTGCCATTTTCCGGTTCAGCGTGTCAATTTTACCTACATATCGATGTTTGAGAGTGTCTAGAATAGCGTTCGTGCAAAACAGACGCTTTTCAATTTTCTCTCATTGACTTCAACAATGAGGAGGCCGCAAAATTGACCTGACCTTAGGTCACCGGTATAAAAATTCTGAGATATACATTTTACAGATAATGTTGCTCTAATCAATCCCTGAAAGTTTCAAGGTAATCGTTCATTCAAACACCCCCCCCCCCGGCCCGGCGCGGGCTTGGGCGCGGGTTAATTGAAGGTGTTCTGCTGCTACTGAATATGGGGCACTTGCGTGCAAGGGGCGGGGCACTTCTGTGCACCCTGCCAAATTCGAGAAACTACCGGGCATTATCAGAAATTTGCCACAAAAAAATTGGCAGGGTGTTATTTCACTCGATTTCTTTCGACAAAAATGCATTGTACAACAAACGTAGAAAGGATAGGGTGGCCATTGGCCAAAAAGAATGTGCCAACTGCCGGGCCGGCCATCGGCCCGCCTCCGTGACCCCGCCAAGGTCGCGTGAATTATTTGTCAAGACGTCGCAAGCAGCCGGGGCTGAGTCAGCCGAGCGTCTACAGATCAAGTCATCAATCGCAAAAAAAAACGAAAAAGATATGCACGAATGTGTCCCTAGGCAGTGCGGGCACGAACCTGCCCCGGAACGTTATTTGTATTACGTTGCAAAATTTCTTGTTGAAAAATAACCTTTTTCAATAAACATGTTTGCAGCATTTCCGTGAATAGAGTGAGCTCCTTCGCCCCGGCCCCCCAATTTTGAAAGCTGAACCACATTTCCGAGTCAGGATCACGAAAATGGATGCTATGAGAAAAAAATTTGAAAGCACACGAATATTACAACGTTGAGTTCTTATCAAGCACGCCAGCAGGTACAGTGTTGCTTTCTACAGTGAACGAGGGGCGGCAAAGATAGACATATTTTAAGGATTTACCTCCAGCTCGGGCAGTCACTCGTGTTCCGAAAACTGCTGAAAACGAATATGCCCCATGCACCAAAGTGTCCCACTCTCCCTTACGTACTTACAATGGGCGGAAGTGGAACGATGGAGCGATGTGCCTGCAACTATTTTGCAGAGATATCGAATGCAAAGGAAAATCTCTTGCTTCTGTTTAGCCATCAGTTCAGGCATTAGTTATCAGAAAGGAAAAGGCGAGCGTCTAGAAAACGAACACGTTGTTTATCCCATGATGCCGAAGCAGGTAAGGTTTCTTATTCACAAGAGTCCTAATGGCATACCCCGTACACTTTAAGGGGACTTTTATCCGATGAGGCGACAGACGGTGACAAGAACATACAATAAGCATGTCGGACGATGGTCAGTAGCTAGAAGTACGTCAGTGTTAACAAGCGGACGAGTGTGACAGTCGACGGATACCGGTACCCACACCGGTCCTCGTCGCATTCCTTTTCGTTCGCAGACTTCCTCCGAGGCCGGCAGGAAAAACTGCGAAAGAAGGACTTGAGCGGTTCTGCAAAATCTGCATAGCTGACGACTGTGGCAGGGATACATTTTGCCATGCTCATGAGTGCAATGTCTCCATTACTACGCGGTGGAATGGGCTGTAATATTCGGTTCCATAGGCGGCGGGGCGGGGAGGGCACCGGGGCACCGTGCCGCCCTTTGATTTTGGCACTTTAACATTAGCCCTAAAGGCGTTGCATGGAAAAAATGGGACAATAAGTCGGCAGTGCCCCCCCCCCCCCTTAATTGAAGGTGTTCCGCCGCTACTGTTCGGTTCTCTGTACCATTTCCAGTCGCTATTGGTCGGCACAGCTGTGAGCTGCTGGTGGAGACTGCGCGTGATGCTGCCAATTACATGTATTTACATCCTTAGCCGCAATAGCTATTTGTTCGAAAATTGTTCGACAAAACATCGTGCAAACAGTGAACATCGAGCAAATACAACGATGCGGTCATATTACATATTACCATACCACTATAGATCGGAAGAATGTGCTGGTTACCATGATAAAGCACCTGATGACTAACGCGCTGAACGTGACCCAGTCGGGCCGTGTTGGCGTGGAAGGTTCCAACAGGATCGGCGGCTAATTCCGTCCGGGTCCCGTCCTCACCTGGTCGGGTCTGACGCCGCGGGCCCACCGCGGCGCCGAGTCTGACGTCAGGGGCCCCGAGCGCCGCTGTCCAGCGCCCACGCAACGCCAAACAGTGCGCCCGCTTCCTCAGCGGGCCGGCGTGCTGTTACCCAATGTGTGTCATCATTGGCGGCCGCGTGTAAACGCCGCATACCGGCCGGTCGGCAGCGGCGAAAAACCGCTCAGCTCATCGCCACATGACGCGTCCCCGCGCCGAAATTATCGCCACCATCCAAACAGCGGCTATTCTGGCGGTGTAAACGCGCCGTTTTGGGTGCACAACACACGCAGCTCGGCGCTCGCTGAGTCAGCGGCCCTCTCGGCAGGGGTCGGGTGCGCCCAATTTTGGAGCAGCGCGGCGCTGAGAGGCACCGTGTCACGTCACTTCGCGGGCTGTCAGGGCGCGCCGCCCCCGCCCCGGGCAGTCGGCCGACCTCCCGGCCCGTGCCCCCGGGCGGCCGGAAGCCGCCGCGGGCCGAGCGGTGCAGCGCAGACCGACCTCGGGCCACGCCGGCTAGGTCAGTCACTGGCAGAACATAGCTATTAGAGCCGATCGATGCTCAGATGGTTTCAAAGCAGGATGCGGTTTGAGCGAACCCCGAACTAGTTTGAATTGGCATGCGATAGTCGAGGGCCCCAACGAACTCAAGTGCGATAGCCTCCGTTACAGGGCGCCCTGTGACCGGCGCCGTATTCTCAGGCACACGCCACCAGTGGGGATAACTGCTCTTCGCCGGAATCCGGGTCCGGATAGAAGCCACTGCACGCATTCAGGACCCGGATGGAGCGCCGCCGGCCGCCGGCGCCGCTCCCGACTAACTGCCTGTCGGTTTCCGATCGGGCGGCCAGGTATCTCGGCAAGCGGCACAGCCCGGCTCGCCGACGGCCATCACATCGTCTGGAAAACCCGGACACCGCCGACATTATGTGGGCGTTCGCCAGACCCAGAGGCTGCCGGCAGGGCTCTGCTGTGTACCGGCACGACACAATCGTCCAACGAATCTCACTAATGGGCCTAATCAGCTCGCTAAAATTCAGAGAGCTGTGAAGCAGGACGCTCTGAGCTGCACAGTTATCCCGAACAGTCAATCAGGCTGTGATCATGGATGATGTCATCCAGACGCAGAATTCGTTGAGCACGGAAAAATGCCACCTTCTCAAATAATCCTAGTCGATTTCTTGAAAATGTATTTAAAAAGAACTGCATTTATCACAAGAAAGCTCCTTTTGGCCATGAAATAAAGAAGAGAGGGAAATATAAAACGTCACAAATCGAAAATATTTATTCGACTTTCAACGCTTTCAGCATTCGATTTGATGCATATATGTTTGCATTGGCAGGCAAGCTAAAATTCAGATGTGGGTACGACGGTGGCGGGCGGAAAAGAAGTAAAAAGGGATGTTGAACACTTGCTCCAGACAAAGCACGAACACTTGCCTGCATATAGCAATATAGCATACTAGCACCGAACGCAAAAGCGGTCGAGTAACGTTGAGGAGGTGGAAATTCCGATAATACATAACTATAGTTTGGAAAGTTGTGCGTTCAGTGATCTGTTACGGCTCGCTGCGGGTCGAGACGATGCCACCGACGACGGGGCGGCGACCGACCGGCACGTGCGGACGATCGCCGGAGCCTTCCCTCTCAGGGGGATTAGTCGAGTCCGAGTGAGTAGTGTCCCCGGTAATCTGACCTCAGTCTTAGGCCGACGCGTGCCGCCCGCCGCCTGCCGCCAGCCACTCGTCAATCAGATGCAAGTCTGTTCAATGTGCCTTGTAATTTAAGACTTGAGGGATCGTTTTGGAAATGTAATTGTTTTAAAAAGTGAACACTTTTGTCACAATGGGATTTAAACCTAGCCGGATGAGGGAGGAAGGGGCGGTGCCGCCCCCATAGGTTTTTTTCACGATAGCTCGAAACACGCCAGCGATAGAAAGCTGAAATTTGGCATGCCTGATATTTGATTCATTTGATTCTCAAGTTTTTTCATTAAGGTCACATGAGGTCAGGTTGGTCACGTGACCTCGCCATTACGTAGGTATATGCTAATTATGTATAACTACTTCTACGTCGGGAACTGTTAGACAGTAGCTGTTAGAAAATCGTGAAGCTATTTTTCCCATTGATAGGAAAAATACGTTAACCCGGCGGCCACCATGGGCCTCCGCGACACCCGCCAGCCGCTGGGGGGGGGGGCATATAGTTGTCCCCCTTTACTTCTCCGACGATATTGTTGCAACGCGAAGAGATAGAGTAACGAAACTTTGCACACATATTCACATATTCCTGAATACCTATCCCAGGTTGAGTCAAAATTTGGTGTCGATCCCACTTGAAATGACGTCACAGTGACGTCAGAAGCCCAATTATAGATTTGCGTCTCTGGGTTTCCTCACGATATATCCGACATATAAGACCGAATATATGGGGCCGATCACTGGTCAGGATCTAGCTGAAAGTGTACTTAGATGTGTCAGAATGACAACAGGTGCTGTTTAGATCATTTACCGTTGCGTTTCGTAGTCAGCGACATCGGAAACGCTCCATATCGGAAAACGACAAAACTTATGACGTCACTGTGACGTCACCGTGCTACAACCACCAAGCTTTTCTCAAATATGCGCTAGGTATTCATTTGAAGCTGTGCCATGTTTCAGCTTCGTGCCTCATCGTGTTTCGGAGATATTACACCAAACGTAAAGGGGGGGGCAACTTTATGCCCCCCCCCCCCCAGCGGCTCGTGGGTTAGCCCCAAAGTAATCTTGGGTTAGCCCGGCACCGCCTGGGCTATTTCCGTACCCACGACAGCCTGGGGGTGGGGTGGGGGGGGGCGGGTCAGATCCGACCCCCCCCCCCTGTTATCTCGAGAACCAATGGTCGTATCGAGCCTCGCGAGGCGGCGTTCGAAAGGTCTCTACGAGACCTTCCCAGCCACTATCAAATTCTGGGGTTTTGCATGATGAGGCTTAGGTACGGACAGCGGAATCGATAGCTCCTGCTCGAACCTCACCAAAAATGACCTCAAAGGCCTAGTGAAGATACCGTGTGCGTGCCTATAGGGGTCATACTAAGCACAGGTCAAGGTCAGGTCAGGTCACGAAAGGTCACGGTTTTCACTTTCTGCTACATGATGTTTTATGGCTTATTTTTCACGCCGAAATTGATGGCAATGGTTATATGTAACTCAAAGTCACTGTCCTGGTCATCAGCAAGCATAAAAATCGTTTATATTAGATACACATCAAGAAAAAAGTCAATTTTTCATTTTTTTATTTTTGACATAAAAATGCACTTTTTTAGACTAGCTTTATCCAAGGAATCTAATGCTGCCATTTATTTTCAAATGCAATGTTCAGAAGTGCCTCAAACTCACAAAAATGCGTATGCCGGTCCCGTAGCTCAGTTGGTAGAGCGTTGGACTCCGCGTGGTGAGAGCACGCGTTCCCGGTTACAACAGTCCGGGTTCGAAGCGCGACGGGCGCTTGACATTTATGGGCCTCCTGACAGGTATGGTTGCGGTTGGTGGCAGGCCGTAGCCAGGCTAAGTCAGTGAGGGGACCGGCCGTGCGCGGCTATGTGCGCACGTTAAACTTTGGACTCTAAATTCTGCCATAGAACTGGAATTGCGCGATCGGAGGGTAGAGTGCAGGGTCACCGCAACAAGCTTCGCTTAGCGGTGGCTCTGTCCTTGTGAATCCTTCCAATCAAATGGTTCGGACTAAATTTATAAAAAAAAAATGACGTCACCATGCCCTATACATTGTGGAGCTATTTTTTACAATTTAGGAGTCAAAAATCAAGATAGAAAGTTGAAATTTGGACATCTAATGTTCTAGAGCTCTGAAACATATGTTCCGGTTTTTGAAAATTTTGAAAATTTTTGATTTTATTTACCCGCGCCCCACTGGGGTCTGTGTATAACACGCCCTACTGGGGGGGGGGGCTATTCATAGCCCCCATCCTAACTCCGAAACTACTGGGCCGATCGTCAATATTCAAACGGCGTCTGATAGCCCCGGAAAAACTGTCGAGCGAAACCTAATTTCATTGACCTCGAGGTCACCGATGACGTCACAGGTCAGGTCAAAGTAAAAATTATTAGCATTTTGGCTTGTTCACATTTTGGGCTCTGGCCGCCGTCTTACAAGTCAGATCAGGCTCATTTTTGGTTTCCACACTCGTGAACAAATTCTCTAGATACCTTGAGGGTACCAAACTTGTACTTTGATTTTAAGGTCAGGGTCAGGTCATCACGGGTCACGAAAATATTATACCATGCGTCGGTCACGTGACACATGTTTTATGGTTCATTTAGGCCATAGATTTCGAATTTGATGTCGTCTGTGTCATTCGAGGTCATTTTGAGTCGAATTTAGCTTAGGTCAGGTCACTTTCAGGTCAAAAAAGGTCAAATTTTGAAGTCAAAATTTTTCAACAAAAAAGGTATCTATTGGATGCAGTTTGAGCTCAGGAACACGATGGTGCCATTTATATTGGTGTACGATGTCAAATACGTACTGAAAAATTGATTTGAGAAATTAATAATTGTGAATTTTTTGTAATAATGCGTATAACTTGGCCATTTTTGAAGATATTTAGCTAAAACTTGCTAGAGTTAGTCATAATCATGCGTTCCGTCACATATATTGCGTTTTTTTTTTCGAAAAATCAAAAACTTTTTGAGAAAAATATAATAATATAAATTTTGAATATTATTATATAAAATTTTCAGAATTTTCAAAATTTTGAAAATCCGAGATAGCAGTTTGATAGCGCGGTCAATTCTGAGTTATTTCATGCAAAGAAATTGGATCTAGCTTAAAAACTGAGCTCTTGGGAGCGATTGCCGTGGTTCAATGTTTTGCGTCGAAATCGGCCGAACATTACGTCACTCTGACGTCATTTCCGGCCGACCTATGGTAGCTACGAAGTTCAAATTTTAACACAAGGTGTCAAATTGATGCAGCCGAAGGTACTGAAATTTTGCGTTGATCCGTCAAGCGGTTTGGAAGTTATTGCAGAAAAACGGGAGGGGGGCTATAAATAGCCCCCAGTGGGGCGCGGGTTAATTGTTTTTCAAAAAATTAAATTTTTAGGGGTCAAAAACGCACTTAATGGAAAAAGCGAGATAGCCATTTTAAAGAACTCATTGAGCTGCGTGACTGCGTCTTATCATCTCTGTAATTTGCAATTTGCTTAAACCCTTGATTTTTGGCGATTTTTCAAACATTTACCATTTTTTACGAAAAAAAGTCATGTAGTTACAATTACATCAATAAAATCGATATACCTATCTCAAAACGCTTTTGAAAAAATTGCATAAAATTTGACAAAAGCCGTCAAATTGATGAAGGAGAAGGTAGGTATTAGAGATGTCAATCGGTTACCAACTTTTTGGTATACCGATACCAAACCGATACCAACTTGGTATTTGGTATGACCTTATTTGAATCGTAATGTTTTTGGTATTTTGTTGGTATCATAAACCCTCACTAATGTATAAGAGACTAAGAATTCGGTAAAAAGTTGGTATTTCCCTCATTTTCCCAAGTTGGTTTGGTTTCGGTATTTTCCCGTGGTTTTGGTTGATATTTGGTTTGGTATCGGTATTCCGATTTTCCGTAATTGACATCACTAGTAGGTATACGAAGTTTCAAGATGATAGCGTAAGCGGTTCGTGAGTTATTCGTGAAAAACGGAGGGGGTCGGATCCGACCCCCCCCCCCCCCAAGCGGTCGCGGAATACCTAATTAATCCTCGCCGGCCGAGGGGAGGGGGGCGGGTGCCTATATACCTTGGCGGGTGCCGCCCCCCCCCCCCCATAGGATTTTTTCGCGATAGCTCCGAACACGCCGGAGACAGAGAGCTGAAACTTGGCACATCTGACCTTTGATTCAAGCCGGATCTTTTGACACCAACCGCATTTTCGGGTCAGCTCAGGTCACTGACTTATGACGTCATAAGTGACCCTCTGCGCAACCAACGCCCTCACTGCCAGAGGAGCTTTCACAGGGAAATGAAACTTGCAGGATCTAATATCCATTACGAGTCTCATAACTTGTATATCTCGGATTTTTCCTAAAGGTCATATGAGGTCAGGTCATTTTCGTGACCTCACCATTAGGTATAAGTCAATGGGGAAAATAAAAAACTGCTATTCTGGCGCCGGGAACGATCTCCAACTATCTCAAGCACACAGAATCGTGATTTGAAGCACTCCTTGCAAGGTTACATGCGTCAATTTTGCAATGTTGACCTTGCGTGATGTCATTTATGACGTCATCAGGGTCATATTAGTTTTTCGTCAATAATTCCCGATCAAGTTGAGCTAGCGAGTCGGGAAAGCCACCAATGGACTCAGGAAGACCTGCCGAATAGAATGATATACGACATGGCCTACTTTGACCAATTTCGTGACCTGGGGGTGCTGACCTGACTGTGACCTGAGGTCAACAACCTAAGTTGACCTCACCCAAACAAAAAGTATATCATTCGAAGCGCCTGAGCGAGGCAAACACGACGCTGCCAAAATCGCGACTCTTCGGCCGTTTTTTGCGAAGTTATTCACCATGAAAGGGAACCGTACCTTAGGGCACTTGACCTGACCTCAGAGGTCACCGGTTGACCTATAGAACCTTAAAATCGGGTATCAAACTCTGCGACTCGTAACGGCGCACACGCTGTTTTTTTTTTTCGCGACACGTAGCTCCACCAGGGGCGAAACGGCGAGGGGGGTTGTCGCACCCGCCCCCCTCGGCCGCAAGTTAAGTTTCGCGATTCACTCAACTTTAAGTTTTGTATGAGTTGGGCCCTTGCATTAGCTATGTTTTAAACCTAAAAGCATATGCATTCGTTTCCTTCATTTATGTTCTCGCCTAACAAATCTCCAATCGGAAACAACTGTGCTCACGCGTTACCTTCCTATTATGAACCTAGGTATAGGTACATGTCTCGATCTTGTGGCGAAATGCAAGAATTTTGTGTAAGCAGTTTTTCTCCTGCCTCCTGGCAACACCAGCCAAAGAAGCGCCGTTGTTCGGCTTTGGGGGCGACTGCGCCCATCGAGGACGAAAACGGCAGCAGCTCCGGTGACTCCGGTAACTGGACCAGTGTTTGCGACTATAATAGGCACTGAAAAAATGGTGTTTTTTTTTACTGATACACGAATATTTCGGAGGAAATCTGGTTGATAGGATGAAACCCAGGTGCACGACACAGGGCAGGCCGTCTTCGGGGAGTTTCGGGGTGGTCCCATGTGGGGCTTATTGGGAGGGGACACGGTGGCCCCCATATGGGTCCCATTTGGAACCCACATGGAATTTTGTGGAACCCATGTGGAATTTTTTGCTTATACCCATATGGGTCCCGGCTGGGAAAAACCGGAAAACCCATGTGGGACCCATATGTGCCCCGGCTGGGCCCTATATGGGCCCCATCTGGGCTGCCCAAATGGGACCCAGCTGGACGCCCATGACAAACCCATCTGGGTTGGGTCCATGGTGGGTCGCCCAGATGGGCCCGAGTTTGCTGCCCACTTGGAACCCATATGGACCCCGTTTGGGAAGGCTGGCTGGGAATATATTGCTAATCCATGAGAGATTTTGCTACAAGATGAGAACGACGCGACGGTTAGGTCTTGGGTTAGCTAGGTATTAGGTATCTTCTCGTTTTTTGAAGAAATATTGTTATTTACGTGCCTAGAGCTGGCTGAAGGTTCACCCAAATGGAATAAACTTGTATTTCATGTCCCTTTTAGCTCGTCGTATCGCTCAAAATATTAAATTTTTAATGGCCTCGAATCTCGATTATTCTAAAGTTTTCACTGAGGCAAGTGAAATTTTGTGGTTAAATGAAAAGGGCCACCTTTAACATGGGGATTGAAACTGAGATAGCCATCTTGTAGCCCGTGTCCGAAAACCTTTCTGTATGCCTCCTTACGGCCGATTTCGGCCTCCATTCGTAGTTATCGGCAATTTTAAAAGAAAATACGCCAGGAATGCGTCCTTATCCCAGGAATGCGTTCTTATCCGACAATACAGCCACCCGCGGCGAGGCTTTGGTTTTTTACCAATCAGCTCCAACCAGCTCAGCTTTAACCAATCAGCTTATCTGACACAATCCGACGAGTCTGTCTTCTGAACGCTGATTGGCTTGAGTGTGACGTCATCGCTATGCCATCATACAGTAGGTGCCGTAGAGAGTATCAACATAGTACCAATATGTTAAATAGTTTTTAATACTTTTTCGCGAATTGTGCACTTCTGGCACCAGTTTTAAAAAGAAAATGAAAAATAATAATGTCAAAATGAAAAACAACGATATCTTCATATTTCACGAAGGTGGCCCTTTTCCTTTAAATATAGCTGCGTTTTAGTGAACGAGCCACAATCATGAAATTACGCATACATTGAACGCAACGTAACTGTAAACACTGCAAACCATAGTGCAAACACCACTGAACTCTATTATCGGGGTTACATGAGCACAGTAAATACGTATTTAGCCGCTAATTCGAATTAGGAACGCATTACCGACTCATGTAGCCACCTGCTAGTACGAATCGGCGATCCGATCCGCGGTTACATGAGCAAAGCAAATGCGTATCACGATCGGATTCACCGCTAATGCGAATCAGGAGCGTACTACCGACTCATGTATCCACCTGCTAATACGAATCGGCGGTCCAAACAAAATCCGCTGAGAAACAGGCTTAGAAGCGAATAGGACCAAGATACGTATTACAGGAACTATTTATTTCCAAAAAGAAACATTAAAATGCAAAATAATAGGTATTTTTTTCATTTGCTTCTTTTGAAATAATAATTTAAAAAAATATGTCGGTATTTTGTCAATAAATATAGTGAAAACCAAAAAGAAAATATCAAAGTACTTTCAGTTGAAACATTTTTCTGACAGCACTACAGACGTATCAAGAGAGGCAAGTGCCCAATGAGTCAATGCAAGACAACTTTATGTTCAACTTTTTTTTGTTAAGTTAATTGAGGATGTTCTGAGCAGATTAAATGCAAAAAAGACATGAGATATTAAATTTTTAATTCAGTCACCTCTATTGCTACGGAAGTGCGCCACATTTGTATGCTATTCCGTTTGTAATGCGCATCGGGCCGAGAGCCAAACTAGACCCGTTTGACGTCACTGATACGAATTTGCTCATGTAGTCGGTGCACTGAATGCGTTCTTGGGGAGCTGATGCGAATTAGTGTAGTGCGTATTTGGAACGGATCGCTCATGTAACCGAGTTATTCGATTCGGGCCGTATTTCACAAGAACTATTCTTTGCTGACTGGAAGCGTCAAAATGCAAAATAATAAGCATTTTTTTTATTGGCTGCCTCGTAGAAAATAGCAAAAAAAATGTTGGTATTTTGGTTTAGTCTTTGCATGTGAAATAAAATGAATGAAATATTTTGATAGATAATTTTTTCTGACCACCCTGCTGTCGCTGCATGGCGAATCAGTGCCCACTGACTTAAACAAGAAAACTTTGTTTTCATTTTTTGATTTCATGTTAATTTTAAATGTTTTTGAGCCTATCAAATGATAAAAGTATTTAAAATTTAGTTCAGTCGTCTCGGTAAATGCCGCAACTGCGCCATGACTGTACGCTAATCCTATTCCGTTTGTGATGCGCATTACCGGCCGTCGAGGAGTCAGCCCGGGTGAGCCAAACAAGATCCGTTTGACGTAGATAAAACGAATTAGTCTCATGTAACCGGTGCCGTAGATACGTTTGTGGGGAGCTGATGCGCATTAGCGTAGTGCGTATTTGGAACGGATCGCTCATGTAACCCCGGTATATAATGTGGAATGCGCATCGGCCGCCAAATGGTGTCCAACGGTGCCGCCATGTTGCGCAGACCAGAAAGCGGCCGCCGCCTGTGCTGGGGAATAGGGAATTCGGGACCTCGATTTACGTTTGCGGTCGCTGCATCCGTTACGCTCAAGCTATGTGGACACGGAACCCGGCATCTTACGCAGAATTGAGTGGAGAACAAGATGAAATCCTAAAAAATCATCAGCTATAAGGAACTAATACGTTAAACCCTTATAAGTCAATGGGGAAATATGAAAATTGTTATTTTGGCGCCGAGAATGATCTGAAACTATCTCAAGCATATAAAATCATGATTTCATGCACTCTTTGCAAGGTCCTATGCTTCATATTTGCATTGTTGCCCTTGCGTGACGTCATTCGTGACGTCACAAGGGTCACCATTTTTCTTCAATAACTCCCGATCAAATTGAGCTAGCGAGTCGGGAAAGCCACCAATGGACTCAGGAAGACCTGCCGAATCGAATGATATGCGACATGACCTCTTTCGACCAGCTTCGTGATCTGGGGGTGCTGACCTGACCTTGACCTGAGGTCAATACCCTAAGTTGACCTGACCCGAACAAAAAGTATATCACTCGATGCGCCTGAGCTAGCTGAACACGATGATATCAAAATCGCGGCGCTACGGCCATTTTTGGCGAAGTTATTTACCAAAAACCGAACCCGTGCCTTAGATCACTTGACCTGACCTCAGAGGTCACCGGTTGACCTGAGACCCTTACAGCGGGTTCCTACCAGTCACTCTGCATTATACTTTGCCGCATACGACCACTTTACCGCTTAATTCTAGTTTAATTAGCGGTGCATTAGCGAGGTGGGTTCAACCAACCCCTTCGGCCGGGGCAAATGTAGGTCAGGCGAGTGAATTTGAGGAATTCTGAAGATACGATCGTGTTCCCCACTCAATTCTGCGTAAGATGCCGGGTTCCGTATCTACGTAACTTGAACGTAACGGATACGGCGGCCGCAAACGTAAATCGAGGTCCCGAATTCCCTATTCCTCAACACAGGCGGCAGCCGGTTTCTGGTCTGCGCAATATGGCCGCCACCGTTAGACACTACGGCCAATAGGGTTGAAGCGGCATTGCTCCCCTGTGGCAAACACTCTAAACACGACACAGATAATCCCAACTCTTCAACAACAACAACAACAACGACACAGATAAGCGCTCTTCTCCGTGTTGTTTTCGTTTGATGCCTCTTTGAAGACTTGAAGTGTTTTTTTTTTTTACGAAACAAAACTTGCTCCTTTGCTGTTATATAAATAATTGCCCTTTGCTGTCAATTTCTGTGCCACACTGGTAGATTATTTGGAAACTCATTTTAAAGTTGTTAAGTTTTGAGGAAGGTGAGTGAAATTCCAACTTTACTCAACCTTGACCTGGCAGCTCAAACTAAAACATGAATTCTCAAAATCAAAATTGAAATTGGTGTTTTCACTATAGTCTGTTCCATATCAAGTTTGCAGTCAGAATTTCTTCGGCAGATCGCTCCTCCGCTCAAGAATTTGCGTCTTAAAATGTAAGAGCTATATTGATATATACAGAAATCATGCACTGCTTTCAACAGGGCACTTCGGCTGCAAGCTTGAAACGGAACAGAGTATAGTGCTTGTAACAACTTACTTTATCATACTCAATCTTATGGTAACAGCCAACAGGATTTTTTCTTTTGTCTGTAAGGCCTGTGGCCACGGGATGTAGGTACCCAATATATCTGGGCAATCTCCTGAATCCTGATACTAACTGCATTGCTCAGTCTGTGTCATGTCAATGTATCATATCATTATGGTAAACATGATTGACGACCAGTGTGCATCAAATCTTGCCATGAAGACATTCAGGGACACAGGGACAGTAAACAAGCAACCCAGACTGCAAAGCGTGGCATGTGGCGTGCGTTGTGCATGTTCGAGGTGCGCCCAGTTTGATAGGAATGCATGCCTGGCGAGTAGAAATGCATGCCTGTGTCTGTGATTTGTATGCCTGGCACACAACATTTAAAGCTCAAGCTTACATGCTCCGCACAAGCGCAATGAAATCACTATTGAGTATTGAGTATTGAGCATCTTAGCTAGGCTTAGGCTTAGCACACTGCATTGAAAGTGTCTCAGCGAGCGACATCATTTGGGGAAACTGTGGTCAAATCTTCCATTTTTAGAAGTCTTTCACTTTTGGAAGATTCTTCCATAAATGGGTATGCATTTTTCAAACATGGAAGGCTTCTAAAATTTGAAGACCCAACCTCAGTTTCCCCAACTGTGATTTTCATGTTTTGATGCAAGTTAAGGCCCTGCTAAATGTGTACCATTCATAATTTATTTTGCCCATTATAATTATTGATGTAAGGAAAAGTAGCAGTGCAGGTGTTGGTATTACATTATTTACAGGCATGCTATAACATTGTAAATAGTGATAAAATGGAGTGGTGTCCGTCAGGTCAGTGGTTATTTCCTGCTCCTGCCTGCTGAGTGCTGCTTGGCTTCTTGCAGCTTTTGGAAATGAAGCTATTAGCTAGGTCAAATTCCTGTCACTGTGACATCAGCACCCTAAAGGCTGCCCTGAAGGCTGAAAGAGACTTTTGAAAGTCACGAAATTGAATCCAAGAGCCTGTTCATGAGAATGAGAATTTGCATCCCCATTCCTGTCACCCCCTCTCTTTCCTTCCATCCACATTCCTGCCATATGATCATTTCATAAATGTTTCTCTGCACAAAATAAAAATATTCAAATATGACTGAGAATGACAATTGACAAGTGAAACCTTTATCTTAACCTTCTCCCCAGTTGGGGCGGGAGGGTGGGGAGAGGGGGCATATGTTACCACCCTGTCACGTTTTTTTTTGCGTGTCAATAAAAAACCGCGGCGCGTAGCGTCGCGCCGCTTGAAGTTTATAGGCCTTGGCTTGAAGTAGCTTGCTGTACATCAATTTTTGACAATGTGTGATTTTGTTTTACCCCAGGTCATGTCAGGTCAGGTCACCAGGTCAAGTTAACTGACTAAGCTTAAAAATGGCTTTAATCCTACATTTTACCACACTTTTTATAGATTTATGTCATTGATACATTTTTCCACTCTTTTAAGGCCTTATTTGACTGGCAATTTTCAACTTCTATCCCCATTTTCGAATAGGGATTTCCCCTCTTAAACCATAGCCAAAATACAATTTTGGGACACTGCCTTTGAGTCCTTGTCCACAGGAATTGTCACCCGACGGCCGACACCCTGTCCGGCATTTTTGCCGTGGGAATTTCGTCCCAGTCCCGTCTGAAAACCGCATAGGACGGATTTTCGCATCGTATCGACAGCTGTCGATTATGTCCCATTTTTAATATCGGATGAAAATATGTGTACTAAGTCAGCCTGAGTTACCTACATTGGAAATGCCTCGTCACATCGATTTCAAGAAGAGCATCTCTCGGCTGGTTTTCCAGAATTTCGCTCGCTTTTCTAATCTATAAATACCCAGGTGATATGATGCTTTACCTTGAGAAAGTTACCTCATGGCTCCGGTCTGCCGAGATGACGAGACCAAACATTTTTTTTTCTTCAGTTTGGATATAACTGCTGACACTTTATTTAGAAAGGGTTAGGCAACAGAGTCCGTCTTTAGCTGTCAGCTATAAAGCCTGCATAGGTACCAAGATGTGAAACATGTAGTTCGAAAGGTTTCTTGGTATCATATTGATTATTCATTTGTTGCCTGATGACCCTGCATTAGATATTTAAACTTTTAAAATTTCAAACTTTACTTGCATATCCTCGCATGTTTTTATAGCAATTTCTCAGTCTACAAAACATGCCTGTTGGATATAACCCACCATGACCCACCTCACCGTCGTGCCAAAGCATGTTGTGGCGCTGTTTTGCGTTGTCACGCGTTTGCTAATTTGGCTTTCGGCTCGGCTTCTAAATTCGGCTTGTTCTTGTCTCTGTGATTTTCTGGCTCCGTTTGATCTGTGATTTGTTTGTTTTCAGAGGTGATGTTCTGAGCTGCGTCCGTGCGAATCGGAGCTGCCACCATGTGGATGCCAACGCACGTCCAGCTGACCGTGCAGCGCGCCAGGGGACTGCTGGTCAAAGGGAAAAACGGTGAGAAATGCGCCCTCCTCCTTTCTCTTTCCCTTTCTCTCTTCTTTTTCCCTTGGTCTCCCTTTCGACCGTGAGTCTCGCACGTAGTGATGTGGCTTACTATCGTCAACGCTCTCGGTATCACCGTCCCGAACGGCGGCCGCTGCTGATCTGCCCCTTGCTGGGTTGAAGTGCTGCTGCTTTTCTGTGACCTCTGATATTGCGACTGATGTATCACTTTTATGTGAAGGGTGATCTATCCAGTGACTCTGTAACCGCCACAGAAAGCCGAGGCCGGTAGGGCTATCCGAATCTGCAGGTCTGGGGTTAAACGCAGGATGGCGTCCTTTTATCCGTGTTACTGGGATTTACTTTTAAAGGGACCCTCCCACCTTCACATTAGATTTGAGTTGAGATAGCCAAAATGGAGTCCCTGGCTCACAATTACCGGTTTCGGCACTCACAACATCGAGAAATGCCTTAAATCGGAAATATTGAATTTCAAAATTGCAGCATTTTGATTCAGAGGGGCTAATGCATAGGAATACCCCTCTGAATGTGTGACGTCATCGCAGATATCTAACGATTTTTAAATGTTTGACTAAAACGTTTTGTAGCACGCGGTGGTATATGCTGCTTTGCGCGCAACAAATGCCGCACTTTCAAATAAAGTCGCTAGGAACAGCGGAGATCCCAAAAAGTAAACAAAAGTAAAAGTCTAATATCTTGAAAACCGGTGAATATTTTTCGATGAAATTTGGTAGATATTCGTTTTTGCTCTTTCTAAACCGAGCGACATCACTTTCATGCCAATTCATTAACTTTTTTGAAGGTGGGAGGGTCCCTTTAATGAATGATGTCGTGGCAACATTCTCTGCATTCCTGATATATCTCCCTATGTTGGCGGCCGCTCCTGTCCTGCATGAAGTGAGACATCTATGGTAGGTATGTGCAAGAGCAGTTGGAGAGAATTAAGAGTTGCTACGTATGTGGCAGGTACTGACGCTTTGTTTCCGCTGAGACGTAACGTCCTACTGACAGTGGGAAAGCGTAACTTTGATACATTGGCACAGTTTGCACTGGCAAAGTGTAAGCAACCGCAATCTCGACGTCTGTCGAGCAAAGTCGCCCTACGATTCCCCGTCCGTATACGTTTGTGATGGGTTTCCTCGTGGACCGTCACTGGTCCCTAATAGACAAGCGGTTAAGCTGATCGGTACGGTTGTTATTGAGCCGGCAATCCCCTCGGTAGGACGGTTATTGAGCCGGTAGTCCGCTCAGTAATGCTGTCACTTGCCACTGAGATCGTGGTCGCTCGGTGCGCTGGTTATTTAAACAGTGGTCCGCTCGGTACGCTGGTTATCACAGTGGTGCGCTCGGTACGGTGGCTATTTAAGCAGTGGTCCGCTCGGGTATTGCTACGTTGGTCACGTTGGGTATTGAGACGGTGGTCCGCTCTGCACGCTGGATATTGAGACAGTGCAGTGGTCCGCTCGGTACGCTGGTTATTGAGACAGTACAATGATCCGCTCGGTATACGGCGGCTCATATTGAGCTGGTGCCCCACTCAGTACAGCTGCCAGTGAGCCGATGGTCCTCTGCGTATGACAATCAGTGATCTGCCAGGCACGCTATATGCCTATTGTGCGTTCGATTTGTCGTTTCTTCCGCTGCGCTGGAAGCCACCCGCTTATCAGGCCAGGCGTGTTTCAGACCAGCGAGGATGGTGGTCCTGCCTTCGGCGTGGCTGATCTGAACGCCGCCGGCATCACTGGTCGGGATCTCATAGGCTATGCCCGGCTCTTGTAACCCCAAACTGAGCATGTTGCTGATAATGTGTGTAGGCCCGCCGGAACATCCGATCACAATCTCATGACGTCATTTAGAGGTGGTTTTTGCAACGGTATTTCAGATTTTCTATGTCATTGCGCCCACAGGTGGCCAGCTGCAGATCCTTTCGTTCTGGCGATCAAGGGAGACTCGTTTTTCGTACGCCTTAGATCAAGTGGTGATCAGCGGTTTGTTTTTCTGTGGCACACAGGTCGCTGATTTTTAGCATTGAAACGGGGCGTAATCGATTTTTTCGCAACCCATTGTGGGCCGTGGCTCGCCCGGTCTCTGTCGTCTTGGCATTGGTCCTAATGACTCCCCCGGTGTAGCGTAAAGGACAAATTTCAGTGATTTGATTCCGAGATAGATGCGAAATTAAGCTAATTGTGAGATAGATGCGAAACTAAGCTAAGTGTTGCTTTGAATTTTTGATGTCGTCTTGGTCTTGTTCTATGTCCACAGTCCTTTGGTGTTGATGAAGAATTGGGAAAATTGTTAATTATTTGTGCCAAATCCGCGTATTCGCCTATGCTTAGCCCGCCCAAGTAGTATGGCATACCGCATAGGTAGTCCACGTAGCAGTCGAGTGACGGTCCTTTAAGTTTTTTTTTTTTCAACTGAGCTTTGACATGTGCTCAGGATTTCCTAAATGAGAAAATAAAGGTAGCTATAATGTATATAGGTACATTAGCTTACACATGCGCAACTTCGAAGGGCGAAGGGCGTTTTTTATGACTTGAGGTGTCCGACCTTTCGAAACACCGAGAAAATGGCGTAAGATTTTTCTCAGAATGACTCGAAATAATATAAGCATTCTAGTTATTTGCAATGCTTCCACTAGCCCCACCAGCCTAAGTTGTATTTGTACGATAATCGTAGTGAATTTGCCCTTTTTTTAAGTGATGGCCACGTCCGGATGTTTGCAAAGTACAGCTGACCCTTCCCTTTGGTCTGCCGCCAGTTGGTCATAAAAACGGAACAATTCACTTAGCATTCAAACATTTTTAAAGTTCTCAACTCTAGCAAGTCATAGTTATTGTGCATTACTCGGTCGCATTAGGCTAGCCTTACAATTGTTCGCTGTACCGTGAATAATACCAGGTCGGCGAATTAGAGTCAAGTTGCGCCGTGGCATTTCAGGATTTGTTTTATCGAAACTGCTGATCTTTTTCTTACTTAATTGGTAGTTTTCCCTCTTTTTAGCGATGTTTATCCCATTAGTGGCATGTTTTTGGTTCTTACTAAACTTTCTTGAGCTAGAAAGATAATTATGTATTTGCTGTCGGAATTTCAAGTACGCACCATCCGGAAGTAAGTTATTGGCGCAGCTGGTGGTGTCTGTTGTGTGACTACTCAGTACAGATGCCAGCTGGACGATACCGGCGTGCCTTTCTCGTTTACTAATCCAAGTTTTTGCCATTTCGCCTTCATTTCTGTGTAAAAGCTGTCCGCAACAAATTTAATGCTCTTCTCTATTCAATCAAGTTTGTTATAGAAGTATGTGGGTGGCCATGTTCAAATGCACACATGAAATCCGAAAAAGTTGAATTTCCGTCGCAAACCTGGACATGAATGACAGGATCAAGCATCATCAAAGAACTTGCCTTCAACCTGCAATCACGAACATCCAGAGAACCAGTCGCGGCTTCGGTCTGAAGTTCCACTTCTCTGCATTGATAATTTTAGCCGTTCTTCCCAAAAATAAAAGTCGTCCATTTCTTCAGGAACGGCGTCGCTGTCTCCAAAGAAACATCACCTTACTTGTTGCGCAACGTCTCAGCGGTCGCTAATTCCCGGCCCCATGGGCTTTGTCACTGCGGCGGTTCTCGGATGCTAGCTTACACGATAACGAATCAGCGCAATGAATGAAATTGCGGTGCCTGGGTGGTCTGCTTTGTCCGACTTGCCGCGACCAGGGAGGGGGGGGGGGGTAGGGCATTACTGTGCCTTCAGGAGTAATAGGGAGACACGTTACCACGCCTGTTGCTCCCAGAGGGAGACAGGTAATCCTGCTACTGTCAGAAGGGGTACGCTGCCCCACTTGCCGCAGTAACAGGGGGAGATGTCGTCTCCCCGCCGCAGTCAGAAGGGCAACACGTTACCCTGTCTTCCGCAGTAGATGGGTACACACTACTCGCTCACCACCGTGCTGCGGTTAGAGGGGTTCGCGCTATCCCCCCCCCCTGTCACAGTTGTGTGTCCGGCCGGGACCCGGGGATGATCCCCGATAGTGGAGTGAGATGCCGCGCCGCGCGCGCCCGGCACAGGGCTCAGCCGGATCGCGCCGCCGCCTCTCGATGCTATCTTCCGCCACCTGCGAATCCTGTCCCTGGGCGTCTGGTTGCCAGGGCTCGCGCGCAACGCGGCCCAACGCAATGACCTTTTCCACCGGGACGGACTCCCCAGAAGCGGCGGTGATATCATGTCTTCTCGTCCGCCCGCGCATGCTGTTTGGCTGCACCGAGGCGGTCTGGTGGCCCCCTGAGTGTGTGTCCGCGTGGTGCAGTCATCGCCTCGCCTTGATGCGAGCTCGGGAGCTGACGTAGTTAACCATCGGAGCGGCGTGCTGTCAGCGAGGCCAGTGTCTGTCGCATGGTGGTCCGAGCCGGAGCTGGCCGTGCGCCGATCGCGACACCCATCTGCCGCCGGGATCTGGCGCCGGAGCGTTTCCGGACGCGGTCACGGCCGCCCGGCGCCCCTATCGCCGCTGAGCGTGACGGTAGCCGTGTCCAGGCGCGCTCATTACACGGCAATGACATCAGACCGGCTGGGACTCAGTGCCGCCTCCATCAGACGGGCGGCTGGCGCTACCTCCATCAGACGGCCTGGCGCTCGGCACTGCCTTCGGCCGGCGCCTCCTGACCTGCGCTTGAACTTTCCCAGCGGCTGAGACGAATGGCCTCGTGTCCGAACTCCGAATAGCTAGCGACAAAACAGCTAGTGTCATTTGAGCTAGTACGTTTGAGCTAGTGCCTCAAAAGAGCTAGTGATGTAAAAGCTAATGTTAAAATAGCTAGTAACTTATAAGGGCTAGTCCCAAGGAGAGCTAGTGGTGCGAAGAACTTTGAAGATACCTATAACAATTACTTTGACGATACCTACATTGGGAGGCAGGGATGGAGGGGGCAGAGGAGAGCACCAAATTTCGGAAAAGACATGTGGAATGAATTCGCACCGAAGAGGGAATGCCGAGGAACAACAAGAAAATTGAAGGGTGGCACAGGGCAATGCAAGGAATGGTGGACTCGCCACACCCGTCACTTTGGTGTTTCTGGCCTCGATTCAAAAAGAAGAAGCGCTGCAAGCTGCCGAACCTTACAAATTCAAAGCAGGAAACGAAGTTCAAAAACAAGAGAAAAATTATGCCGATATAAATAAACGAATTAAGGTCCTCATTCGCCGTCTCACAGAAGACATCATAGACAGGCAGGAGCTTCTTCACGGAGTTGGATACAACATTTCGATGAACGTTTGAGAATAAAATCTGAGTCGTATGTTTCTGTCTTTTTTAATATTACGACCTTTTTAGTGACCGATCTGATCTGAACTGAACTTTGCTTATAAAATCCGGAAGAGGTATGGCGTGAGCCGATCTACTAGCCCTTTACAACACTTGTCATTTTGCTCCTAGCTGTTTTGTGGGACTAGTTACAATCGCACTAGCTGTTTTGTGGCACTAGCCCAAATGAGCTAGCTCAAACAACACTAGCTCTTTTGTGGCTAGCTCATTCGTATGGGAATCGAGACGAATGACGGGGTCCCGGGTCATGTTACGTGTAACATTTTCATCGATCTCAAGTACTGCTAAAGGTTATAGTTTATTTGTTTAACTACTATTTCTGGAAAACGACTGACTTGGCGAAGCTACATCCTATTTTGTTTAGGCATCAGTAAGGTCTAATCGTTGTCTAGTGTGTCAGTCCCACGCACAAGGGGGAAAAGCTCAAAAAATTGAGCGCTCAAAAAATTGAGCGGGCCCATTATGAAGGAATAGGCGAAACGATGGTAATTTAAAATGCCTTTAGCGTCACACTACGGCAAATATCGTACCCAAATAAGGTATCAATGGCAAGAGAGAGCAACAAGGTTTCTTCTCGAACACTCGCCGTGATAATTTATATCGGTGTTTTTGGAAAGAAAATGCCCTAAAGACGCTCAACTTTTTGAGCGCCACTTGTCGTTCGGGACCGCGATACTCAATAAATTGAGCGCCACGACAGACGACAGTCAGCTGGCGCTCAAAAAATTGAGTGCCGGCCAGCATCTACACTCAATTTTTTGAGCGTTCTCCGTGACAGGTGAAGCCGGTACTGGCTGCCATTTTTGATGTTATGTTCGTTGAAATACGTTAAACTGAGTTGAAACAGAAATGCAGGAAGTTGAATGCTACGTGGTACCTGAACTTCTCACAAACCCATGGCATCATGTCACATTTTCCGCTAGTAGTTTTATCGGTCGCCTTTCGGATTCGGCACACCTCAAATAATTATACAGGGCTTGAATAATCCGTATGAATACTGTATTGATATTCTATGACTGTACTGGGAGAAGGGAATACGTGAATACAGAAAGATATCCACCCACGCTTGAATATTGGAGAATTATAGCAGGAAAAACTGTATTGCCACGGTTACAACTTACAAGGCCATCGGCCGCAAACAAACAAAAATACTATATAATGTGGGTTAGATTCACAAACATCATCAAGTGTGGAACACAGAGACGAGCAAAACAACATCACATTATCGCATGCCAGCCCGACCACATTGGAACCGGGTGACCTGCGACCGGAACCTGCGTCTTGCCAGCATACATCACAAAAGCAGGAGGCAGTGTCGTACTGCTTTGATCCAAAATATGCCATATAACAAATGATATAAACGACCTAAGCTCGGACTAAGCTAATCATTATCAAATCCTTAACATGTAAAGGACGAATGGAAACATCGAGTCTCAGACCAGCAGTAGCAACCATCACAGTAGCAACATCACAAAGAACACGCGGCATTATCAGACAGCCGTTTTGTTATCGGGCTACAGGCGGCGACGGCGTGGTTGCAGACCAGCTGCGAGGTAGCGGCGTGCGGGCAAAAGGCGCGGGCACACCTCCATGTGGCCGTGCGGACAGTGCGCGGTCGGCGTCGCATAGTGGGCGGCATCGGGCTGTCCCGGGGCCGTCGAAGCCGCACAGGTTGTCGGCGCATGTGGGCGCGCGCGGTCACCACGGCCAGCTGCTCACCGCCAGCACAGACTGCGCAGCGTCGCCGCCCCGCCGGCCAGAACACGCAGACAACCCTTCTTGCAGTCGCACAACACGTCGCCAAACTCATTCACCTGCTCCACCATGTTGTTGATGTCACCGAGTCGTTCAAGTTGTGGCTCGTGCCGTCGAGCATGACCTGCCCGATCGGACACGGGTCAGCGGCTTCTGCTCCAGCGAAGTCTTCATCTTGGTGACGTCTTGCTGATCTCCACAAAGGCTGAGCAGATGACCTTACCCACAGGGACGGCCGACGTCCTCGCCAGCGACCGCTTGGTTGTGCAGACCTGCCAGAAAAAGAAAAGCTGTTTGGTGATCTCAAACGATTTTTTCTTTATGCAGTGGAACAAAATGGAAAATATGTCATACAACAGGAACTAAAAAAAGATGCAGCCTAGGTCGTCTAAGAAATGGGTACAACATTGATAAAATTCTTCATTGAATGAATTCTGCAATTGCTTTTGATAAAATGTGTGGTGATTATAAGGAGACCACTTTACTATAAAATTGCTCAGGATTCCTTATCTGGACCTGTCAAAAAATCCTGACTGCACACCAACAATTAGCATTAAATCCGAAACCTCTACCAGGTACCTAGGGATAATTAAATTCTGATTCAGGAAAATATTTCACATCATACAAATAAAAACCTTTACTATATAGAAATTGAAACTGAAAATGTGATGCCGATCCAGTGACCTAAAGGTCTCAAAGTATAATAATAAATTAATCTATTATAAATTTGGTGGTGACTGTCGACTGGCGTCTGGCGGCCTAGACCTTGAGGCTTGAAAGTGGCCTCCCTTTTCCGTTGACTCCGATCCTCCAGATGGAAATGATATAAAGGATCATTTTTATCATATTTCATATGAGCCAGTCAGCAAAGTGGCTATCCTGTTTCAGCATTCACACACACAATAGTTGACTGTCAGTCTCTCATGCTGTCAGTGTTGTGAAGTAACAAAGGAGTTGAGTTTTGTTGATTATAAATTGTAGGTAATGTTATGTAAAGGACTGGAAAATGAATGTGAAAACTATGGAAACATATTGGCAGAGTATTGTCACTTACTATCAGGACATATGGAAAGAGAATACATTCAAATTAATAAGAAATGCCAAATATCAAGGTACTCAATCACTGATAGGAGTGGACTATCATATGTTTTAATGTCAATTATATGAAAGTTAAGACTGAAACTACCTTTTACCTCATCATACCTAATGAAAAATTGTGTGAAGAAAACATTCACAGCCTCTTTGAAGCACTTAGACCACTACAAAACAAAAATTTTCACGTAAATATGTAGCGTCTCCTTCCTTCAAAACATCATATCGGATGGCGCCACTTTCGTCGACAGTTACTTATCTGCACGCAAATCGAGGAAAACGTGAATTGATTGACGTTTACGTGTTTCCAAATTTAAAATCACAGCATATTCAAACTTTTCAGTGTACCTTTTAACATCTAAATATAACTAAAACGATAAAAACTTACCTTCAACACGAGGACGACGACAACCACGCGACCGGAGACGTCGCGACGAAATAAACAAACGGCGCCGCCAAATGAAAAATATTCTCCGATATCAGTAATGTGAAATTGGGTCGCAATCATTTTGGGTAGTATGAAAAATGCTCTTTCCAACAGAACCCTAGTAAAAAACGTGAATGGACAAAAAATAACTTTTATTTCGACATAAATATTGGCCTGTTTTTAAGTCATCCTGGTATGCCGTAAGATTTCGACCTATAAATTGGTGTTCCCCCAATCATTGAAGCTTGAGCAGTGAAAAATATGAAAGCCTAATCTGTTTTGCATCATTAGTGATTCTCCTAGGGTGTTGCCATTTCTCCCTAGGTGTTGCGAGTTGCTTTTGCAAAACGTGTTCCTGAAACGGCTCAATTTTTTGAGCCCTCAGCATTACGCCTATGGGAGCCTCTGACGTCACACGCTCAATATTTTGAGCGCTCAATAATTTGAGCTTTTCCCCCTTGTGCGTGGGACTGGTGTAGAACGCACAGGCCTCATCAGCTGTCACTGTCATTGAGCGAGTGTAACGCGGCTGCAACTTTTATCCTGTGACAGTTGAATATGTAGATACCACAAATGATCCGGTAGTCAACACGCCGGTAAACCCCAGTTACTCGATAACTAACCTCAAGCAGAGCCCTGTTCAGTGTGCGTTCTTTTCGCCGCGCCGGGGGCGGCTGTACCGTGATAGGACGCCGCTCAGGGCCGTGCGGCTGCCGGGGCAGCACGGCACTGGATCCCCGCGACCCGGCGGAATGTCTGCCACGCGCCACCCGAGCGGCGGGGTCGGGTGACGGCGGCGCGACCTATCGCACGCCGGTCGACGGCCCAGCCCGGTGTGAGGTCCCAGTGCGGCACTCTGGCACTGGTAGTGGACCGCCCCAATTCCCGTATACGTGAAGGGTGGCTGCCGCCTCCCATTACTTCTTAAGTTCTTATCGTGGGTAGAGGAACGGAGGTCAAATTTCACGTATGTTTATAATGCACTGTCAACATTCGACACTGATAAAATAAATGTCATTGTCTTGTGTGGTTTAACTGGTCAACGGCCAAAATGGATTCATTATGCTAGTGTGTGTTTCTATGTACGGCTCTCGCGAGATTAAATGGTAGGTTTTGCATTTTTACATTTCCGGTTATATCTCAGAAACTAAACGATCTACGATAAAGCCATTTTACACGATCATGGCCGGCTTGTTACCCAACAAGTCGATCGCATCTTCAACACTTAAAAGCTTAAGACGACGAAGATATGGCCTGAAGTACACTAAATTTTCTAGGTGCAAACCCTACCGCTAAAACCGGGGAGACCTACTTCGCTGCCGCTGATTCCAAACCTGGAATCAGTTTTTCACCACCGCCATCAGTTTTTCATTCAGGGCATTGCATTACTGTGCTTCCCCATGCATTGCTCTTACCTTATGTTACTGTTAACCTCGCACTGTGTGAAAGGCACACCGCAGATGCGTTTTTCCAGCTGCTTCCACACGGAAATATCACAGCGATACATGATATGATCGGTCTCTTGTGGCAGATTGCTGCCAAATAAATAGCATCAAATATGATATTACGGTAACATGTGATGCATCAAAGCTAGGTACGCAGGTTGTGCTTCGTATGGACATATATGATAATCTGTATGTGCTGCCTGGCGAAAATAACAGCTCCAATATCTGAATATAATAGCCTTAGGAAGCAATGAAAAGGGTTAGCTGAATATGTATAAAATGGCGTCGTCACACAACCTATCTCAAATATCTACTCCGATGCAACTTTTTGGTACGATATTCATGTTTAGCACCAACAATAAACAGCCCTTCATAGCTGGCGTCAGTTCCAGTTTATGGTTTCCAATTATACTTCTCTTCACGGTCGTTCGAATGAGCCAGACCGGGGTTTCAGGTCCATCACCATTGTTCTGTGAAACACGGAAAAGCATTTCTTGCCAGGTTACTAACTATGTTTACAATTTTTAAATGTTATGTTATTCCATAACCGTTTGAAATTTTTATAAGCGTTTTTTTATAAGCGTTTATCGTACATGTATTCTACCAATTTTAATGTTTTTTACCCCACTAATAGCTAAGCTGGAATATTTTTGTCTCGGACGGTATGCGCGGGGCAAAGTGGCCACCCCCAGTTGGCCATAAGTTGTTTCCATCTGGATAAAAAACATTATTTATATTCAAATGTGTCGTCATGCATTCATCTTGGCCACTTTTCAGTTGCATGAGTTACCAAATAATGCAATTAAATGTTTTTGTTTTCATGAAAATCCTTTCTTTGTTTACCTACAGGTGGAAGATGATAAACATCCATCCTCGCTTAACCTTGTCACCATCAAATACCCTAGTCGTATCAATACCCTCATCAAATACCCACCATAAAAAAACGAGGCAACTATTTTGTTTCTCATATCGGGACTTGAGAAGACGCCGGTGGCCGCTTTGCCCCAGGGTATGGGGCAAAGTGGCCAATATGCTTAGGTTTAAAGTTTTGTCAATATCTTCCATATGTGAACGCCTTTGGAAATAAAACGCAGTTGAAATAAAAGGCAACTTAATAGGGATCACATTGGTATAGAAAGAATCTTTTCAAGTTTAAAAATCAAGCGTTGGCATCGTGAGAAGCGTTAGGGTGGCCGCTTTGCCCCACTCTCCCCTAGACTAATGGCTTAGCATAGAAGCGCAGCTTAGTTTTACGCTGTGATAACAGAGAGCTGCCGCCTCGCTGGTAAAAAGGCGCCCGGCGCCGGTTGCTCGGCAAGCTCGGCTGATTGCTGATTGCCTGTGGTGGTGGTGGTGCGGCGGCGGCGGCGGCGGTGATGACTGACCTCTGCGCTCTGTTCCCAGGCACCAACGACTGCTTTGTGGTGATCAGCCTGGGCAAGGAGAAGTACCAGACGTCCGTCAAGGAGAAGTCGCCTCCCAACGTCGAGTGGTGCGAGGAATGCGAACTGTAAGTCGCCCGCCCTCTGGAGCGGTCTCGCCATGTAATCCAGCTGTGGGCTTAATGATCATGGCGGGGTGATTTTTCAAAACAGTTATCGAATACCGGCACGCATGCTTCTTTCTTTTAACCCGCGCCGGGCCGGTGCTCTGAGATTCCGCGCCGGGCCGGGGGGGGGGGGGGGGTGTCTCAGCAGGGTTGTGCTCGACTAAAAAAAAAATTGCCGACTCGACTCATCATTCAACTTCAGAAAGCCCTGACTCAACTCTGACTCAAACACGGCGCTGATTTTTTCCCTTGACTCGACTCATGACTCAAGCGACTCAATGAAAATATGAGTCGACTCAAACTTGACTCAAAATTGACTCAGATAGAAAAGTTGGTGAGCGGGGGGGGAGGGTGAAAAAACCCGGCAACAGGGCCAGGGCTTAAGTTGTTAAGCGGGGGGGGGGGGAATGAAAAGCTTGTTTCTAGAAAATTGAGTCAGCTGACTCATGTTCCTAAATGTTTGACTCAACTTAATTTCAAAAGTTATTTTACTGACTCAACTCAACGCCTTAATATTTTTGTCCGACTCAACTCTGACTCAACTCAACAGCTCAACATTTTATCCGACTCGACTCAAATCTGACTCATTTGAGTCAGAGTTGAGTCAAATTTCTGACTCGACTCATGAGTCAAGCACAACCCTGGGTGTCTGAACACCCCCCCCCCTTCTAACTCGGCTCCTGGGCCACGTAGCGACACGCGGCAAGCGGTAATCGAAAGAACGTCCAAAATAAGGACGAAAACACTTCGGTCATTTTTTGGGTCAGGTCAACGGTCAGGTCACCAGAGGTCACCAAAGGTAAAATGTTGACTATTTCAACATTTTGGAAACTGCCAACGGCTATCTCGGGAACCGATAGAGCTACAACGCCGCGGAAAAGCGCATTCGATAGCCCTTTTACAGACCTTTCTGAGTAATGTTCTCAGATTTGACCTCAGGTCAACGGCTTAGCCTCCAGAGGGCAAAAACTCCAAAAATGGCCGTTCTTACGAAAAGCGTTTTTTCGGTAATAACTTTTGACTCAAAAGAGCCATGACATTACTTTTGCCAGCATCGTGTTCCTGTCGTCGAGACGCGTCGAATGAACTATAATTTGACTTTGAAAGGTCAACTTGAAAATTTGACCTCAGGTCAAGGTCATGACCTGACCGGAAAAGGTCATGTTGCATATCAGTCGATCCGCAACGTCGAGCCGAACACATCTAAGGCGTTTTCAGCGCTCTAGCACGCCTCTATCAGAAGTTATTAGCGAAAAACTGTTAGATTCTGTTCGTGACCTGAGATGACCTCGGGGACATAACGAGCGGTCACAGTTGCCATTTTCCGGTTCAGTGTGTCAATTTTACCTACATCTCGATGTTTGAGAGTGTCTAGAATAGCGTTCGTGCAAAACAGACGCTTTTCAATTTTCTCCCATTGACTTATAATGGAGAGGCCGCAAAATTGACCTGACCTTAGGTCACCGATATCAAAATTCCGAGATGAACATTTTATAGATAATGTTGTTCTAATCAATCGCTGAAAGTTTCAAGGCAGTCGATCAATCGGTGTAGCTATGACTAGCATTCTTTTTTTCTGAGGTGAAGTCACTGGGCGTGACCTTGTGACCTGACCTAAGGCGACCTGGGTCTGAAATTTTCACAACATGTGCGGAAAAGATGCACGGGAGCGCGGCCGTTTTTGAGATATCTACAAAAAACCGCAGGGGGTGTTCAAACACCACCCCCCGGCCCGGCGCGGGTTAACAGTGATATTCGAAATACCTAGGTATGTACCTATACCTTCTTCGTTGTATTAGGCTTTTTCAGCTTTGTGACGGAACAGTAATCTAGAACGTTTGGACCTGGCAACGGCTTGCCTGCATTGAAATACGAAGCCTTTCACCAGCATAATGTCGCTAAGTGCTCTTGCTAGGAACTGTTATGCCTGTTGGCCGTGCTGTATGTTTTTACTTCGCGAAAGCGGTGAATGCCTTTGCACCAATACTTCAGAAGCCTTTTATGGGTAATCACATCGAGGAAAGTTGACTCTTGATGCAAGCAGAAGGTCGCTGCCTTTTCTCGTTTTTGTTCCGGCTCGTGTTCTGACTGAACTTTGAAAAGGTCGACCCTTGGTCAGCGACAAGGGGTACATCTAACGATGAGAACGGGATAGTGATCAGCAGCCCGGTCGCGGCCGGCAGGTATAGGTGCAAAATAACCACTGCAGTCGGCGCGTCCTAAAGGCCCCATAAACAAACAAACAAACAAACAAACAAACAAACAACCAAGAGGTCAGCAGGAGCCTCTTGACCAGCGAACGAAGGGCGGTTGGCGCCTGACCATTGACAGAGGAGCCCTTTTCCCGTCGTCTCAGGCGGGGTGTCGACTGGGGAGTCATTGTAGGCTCAGGCGTGGTGTCGGCAGGGGAGTCATTGTAGGCTCAGGCGTGGTGTCGGCAGGGGAGTCATTGTAGGCTCAGGCGTGGTGTCGGCAGGGGAGTCATTGTAGGCTCAGGCGTGGTGTCGGCTGGGGAGTCATTGTAGGCTCAGGCGGGTTGTCGGCAGGGGAGTCATTGTAGGCTCAGGCGTGGTGTCGGCAGGGGAGCCGGCTGACCACCAGAGCGGCTGTCGGCGGGCGGCTTCTCTGCGGAGAGATTGGCCAGCTCTGGGAATTGGCGCGACATGGTGGTCCTGCTCCGACCCCGCTTACCAAATACCAGCACGAGTTAGTCCGAAGCAGTCAGTGCCATTATGTCAGCGGGCCGATTTGTGTCGGATTGCGGCTGGTTTTTGGCTCCCTGTGCGCTTGTTAGACTTAGCTTCCCTGCCAATCTGGGCTGTCATCTCGTGCACGAAAGTGAGGGAGGAAGTGCCACTTGTGTTGCATGTGGGCTGGGATGAACTGGCATGTTGGTTGCGATGCTTCACATTTTACCGTTAGCGACCGAGTTCGTGTGGGCATAGCTTGGCTAGTATGGATTGTGGGTTCAACATGAATTAATGTCAGGTGGTTATTAAATGCGCCACGTTGGAACTCTTTTTTACGGAGCCGGCTCGTTTTATGTCGCCCCTCTAACGTCAGCACCCCTCAGTTCAAATTTTGCTGTCTGGTAGATATTTTTGTTTTGTATGGTTCAAGAGGCTAACCTTATCATAAGATCGTGACAAGACCTGCTTGGCATTCATTTTGAGGTGTAAGTAATTGTATTATTTTACTCAAGATGTAAGTAATTTGGGTGGTTTGACAAGAAGCGGCAGTTAAGACACATGTATTGATTATATAAATTATTTTACGAAAATGGCACATCAACACTATACCTAAACAGCTGTTTTATTGAATGAATACAAGTCAAATATTTCTTATTGTGCCGAACACCTCTTCTGTTGGACCGGTCCTCATTGAATCAAGTGAATCGATTCCGCATATAAAGATCACCAATGTTTTGATGAAGTTTAGCTCATCTGGCGTTTGCCTGTCCAGAACGTCTGTAAAGATCCCGATAACATCTTGGAATTATGTCTACGTGACTCATTATGGCCGAAGCCGGTCGCCATTTCAGGCAGCTCTGAAATGCTGCCTTGGAAATTCCTCACTACCGGTGCAATAGATGACCAACGGTTTTGTGGTCGGATTAGATGATTCACGCCAATCATTTGCGAGTTTCTTTTCCAATCAAAAAATTTTCCAAAAAAAATGTCTTACCATCATTCATTCTTGCTCAGCTCATCGAGTCACTAGTATTTTCTCATCTACGCTACTGCGCACAAGTGTACGGAAACGCCTCAAACTGTCATCTGAAAAAAATCCAGAAAGTGATACACTTCGCGGCACGTGTCATGTCTGGTAGGCGTAAATTTGACCACATTTCAGATGTCACGCGATCGCTAGGATGGCTGTCAGCACGTGATTTTATTGACCTCAACGACATCTGTCTCCTTCATCGTATCTTGTCGCAGAAGCAACCCCTATCGGTGGCCTCTCAATTCAAGAGAAACCATCAGGTTGCGAGCAGATGCACGCGTCAATCAAATTTTCTAGCAGTGCCCCGAGCCCATACCCATCATGGCCAGAGAACGTTTCATTGTAGAGTCGCGAAACTGTATAATACCGCTGTCATAGCTAAAAATCGCCAGGATCTGACGGCGCGACGTCTGAAAGCAGTGCTCAAACGTGAGTTCATGTCCCGGCGCTAGTGCGGGATACAGCCAACTCGTTATCGTGTTAGATCACCAGCTTGTATGTACTAACTGTTTTTACCTGCGATTTTACCCAAGTGTTTTTAATTCTGTGTGTTCAATGATGTTTTAATGTGCTGTTCTTTTAATGGTGCGAACTGGAGCTTTTGCTCCGATTCTCCATTGTATGACGAAAATCATAGAATAGCCCTTCTCAGAGGATATGATTGGATATTCGTGACAATAAACAACAATAAACAATCTGTCGTAAAAGGTTTCACTGGTTTGATTGCCGCCATGTGTGTGGATGTCGATCGTGTGAATAGACGAGCACAATCAAGGTCTCTCCCCTGTTCTGTACTGGGCTCTCGCCCCAGTCTTCATTTCACTGGTGCCGCCCGCTCCGGGCCGGCGTGGCAATGGCAATCATTTGGCGGAGGTGCAGTCACATTGGCATGAACAACCGGCCCTCATTTGGTCGCCGGCCATGTCCACGCTTTATTGGCTGATAACAGGTGCCACGGATCATAACAGCAGCATGCAGCGACGCCTCATTGAAGTGGATTTCTATGCACCCTTGTAACATTTGGCATTGCAGTTGCGCTCAGCCAAATCGTCCCGTTTTTATAGCACGCTGATACACATGTGTTGATAAGATTTCCTCTGAAAACGCGGATGGTTGGGTGGCTCTTCCTTGTTACCGCTAAGTCATTTGTTGGTTGTGTTTGTATGATGTGTACTTTGTCTTCACCTATCGTGGCGAATTTGAACCACCTAAGCAGCTCGCAGCTGTGGCCCGATTATTCGGTCAGTCGAACTCCCACCACGGCCTGCGCGGTACGCCGACCAAAGACGCGGCGTCCCCGGCAGCTGCCGGATGCCCGCTGACCTCTGTCGGCCTTGGACGTGTCTGCTGGCCTACCTCTCTGGGGTGCTCCTGGCGCGGGCTGACCGGTAGCGGTGGCCGGCGGCGGCGCTCACACCTGTGCCGGCGACGGTCCGTCTCCGCTGCTGAGCGCTGCTGCCCGGATCACCGGCCGCCGCCGCCGCCGCCGGCGCAATTACATTACAAATGCAAAGACGATGCTAAATAGATTGCCGTGTCATCTGGTCACTGGCTCTGGAGTCGGCCTTTTTGCGCTTACCCAACGTTCCTTTGCTGTTATGGGACACAATGATGTAGGCAGGTGGGGATATGGCGAGTGTAATTTTCCTAGTGTGGGCGAAAATCCATGTTTAGCTGGTGGCAAGGTTCCTGTTGTTGCGGTCGGTGCGCCTGCATTTCGGCAGGATTTGCCGGCTGCTAGATGCCACCCGGGCCACGGCACATGGCACAGAGCGGGCGCGCCGGCCTCGGGCACTGCCGGGTCCATCGGAGGGCTTTGTTGTTCGGTTTGGCTCGTGTTCTGCTCTTGTCGCTGCCGGCCATCAAGCACGTCGCACTGGAGGGTGAAATGGAGCTCCGATTTGCGGTGGTGGCGTCAGTGGTCCACTCATTAACACGTGCTCTCTGAATCGCGGCTGCAGCTTTCGCGATGTTTTTTTTTTTTAGAGGTTCTTCGCAATGAAGAGATCAGGTGCATGGGTGCGACCTAAACACAGCTTATTGTGCAGCATCACGAGGACCCCGACCACATCGGCCGTGCCCGGTTCACCAGCTTGAATGACAGCTCAGGCCAGCTAAACTGACACCCCAATGCGCTGAACTGCTGTAGCTAAAGCTAAACTGACGTGTTGTAATAAATGATTGTTTGATCTTCCCGAGCCTCGTAAGACTATTCTCATTCAGGTAACTAGAATAATGGGATCGCGCTTCTCAATTTGTGTCGGTGACGTATATATCCGGCGATCCTCGAACTATCTGTTGCCAGGTTAGGAGGGTGACATGCTTTGTCAACGATAACACACTGAGATTTAAGATGGGCATGCGCATTGCACAAGATCAAGTTGTGATGCCACCCCGCTTAGATTATGTTTCATCTTGTGTCCAATGACGCCAGCCGTGTCTGCATTGGACGCATCAACACTGTTCAAATAATTCATACTGCACAATGGATTACCGTAAAGTGGGGCTATTTGAGACAGTGGGGCTATTTGAGACAATATTTAAAACCGCTATAAAGTGAAGCTCGTTTGATTTTTATGTGATATTTTTGCTCAGGAAGGTGTGGAATCGAGCAGTAAATCGCCTGAGCAAAAATTAAGCAGAAATTTCAAACGGTTTTTATTTTATAACAATTTTAACCCGCGCCCCAGTGGCGGTCTCAGCCAACTTCGCCCTAGTGGGGGGGGGGGGCATATGTTACCACCCACCTCTAACTCAAAAACTAAGAGGGCTAGAAAGACGCGGTAAAAAGCAGTCGATAGCTCTCAACGCGTACGTTTGAAAGTATTTCGGTCATTTTTCTTCTTGGAGCAATATTGGGGTCACTGGAGGTCATCAAAGGTCAAAATTTCCCAAATGTCATTATATTTTTCAGAAAACATGCTTTTATCTCAGGAACTATGATAGCTAGAAAAACGCATGGAAAAGCAATCGATAGCTTTTGAACTCTTCTTTCGATAAGGTCATCATCAAAATTGACCTCAGGCCAACGGTTTAGCCTGCAGAGGGCAAAAACTCCAAAAATAGCTGTTTTTTCGCAAAGTGTTTTTCGACAATAACTTTTGACTAGAAGGAGCCACGACATTTCTATTGCCAGAATCGTGTTCCTCTCGACGAGACGCGTCGAATGAACTATAATTTGACCTTGAAAGGTCAACTTGAAAATTTGACCTCAGGTCAAGGTCATGACCTGACCGGAAAAGGTCATGTTGCATATCATTCGATGCGTCTCAACAAGACAAACACTATGAAACCATCCCCAGCGTTCTAACTCTTTCCAATCGCGAGTTATTGGCAAAAAACTGTTTGTAGCCTCAAATGACCTCGGATGACCTTTCTAGAGGCTATCAGCAAAAATGACACCTTGTTCATCACGGGTGGTCCAAATCATTGTGATTCTGAAATATTTGGACTGTTCCTATGCGTACACACGGATCTAGAGGCATTTTCATTTTTCTCCATTGACTTATAATGGTAAGGTCACGGCACTGACCTGACCTTAGGTCACGGATATAAAAAATCCGAGATATACAAATTGTAGGGGCCCATAACATCATGCAATCCACCAAGTTTGAAACCTTTCTGACAAACGCTGCAGGCTGGACATGATTGCAAACTTTTTTTAGGCTTGGTCAGTTAACTTGACCTGGTGACCTGACTTGACATGACCTGGGGTCGAAAATTTCACACATTGTCCAAAATTGATGTACAAAAAGCTATGCCAAGCGGCGCGGCGCTACGCGCCGCGGTTTTTTATTTATACGCAAAAAACGCGACAGGGTGGTAACATATGCCCCCCCCCCACTGGGGCGAAGGTTAAATACTGGGGCATTCCACGATAGATCGTACCACTTTTTCCAATTTGACACCCTCATCTCTCGGATTTTAACAATAATTGGTCTAAGGGGTAATCAGGGGCTCTGAATCCTCCTGTAACAATTTCAGGCTTATCAGATGAGTGGTTTTTGAGTTATAGTGTATAACATGTTTTGGATCTTGCGTTGCAGCCCCAAGTTTGGCGGGTTGTAACTCTGAGACGGATAATCCAAATGTCAAATGCTATAGGGCATTGAACTTGCATTGAAACAAAGAATAAAATGCATTTTTTAAATTTTGAAATATATACTATTTTTGATATATAACACCTCGAGTTTCCTTTCATTTGCATTTTTATGCCTTTGGGACCAAATTTTTTTTGAATTTTTATTTACTTAAAAACATTTTTGGATCATTCTTAAGTAGCATGCAAAAATTTAGGAAGGTGTTCTTTCTATAAATGTACTTATTTTGCGTCACCGTAATGGTCTCGAATTGTGATTTCGGAAGAGAGCCTACAAATGGTGTGGTAAAGCTGCCTAGTGACATCACTGGTTACTGAAAGTTCAATTGAAGTCATTTTTGCCTCACTTTTGCATTGTTGACCTTGCGTGACGTCATTCGTACGTCACTAGGGTCATAAGAGTTTTTCGTCAATAACTCTCGATCAAATTGAGCTAGAGAGACGGGAAAGCTACCAATGGACTCGGGAAGACCTTGCGAATCGAATGATGTGCAATATGATCTCATTCACCCAGCTTCGTAGCCTGACCCGACTGTTAACCATCTCTGTAGCGGCGCTGTTTGTCCAGCGCCGCGCTGGTTGGCTTTGCCGCGGACTCGGGCGGTCACGTGATGCCCGGGGGCTGGCTGCCGGCTGGGCCACCCGGTCGGGGAGCGGAGCCAAATACACGGCAGTGTGCTGACCCGAGGTCAGCGACTTAAGCTGACCTCACCAGAACAAACAGTATACCATTCGACGCGCCGGAGCTAGGCAAACACAAAGATGCTAAAATCGCGGCTCTACGACCATTTATTGCGAAGTTATCTATCAAAAACCGGACCCGTAATTTGGGTCACTTGAAATGATCTCAGGGGTCACCAATCAACCCGAGACCTTAAAATAAGGTATCATTCGATGCATCTTGTAACGGCGCACATGCTCGTTTTTTCCGCAAGGTTCTAGCTCCATTAGAGGCGAAACGGCGAGCTGGGGTCGTACCGACCCCCGGAAACCCATTTTGTATACATTTAAATGAGGATCTTATAGAAAGAACACCTTTCTAATTTTTTGCATGTCGATTTTAAAGGACCTGAGGTTTATTTTGAAAAAAATAAAAATGGCAAAAATTTTGGTCCCAAGGGCCATTATAGACAATTTAAAAATATACTACGCCTTTTTTCAATATGAAAAGCTTTTCTTTCCAATTTTAAAAATACTGTATTAATCTTTGATTCATCGTTAGTTCAAAGCTGTTTACCGTTTGTTGCTTGTTTAGCTGGTTTTTGAGTTATAGCTCATCAAACTCACCCTTACAATCTGAAGTTTAGAAAATATTATGCAATGTAACTCAAAAAGTTTTCATCTGAGAAGTCTGATATTTTGGCAGGTGTTTTTGGAGCCTATGATTACCCCTTGTACCAATTTTCATTCAAATCTGAGAGATGAGGGTGACGGGCCTGGTACGATCTATCGTGGAATGCCCCTACTGTCAAATAGCCCCACTGTCTCAAATAGCCCCACCTTAAGGCCTGGCTACACTATGCGTTTTCTTCGTGCGTTTTTTGCGTGTTTGCGTGTTTTGCGTGATATCGTTCTAAAAAAAAGAACGATATTACGTTTTTGTGATGTTTTACACCTTAAATTTTAGTTACATAAGAGTTATATTAGCTTTTGTATATAACCAAAGTGAAAAGTATATTGTTTATAACTTTTTTTCCTAGAACGATATTACGCAAAACACGCAAACCTGCAAAAACGCACGCAGAAAACGCATAGTGTAGCCAGGCCTTTACGGTATATAATCAGAACATGTTATTTGCGGGGTCCGTAATATCTTATTTTCTGTGGTATATTACCAGCTTTGAACTGTGGAGCGGAGAACATCTGCCGGTAGGTGAGTGAGGACGTCTTCTGACGGAACCGCTCGGACCTCCACACTTCACAGTGACCGCGGCACGGAATCACTCCACCTGGCCGGGATTTGCAGGGCACGTGCGAATGAAAACCTCACACCATTGCGGTGATCTGATATCTCGCTCTTTCTCGCGCGGAGAACAATTTCTCGGATTGTTGGGTTTATTTTGATGAAAAGTGTGGCCTTAGAAAAATGGTTGATCTCCCAAGATCGAGTTTTATAATGACATTTGATAGTAGTCTCGGTCTTCCTTCCTCTTAGCGGTACAGTCAAGCTGAGAGTTTTCTTTTCTTTTCTAAATGTTCAGGCATGGTCGTATCTTTCGTGCCATCTAATATATGTTATATGCAATTCAGTTGTATTTTTAAAATGCGATTGTCGCCAAATATAACCATAACGTGACCCATGGTTTTGATCCTCCCCGGCCCGCGCTCTCCCTTTTCTACGAATATGTACAGGGTCCGGCAAAAGTCTTGACGTATTTTTAAAATCATTCCACACTTCAAGCCATTGTAAATAAAAAAGTTGTTCAGCGCTCAATGTATTGTCCACGGACAAGCAAACACTTGCGAACACGGTTCGGCATACTGGCCACGAGAATGGAGAGCACAGACGGCTGGATTCGTGACCACGCAGACTTTAGCTGCGTCTCCCGCTGCTCGAGGTTGGTTGCTGGCTTCTGTTTGTCGAGGTCTTGCTGGACGATCGCCCACAGCTTTTCAATGGGATTTAGGTCGGAACTGTTCCCCGGCCACTCCTCCTTCACCCAGAAGTGCGGGAGGTTGTCTCAGCACCACTGCTGGGCTGTGGCAGAGCGATGCACTGGAGCCCCTTCCTGCATGAAGATGGCTTTCGACCTCTCAGCCACCATTCGTCGCTTCAGAACAGAGCTGTTTCTGGGATTTCCTCCGAGATGGTCTCCACATAATACTTGGTGGCCACCTTCGTCTTGGGCGGAATGACGTGGAGCAGCTCACTGAGCACTTGATGCGACATCATCCCCCACACCATCAACTTCGCTGGGCATTTGACGGAAGGAGCTGTGGGCACACTGGCTGCGTCGGGCGCCCAAATGCGGCCATTCTGACGAGTTGGTGGGTGTTAAGTGCTTCCACCACCTTTGCACTGGTCGGAGAGGGGCGCCGACATTATTCGCGACCAGACTTTGCGACATTCCCGCTTGAATCATGCCGATGGCTCGATTCCTGAGACTGACATCGTAATATTTGACCATGGTGTTTTCAGCCTTCATTTCAACTGCACGCTCGCTACTCAAATGACCTCGCACAATCAGCCGCTGACCCTTAGGTTATCTGTGGTCTCATACCCCGGGGCACAATAGATGCGCTGACACAATGGCGTTCAAAGCAAAACGCTGGGTGGGGCAAAACGCGCCTGGGAAGACACAGAAACTAGAATACCACATACGACAAGACTTTTGCCGGACCCTGTAGGTAAGATTGCTGTAATCCAGTTTTCGATAAGCGTGGGGATAATGTCTTTATCAGACATTGATGTGGAACGCATCAGAGGCGTCATATCGTTTTCATTAGTGATTAGCCCAGGTCGATAGTATCTCATCATGCAACCGCGAAATTCGTACTTAGTTAGCTTGCTATCGCATGTGGGAAGTTGATTGTATCTGTGGCTTTCGCCCACACGGCATTGTTTTTCTCATTATTGATGGTAATTCTAGGATGCATTGTGTTCCATAGCCATAAGTCAATTGTCATTGGTTAAGATAAGAAAGACATCAAAAATGAACTCTTGTGGTCAATATTTTTATGCGCCAAACCTGTGCTATCCGTCCGTTTGGCTCGAGCCGAATCGGGCCGGAGGAAAATATGTCGGCCGTTACTCTGTTGCGGTTTTGCCGTCTCGGGATGCTGCGTTTTTTACGGAGCGCTGGAATGTCCTCTGGCATACCTCAGGTGCGCCTCCAACTTGGCCGGCCAGCGCTGGCGGAACGGCGAGGTACAAATCCATCAGCCAGATGGCATGCTAGTTATCCGATTCTGATCTCATTTTTTGCCAGTTATTCGGTGCCTCATTTCTCAAAATCAAGTCCCATGAGAGAAATAACTTCATTTATGTTTAGTAATTGGCACACGATCATGCTTTATTACGGTCGGGACCGTTGTTTGTGACCTCGAAGTTAACGGTAGGCCTCTGCGATAATTTAGTGGTACTTGGTATTGCACACCGTCGCCGCTAATGATTGTTCAGAATCGCCAGGAGAGCAGCGATTTTATTTTTAAGAGTGTGCTCGTAAATTTCACCCATGTTTGACAAATGTCGCCGCGGCCCCTGTGTGCACAACTCTCTCGTGCATTGTGCCATGAGGCCGCAGTACCTGTTATCGTCCATTAGCCTGGCTCGGCGCTGTCAGGTGCCATCCCGGCTGACTGGGGCGGCAGCGGAGAGCGGAGGAACGTGGCGGTGCGAGTCTCCGCCAGAGGCCAGATCAGTGGCCGGCTGAGACAACTAACGCTGCATCTGCATCCGTACCGGGATATAGCATGCGGCAGGAATTTTTCAGCAAGTTGTGTAAAATACCAAAATTTTCAACTGTTTATTATGTTGGTCTTACCATTTCTTACCATACCATTGTCGATCTTATCATTTCTTAGATAGCCAAATTTGATAAATTTATGCTACAATTTCCCTCGCCCGGTGCCAAACACAGGAAAGTAAATGCTTTAGCACTGCCTGTGTTAGAGTTGCAGAGTTCTGAAAATTTGAATTTAAGTTTATGTTTTGAAGCTCGCCACCAATCTTCAACCGGGTGGAATCCTCTGTCCAAAAATAAGGTAGTGTGTAGTGTGCCAATACGTTTTATAGATACCTTCTGGGAGAACTTATTGCTACAGCTCATGGTATTTACTCTCCGTTATGGGTTGCTTTCTTCTGTAGTGTATTCTTGATGAAATTTTCAAGCACGATGTCAATCATCTTCTTAAACTGCTTGAGCTCGAGTAAGCATAACATCTTTCTGTTGTACTGACGCGCAGTTGCCGGGTTCCACATTGCATTCTATGCCGGAACATCTGACATTCCTCCCTCTTCAACATGCCGAGCTTTTGAAGCGCGATTCTGGCTTGATCGGACGCGGGACGCTCCATTAGTGGAAGGAATTGTTGGAGGATGAGATGTCTGTCGGACGCGGGACGCTCCATTAGTGGAAGGAATTGTTGGAGGATGAGATGTCAGCTACCTGCCGCGACACGGCACCTGTCGGTAGGTCGGGACGGGCGGCGCAGCCAGCCAGTTAAGCTGAGCTGGCCGCAATGCCCCGGCCTGGCGTGTAATTCCAGTGCGGCCGACCACCGCAGCAGCCGGCAGCGGGACGTGGCGCGAGGTGATATTGGTTTCACTCTGATCGTGACTTCATGCTGTGGTGTGTACTGTTGTGGTGTGCCGTGATTCTGTAAATAATTTCTTACAAGCTCCTCCTGTCAACTATACAGTGCTTTTGGTCACTTGTATTACGTCACCCATGTTGATGTGAAAATTTTCAACGCTTCGAGTATTCGTCTACATAGTTAGCATTAACTAGAGGAGATGAACAAATCTGACATCTGCAGGAATGTCAATATGATTTTTCATTATTGAAAATGAACAGTATCTGCCACGCGAAATTGGTTGTGTTTTTTATGTGGCCTATATGACGTGTAAAACAATGTCGGATGCTGTTGTGCGCCACGCCGTTTTACCCACCCTTCCTCTTTTCATCCCATTCATGGTGTTCGTGAGGATCCTCACGGACGACCCCCTCAGCCCAGGTGTTGTAGGTAATGTCACGGTGGGTATGCAAATACGCAGCAGGAAAAGTAACGTGCCAGCCTTGCATCCAGATAACGTGAACCTTTGCTGCCACGCTACGGTACGGCTGAGTGGTTTAAGAAATGGGATTTGTTTTATATGATTTTATTTTTTAATGAGGCTGCTGCGGGCCCGTATCAACGTCAGAAACATCGCCGCAATCGGACATGACGTAGGAAATTTTCCAAATGTTACCTGTTGGCTGTTGGAAATTTCCAGGGATCCGTTTTTCGTTCCGTAGGCTCCAAATAACCCAGCAATGTCGTTCACAATCACGCGCGTTGCCGCACCATTACGCACGATAAGCCACCGCCGTTGCGACTTTTGCGATACTTTGCCGTATCTTCTTACAGAACAGCTGCTATGCAATCTGAGTGTGTAGCATGGACTACATTCGCCACGGAGCGGGCCGGGTCTGTTGTTGGTAGGGCCGTAGTCTCTGCGGCCGCGGAGCGCGCGGCACCGCGGCGGGCTGACCCCGACTCCCGTGGTCGAGGTGGGAGCTGGTGTCGCCGGTTTCTCCACTTTGTGGTCTGCTAGTGCCCTGAACGAACTTCGCCACCTAGGCCGGCTGATAGTTAAGGAGACATCGCAACCTGCCTCCGAGGGGGCGGTAGATGACTGATGTATTTATGGTGTCACTGGGTGCATTTTCGCTTCGGATTGTTTATGCATGCTTGATGTTTTTGTATCATATCAATATGTAGCTGTATGTGCTGGACTCCTCGACGAACAATGATGGCCACCTAAAAATGAAAAGAGTTTTGATACCCTGCTGTCTAATTACATAACCGTCCCGGTACCGCACCGGGATGGGAATCGGCCTGTTAGCCTCTCCCCAAATCACCCGTCAATCTCTGCCGGCCGGCCTGAGCGGCTCGCTGCGGCGTCCCTCGTTCCGCGGCCATTGAGCCGCCGCGCGCACTGCCGGCTGGAGCCGACACCCGATCACAGCCGCGGTCAGCCGCCGCGCAGACCACCGGCGTCAAAAGACCCGGTCACAGGCTCCGCCATATCGGCCCAAATCGACTTTCCCGGGACAGATTGGCAGTCACACCAACCTGCAGTGTAGCCAGATACCCAGCCAGCCTGCCCGGCTGGGACTGAATACCGGGGACGGGGTAATCGACTCCGACTCTGACTCCGTCCGGGCCTCAGCGGTCAGGCATGGAATCCCGGCCCCTCGCACTCCCTCCATTTACCCAGGAGTGGCATTGACTGCTGACGGCGGCCGGCCTCAGAGATGACTGCCGGGCCTCAGGAGGAGCGTCTCTAGCCTACCCTTGTGTATCCAGTGCAGCTATCAGCCTCTGGATGTGTGCATTGGGCATTGGGCACTGCGCTCTTAGCGACAGAGTATACCTCTGCGAATCTGATGGAGCATTCAGTGAGCAGCTGTATAGAGCTGTCGGCCACCGCCGGAGATATGTTTTCCGTGTGTGTGAGTGTATGGTGGCCGGCGTGTGCGGTCGGATAACGCGGCCGTCTGTTGACAGGACGATCCCCAGCCAGGGCAACACGGCCGAGATACGTCTGCAGGTGCTGCACCGCAACTTCCTGGGCGTGGACGAGTTCCTCGGACAGACCTCCATCCCGCTGGCCGACTTTGATGTCTACGAGCTGCCGCGCAACAGGTAACGGAGACCGGCAGAGTGGCCACGTCAGACGCCGACCAGGATCACCCAATATTACTTGAGGTGGTCAAACGGCGCTCTGGAGATTTCATAGAGGAAAACCTGTTACGGTTTACTGAATTTTGAATACCAGAGCCATTTTATCTTACTTTTGAAACACTGCTTCCGAAATATAAGAGCACGAGTAAAGATAAAGAAAATAAGCGGTTTATCAGCGCTCCTAAAAATTTGCCGAAAAGTCGTCCTGGTACTTCCCTCGTCAATACGTCGAGTTTTTTTCTGTGAACATGTGATAAGGACGGCTCGGGCCGTGGTCAGTGTGCTCAGTCTGGTTGACACTCGGGATTGCGGGAATGATCGTGATGCCTGCATTGGGCGTAAGCTGTAAACACCCCGGTCGGCCGGGCGCGTTGGCACGGGGCTGTGGCTCCGGAGTCGCCTCCCGCCGCCCACCACCCGCCGGACTGTTGCTATGCCGCCCTCGGGCCGGGAGAACCGGAGACTCAGACTAGCGGTTCCCCCGGACCGATTGGAGCAGAGGGCCGCGCTTTACCCGCCAGCACCCCTCCCTTCGGACGGAGCTTCACTGAAAAGCCGCTTTAGCTGCTCTGAATACAGGCTGGTGGGTGAAGTGCACTCGGTTCACGCAGCTGGCCGACCGAACGGCTGCTGACGGGATCATGCAATGATTTATGCATCTAGGTGATTGGACAACGATGTGGGATTTCCAGTATCTGTCCAGAACCAGGTGCATGAAAAACTGACAGGACACAAATGTACATTGTATCGCCTTACGACCACCTTTTCCTTTTGTTTTATTGGAAGTGCACTGGCATGATTTGTTTTATCACGCGTTGTTCATTCCATTTTCTGTTGGACCATGTCTTTCTAAACTTATTATGTCATCATAACCAGATGCATGACACCAAACATGTCACTGTTGCGTTTTCTGCGTCCTACCGCCTGTTTGGCGCCGTGCTGACCTCTCCTGTCTCACTCCTGCAGAACGTACCAGCTACACAGCAAGCCGGAGAAGAAGGACAACAAGCCGCGCGGTGAGCTCGAGGTGCGCCTGGGCTTCACGGTGAAGGCCGCCTCGTCGAGCACGGCCGACCTGCGCGCGGGCGAGAAGCTGCGCTCGTCGCTGGTCAGCCTGCCCAAGGTGGCCGGCCACCTGGGCGGCAGCCTGGCCAGCCTGGGCCACAAGAAGAAGAGCATCAAGAAGCTGGCCTCGTCGGTCGGTGAGTGCGGGGAGACGGGACAGTGGCGCTGGGGATCTGAGTGGAAAGAAGGGATTCGTTGTGTGAGAGTGAGAGAGCTCGGGGTGTTAGCCACTTTCTGTAATGTCCTCGCCCGGACGGTCACCCGCCGCAACGGTAGTGTATCGGTAGTCTGAGAATATGGCTGCCACAGCATACCGCCGTCAGAAATAAGATAGGATCATGGTTCCCCTGCGTAGAGCGTCCCTGCCGACACCATGGGGAAAATGGGGAGAATGCATTGAACATCTGCTTTACCATGCTCGGTTCCAGGGAACCCTAGCTAGGACAGGGTCATTAGTCTGGATCATGTGTCCATTCAAAAAGTGATTGTCTTTATTTTATTTTCTTATGCAGTTTTAGATAAAGAGTACGCTGTTGGGAAATACGACGGGTTTGAGACGATTTATGTTTCGCTACTGCATATTTCGTGGTTTTGGAGCCCTGGAGTATTGCAGGTATTTCAACTTTCATTTTAATTCAAATGTTGGCTTAGCTGTTTAGCTTTGTGGTGGCCTTGGCGGGAAGCGTGTTTAATGCCGCTATCTACGTCTTGTGTCGCCGGCTGCCCGGTGTGGTATGCGCGGCGCGACGTCCCGGCGCCCACCTGTGTCCGTCATTCCGGGGACGTGACCCGGTGCATATATGGGTTAATGGTATGAGTTAAAATAATACTTTTAGTTTTAAGTTTTATTTGCAGTTAGAAACACGACTTTTGTATTTGAAGTGATTATGAATATCTAATCTTTTTTACATTTTTCGCTGAACCAAAATTACACATACAGCACAAACTCAAGTATTGTGTGTACCTCCGCTCAGGGATGTGGGTCACCACAGGTACTTCCCCACCTAGAACGGAGTTACGTAGTGTGCTGACATTGTGCCAATCAACGTAACACGTCACAGATAACACAATCTGAAAAAAATCACAACTACAGCATCGTTTTTCTGGGTTCCACCTCAGCTAAATATAGTCGCTGGATCCACTCTGAAACGAACCCTTCTTCCACTTCTGGTACGTGGTGACTCTGCTTCCGGCACGACCTCTGGAGGGACCGATTCTGCTGGGCCGGGCTCAGCGGCGCTGCTCGGCTGTGGCTGCTCCTGCTTCCTGTCCACCAGCCGCCGGGTGTCATCATGTCGCGGGAAGTAGGCGGGCTTCAGTCGGTCCACTGATACAGTGTCTATCGCCCCAGACGGTAGTTCTATGCGAAAAGTCTTTGCTCCTCTGTGAGCTACACGTAGCGGTCCCTGGTATGGAGCTTGGAGTGGACGTTGGATCCTGTCCACTCGGACCCACACATGCGTGCATGTCATTAAGTCCTTGGGAATGTGCTCCTGGCCAGCACCGTGATCGGTTCCGAGGGAGGCCGTGGTGAAATCCAGTTCCGTCATGTGCTGGGCCAGCTCCTGGATCATCTTGAATGAAGAACGTGTTGAAGACTGTTCTCCTAAGCACAGTTTTGGACAGAGCAGCATGCCACCTGTCACTGCTGTGAACGGTGAGGCACCAGACTCGTTTGGCATTGCACGCAGACCCAAGAGAATTATTGGGAGTGACTTCAGCCAGTCTTCCTTCCGCGCCTTCAGTGCTGTCTTTAGTGTGCGATGAAATCTCTCAATCATTCCATTACTTTGCGGTCTGTAGGCGCATGTCCGGAGGCGATGAAATCCTATCATTTCAGCCAGAAGTTGGAAGAGCTCGGCTTCAAACTGGGCTCCACGGTCAGTTACCACGTAGAGAGGGACGCCGAACCGTGCAATCCAAGTCTCGAGGAGCGCGTTCGCTACTGATGTGGCAGTGATGTCGGTAATGGGCGCGACCTCTACCCATCGGGTAGCGCGGTCGATGCAGGTGAGTAGATACCGATGTGTCGCCGGGAACGGTTGCCCGTGCTGAGATGAAGGTGGTAGCGGTCCAACTATGTCGATGTGCACCGTTTCAAAACGTGATGATGGCAGGTGAAACTCTCCAGTTGCGGTCTTCGTGTGGCGATGGACTTTGGCTTCTTGACAAGCCACACATTCCTTCACCCACGTCTTGATCTGTCGATCCATGTCTGGCCAGAAGTATCTTGCCTTGATGAGCCGAAGTGATCCTTTCAGACCAGGATGTGAAAGATTGTGATACCTCTCGAACACACTTCGTCGACATGACAGTGGAACGAACGGCCTCGGCTGTGGCGTAGACACGTCACAAAGCACTGAGGAGTCATTCTGCAGCGGCACAGTTTTGAGGCGATCCTGGTATGTTGCGATTTCTTCGTCCTTCTTCTGTTCCTCGGCGATGGCTGGGAGGTCACAGGCGTCAACCTGCACGGCGTTCACAGGGCGCGAAAGGCAGTCTGCGACGATGTTGTCAGCGCCCCTGATGTATTTGACGTCTGCGATGTACTCGGTGATGACGCACCAGTGTCTTTGCTGTCGATCTGACTTCGCCACATGAGGACTGTGGAAAGCTGTGACCAGGGGCTTGTGGTCTGTAAAGAGCGTGACGTTCCGCCCTTCGAGCAGATCTCGGAAGTGCAGCGTGGCGAGATAGGCAGCCAGCAGCTCTCGGTCGTAGGCTGAGTACTTGCGCTGCGGTGCAGACAGCTTCTTTGAGAAAAAGCTCACCGGTACTGCACTGCCGTCGACCATCTGATGAAGGGCTGCACCAGCAGCGACTTGGGAGCAGTCTGTGACAAGCTGGAAGGTGTCGCTGTTTGGCTGAGTGTGGTGGAGAGTGCAGGCGGCCTCCAGTGCTGTCTTGATGCCGTTGAAGGCCTTGGCCTCGCTGTCGCCCCACGGTAGTTCCTTCGACTTGGGGTACAAGCGCATGAGCTCGGTCAGTGGGAAAACGATCTCCGCAAAATGCGGAATCATTCGCCTGTGGAAGCCGACCATGCCCAGGAATCTGCGTAGATCATCGGACTTCTTCGGCGCGCACATTTCTGAGATGCTCTCCACCTTGCTCTTTGGAGGACGAATTCCAGTTGATGTCACCAGGTGTCCCAGGTAGGTGACTTCTGGCTGGTCAAACTCGCACTTGTCTAGTGAGATGCGAAGGTTGTGCTCGTGCAAGATACGGAACACTCTCTCCAGGTCCGCATGGTGCTGTTCTTGGGTCGCAGATGACACAAGAATGTCATCGAGATAGATGAACACGCAGTCTACGTCGCGGAAGATGGTGTCCATGATCCTCTGGAATGTGGCTGGGGAGTTGCAGAGGCCCATTGGCATAAAGATGTACTCATACAGGCCGAAGGGCGTGGTCACTGCAGTCTTCTCGCTGTCCGCTGGGCTCACTGGTATTTGGTGATATGCTCGGAGCAGATCGATCTTGCTGAAGCGCGTTTTTCCGGCGAGCTGTGTCGACAAGCTTTGAATGTGAGGTAGAGGGTAGCGATCCCTCTTCGTGATCGAGTTTAGAGCTCGGTAGTCCCCTGTGACGCGCCATTCACCGGGTGTCTTCTTCTCCACCATGTGCAGAGGAGAGGCCCATGGAGACTTTGAAGGCCGCACCACCCCAGTTTTCAGCAGTGTATCAAAACACTGTTTGGCGGCTTTGAGCTTATTTGGTGGCAGTTGTCTCGGTGACGCAAATGTCGGTGGTGCACTGCCTGTGTCAATGGTGTGACATCCTGGCAGCTGTTTCATTGCCTCATCCAGGTCACCTGGCTGGCATGGCTCTAGCACTGAGCGGTGTCTTTCCAGGATGTTCTTGATCGGAGCTGAAATTGCAGACAGGTCGTTCACCACCAGGTTGGCCTTCGATTGGTTACTGACTCGGCACTGTGATGACAAATCAGTAGATCTGTCAATCAAAGTCCGGGTACCGCAGTCGATCAGGAGTGAGTGCTGACTCAAGAAGTCCTGACCCAGCAGTGGTGTAGTGACGTCAGCCACCACGAAGGTCCATGTGAAGGTGCGGCGCAGTTGAGGGATTGTGACATCACATGTGACTTCTCCCACAACATGAAGAGACTCACCGTTTGCGGTTGATATTCGCACTGCTGAGGGCTGCAGGATAGAGCCAACCGGGACGGTTTTGGGTAGGAGGGAAACACCTGCTCCGGTGTCAATGACAAAATCAACTGATTTTTGGCCAAGTGTTGCTGCTACTTGCATGAGTGGCAGTCCATGAGCAGCATGAACTGGGATCTGCCCCTCTAGTTTCCCGACTGGGACGGCCTCGGTGAGGAGGAGCGAGAACGGGGTTGCATCTTGGTGTGTGCTTTATCAGGCCACTGACACCACGGCTTGCATGTGCGCGCTTCCACGCCAAAGTAAATGTGCGCTCGGCAGACCTTGGGGCGCTGTCCTTCACGGAACGGCTGAAGTCCTGCTGACACACCCTCTCGATGGTCCCGATCCGGATAGGGACTGCGCTGTCGCGAGCTGTATCGCTGTACGGTACTGTGCTGTCTTGATGGGCGCGTGTGTCCGTCTGAATAGTATGCGCCGCGGTCCGACTCATAGCGCTCAGATGGTGACGGTGACCGTGCTCGTGACTGCCGGCTACTGTGAGGTTGTGCCACCATGCACGAAGACTGCATCAGCGGCACCAGCTCATCAGCTAGTTGACCTAGCTGTGTCAGAGTTAGGTCACGCTGGGCTGCCAGCACGGCACCAACGGAGGGCGGCAGGCTCTTTATCATCTTGTGGCGCACGAGGTCTTCACCAACCCCGACTTTGCACGCCGTGTCTCGGAGCTCATGCAGCAGGGTTGGCAGGGGGTGGCAAAAACTGGTTTTTGCCAGTGGTTTTAACCGGTTTAAACCGGCTGGCAGAAACCCTGGTGGCAAGAACTGGCAAAAACTGGCTAAAACTCAGATGGCCAAACCTACAACTTTTCTAGTTAGGAATGGATTTGAAATGCACAAATGCATTTCTGGTAGTTATATGGATGCACTAAACATTCTGAAGCTGCCTCATTACTTATCCCTGCTTAAAATGTCTATGCATGTCGGTAGACATCCACAACGGAATGTATTTCCATGTAAGGGGAGAGTGGGACAAGGCGGCCACGGTAAGTAGGGTGTCATGCGGTGCCGTGCGCATATCAGTGGCAGATACCTCTTCGCACTTCTGATTGTGCAGGACTCACCCAGTCACCCTTGCACTGGCTCATTTGTCACCCCCAAAAGGCACCCTTACTAGCTCCTTATGGATAGCCCATGAAAATGTTTCTGAGTTAGGTATGAAACATTCCAATGGTCAATGTCGCTTCTGTTTGAAAGCATAAAGCTTTCACCGAATTCTCCTTAAAATGTTTCCTGTTCAAAATCATGTCTAGGCATAGCATTGTGATATTTCTGAGTTTTTGCCAGTTTTTGCCACTTTTTGCCGGTTAAAACCGGTTTAAACCGGCAAATGGCATAAACTAGTTTTTGCCGGCAAAAATGCCAACCCTGTCATGCAGGAATGCTGATGGACGTCCGGTCATCTGTGTCTTGCTTATAAGACGCTCGAATAGCTCCGGCTTCGATTGAGCATACAGACCGATCACGGCTTGTTTCAGGTCATCGAATGACGTTTTGGAGAGTACGTCTGGGTCGAGGCGGCTGACCGTATCAGGAGGAAGGGCCGCCAGAACATGGTAGAACTTGGACTGAGTGCTTGTGATGCGAGCCAGGTGAAATTGTGCATTCATTATGGCGAACCAACCTTCAACGGCTGTGTCCATGAACGCCGGCGGCTTTACGTTAGAAAGCATCACGGAACCTGCAACCTGTTCCGGTTCTCCTTCCATTGTTGCTGTTGTGGAATATCTATTCACTATGAACTAGGAATAGTATTAGGCAATGTAGCAATGTAAAAATCACGTCGGGGTCACCAGTTTATGGGTTAATGGTATGAGTTAAAATAATACTTTTAGTTTTAAGTTTTATTTGCAGTTAGAAACACGACTTTTGTATTTGAAGTGATTATGAATATCTAATCTTTTTTACATTTTTCGCTGAACCAAAATTACACATACAGCACAAACTCAAGTATTGTGTGTACCTCCGCTCAGGGATGTGGGTCACCACACATATCCCCGCGGCCAGTGTCCTACACACGGCGGGGCAGGGAGCAGGAAACTGGCCACCGTGTCCGGACGGCCGGCGCGCCGTTACGCCGTGTTGGGATTACCGCGGCGGACGGTGCGTGCCCGACGGCCGGACGCACCCAGCCGGACGCCGGCCGCGCCGGCGAGACGGTTTCCTGATGTCTGCATGTCGCCTCGTCACTTTTTTAGGCGTATTTACTAGCCGCGGTGGCAGTAAATGTGGCACTCTGGATACAGGAGGCTTCGCAGCTGGGCCATTATTTCGTTCTCTTCCATTCATGTCCCATGTACCTGACTTTACTCTAAGTAGCGATGTTTGATTCTCGGTGTATTTTTATATTATTTTTGTGCTACATTTCTTAATGGCTAATAGTTAATAAGATAATGAATGACATTGATTTACTCCCAAGTCCCAAAACGTTTCAATTGATAGTGAGACGTCTGTTTATCACCAGATATTTTTGTTTTGCAACTATACTCTGTTCCGTTTCAAGCTTGCAGCCGAAGTGCCCTGCTGAAAGCAGTGCGTGATTTCTGTATATACAGCTCTTACATTTTAAGACGAAAATTTTTGAGCAGAGGAGCGATCTGCCGAAGAAACTCCGACTGCAAATTTGATATGGAACAGACTATAGGTGTGCTTTTTCGGAAAGGATTGCGAATGTGTACCTCGACTCGTCAACCCACTCGTTTCCCCAGTCGCTCCGCGGTGACCTAGCCTAACACTGCCGTCCTTTCTGTTTGCTCCCGGACAGGTCACAAGGTGGCGAAGGCGGGCGGTCGTCGGCGCGGCTCTTCGCGCGCCGGCAGCGAGGCCGGCTCGGATGTCGGCAGTGACCTCGGCTGGGACGACGCCGCCTCGAGCAACGCTGACCCGGGCGTCATCTCTGAGGGCGAGGAGGATGAGTTCGGGGTCAGTGACCGCGCCTCGCACGGGTGTCCGGAGGGTGTGGTTTGTGTGATTGGTCTGAAATGATTAGGGCAGTCTCTGAGCTGAAATGAAAATGTTTTTTACCCGATTTACCCGTTTAAATATGGTTAAACCCGATGCAAAAACCATACCTTGCCGTTGCATTAACAACAACCTTGCTGTTTGTTTGAAGTAATACTTCATTCAAATATCAACACGAGTACCAGCGTTAGAGGAAGCGGCTCCTAAGTAGGTGGTTGTTTCCACGCAGGCCCCGGGAGGAGCTCAGTTGCCACCTCTTTGTGCGGCGTGCCTGGGAGGCTGGCTGGGTACAGGTCACCGCTGCGGTGGTCGGCAGAGGAGCCGCCCCTCTGCGGTCGGCGGGCAGGCGGCGGCCGAGGTCGGGGAGGGAGGGGCGCCAGCGGCCACCGCGCCACCGGCCGCCGAAAGCGCCTGAGCGCATTATTCCGCGGCCAGTGACGAGATTTGGATGATCGCCTTCCGCGAATCATCTCACTCTGCTAGTTTGCATTCTGAGTGAAAAGTTCAGAAGGCGAGTATGGATAAGATCGGGCAGTGGGGCTCCGATTCGGTTTGTGCTATGAGCTGGCATGCTATTATTTTATAAACGAACATGACGGTTTTTTCTTAGTCACGCTTGGATACATGCACACACGGACATCGGTGGCTGTGAAAAAAAATCAGCTAAACAAATGTAGTGTGGGTGCATGCAGACCATCGGATTTACCCCTGCATTCGTACTACGAAAAGATGCTTAGAATGTAGGCAAGTGAAGGCAGTTGTGTGATTCATCAGCTGATTTGACCCATGATACAATTAAATTGCCACCCAATAGGCTGGAAACAAGTGTGTTTATGCATCGTGTCCGTCAGCATTTTTAATTCATCTCCAACGATTTTGTCTGGAATTGGGAGCATGCTACGCAGTTAATGCTCATTTTGACCGCAACTTATGGCCACTCAACAGATCATTGTTCTGCCAGTACGGTGAAAATCCCTCGTCAATAATAGGTTTACAGAAAGCTGTTTCCGCGATAACCTGGCTCCTCGGCGGAGTAATTTTGCTGGATCAGATCGCTCACTGGGCTGGCCTATTGCTGTGCCGGTCGATTGTGTGAGTAATTGCTGGGTTGTGGCGGCCGGTGGGGCTCGGCGGCGTCGGCGTTCTCTGTTCCCTGCCGTCGGGTCATCGGTACGACAGCCGATCGGCCCGCAGCGAACAGCGGCGAGCCCGCACACCGGCCGGGCTCCTGGGCCGCGCCGATAACCGCGCCACCATATTTACGGGTATCTGATTCTGCGGCCCAAAGTGTTTGTGGGTTCGCCGGCGTCCCCGATAACCCTGCGGCAGTGGCTGCGCCGCCCGGACCCGCCGGCACCTGTTCTCACGGCGCCCCATCCGGGTCGGTTCGGCACATCAGCGGCCAGTCGTGTCCGCACTGCCCACCCGGGCCCGCTCGGCGGCGCGTCGTTAGCACTCCTAATCCCGATTCCGGAGAGCCATTAGCCGGTGTGTGGCCGAGCAGCGCGGTTCGTGCACTGTCCCGTTGCCGTATGATCGGATATCCCAGCTGGTCCAAGGAACAACCATTTCAACAGATCACCATCAAAATTGCTTAACGGGAAACCCACAACTGCGGACTACTGGCGATTGCCAATTCAGCGGAACTCGCCTAACGACTGGTCGGTCGTGACTTGGAGGGCAGCGTATTGGATGGGTCATGTGCTAGCTGTTTGCCTTTTTAAAGGTTGTTCTCGTGGTACTTTGAACGAGTGAAGTTCACCAGCTATCGACTGCGTCGACATCAGTGTCCGAGAAATCGGTTGCTTCATAATATTCCTTGTGCTTCAACAAGCTTGAAACGTGACGAGGCCAGGCGCCGCGATTTTGCAGAATAACGCCCATCGCCTCTATGGAAAATGGAAAATACAAATGTATCTATTGGATTTTTTTCACCATGCTTTCTAGAGCTGTACACCAGCCATTTCCTACAAGTCTTTACTCGGGTTTGGTTGTGGTGCTCAAATTTAATTTAGTTTTTGCCCCAACTAAGGTTTGTCGTCATAGCTTTGATTTTGCAATCATAGGACTTGAGATTGGTGTAATTTTTATTACTATGCTGCTTTGCTACCACGTACATAATGATCAGAGATGCAAGTGTCGCCATTTATCCTTCTGTCGGTCCGGCTGGGCGCTGTGCAGTGAGCTGCTGAGCGCCGGACCCGGCTGCTCGGCGGCGGGCGGGCGGGCCCGGCAGCGGCCGCCTGCAGCCAATAGTGCGCGTTTGACTTGCTGATGTGGCGCCGCCCCGGCCCGGCCCGGCCACGCCTCGCGGCCGGGCAGTCTGGGAGCGATTCCGGGCGGCTGCACCGGCCGCCCTGCGCCGCGCCTGCGACTCGGGGCCAGGGAAGCCGTGATGTAGCCACTGAAACGATCAGCGGCGCTGCCCAAACAGTCCGTATGGCGGCGTAATTGAACAGTCAAGGGCTTATGTATCGCTTATGTATCATTGTTCCTGTTTGACTGGGCTGATTGAACACGGACTTCTTCTCGTGGCTAGGCAATCGACATGCTGATTAATGTTAATGCTGGCCATTACGCAGTCTCAAAGTTGAGCGTCGTCGTATAATCTTTGAGTGGATAAGATACATTATTTTGTAATTAAAAGCCAATTTTTATGTATGTCATTACGGGTGTATTCACATTATTACTCGTAGTTGTACCGTGCTTTTCATCTAGGATGCAATTTGCCGATCGTAGATGACTGTGATGATTGGTTTACATACGTGGCAATGATTGGAAATGAGCTGAGCCGCCACCGAATGGATGTCTTGTCTGTGTGTTGGTGTGTGCCGTGCCGACTCGAGCGTGGCGTCTGCCATACTAACGCGATTGTGCCGTGTGTCCTACTGTATCGAGTCTGCCGTGTGTCATACTGATGGGTTGTGTCGTGATCCATACTGACGCGATTGTGCCGTGTGTCATACTGTATCGAGTCTACCGTGTGTCATTCTGACGGGTTGTGTCGTGACTCGTGATCCATACTGACGCGAGTGTGACGTATCTGCCATACTGACTCGGGCGTCACATGTTTGTCTTACTGAACGCGGTTGTGCCGTGTGTGCCACAGTTTGATGACCACCACCACGGCCGTAAGCCGGCGACACCGGACCTGCACGGCTCCCTGGGACGTCAGCTACACAGAGGTGAGCCGCCGGCGAGCAGAGGGAGCCAGGGAGAGGTTAGAGGTCGGCTGGGTCACGTGACCAGCCTGGTCTGCCGGCCACCAGGCATCGGTAAAATCCTTTTTGAAAGGATTGCATTCCCAATCCACATTCCTAGTGCCGAAGTGGATTGCATTCCTACCCGCAATCCCCTTTTTTCACTTGGATTGTGATCAAATCCGCAATCCTTTTTTGCAATCCTGTTGTATTATTATGTGCACTAGTGGATCTGGGGGAGGGAGGGAGGGCCGTGCTTCTATCCCCAAATCACCCATTTCTAGTACCTGGTCTTGCTAGTAATTCCTTTCTAAGGCACAGGTATTTTATGGGAAATATTTTTTGCCTCAAACACCCCCACATTTTAACCTCTACCCAACCAGTGTTTTATATTTTTAAAACTCGCCCTCAAATACGTAATTTTGCCCTTCCATATGTAGTTCATCAGCGTATATTATTTTGAGCGTTTAAATTAAAAGCGTTTAAATTATTTCAAGTTTCGATGTAAAGCCCTTGATAGCAAAGTACATTAAGCCGATGAAGCCGATCTCATAATTTTCAATCGCTACAAACCATTTCAAAGCACCTATCAAACACAATCCGGATTGGATTGCAAAAATTGGAAATATGATGCAATCCAATCCGCAATCAAATCCTGTTTTTTGGAATGGATTTCAAATCCAGGTGCAATCCACCAAAAAGGAATGCAATCAGGAATTTGCAATCCTGCAATCACAATCCTACCGATGCCTGCCGGCCACCGCCCGCTCGCCGGCCGGCCAAACCCGGTAACTGAATACCGCGACTCTGAGAAGAACCCCACCGTATGCCCGGCTACCTGCATACACATGCTCTACTGATGTTCTATATCGAGCCAGCCGTCTGATGGCGGCCGGGAGCGCGGCTCGCGCTAAACTTGGGAATAGCGATCTATTGATTGGAATACTTGCGCCGTCTTGATGAAATGCGAAGCCTCAACACTAATTTTCAACCTTTCTGACTTTTGTTCAAGAATGTGCAGACTTATATGGGTTTAATTAGCGTTTATACATCAATGCACTTAGATGTTCGTGCATTCGTTAACGGCAGAATTGGTGAGTTGTGTGCGTATTTCGAGAGCTCTTGCCTTTTGGAATGGCCGGCGGATGTCTGCTATGGGTTATGACCGGAATTTGTCGCTGTCTGCTGGAACGGAAGACAACTGGTGGTGTTTTTTTGTGACCGGTAGCTGTTAAAGTTCTGATTGTACTTGCTGTCAACTGTCCTCAGTTGCTGCGCCTGGCATCTGTCTGATGTGGCTAGTTGTCTGGTCAGTACAGTTGCAAACAGAGTGGTGAGTTTGCCCGTGTACGTGCCCTGGTGCACTCTGACCGGTGTCTGCTGTGTCCCAGGCACGCCGACGGTCGACGAGACGCCGCTCTCCAGCCTGTCGAGCTCGGTGCAGTCGGGTCTGAGCGAGGCGCCGCCGGCCGCGCCGCACCTGGCCGCCATCTCTGAGCGGCCGGCCGAGACGGCCCAGGCGGCCGCGCGGGCCGACAGTCCCGAACGTGAGTACTGCGACGGGACCAGGAGAGACACACGGCGCCGGGACCGACGAGAGACATAGTACGGTCCCGGCGCCGGAAACTCGCCGGATCACCTACAGGGTGTCCGGATAGTTCTGGCGCTTTTCAACATTTTCTAAAACAAATGCCATTGGTTCATAGATACTAATCAATGGATCAAAACAATGACCAGGGACACCAAGCCACATGCTTCCGCTACGTGCTCATTCAATGTAACCATCGCCGGCGCCGACGACGGCCTCGACGTAGGGGAGGAAGCGTCTGCGGGTTTTGACGATGCGGGGCATTTCCAGGTCCTCCCATGCTGTCATGATGCGAGTCTTCAGCGACTCCAGGTTGGGGTGAGAAATGGCCTAGATCCTGTTCTACAAAACGCGTAGCACGCCTTAGTCGAGCGGGTCAGGTTAGGAGAATAAGGCGGCCTGATCTCATTTCGCCACGGTGATCTGGCCCGGCAAGCTCCTCTGTCAGTTTAGCTTGAATGGCAGCGGCGTTGTTGGAGGGTGCTCTGTGCTGTTGAAATGCGAAGTGACCCTTAGGGCATGTCGTCTTGACCCTCGGGTTGATGTGGCTGTCCAGGAACCCCTCGTGGGCCAGCCTGTTATTCATTTATTCGACATTGACGAAGATGATGGGACATTTTTGTCCATCAGACCCCCGCACTTTCTTCGATTGCCGCGCTGAAATGCTGCTCCGTTCCCATATCGCGTTCGAAACGGTCTGAGAATATTTTCTAAGAGAGAGAGAGAGAGAGAGAACTGTATTTACGGACTCATGGTCCAATTGTAAATGAGACAGAACCACTTTACACTGCCAACAGTGCCCGATTCCACACAGCCCTATATCTAGAGCGTATGCTCACATCACTGTTCACAAGAGCGCTCAAAACAGTGTTTTTGGTCAAACCGAGCCTTCGGAGAAATATCCATGATGACTTTCTGAACATAACATCAAAGCTATCAATGCCTTCGCGAACATGCATTGCAGAAGCACTACAGAATCTCTCGTAGCCAAAAAACATTCGAGCAGCATTATTCAGGCAAACCTTAAACTTGTTGATAACAGACACATTGAACACGTGCCAAAGGTGAAGGCAATATACAGTGGCACAATAGGACATATACAGAAACTTCTTTACCTGATACGAGCACATCGAGAATTTCCGAATCAGCGAGTTCGTTCGACAGCACAGTAAACGATATTGCTGCTGGATTTCCAAATTGTCAGTTGAGTCTTCAGAAATATTAAAACCTAAATATTTATAGCTATTCACATATTTCAGAGTTTCACCGCAAAGAGTAAGCTGTGGCAAACACATATTCGTGAACATTTTTGGGCGCAAGCACATACACACAGTCTTTTTCGTATTATAAACAATGTCATGTTCATTCGCATATTTTTCACATGTGTTTAGTAGGACCTGAAGGCCAAACGGCGTAGGTGACAAAAGAATCATATCATCAGCATATGCTATGTGGTTCATACTACCTAGGTAGCGACAGCCAACACCAGTGTTATCAAGGCTCACAGACAAAGAATCAACATACAGATTAAACAAAAATGGTGAAAGAATGCCCCCCTGTCTGACCCCATTGCAAACAGTGAAGCCACTTGTAACGTACTGTCCCCATTGCGTATGAAATGATTGTGTACCATACCATTCCACGAGAAGATTTACAAGGCAAGCATCCATTCCCCTACGCAAAAGCTTGTCAAACAATTTCCAATGATTAACTCGATCAAACGCCTTTTTAGCATCAAGAAAGCACAAGAACACTGGGCTATTGTTTCGCAAGTAGTACTCAGATAATTCCTTTACAGCATATATAGCCATGTCAGTAGAGTGTGACGGCTTAAAACCAAACTGATGGTCACTGGTACAAAAGACGTCACGGCTACGATTTAAAACGATTGACTCCAGCACTTTGGAGCTGACACTCGCTAAGGCAATCGGCCGGTAATTATCCTTATCAGAAATATTCCCAGTTTTGTCCTTCACTATGGGAACAATCACAACTTTGGTCAAACTTTTGGGCAGGTAGCCATGTATGTATTCTAAGGAATTCCCGAGTCGAATTAAACCTTTACCTGCTAAACCATTCATCGAAAAACGCCGCATCGCGCTGCAACTCGAGCCTCGTTCAAGTCGCACCCGGCCGCCGCGCGCAGGCATTCAGCGACAAGGCGCATCTTCGCCCATCTACCCATCACTGAAAACGATTTCAAGGTCATATTTACACGACCTCTGGCTGAGCAATCAACGAGGGGTCATGTCTGTGATGATTGGCTGAATGTCCAATAATCACAGCGCGCGTTACACGGCGTCCAAAAGAAGCGCCAGGACTTTCCGGACACCCTGTATTCATATTGTGGTCATAAGTCATGATATGATAATGGTCGGGTCATGTATCGGGTGAGACACTTTTTAATGTTGCCTTGCACAATATTTGGTATTTACGACGAATGCACCTATATTGAAATGGTTTATAGGTGATGATTTGATATGAATATTTTCCATCTCTTATTTGTTTGTGTTATATAACGGAATAAGTCCCAAGCGCGGGCCCATATACCGGGTGGCCCAAAAAAAACGTTCCGAACTTTGTAGGCCTATATCTCAAATTCGAGTGCAAATAACGAGCCAAAATTTTCATCAAGGTTGCGTCACTTCTTTGCGCATTGGTATGCCAAATTATAACACTGTAAGATCATTTTCAAGCCAGCTATCTTATGTTGAATTAAGTAAGACGTTTTTGCTTTTTTTGCCGATGTTGAACGGCAGTAATGATTGGCTTAGACGTATGGACGTACCATGTTAGAAAAAAAAGAATGGAAAAATAAAACACGTGAATGAAACCAGCACGTGTGTTGTTATTTTAAATATTTTTGTCCCACTTATGTGCCAAATATTCAAATACTGAGCCAAAATAGTGTTAATGGATGCCATTTGTTTTAACAAGTCCTGTTTCGAGCAGGAGTGGCACGGTGCATGGGTGACTGCTGATCGCCCTCCATTCAAGAAGATCAAACAGTAAATCGACCGAATAAGGAAAAAAGCTAGAGGGAATGTGTCACCCTGAGGCCTGAACCATCAATGAGACTAGTTGCCAGTAGCAGTCATGGCTGCGGGCCGTGGTGCCGAGATGGAAGTGGCCCGTTCACTCACATTTTTTAGTAAACACCTGAGCAAAAAAGTAATTTTTACATGGCATGCTAGAAACACGAACCATTGAAACAGTAATTGACCGAATAACATAAGAATCATACCATTTACTGAAAATGTATGCCGCATTGACTATTGGAAGTTGTAATGTTGTATCGTTATCGCTTTCTGAGAAATATTGATTTAAAGTTGGGAACGTTTTTTCTGGGCCACCCGGTATAGCCACTCTGTCCGTTCTGCTCGCCCCATCGCTCCCATTTTCTCGTCACCCTCGGTGGCTCAGCCGCGCTGACAGCGATGGGAGTGCCAGCAAAGCATGTCCACTGCAGCCCCGGATTCTCCCGAGTGTATTTTGCGTCGTGCCTGTTCTTGTTTTCCTGTCAGATCTGGTTTCTCCCATCTTGTCCTTTCCTGTCCGGTCATGTCCTGTCATGTCCTGTCCCGTCATGTCACGACCTGTCCCGCCTTGCCCGTTCTGATCTGCTCTACCCTGCCCTGCCCTGCTCTGCCCACTGCCCAGCCCTGTCCCGTTTCGTCCACTCTTATCCTCCCCCCCCCCCCCGCTCGTTCATGCCGTGCGGGACCTCTGACCTCAGCCGTGGTGCGCTACCCTCAGCGTCAGCTCGGCGGCTGGGAGTGTCGGCTCGCTCGTCGGGCCGCCTGGGACGCGACGAGCCTCGGGAGAGGGTCGCCGTCGCCGACGACACGCCCGACGAGCCGCCCGAGGGCGACGTCAAGGCGAAGAAGAAGCTGGAGAAGATGATGTCGCCGCTCAAGAAGACGCCGCAGATCTTCCGCCAGCTGGCCGCCAAGAAGGAGAAAGATCCGATGGATGTGTTCGAGAGAGAGCCGGCTTCGGAAGAGCAGTCACGTGAGTTTGGAGGGGAGAGGGGCAGCGCGCGGATAGCGAGGTGACAGCGGATGGGCATGCAGTTACACGCTCTGGGGGAATTATGCCAGGAGACTCACTGATCAGTTATCGTCTCTAGCCTGCATCGGTTATTTAAGTTGAGGCCGAGATTGGTCAGTTAGGTCAGAATGTAATTGTGAAAAAAATCAAACTACTGACTTGACCACGTCAATAACAATTGCAGTCATCATAATTATGTCGGAACATTATCCTCAATTGTTTTGCTTACGAACTTGGACAAACCATTAGCAGTAGCAGTCATATCCCTGACCAGTATTGACCATAACCATTGTTCAGTGATATGACTGCTTATCACGATTCTGGCCTTGCCGACCGGCGACGCTGTAGGTTTTCTTCCGGTGACTTTGCTTAATGTCGGCTGCGTCGTAGTAAGTAGAGGCGTAGAATGTCGTCCTCGGAGGGCGTGCCGAGCCTGACAGTCGGCTTATTCCGGCCGAGATTGGCGGCTCGTGAACTTACCCCGCAACTGGTGATGTCCCGGCGGTCCTTCCGCGCGCCAGGGGGAGATCGCCCCCCCCCCCCTGGTGACATTCTTTGTACGCGGCATTATCGCCGCAGAGGCGGCGGCACTGACCACAGAGAGAAATCGCCGCCGCCTTCTGGGAACGGTGGCCGCCGGTGCCGTGAAAAGAGGATCGGCCGCCGCCCGGCGCCGTGTTGTTGGCCACGCGCTCGGACTGCGTGGGGATGAGCTGGCGGCTGCAGGGAGCCGGGGAATGCGGTCAGACGCGCTGCGTAACGCCATTAGTGGAGGAGTGAGCGCAAGGCGTATTAATTACCAACTTAGTGGTAATTGCAGACAGGGATTTGTCTAATCCTGTCCTAGGATGATGTCATCGCTATTTTTGACCGTCTGTTGTGATGAGTTTCCTGTCAGTGTTGTTATGACACTTTCGTGTAATACTGTTAGCATTCCTCTAAAGGGTTTTTTTCGATACAGTACATGTATTTCATTTCTCTGGAAATGTTAGACGGGACTGGCACATCGCTGCTCGCTTCCAGTTCTACGATACGCTTACCAGTCTGGTTAAGAGAAGCTAACAGTTACACCTGTAGTCTGTTTGTTCTCGGCCTTTTTCCGTGTACTTGACATGTAATTCGTTTATCCGACGAGGAAAATGTCTGGTGTGAACAGGTACTCGGTGCTGCTCGCAGGGTGCTGGAACACCACCTGTGTTGCCGGCCTTTTCCATGTTTTCCACGAGGAAGACTAGGTGCCGGGTGTCGCCGTGGCCCGGGAGGAGGGGATGTTTTGTGGACCACCCCCGATCCACGCCGGCGGAGGTTGCCGTGCCTTCAAGACGAATGATGGAAACTCTTTCTGTGCTTTGATTGCTTTCTCCTCTCTTTTGGTTAGACCCGTCTATTTCTTCTCCTCCCGCTCCCCTCCCAATTATCCCACACGCCAGTGCTCTCTCACGGATTCTGCTCCCTCACAGTGACCGCGGCCCGTCCCGCCGATCCCCGCTCTCTGAGTCGCCGCACTGACCGGCTGCCGTCTCCTTTGACAGCGGGCGCCACCGTGTCACTGCTGCCGCTCTCTGACGGCCGCGAGTCCCGCGTGGTGGAGGGCGGCAACGAGCGACGGCCGGCCGCCGCCGAGCCGTCGCGCCTCTCGCCAGAGACGCTGCGCGCCTTCGACGGCCGCTCGCGAGACAGTCTGATCGAGCAGGTGCGCAGCCTGCAGGACGAACTGAAAAAGGTCAAGGACGAGCTGAAAAAGTCCAAGGCACAGGTGAGTCACTCCGAGCAGGACTGTTGTCAACGTGATGTTGTTACCAACAGTGATCACCTTGGCTTTGGTTTCTAGGCTGTTTTTATGTATCATTCTTTTAGTTTTGTATCTGGTATGTTTGCTATAATATGCTTTTTTTATAAAAGTGTAATTGGAGTCAGCATGTGTGTATTTCCCATGAAGCTCTAATGGCTAATGCTGGAAACGTGCAAATGGTTGGCATTGTTTCGTTATATCTATCAGCATGCCACTAATAACGTGTAGTTTGTAGGTGTGTGGTACTTTCTGTCTTGTCGTTGATAGTTGCCGCCCGGCCGCTCTGTGCTCGCTGTCGCCACCGCTCCCGTCCGAGCCGTCCCGCCCGGCCGTATGTGCTCGTTGTCCTCTGCCGCGTCCCGTCCGAGCCGCCCCGACCTGCTGTCTGTCCGTTTCCGCGCCCCGCCTGAACCTCCCCGACCCGTTCTGTCCACAGGCGTCTGACCTGGAGGAGTACCTGGACACGCTGCTGCTGCGCGTCATGGTGTCGCACCCCGACCTGCTGCAGAACCCGCTACGTAACGCCGCCGGAGTCAAGTACGCCGGCCGCGCCTGCTGAGAGCCCCCCGCGGCCAGGCACGGGTGCGTAGACCGACCGGGGCGGGACTGTTCAGGCCGGGCAACAGGCTGGGCTGACCTGTCACGCAGTCACCCATACTCTCACAGACTACTATAGTTGTCTGATTGGCCGACGCTGACACCGAACGCGGCCTGACGAAAAGGCTCAATCACGACGCGCTTGAGTTATGTGATGACCCACTCGCTTTTTACTGACACATTTTTTTCCGGAAACTAGACTAAGGTTGAGTTGAATCATCACCGCGGAAGCTGGACGGTTGAATCGCTCGCTCGGTGATGAATAGTGCTCGAGTTTCGGCCGCCAACTTTTGTGTTGTAGCTGGGCAACTTTATGGTGTTATTACGTTTGATGTCGGGTTCAGATGAAACTCTCTGCGTCATGTTGCAATGAGTGGGCCCCGGGCGGCCAGCGCCTGGACCTATCATCTGTTCTGCTTGCTGCGCATTTGAGCATGGATATAATATGCAATCTTTTACAAAATGTGCACTACTCTGCTCGCGTATTTCAGCTATGAAAAATGCAATCATCTGCAAAATTGTTAGTTGTTGCTATCTAAATGACTTGCGAGTGCAAATGGCTCAGTTCGCTTCACTGGATACGTATCCGTGTGATGCAACCTTAGCATTGAATGCAATGTCCGCGCTTTGACCCGCCCAATACGCGGCAGCTGATCCCGATTTGCGCCCCTGCCTGTCTGGACGGTTCTGGCGGCAGAGTGGCACGGCTGGTCGGTCTGTTGTCACCACGATGGACGGCGCTGACCGGGGTAAAGCTGATCGCTCCCCATCACCTCTGTGGGCGGGTGACACCGAGGGCCAGCCTGCGGTCAGCCGAACGCGGCCGCCGGGGGCCCGGCCCGGTTATCCGATACTTGTTTGTCCGTGTCCTGACCGGGAACCGTGTGGGCGGCCGCCCTGTGGCTAGAAACATGCATTATCTTGTTCCATTCATTCGCTTCCCCGTCTTCGTGGCGGTGAGTGTTCCGGGAAGTTGCATGAGCATTGAGCGGCTGGCACAGGGCCCGGCTTAGTGTGGCGCGGCGTTTATGTCGGGTCGTGTTACGTCTGGCCTGCTCGCCACTGACAGATGTTCTGACGCTCCTCAGGTGCGGACCGGACGTTCGGATGGCGGTGTCGGCGAGCAGAAGGCAGTGCGGACAGCGGGGACATCGGCCGGCGCTACCGGTAGGAAGAAAACGTCCCAGGAAAAGGCAGCCGGGGAATTAATGTCAGTCTTCGGTGGGTGGCATCCGTTTCGGCCCTCATTCACCGTCAGCATTTTTTATCAGCCAATAATCGGTAGTAGTCACGCTAGCCGTCGCCCGTCTCCGCGGGCAGCCGCGCGGCAGGGCGTGGCGGCCCGCTCCTGAGCAAGTGTCGTCGGGCGGGCCGCCGCCCGCCGCAGCGGCCACCGTTGTTTGATCGGACTTTGATCAGTTGATTGGTGCAGTGGCCGAGTGCAGTGCAGGCCCGGCTGCTGCTCAGAAGCGCAGCCTGTTCGCTCGTCTGGCCAGCGGCAGCTGAATGCGCTCCCGTCTTCCGCGTGCCGGCAGCGTGTCGGTCTGATTATGACTGCCAGTGTGTGGTCGGCCGGTCGCGGGACCAATCGCTGCGCTGCGGCTTCCCTCTCTCAGTGCCCTCGGCCACGCCGGGTCGCAGGAGCCGTCTGCTGTGAGTAAAGGCTCTGTATGTAGAGCTCTGGCGGCTCTATGTCTCGCTGCACTGCTGCTGCGCAGTAGGACAGCTAAACAGACTGTCGGATTACGGCGACGGAGCGATGCGACTCCAAATGGCCCGACGACTTAAAATGTCACGCTGATGGTAATGGACGATTGTTCCAGCTGCCCTAGCTGCGTAGATTTCAGAGCCAGCGCACCTCACTGTTCCCGGGCGCTGCTGCACATTTGCGTGTATTGGGCCCAACATCACCTTGTAATCGCCGCGCGATCACGTTTTCCCAACACCACTTCACACCCCTCAGGCAGCGTATTGCCCACTAGCCTATACCACGAACTCTGCCCCGCGCGGCCCTCGGCTCGGAGTGTGCTTCGGAGTGTGAATGGGCCGTGAACAAGGCTTCCTATTGACTTATCTTCCTGTTCCGTCTGTATGTCTTCCGTCCAGCCTTCCCAGTCGGCAGCTGTCTTTCTGCCGTCCTTTCCGAAGTAGCCGCCGCCCCTCCCCTACTGGGGGCTCGTCGGAGACGATTACCCGCATGCGATATGAGAGCGGGCCGGGTCGGAGGAGGCTTGATAGTGGCCGAGACGGCCAGTACCGGCCGGCGGCGCGGCCATCCGCCGGCGCGTATGGCCGCTATCCGCCGGCCGGCGAACACTTCTCGGAAAGTCGTGTGGACGCCGCGCGCGGCCCGCGTCGGCGGCGACGCAGCCGGGTTCTCGGTACCGCCGACGGTGTTGTGTCGGTCGCGTCGCGGCCCAGCGAGCGGCAGAGTCTTCCGGGAGTCGTTTTCGACGAATGATGTGTGTTGATGTGGCTGAAATGCGGGCGGCTCCGTCTGCGAACGGCGATCTGCAGCCGGTTAGGGTCGCCGGATGGCCGGAGTGGCCGTCGGCTCGGCCCGGGTCGCGCTCTGTGGTCGGAGTGGGGACGGTGATGGCGGTGTCCCGGCCGGCCCCGTCCGAGATCGGGGGACGGGGCCGCTGGCGCCGGTCCGCCCGATCCCGCACTGGCACCGGCCCTGGTCCACAGTGGCTCGGTTATCGCGGCTCACCTACTTAGGATCGACTGTAGTGCCAAACGAGAGGCAGCAGAGTCTCTGACTGGCCGGCGCCGCCCACCGGCACATCTCCGCGACTCCAGCTTTAACGTTCTTGTTACAACCCGCGTTATAGAACGGAGTTTTATCAGCACAAGCGTTTTGTTATTTCTGATTTATGTTATGATACACTATTTGGTGGTGGTAGTTAGTTAATTGTTAGGTTCACTTTATTGTAATGGCGAGTTACTTAGTTACCTTACTAGCACACCATTTAGGCACTTGATATTGTGCGCGTTGAGCCCTGTGTAGCAGCAGCAACCGATGTCTTCCAAGATACAGAGTATATTTATGCGTATTGTTATCACTATTTATTGCGTTGTAGTGCGTGATTCGGTCACACACAATTCATTGTCGCTTGTTTCGTAACGTGTATCCTAAACACTGGTTGTGTGCCGAAAACTGGCTGTAAATTTTGACCGTTTACATTATATGCAGTAATGATACGCTCATGGAATGTATGATCACACTGCACAAGCCCTGTATTGCCGCGACACTTTATAATAAAGCACATGCTCAATGAATCCTTGTGTCAGTGCACGGCGGCCGCGCCTGATGGTTCAGTATGCTAATCTGAGCGGCGCAGAGCCGAGAACGGTGTCGCCGGCGTGGCTCTCGGCTTAGCGCGGCCGGCCGGCGGCTTCAGTCGTCTGGTCTTCTCTGAAGGCTTATTAGTGAATCACGCGTCGCGCCGGTTGGAGTTACACAACTGCTGTCGCCTCGGATCATCCCTGGCGGCGGCGTCTTCGTGTGACAATGAGCGCGTCGGACCGTCCCCTCTCTCACTGGCCCGGGTCGTGTGTGTCTGGAGGGGGTTGGGGGTCGTGCGTTCTTTCAACAGGCTGAACCATGTGTCGGGGGGAGGTTGACGTGCCGTTTTATCATCGTTCCGCCAGTGCCTCTTTCCTGAACTCGTCGTAACGTCTTCTCACTTGATCCAGCTGTATGCCGGGGTATAGTCGCTGCTCAAGTGCCCCCGACTGAACATTACCAGGCCACTGCGGTGTAGTGTAGATGGCGCTCTGCTCGGTAGCAATAGAGCTGACCTGGGAACCTTGGCAATGTGGCGTTAACTCTGCCTAATTCAGCGCTAGTTGACCGAAGCTAAAATGCAGAAAGTAAGATGTGCACAACACAATTTATGCGCGACAGAATGGGTGCATCAGAACAGCTGCTGCGTATTATGCCTACCCCGCTGCAGTGCGATCATTCGACGAACTCTTGGAAAAGATGCGTGCTTCACCCCAGGCACTCATTTCCTGGTCAACAGACTAGTGGACATATATGTGAGGATGGTGTGGGGCAGGTAGACAGGTAGCTGATCAGTTGCTGGAACATTAGTAGGCACTGCATTGACATACTAGTCTGTGCCTTTTGACCATATTGTGTTGTATCAACAAGAAATTTACTATGGAGCCGTTCGAGGTTGAAAGGTTTCCAGCTACGGTGCGCCGCCTACACCCGTACTTGGTACTGCGAACGCAGCAGCAGTCGATGCACTGGCCGTCTCCGGGTATTCGGTGTGGCTGGCCATTACTGTATTAATGCGCTCGGCCATTCGCTCAATGTGTGTGCAGTCAGCTCCAGGCTGACCGAGCCGCGGACCGGTGACAGCTCCGGACGTATTGAAGGCGAGGAAATGGATTGGAGGCGGTTTCATCTGGCTAGGCGACCACATTGCGGAAGTCGCCTCTAATGCGCGTAATGTGTCTGAAGTTTTCTTCTTATGGTTATGTGATGGATCAACGCAGTTATTTCATTGGGGCACAACTGCAGACGCCTCGCTGCGATATTTTTTTTGCACTGTGTCTGTGGGTCTAAGCTCTCTGATCTCCAGGGCGGGCGGCTGTTGCTGCCTCTCGGCTGTGTGGTGGCGCCCAGTGGCGCCCACCACTCACCCCTAACCCCGTGTCACGTGTACCCACGTGTCGCGCCGCATACCACCGGTACGGCGGCCGGTGAGGCACCGCCTCTTACCGCCTGTGTTGTCAAGCTGCAGCTCGAATTAAGCCCAGATAACGGTGGAGTGTGTATGACACATGTTGCGCCAGCACTTCCTGAACTTTTCGGGTACGTCTGTTCTGGGAATAACAGAGTAAATCTTCCTCAATGCGCGAAGCTCCGTGAGAGTTGCCACGCCAGCCGTTTGTTCACTCCACGCGTCGTGTGCATAAGCGTTATAAATAACGCGATTTGTTTGTAATGCCTTGTTTCGTAGTCGCTGCCTTCGTATTCTTCCGGAATGATTACTTAGGATGTCCGATTGGCACGGATCTATCGCGCTAGACTGGCTTCTCAAGACGCCTCAAGAAATGCACCTGACATTAATATTTAGTTTAAGTCCCTCCACCGGGCCATGAGGGCTAATTTTTGCAACACAGGTTGAATAATTTTACTGATTTTACAACAGCTCATCCTGACCTAGGGTGTGGCCGCCTAAAATTGTTGGAAGCGATCACATAAGATGATCGCTTCTCGGGCCTCCAATGCTTTAGTGGGATGTTATCGGATGCGAAGACTATTGTGGTGTTACGTAATTATCTTTGACCTAAAGTATTACTTTGTCTTGGCCGCAGGTACTGCGCATTGGTTAGACGGGAATGCCATTTTACGCCCAAAAGGTCCGTACTCTGTAACCCCGTAGTGGACGTCTATTGCTTTTTCTGTAACCATTTTCTCTCACTTTATCCTTTTTTACAAATGTGCAGAAGGTAAACTCATAGATCTGTGTATCTTGTATGCAGATGTTTCTAGTGAGCTCGATTACCGCTGGTAAGATGGTCATCGTCATTGTTAATAGCAAAATTACAAATGCTCACGGGTAAATCATGCCCAGCTATCACTGCCTGGATCTGAAATAATTTGGCTTCACCTACTAGGAACAAAAGTAGCTAGTTCGGGCGTTTTGAATTCATTAATATCTAATTTATTGGCGCCAAATGTTTTTTTTTTTTCAAATTTAGAGTGAACGCTTTTGATGCATAGATTGACTGATGAAGCTTGTGCATTTCTACCTTACCTGTGCAAGGCCGTCAATGTGCAATGTGCAGGTCCTGGCCTCTGCCGTCCGATGCGCCGGATAACGAATGCGTCACGTAGGGGCCGCCCTCTTCGCGAGTATAGATGACGCCACGTCTGCCCTTACCAACCATGCATCTTATTGCTTGCTTGACCATGCAACAAAAGTTGTGTCTACTTTACTCTTTCCTGGCCTTGGTTGCGGCAATTCCAGCTTGCATTCGGTGATGATCGTAGCTAAGAAATGCTCGAAAACTATTTCGATGTTTTGAGCATTTTTTCCAACTGTCGTGGGCAGTGTTGATGCGAGGTAGCACCATTGTGGACATGTCAACTTTATGTGAAATTGTGTAGGAATTGCTCATTAGCTTACGTTTTAAGTGACTGATGGCTTCCGGTGACACTACTTTTACCTAACTTTAAAGATTCCTAATGAACATTGATTCATAATTTGATAATCATTCGAAATTCGCTCAGTTTTCTCGGGCTGCTCCTCCTTACATCAGGAGCCTTATTGGAGGGATGGCAGCCTCACAGCGCCTTCACCCCTCCCCTTCGTCTACTAATGGCTCTGTCATTTAAACAATTACCTTATCATGCAGTGCACTTTATTGGAAACATTTGAATCAAACAACTTTTTAGACGTGGGCAGAAATAGATAAATAGTCACGGACAAATATTGTTGGACTCGCCGTGAATTGGGCGATCGGACTCGACGCCCTGTCCTGCGCTCGCCTCTGCTGAGCGAGTGACCTCGCTCGACTATCCATCCTTCAAACCAAAGTCGCAGGCGTCACCGGCTCCACGACTTAATAGCTACCGATACATCAGCTCGACGCGGCTGACCTCAGTGCTCACACGCGCAACATATGTAATGGTACCGTCACGCACACTCGATCATTCCACGCGCACTGCACTGTGATCGTAATACCTATGCACCTAACAGCTGACACTATACATGCAGCACTCCCTCAAGCTTTCAAGCGCAACATCATACATTACGGTGGTCGCTCCAGCTTCGTATTGGCTGTAAACGGTGCCACTCTTTGGTCAGTTAGCATGTTTGTGCGAATATGTGCTCATCATGTCACGATAAAGGTGGGTGGTGAACTTACTGCAGCCTCGTGCTGCTTCTCGTCTTATGCTACAACTGCTTGGAAATATTATATGAAAACGGAAACACATCCTATTCACATCAAAATCGTCAGTCAGGCCCCAGATCACTCAGTCACGACATGCAGCTATGCTCGAGTCTCCTGTTGACTGACCACATCGGCGGTCGCTCCTTGCCATCACTTGCTCCTCGGGAGCGCACCGCCGGACCGTGACGTCACGAGCACGGATGACGTCACCGGAGTGAGACGGATGGAGCGGCGCACCGCGACGGGCAGGTGGTCCACTTCCGGCGGCGTTGTGACGTCACTCACACACACACCGGTCGGAGGTTCGTCACCGTGTCACCGAGTGTTCACTGACGGCCGGACTGAGCGACACGCAGACCAGACCAGACCAGACTCGATCATACCTGACCAGACCGGATCAGATCACGCCAGACTTAACCAGACATGTTCAGACCAGGCTGGACCAGACCATGCCATACCGGACCAGGCCCAGACCAGATCAGATCGAACAAGGCCCAGGCCAGACTAGACCAGACCCGACCCAGATCAGACCCGGAGCAGACCAGACCCGACCCGACCCGACCCGACCAGACCCAGATCAGACCCGACCAGACCCGAGCCGACCCGACCAGACCAGGCGGCAGCAGACCGGGGTCCGTGCCGCTCACCGTGCTGCCAGCGCGGCCAGGAGGCCGGCGGCGAGGGTCAGGGCGGCGGCGGCGGCGCCTCCGGCCGCCGACTCCTGGCGCTGCGCCTGCGCCAGGTCGTCGATGGCGTTGTTGGCCAGCCAGACGGAGGTGGTGGTGTCCGGGTGGAACCAGCTCTGGTAGGGCGTGGTGGTGGCGCCGGGCCGGGCCACCGGCGCGGCGGTCGGACCGGGCCGCGGCCAGCGCCGCTCCTGCTCCTCGGTGGCGCGGTGCTCGGGCCGCAGCTCCGGCTCCGGCTCCGGCTGCGGCTGCGGCTCCGGACGGCGGCCATAGTCGTCCACCCGGGTCTGACGGGGCCCGGCGCAGTGCCGAGGACTGAACCTGGCGGGTCACACGGATGAACGTTACGGAAAATACTCGGCGGCGTCACGGAATGTGGATGCAACAGTCATGGCTAGGGTCACGGGATACATTATTGGTGTAACGCTGGGTACCTCTGGAGTCACTGTGACTGTGGGTACGACTGGCGGGTCACGGGTAGCTGGAACCACGGCAGCTATTACTGGGGTCACGAGAGGTACTCTGGTGGTCTTGGTCGGTAGACCGACCGCTGTGTGGAGTGCTGCGGCACCTTAGCTTATCGGCAGAGAAGTAAGGACTTTAAGAAATTATTTGCAGCTTCCCCGCGTCCATTGTTATCCAGGCTTCTAATTTCTCCTAACCTAATGTCACCTCTCCTTTCCTCATAGCAAAGACTTTTACTTATAATGAGAGTTTTCTGCGTCGTTAGCAAGATCAATCTCAATGGCTGGCTGATAAGACTAAAAAAGTGTTTTGGGGGGTCACGTTCTTTTGTGAGAATGCTTTGCATCTAAACGATAAGGCACGAAGGCAGTGCCTTTTACCAAGCTAGGTATTGTATAATGAGGACTTTCTAATGCTACAAACAATGGATCATCTGCGCATCGATGCATATTGTTTGTCTTATTGGCTGATCTCACGGCATTGGTTATGAAATCGACCAGCAACGCAGGCGATTGCACAACCATTCATTCCTATATGCCGCCATGCGTAACTTATTCCCCAAAGGAACCAAGGGAATCGTTGCAGAGGTGAATGCGATATAAGCGATGAGTCTGGTAACGCGGCTGCCGAGCCGGGAACTCACACATAGTTGTGGCACTTCTCGTCGAAGACGTGCAGGCCGTTGTCGAGGAATTCTCTGACGAACTCCTGCACGGAGGAGTCGCGAGGCGAGCTGTCGCACGAGCCCTGCTCGGCCATACAGTCGCGGAACTTGCGGTGCAGGCTGCGGGAGGAGGGCGGTGTGGTCACCCAAACTGCAAACATCATACGACAAACAAAACCTCACACGACAAACACGTACGCCGGTCTTTTACCCGTCAACAATCCGAGCCACTCCCATTCTTTAGCTTCGGCAGCTGGCGAAAGCTTTTATTTCGGTCATATCCAAGAAAGTAGTCAGCCGGGGCTAATTTGGCATCCGCCGTCCTTTCGACTACCGTGGAAAAGCCTGTGACAGTCATTGGCGTGTCGGCACTCACGGTAAAGCCTTTGATGATTCCAGACCCGCGCAGTGATGCGGCAGTAATGGGGGACTGCGCTGTGAATTACGCTGAGCGCTCGATGTTAACCGCTGCGATTACACGAACAGCGAAACGCAGGCAGTTACCATTATTTCGTGCCAGCGATGACCTTGGCTGACAAAATCCAGCCAGGTGTCCTACTCATTTCCGGACGGTCTGCCCTTGGCCCCCGGTGTGTTGGTGACTGCGAGAGAGCGTGCATACGGCATACGTCATGGTTGGGTCGTGAGAATAAGGTGTTTCTGAGGTTTGCGAGGGTACCGCCCCGAAGAAACCGTTATGTCATGCAGCGATTGTATCCATCCACTCAGCAGAGCTCTGCATAAACCAGAGTGTTTTGCTGCACATGGGGGAATCTAAGTGACGACTGACGTGTGTTTGTTGTATGATATTGCGCAAGAGAATGGTAGGAGTCTAATGTCTTTAGCCCAGCTACTAGGCGCACTGTCAAGACGATGGTTTTTGCGGAATCCCTTCAAGTAACTTCAATTGTTGGCACCTTCTCGTCGCAACGCCCAATCTTGGCCGCGAAAAGTGACGAGGCTAACACTCAGCCGGCTCGTTTTGAAGTTTTGAACTGTCACGGGAGGCGAATGCAATAGGTTCTGTGCCTATGAATTGGAACTAATGGCAATTCAGAATGGTTTCTGCAGCTAGTTAGTGACAGGGCTGAGGAGCGAACAAGCTTATAACAATTACTTACTGTCTCAGATTACGCTATGCATAATCATATCGCAAAGTTATGGAGTAGCGTCTGCGGTCATGAAACGTGACACCTTTTTCGAGCCAGCGGCGCCTTTCGGAGCACCGGGCTAATTACCGACGCTGCGACTCGGCGGGGTCACGCCCGCCGGCTATCCGGGCCGGCTCGAGGTCAGGTGAGCACAGACGTTACGGCCAGCGGGGCGGGCCGACCCCGGGCCCCGCCGGCACTCCGAAATGACTGAGGGCCGCAGGGCCAGCTGCCGAGCCACGTCGACGGCAGCGGTCGGTCAGTGCATGTCATCGCCATCAGTAGCCGCTGACAGGCGCAAATTGAGTCGGTTGTACCGCCGCCGGGAGGGGAGCGGCGAGCGGCCCTGCCTAGCTCGGAGCGGGCCGGCGGAGGGCGGCCGCGCGCGCTCCAGTAACGGTTGTCGCCGGCTGGAGCCGCCGAGCCGAACGGTCACGGCGGTCAGCAGTCACAGTCAGCAGTCACAGTCGCAGTCACAGTCACCGTCACAGGCGCGGGCCCTGGCAGTGATAACGGCCGCGGTGACGGCTGCTCCGGAGGTATGCGGGGTCGACGCTCGACAGTCAACCCCAAAATCAGAAAGCAGAAACTGTTTTGACTCGTTTCGTGCCGCTGTTCTGAAGCCGTCGCCACTGTTTGGAATAGCTGCTCAGTCAGCTTTACCCGACAGGGAAACGTGCTACTTTTTGAACATTTTACATCATTGTTGGTGCGACTAGTCGTGGTCAGATGACGAGTGACGACCGTCGGTGACTTACCAGCAGATCTGTTCGTCGGAGCCGGTGCCGTCGGTCACAGCGCGCGCCATGTTGGTGTAGTAGGTGCCGCACCGGGACGGCTCCATCGTCATCTGCTTGATACACGGCGCGTGCCGCAGATAGGCTGCAGGGACGGGAAAACGCGATCGTCAGTGAATAAACGACTCACTAGAAACGAACGAACATTGGGACGAACCAATAGCCCAGCTTGTCGTGAATTGTAGACATATCGTCGCTGGTCGTCAACTTAACCCTCGCCCATGTAGGGGGGGGGTTGGTGCAACCCCCCCCCCCCCTGAGGTTTTTCGGAAATAGTGCAAAAACGGCGGCGCGCAGCGCCGCCAAATTTTGGGTACCTTATGGGGCAAACCTTGCGCATCTTTTGATAAAAAAAATTTGACCGGGTCATGTCAGGTCACGGAGTTATGACGTCACAAAGGGAACAGCCTCCGGCCGGATTTTCACAAACTGAGTGCCAACGCCCGAGGTTTCCTGCCGATGGTACGGACATCGGTTGATGGATCGTGATGAAACTTCCCATGCATGTTGGGGCAAGTATTGGCTATCATATGGTATAAGAAACTTGACCGGGTCAGGTCAGGTCACGGAGCTATGACGTCACAAGAGGAACAGCGTCCGGTACTATTTTTGAAAAGCGCCCGAACCACTATTTTGCTAATTCTTGTCACCTCAATGGGAATATGCAGCAATATTAGCTTCTATAGGGAGCAAATGGACCTCCCAAATCCAAAAATACAATCAGATTTCAAAAATTTAAATTTTGATTTTTCGAATTTCTGCCGCCGACTGTGACCTTGCCGACTTCCGGCGCTCCCAACGCGCCATTTTTAGAGCTAGGGAAACGAAATACATACCAAACGATAGAGAATTGATCAAGGAACACGATAGTGAAGGTTTCAAGTCGATATCTCCCACCGTTTTGCCGCAATCGCCGCGGAAAGTTGAAAAAAGTCTATTTTTCCGAAAATTTGACCTTTGACCGGTCAAAAGTAGGTCAAATGTTGACCTAGGACCAAAAAATATACCACCAATCGCGAGATCTCGTTGAGAGCAATCCGTTGGTTTTTTCCGCTAAGCTCTACGACGCTCCGTTTTCAAACGCCAAGGGGGGGGGTCGCACCAACCCCCCCCCCCTGCATGGGCGAAGGTGGCAGATCGCCGTTTACGGGCGAGGGTTAAATATAATCTCAGTGTTGGCAAGGTCGAGACGCGGATTTCTGCCATCGGCAGCGCGGGCCGCGATGTGAGCCCCTCCCTCTGCCCTCGCCGACAGACCGCTGTCGGCAGCCTGTCGGGGCCTGCAGTGGCAGCTGGGCCGTCCTGCCGGCATTGTTCCGGCGTGCCGACCGTGGCAGCAGCGTTTCACAACTCCATAACCTTCAGCCGACCCCGCCCCAGCACCCCACCACCGGAGACCCTTACCAGTCCCAGCGGCTTCATTCTACAGTAGTATTAGAATTAAGAATAGTGCGAATGTGTCCATAACCCTCATTAGTTCACCTAGTTGTTCGTTGTGACTTGGTTCAGTTTCAGTTCTCAGCTAATTATATAGATTGGCAAAGGAATGGATCTGAAGAATGGTAAGCAATACTGCTGTCCACGTAGGCAGAAACTTGGTTTAAAATGAAGATTGTCTTAACCCGGAAGGGCGCATTTTATTATACACCGACAAACCCCAGAACCCCAGAAGGTACATTTTACTATGCATCGCGACAAAAGACTGTGGTTTTTCATCTCGATTTTTTCATCGCTAATGGGTGTTAACTAAAAATTGAGATAAAGTTTAGCAGGCTGTATCTTCGGTAAAAATGTACCGATTTAAACAAACGAGGCATTGTTGTAATGCATACTGCATCTGCTGCAAGCCCTAGAGCGTCAACAGATTTGCCTGATCCCCATAGGTCATTTTTGGACATTTCCTTGGAAGTGTTGTCACAAGCTCTGGCACCAGTGGACCGTGATGTTGGCCAGTTGATGGTGGTAATGAGCAACCAGTTGATATTTTGTATGAAATCGAAAGACACAAACATACGTTATAACCTTAGGCAAATCACATTAGATACTCATTTGTTAAATTTCAGGCGTGGAAAATGGGTTATCGGGTCTCGTTCCAATGGAAATTTTTACATCGGCCGGGGCCCTCAAGGCACCCCTTGGTTAGTGTGCTGGCGCGAGGTCGGACCAGAAAATCACCTTGTGGTTACATATGTTGTTCTGCATGAACCTCTAGTGCTTAATAATACACTTGGCTCAAAAAGTATCATATTGTAAAGGACCAGTCTGGAAGAATAAAGCCGAACTGATGATATTCTCTGAAATAACACATACACCACGGCATCCAGCGTTAGCTTGCATGCTGACACTTAAATGGACGTTAGCCCTTGTATCATCGATCACATCACAACAGAACACTCCATTGTCTAGTCAATTGTCGCCCTTTAACTAAAAACATGATTTTTCTACCTTAAATAGTTAAACTTTTTTCTGCATTTTTTGTCCCTTTTTTGACCATAGCATATTTACTTCTCTGACCTTATGTTGTTCCCAGTCGCTTCGAGAAATCATTTGCGCCGGTTGTAACTCAGCCTAGTCTCAGGTGTGATATATCTTCTTCGCTTAGGCACAGTTAATGCCTTACTGATCAGCAGCATTGCGCCGTGAGGTGTCAAAAAGCCCCTCCACGTGCATTTTCGGGGCCCCGACCCTTCCTCAGGTCAATATCTTCACAATTACACCACTTCAGCTTTTTGGACTCCCACACCCTCTAGAACTTTCGTCCCACTGTACGGTATGTAACTAAATTTGACATTTTAAGTTTTCATTTGGCATTTGTACGTGCCAAACTCTCCCATTGACGTGCTATTTTGGGTAAGCCTGCCAATGGGCTTTTGGTAGTCCTTGTTTAAAACGACCTCCAACGCCACTGTTTTCATTACATCCGTGAAATTTTATGCTCGGCAATGATAAAAACGTCCCTTTTATCTCTATGCTAAGTTGCATCGTAATAGCTTGCTTCACTTTTGATATGCAGCCATTCAAAGTTTGTGTCAATTTTTAGTGAACACCCTATATGTGGAAATCAACATGGCCTTATTATACACCTCAAAGTATACATATTTAGATGGTCTATTTGAAATGGAAGTTACATGCTGTTGAAGCTCACTTTTAAGTTTTAACTACTCGTATCTTTGTGTTGTGATGCTTTGCAATTAAGCCACTGAATGCGAAATGCAGTGACTCCTACGGTATTTTATACGTGTCGCCACCACGCTTAAGAGGATTTTATGGTTAGAACAATTGTCTCTGTGTAAAGTTGCGAGGCTTAATTGCTTCTCATTAGCCCAAAGTAAGTCGTGGTGAGTCATAAAGAGGTGGCATTGTTTGAAGTTATATCTTGTAACCCAAAATAGCCCGCTAAAGTACACCCAATTCAAAACTCCCGGACTCAAAAGCGCAAGTTGTGTCGGCCGCTCGAATTGCGCTCATCAGAACAAATGGGAGCCGCAGGGTGGTGCTGCCAACTGGAGTTAGTCAGGCTCCAGCCCCCAAGCGCGGTCGCAACCGGTGGTCATAACGGCTGGAGGCGCAAGGTCTCGGTTACCTAACTGCATGCTTGTTGACGTGCTTTATAGCATTCTTTACCAGCGCTACCGCTTACGGATATGCATTTCTGAAGTTAAAACTGGTAGGTAATTTTACGAGCATCTCAGCTGCCCTCACTATTTCATACCCTTTTGTGAAAACGGTTGATTTCGAACATGCTAATAAACATGGTGACCGGTGTCTATGTAGTCCGCCACGTCTGCCCGCAATGCATGTAGGTAGATATTTCATATCCCTAGGGACTGACCTTCGCTGTACTGCGGCTCCTGGCACATTCGGAACACGTTACGCACGGCCGTTTCCACCGCGCCGTTGAAGGCATCCTTCTGCTCACTGGTGTACTTCTTTGATACGTAATTGTTGATGCAGTCAACAAATACGCGCCATTTCCTGAAACATAAGTCAAACAGGTAAAGTAGTCGATCAAAGTAGTCGTCAAAATAGGAAGGTAAGTGTGCTTCTGACGTAAAAATTGCTTGGACAATTTGAAAAGTGTCAAGCATTTACCTAAAAACATTAAGTTGATAATAAACCACAAGCTGAATAAGTTTTTCAGCATCGATACCTCGAGGGCCGTACTTCGATAGGTTTGCAATGTGATGAGATACAATGAGGGCCATTCGATCTGGAAAGCACTTGAGCATATCGCGACTGCCCGTCTGTTTGTAAGTACATATGTGGGTATCAATCCAGAGTCCCCTCCCGACCACATGGCGGCGTACTCACTCGCATACGGTTCTGAGCTCCTCCCGAGTGGACGGCACCACCAGGTGGGTCTCGCTCAGCAGCGGCATCGCCAGCTGGATACACTTGTTCATCACCTCCTCGGCGCGGCCCGCTCGAACCGCCGCCAGCGCTGTCAACGGGCGAGGAGGGACGGGGCCGGTTAGTGAGAGCGGCTGCAGAGTGGCGAATTGTAACTCAATCAGGGACGGTCTAAAACAGAGGCCGCTGAACAGCTGGCCGGATGGTGTCGGTCGGAGAGAGCGGCTGCAGAACGGTCAGTGGGGGACGGGTCGGTCAAAATCAGCAGCCGTCGATTTGAATGGGGAGACTATAGATTATAGAGCTAGTCAGGTGGAGCATTCGCTGAGCAGTGGGCTAAGGTGCCGCGCGCCTGGGCTGATATACCGTGCCGGCCGGCAGGGGTGTGCGCCGGTACAGCTTACGTTTCAGGCGGCAGAGCCGCGGCGTTCCACTCGATCGCGGTTTCGAGCAATGACGGCGAGCGCCGCTCCTGATCGGTACTTTAGCATTGCTGCTACTGTAGTAGTAGGTGTTGAATCTATGCCGTCTAATGTATTTGCTTCAGCCCTTCTAAGTTCTAAGGCTGAAAGCTATCAAACGACACGACGAGCATATTATGAACGATGGACGCATCGAAATGCCTTTCATTTCAACTTTCAATCAAAATATGAGTTTTACCTACATAATCGCATATATTATATTTATATGGGTCAGTGTTTTTATCCCTCACGATTTTCATCGCAGTCGTCACGCCTGGTGTTTGACGAATAGACAGCGATATCATCACAGTTCCCCGACCATGCTACAGTACCGTAAATAGCCTCCACAGACAAAAGTACCTATTGTTATTTTTATCACCGAGGAACGGCTTCATAGTGACCACTGTTTCACTGCGCAGACGGAAACGACTGTCAAGTGTGTGTTGAATGATGGCACAGTATAGGGTAGGGTGGGGTAATTTGAACATGTGGGGCAATTTGAACATAGTGTGAATAACTCAAAATTACGGAAAATCCATAAGTGGCATGACAATAAGACCAATGAGAGAAATTATCGTAACTAAAAGGGCTATCATATGAATGGGGTTTAAAGTTTCAGGGAATGAAGATGTTCACGCACAGTGTAAAAAATCAATTTCGCAAGGAAAAACGCCTAACAACACGTCATTGCAACTTCATTGCAGCGCAAAATATTGCATTGCTAGCGCCTAATACGCAACGGCTTTTGTTGTATAATGACCTAATCAGTGCCTTCAATCCAAGAAATTTGCTTTTGAACCCTGTTTTTTAAAATGGCAAAATAACTTTTGGCGTGGGGTAATTTGAACATAGTGTGAGAATTTCAATGAAGACAGGGATATCTCCGAAAAAAAACAACGCTCCCAGTTTTTTTTTGCCAATATTTTCGAACCAAAGCAGTAGCAGATAAGTGATGCCAGTTTAAGAAAATTTACGTCTAGTATCCGTCTAGTGTCCGGCATTTTCGTTGATTTTCCGTCCAAAATGTTAAAGTCAACTATATGTCCAAATATGTTCGAATATTATGCAGCTATCAACACTCAAAACCGTCATTTATATCGCTTATCATGTAATTTTACCAGCCGAAAAGTGTTCATTATATTGAGAGCTTAACAAGCTTTCCATTCGCCAATCAATGCTATGCACCATTACTTTATAAAAAGCGCTGAAGTGTAGCAAGCCATCGTCCAATGTTGTCCAGTCTGCTACCTTTGTCCAACCAATTCCGAATTGGACATTGGACAAAATCAGAACTCCAAATGTCCAGGTTTCGATTGGCACCACTTTAACAGATGTAGTAAGGTTGGGAGAGTTTTTATCGAACAAAAATGATAGACGTTCTGTTAATTGAAGAGGGGCGAATTCTGTTAACTGACCGGTGTCCAGCGTGCAGATATTAATACTCTGCAACTGTTATTTTTGCTGTTGTGTTGATTATTCAAGTGAAGGTATGTCTACAATTGTTCTGCCTATTTGTTTATGGGTCACACAACATCGGTGCTGGCGAGACTATCGTTTTTATGACAGGTAAAGGCAGTGTGTTCAAATTACCCCACGGTGGGGCAATTTGAACACACCGTGACTTGGTGGAGAAGTGAGGCTATGCTATTCAAGGTATGCTCGGCTCGTCCAAAAATGAGGCTTGCATGGTGAAAGCAAGTGACACTTGCGCTACTGAAGCAGTTTTTCTTCATCCAGGGTTGAACTGGAATTTGGTACAACGGAGAAGACGTAAAAATATGTTCAAATTACCCCACACTACCCTATGCTGTGAATGTGGTGCACAGCGACTGCGAGTTGCGTAAAGAAATATGTTGAACTTGATCAATGATCACCACTGCCTTGTTCAATGCTTGAAGTGGTGCTCTGCTGCCTCGCCCCCCCCCCCCCTCACCTTCCCGCACAGTATATGGAATACTGACTGGAAGTATAGCGCTCGTCCAACAGGTCGTCCTCTTCTCTGTCCCAATTTACGTTCGTTTCTTTCAATCGGTGCCAATATCATCGGCACGCGCTTCTCACATGGATGCGCTCAGCGCGCGCTGACCGCAAACGCGCGTGCAAAAATTCGCGCCAAATCCGGGGATGGGGCTAACCGGGTCAGCGGTGTGCGCGAGCGCGTCCTCCGTGACGCTCGCGCTGCCCACGTACTACCGCGGTACTATCGGCCCACCACTGCGCATCGCTCAGTCACCGCGGCGCGGTGGGGAGAGCGCCCGTCGGCACGCTGGCTTCCGGTGCGCCACACCCCGGGCCGAGCCCCCCTCCCCTCTCTCCCCTGCGGGTGCCACCCCCCGGACTGTGGCGCGGGGCGCCGCCGGACGCCGGGCGGATACCGCCGGCCCTTTGAACCTACCACGTGCTGTGGGACCTCTCCCAACGCTCGGAAAGTGTATGGATGGTAGAACATTGCTGTCAGGATAACGCCCCCGCCGGTGACACCGCGGGAGGGGCTGGGCGGCCCCTGTCGATATGCAAAGCACTGATTCGGGTCTGAATGCCAGAATAGAGAGGGACTGGCACATCCCGGACGCTGCTGCTGTGTAGCACTGTTCGCCGTTTGACGCACTGTTGCGTCATGGTAATGCCAAAAGATTTTGTTTTGTGTGCCGTCATCCGTGATAACGTAATGGGGAATGATTTGTCGTTTAGTTCGTATCAACTATCGCAGTCAACATGAGGAAGAACACGCTTTAGACGGCAGGGTGTACTTTTTGTGCAGTTCCGCGGTCAGAATATTGCTGAGCAGAGCAAACATGTCGTGCAGATAATTGCGCGCTGTTCGGCAGCCCCCGGGCGAAGCGGTGCAGCGGTGGCGTGGTGACGCGATAATCAGAAAAGTTTGATATGGGATCGCTTTCGGCGTGCCGTCAGCTCTGTCAGGTCTAGTCCAATTAGTGACAGCACAGCATCAGTCATGTCTGAGGGCTGCCAACCTTATTCAAACATGACCGTCTGCATTTGTTATCATTACCGTGTATCCTGATTCCTGCATGACCGTTGTTGACTTTTCTAAATGCCTATTGGACTATGGATGTATGTATAGTGGCATGCCAACACCTTGGCTGATGAATAACCAGCGTGGCTGAGAGGCACATATTCTGCATAGTGCTTAGCTGACCTATCAGAATAACTAGTTGGTATGCGTTGTAAGTAAATAAATATGTCCAATATTAACCCGCGCGGGGCTGGGGTCTCCAGCCGAACGCGCGGGGCTGGGGGGGGGGGTAAATTTAACCCCCCCCCCCTGTTATCTCCCGAACTAATGGTCCGATCTGGAAAATTCAAACGCCAATCGAAAGATCTCATCACGAACAACTAAAAACATGTACTTAATTTTAAGTTTGAGGTCAAGGTCAAGGTCAGGTCAAGGGTACAAATTGCAAGTTCCTACAGTATCGGCCTTGCACCGTAGTTGCCGAAGAATGGAGTCATGGACTGAGACTGATCGCCCAAAACGTGTTCTTAGGCTACCAAGACAATATTCGTTGCATACAATATCATTCAGAGGTCAAGGTCAAGGTCAGGTCAGGTCAGGTCATGTCACCAAAAACAAAATATAGAAAAGGGCATGTGCGACACATGTTTTATGGGTCATTTTACTCATAGAATTCAATAGGCACACTCAATAAGTGATAACTGATATGGACCACCTCTGGATGAATTTCAGGTCGAGGTCAGGTCAAGGTCAGGTCAAGTGAGGTCAAATTTTGAAGTTGGTTATTAAGGCCTAAAAAGGTGTCTATCTGATGCAGTTTTTCACGGCGAATCGAATGGTGCTACTTTTGTTTCCGTACGAGGTCTAGAACTTCCAAAAAAGTCATTTTTCAATTTTTGTGTGTGTCGTGACGTCATACAATTTTGAATAACTCCCACATTTTTGAACCGATTCTTGTAAAACTTGGTATGTAGGTGCACATCAGTCCCACGCACAAGGGGGAAAAGCTAAAAAAATTGAGCGGGCCCCATTATGAAGGAATAGGCGAAACGATGGTATTTTACAATGCCTTTAGCGTCACACTACAGCAAATATCGTATCCAAATAAGGTATCAATGGCAAGAGAGAGCAACAAGGTTTCTTCTCGAACACTCGCCGTGATAATTTATATCGGTGTTTTTGGAAAGAAAATGCCCTAAAGACGCTCAACTTTTTGAGCGCCACTTGTCGTTCGGGACCGCGATACTCAATAAATTGAGCGCCACGACAGACGACAGTCAGCTGGCGCTCAAAAAATTGAGTGCCGGCCAGCATCTACACTCAATTTTTTGAGCGTTCTCCGTGACAGGTGAAGCCGGTACTGGCTGCCATTTTTGATGTTATGTTCGTTGAAATACGTTAAACTGAGTTGAAACAGAAATGCAGGAAGTTGAATGCTACGTGGTACCTAAACTTTTCACAAACCCATGGCATCATGTCACATTTTCCACTAGTAGTTTTATCGGTCTTTCGGATTCGGCACACCTCAAATAATTATACAAGGCTTGAATAATCCGTATGAATACTGTAATTGATATTCTCTGACTGTACTGGGAGAAGGGAATACGTGAATACAGAGATATCCACCCACCCTTGAATATTGGAGAATTATAGCAGGAAAAACTGTATTGCCACGGTTACAACTTACAAGGCCATCGGCCGCAAACAAACAAAAATATTATACAATGTGGGTTAGATACACAAACATCATCACGTGTGGAACACAGAGACGAGCAAAACAACATCACATTATCGCATGCCAGCCCGACCACATTGGAACCGGGTCCGGGTGACCTGCGACCGGAACCTGCGTCTTGCCAGCATACATCACAAAAGCAGGAGGCAGTGTCGTACTGCTTTGATCCAAAATATGCCATATATCAAATGATATAAACGACCTAAGCTCGGACTAAGCTTATCATTATCAAATCCTTAACATGTAAAAGACGAATGGAAACATCGAGTCTCAGACCAGCAGTAGCAACGATCACAGTAGCAACATCACAAAGAACACGCGGCATTATCAGACAGCCGTTTTGTTATCGGGCTACAGGCGGCGACGGCGTGGTTGCAGACCAGCTGCGAGGTAGCGGCGTGCGGGCAAAAGGCGCGGGCACACCTCCATGTGGCCGTGCGGGCAGTGCGCGGTCGGCGTCGCATAGTGGGCGGCATCGGGCTGTCCCGGGCCGTCGAAGCCGCACAGGTTGTCGGCGCATGTGGGCGCGCGCGGTCACCACGGCCAGCTGCTCACCGCCAGCACAGACTGCGCAGCGTCGCCGCTCCGCCGGCCAGAACACGCAGACAACCCTTCTTGCAGTCGCACAACACGTCGCCAAACTCATTCACCTGCTCCACCATGTTGTTGATGTCACCGAGTCGTTCGAGTTGTGGCTCGTGCCGTCGAGCATGACCTGCCCGATCGGACACGGGTCAGCGGCTTCTGCTCCAGCGAAGTCTTCATCTTAGTGACGTCTTGCTGATCTCCACAAAGGCTGAGCAGATGACCTTACCCACAGAGACGGCCGACGTCCTCGCCAGCGACCGCTCGGTTGTGCAGACCTGCCAGAAAAAGAAAAGCTGTTTGGTGATCTCAAACGATTTTTTTCTTTATGCAGTGGAACAAAACGGAAAATATGTCATACAACAGGAACTAAAAAAAGATGCAGCCTAGGTCGTCTAAGAAATGGGTGCAACATTGATAAAATTCTTCATTGAATGAATTCTGCAAATGCTTTTGATAAAATGTGTGGTGATTATAAGGAGACCACTTTACTATAAAATTGCTCAGGATTCCCTATCTGGACCTGTCAAAAAATCCTGACTGCACACCAACAATGAGCATTAAATCCAAAACCTCTACCAGGTACCTAGGGATAATTTAAAGGGACCCTCCCACCCTCAAAAAAGTTTATGAATTGGCATGAAAGTGATGTCGCTCGGTTCAGAAAGAGCGAAAACGAATATCTATCAAATTTCACCGAAAAATATTCACTGGTTTTCAAGATATTAGACTTTTACTTTTGTTTACTTATTTGGGATCTCCGCTGTTTCTAGCGACTTTATTTTATAAGTGCGGCGTTTGCGGCAGATGTTGCGCGCAAATAGCATATACCACCGCGTGCTACAAAACGTTTTAGTCAAACATTTAAAAATCGTTAGATATTTGCGCTGACGTCACACATTCAGAGGGGTATTCCTAAGCATTAGCCCCTCTGAATCAAAATGCAAATCGAGGAAAACGTGAATTGATTGACGTTTACGTGTTTCCAAATTTAAAATCACAGCATATTCAAACTTTTCAGTGTACCTTTTAACATCTAAGTACAACTAAAACGATAAAAACTTACCCTCAACACAAGGACGACAACAACCACGCGACCGGAGACGTCGCGACGAAATAAACAAACGGCGCCGCCAAATCAAAATATTCTCCGATAAGGGTAATGTGAAATTGAATCGCAATCATTTCGGGTAGTATGAAAAATGCTCTTTCCAACAGAACCCTAGTAAAAAACGTGAATGGACAAAAAATAACTTTTATTTCGACATAAATATTGACCTGTTTTTAAGTCATCCTGGTATGCCGTAAGATTTCGACCTATAAATTGGTGTTCCCCCAATCATTGAAGCTTGAGCAGTGAAAAATATGAAAGCCTAATCTGTTTTGCATCATTAGTGATTCTCCTAGGGTGTTGCCATTTCTCCCTAGGTGTTGCGAGTTGCTTTTGCAAAACGTGTTCCTGAAACGGCTCAATTTTTTGAGCCCTCAGCATTACGCCTATGGGAGCCTCTGACGTCACACGCTCAATATTTTGAGCGCTCAATAATTTGAGCTTTTCCCCCTTGTGCGTGGGACTGACATAGACCACTTCTCTGACATATATTCCGGTTTTTTCGATACACTCAAAATTTTGGATTTTATAGCTATTTTCAAAAAAAAAATCAGTTTTTTGAAAAATTTGGGCCAAAATCCAAAATTTTCAAAAAACCGAGATAGCCATTTGATAGACAAAGTAAAATTACGTGTATCCTTTTTGATACGTCTTGATTCCTTTAAAAATGAAGATGTTAGCGGCGTTTGAACTTTTGCCGTTTTTGAGGCGAAAATGGCGAACATGACGTCACTAAAACGTCAATTTCTCAAAAATTTTCCGACGGATTTCGCTCAAATTTTCAGGGAACGTGTCAAATTGATGTAAGAAAAGGTACTGAAAGTTTGGCGGCGCTGCGCGCCGCCGTTTTTGAGATATTGCAAAAATTCGCGAGGGGGGTAAAATTTACCCCCCCAGCCCCGCGCGGGTTCATGTGCACGCATGAGGAGAAGGTAGTAGACAATCATGCAGGGACGCTTTGACCTTCGCCCTTGCGATATACGGGTTGTGAGGCAAAGATAAAACTTCTAGGAGAGTGAAGTCTAGGTGCATTGCACATGAATCAGTGCATCATTGCAGAGAACGAGTGCGTCTTCGTCGATGTATTCGGCCATTCTGTGTGCTCAGTAGTTGGGCCACTGGCATTCAGAAGCGTAACAGCAGAACTAGGCTATGAGGTAGGGTTAATGCCTTATGATCCAGCTCATGAGATTATCCTATACTCCTGGTGTTACATGCTCCCATATAATGGGATACAAATGACGCGACAAAGTACCAGCCAGACTCAAAGCCGAAAGGTGAAATGCCAAGTGAAAATGCCATTTTGATTGGCTTTGTCATTTTCACTTTGAAACCACGGTAATGCAATCATCTTAAGCTGCACAGATAATCCAGAAAGCAGGCTACCTCACGGTTCTACGCAGCCCGTGACGCTCGGCAGCGTTACGCTGGGCGCGTGACCACTGACCTGGCCGTGACTCGGCAGGACAGAGCTGTTTCGGTGCCTGTCGCCACCCCTTCCGGCGGTGGGCCGCGCCGCTGTGACCTTGGTGCTGCCTGAGAGCTCCGGAGGAAGTCGGGGCGCCCCGCCCATCCCCTCGGTGACCATCCTCCGGCACGGCCGCCGCTGGATCCTCCGGAAACACCTGCTGCCGCGGAAACGGCAGCCCGCCGGCCACACTTCGGATATCGCCTGCGGCTGGACCGTAGCAGATTTTGAAAGATCCTATAATGGTGATTGAGCACTGGATGCATGTTATTATCCAATACATTAATTTATTATTTAGGTATTGTATAAAATGATAAATGGAAATATTGTGGCAATCAGAGATGAAGTCGAATGTCCAAATCGTAAGCCTTCGATGCCGGATATGGAGTCCTCCTCGGATCTGCCCGGTTTCAATTGGGTCCTGCTGAGTCCTGCCTGTGACGCTCGGCTCTGTGAGATCATCTTCGGCCCTGTTTACTCGCACAGTCCCGTCTTTCCTCACTCGCTCCTGTTCGACCTTCTTTAGCTCCAGCCTGCTCAGTTCGACCCTCCTCAGTATCGGTCCGTCCCGTTGGGTCGTGCCGGGTCCACCGGAGGCCACCGGCCGCCGACAGGTGTGGTGTGGCCTACCGCTCCGTGGAGCGTTTCGGACCGGCGGCGGCGCGCGACCACTTGGCCCGCGCCGGCCGGCTGAGCACGTGCTGGGCACGAGCCGCCCGTGACGGCCGCCCCCGCCCCCGCCCCCGCCCGCGCCGCCGCCACCGCAGTAATCACTCCACAGCCACGGCAAATTATCATACCGCAGGCCCGTCACCCTCGAGCGGCTGCGCCTTCAAATAAAAACTGGAGTGTGGCCGTCGCGCGCATTGGCTGCACAAATCGGCTCAAAGTGAGGCAGGGACTGGAACCGCCGGTAATGATTTGTGATTTCATAATGGAATTGGAAATTATACCAATAATACATTTGTGCTACTGGAGGGAATCATTAGCGGCTGACTTGGAGTTAATACAAGTGTTTAAATAACTTTTTCATTCAAGCCTTGCGTGCCGAATTTGAGATAGGTTTGTGATTGCATGCACAGTTTGTTCAGACGAATCGTAGCGGAAAAAAGTAGACAATCGCTAACTCAGCCCTTGCCGTCGGGTGTCAGTAAAGGATGTTCTGTCCGTCAGCCTTAGCACAGACATTGTAAAATTGACTTTTGGAAGCAATGTGGTGATGTTACTTCTCACTCCAGTTGAAACGAGTTCAATAATTTCCGCAAATGTCCTGTAATCAACAACACGAAAGACACCTGCTTTTTGTTCTTTGATAATCGCATAAAATTCATAACGGAGCCAAGTTCAGGGATGTTGTTGATGGGTCTTCAGATCAGGTGACTTCCTCTGAGTATGGGCGCCGAGGCAGTTCGTCTGATCACGTGACCCTCCCTGGCGGACGGGCGCATCGGCGGCTCGTCGGGCGCACGATGTCGTCGAGCCCACCGCTAACGATCAAGCGGGCGCACTCAAACGACAGCCAGAACAAGCGGCGTTCGACTCCACAGAGTCGCGGAATCGGGGACAGCGGCAGCGGACCGGGTGGTGCCAGCCCCGCCCCGGCTCCGCGCGCCCCGACCCCGCCTCAGTCAGCCGGAGCGCTACGTCGTTCACTGCGCCACAGCCGAAATCGACTCGGCCCTGAATACTCGAGAGAAGACAAACACAGTGATGGCGGGATTATTTGCGGGAAACGGAGGACACTTGGGCGTGCACGATGTTACGCGGTTACTGGGCAGCATGTTTGGGCATCGTAGCTGTGTAGCTAATGTTACAAATTGTCCCTGGGCTTGAGTTGTGAGGCTGTATCTTTCTAAAGCACTACGGAGAATGTATATCTTTTCCAATTGCATGCTTCGTAGGCATATGCAATTCTGTGTACACATAGCTGATCATGTACGGCAGCGCATTAGGCGCTTTCAGGGATGTGGATGATGAATATCGGTTTCTTCAGCTGATTCGGGGGAGCAAGTAAGAAGCTACCTTTACAAACGGGAAGCAAAACTTAAAACGGGTAAACGTGAAAATTTATCAGCCAACCCTCGCCCGCACATGCCATTTTCCCATCCTAGAACGCACATGGGGGGGTGGTTGCCACCCCCCCGCGCCATTTCGTTCCTGTTGGAGATAGAGCTTAGCGGTAAAGACCAAAAATATTCTTTGGGAAGAGACCAATCTAATGATACCCAGTTTTACCTTCTCAGGTCAGTCATTGACCTTCCAGGTCAGGTCAAACTAAAAAATGTTGCTGTTTTGGGTCACCGTTGGATATCAAGTGCGCTGCTTATCAAATACCGATGACGATGCTGTTTTCTGGTGCCAAGCCAGCTAGAACCTCTTGATCACACTACCCGACCAGAATTTTGCTGCTGAGGTCATTTCAGGTCAAGTTAGGTCAAGGTCAATTATATGTGTTTGTATGTCTGTGTGTGTCTGTGTGTATACTGATGTGTGCACCGATTGTTTTTGGGTCCATATTACATGAAATCATGATCTGAGAAGCTTTTACCAAAAATGCAGTCAAAAAACTTCACAAAAAGTAAATTCGGCTTGCCTAAAACGCAATTATCTTAGATGACCTAGGTTGACCTTGACCCTGACCTTGACCCCTGTACATCGTCGAACAACATGTTCCATGATAGGTGGGAGGTAAGACTGGCAAAAAAGGCCGAAATCAGGGTGTCAAAAGCTCACAAGGCCCATGGCAAACGCAAGTTGTTGAGAATTGGCCATTTGGGTCATGACATGACCTGAAAAACAAGGTCATATCTCCGAAACCAAAAATCACAGAAACTTGAAATTTTCAGTGGACATCAAGAAAGGATAGAGGAGCAGCTATACGAAAAATCAGCCTTCTAGCTTCAAAAATGTTGAGTGCAGAGCAGAAAGTCTACCTGGGGGGGGTGGCAACCACCCCCCCCCCATGTGCGGGCGAGGGTTAAATACTAAGTTCTTAACCCGCGCCCCACTGGGGTCTGCGTATAACGCGCCCTACTGGGGGGGGGCTCTCCATAGCCCCCCTCTTAACTCTGAAACTACTGGGCCGATCGTCAAAACTCAAACGGCGTCTGATAGCCCAAGAAAAACTGTCGTACGAAACCTAATTTCATTGACCTCGAGGTCATCGACGGCGTCACAGGTCAGGTCAAAGTAAAATGTATTAGCATTTTGGCTTGTTCACATTTTGGGCTCTGGCCGCCGTCTTACAAGTCAGATCAGGCCCATTTTTTGTTACACACTTGTGAACAGATGCTTTAGATACCCTGAGGGTAGCAAACTTGTACTTTGATTTTCAGGTCAGGGTCAGGTCATCACAGGTCACGGAAATATTATATCATACGTCGGCCACGTGACAGATGTTTTATGGTCCATTTAGGCCGTAGATTTCGAATTTGATGTCGTTTGTGTCATTCGAGGTCATTTTGAGTTGAATTTAGCTTAGGTCAGGTCACTTTCAGGTCAAAAAGGTCAAATTTTGAAACTAAAATTTTTCAATAAAAAATGTGTGTATTGGATGCAGTTTGAGCTCAGGAACACGATAGTGCTATTTGTATTGGTGTACGATGTCAAATACGTACTGAAAATTGATTTGAAAAAATTATAATTGTGAATTTTAGGCAATAATTCGTATAACTTGGCCATTTTTGAAGATACCTATTTAGCTAAAAACTTGCTACAGTAAGTCATAAGCATGTGTTCTATCACATATATTTCGTTTTTTCGAAAAGTCGAAAAGTGTTTGAAAAAATATGAAAAAATAAATTTTGAATTTTATTATATATAATTTTCTAAATTTGCAAAAGTTTTGAAAATCCGAGATAGCAGTTTGATAGCACAGTCTATTCTGAGTCCTCGCATGCAAAGAAATTGGATCTAGCTTAAAAACTGAGCTCTTGGGAGTTGGGAGCGATTGCCGTGGTTCAATGTTTTGCGTCGAAATCGGCCGAACATGACGTCACTCTGACGTCATTCCCGACCGACCTATGGCAGCTACGAAGTTCATATTTTGACACCAGGTGTCAAATTAATGCAGCCGAAGGTACTGAAAGTTTGGTGTCAATACGTCAAGCAGTTTGGAAGTTATTGCAGAAAAACGGGAGGGGGCTATGAATAGCCCCCCCCCCCCGCAGTGGGGCGCAGGTTAACAATATCTGTTTGATACAACAATTTTAAACCCCACAAAGAAAAGGCTAATGCTACATGTAATAAAAAGGACGGGAGGCACTCGTTTATTCATATGGCTCAGTATCTGTTCGCCTGCTTTATACTGCGATGGTAATATAGACAGATATTCACAGTTTGTACTGTTCGATGGCCTCTGTTCGCCTTGTTTGCACTGGCACGTCTATCCCAGCGCCGTTGGATCGGGCCCGCAGGTGGAATCAGAGGAGAGGTGGGGAATGGTGTGGCCACCCCATCACCCACCAGTATCGACCCAGCGTGCCGGCGAGACACCCCACCGCCCAGCCGTGTTTGATCAGCGCGCCAGAGTTCAATTTAGCCACAAATCGATGATTAACTGCAAGTAAGCTCGTGAATGTTTGAAACGCAGTCACTCCCATAATTTGAATACTCATTAACCCGCGCCCTGGTGGGGGGGGCTATTTTTTGCCCCCCCTCCAGACTTTTCGTCATATCTCCAGAACCGCTGCGCCGATCGTCACCAAACTTTCAGTACCCTCCCGGACATCAATTTTACACATTGTGACCAAAAATTTTTCCAAAGGCTATGATAGGTTGGCCGGAAATGACGTCAGAGTGACGTCATGTTCTGCCGTTTTCGACCTAAAAAAGGGTTTCGCGGGAAGAGCTGTCAGGCCTATAGCTTTGCAAATACAGAAAAATGATAAAGACATAAAAGCTGTAGAATTGACAGGGCTACAAAACTGCTGTCTCGGATTTTTGAAATTTTTGGATTTTGACCCTAAAAAAATCAAAAAATAGATTTTTTGAATATAATAGCCGAAAAATCCAAAAAGTTTTTAGAATTTCGCAAAAACCGGAATATATGTGATAGTTCTTACCACCTTCTATCCACATACCAAATTTCAGATTGATACCTCTTTTTTTGGCGAAGTTTTAGCGGAAAAACTGTTCAAAATTGATGACGTCAAATTTTCAAACTCAATTTTTAGCAATTCTAGACCCCGTAGCGCAAAACAAAGACCACCATTAGACTCCCCGTGACGAGCTGCATCGAATCAATACCCATTTTATGCAAAACTATCAACTTTAAAATTTGACCTTTTTTGACCTGACCTTGACCTGACCTTCACCAGAAAGTGACCTAAGCCGTACCTGATAGTCTTATAACCAACACCATTGAATTGGAAATGAAAAATTAGCCATAAAACATGCATCGCACAACCTTAGTACCTAAAGTTAGGTTCATGTGACCTGACCTGTGACCCTTGGTGACCTGACCTGTGACCTGACCTTGTATAGTGAGCTCTTATAGCAACATATGTACTAGGCAACTGACGCCCTATCGCTGATTCTCGACAAAATGCGTTTTCTTCGGTGTTATAGCGCATTCCCTAGATGACCCGTGAACGGTGAAACATTGCACCTTTGACCTGACCTGTGACGTCATCGGTGACCCCGAGGTCAATGAAATTTGGTTTCCCCCGACAAATTTGACAGGGCTATCGAACGCCGTTTGAATTTTGCGGATCCGTCCAGTAGTTTCGGAGATACGAGGGGGGGCAAAAAATAGCCCCCCCCCCCCCACCAGGTCGCGTTATAAACAGACCCCACCAGGGCGCGGGTTAATGGCGTTTCAATATTCTTGAGTTATTTGACAAAGTCATTAAGCAAGGAAAATGCAATTGAATGATTGATGAACATATGATTTACAAGGAGAGTGTAACGAAGTGGACGAGCAACTTTTTTGGGATAAGTACCAGCTTCTTTGATGATATTTACCAAAGATGGCGTCAAACACGAACTACCTGTGTCGTCGATGGATGCAAAATGATCAAAATGATAAGGAAAAAATGAAAGTGTAATGAAAGTTTAATAATAAACTAAAGTGCATGGGAAGAATTCAGGTAAGGTGAATTCAATTCAATTTTTTCTAATTCAGGTAAGGTGAAAGTCGATAAAATCCACACATTTGTTTTTCACACTTCAAAGGGTTGCAGAAATCCAAAGCCAACGCCAGTGTGCTTAAGACACGGGTAATTGCGAATCGCGAAGAGAGTCTTTTCATTGTAACGCACAAATCTTATCACGCGCACTGCAGCGGGTCTGAGCCGAACACGAACTGCAGGGGGGGGGGGTTGAAACCCCCCCCCCTGAGATCTCGAAAACGGCGCAACGTATAGCGACAAACGGTAAACGGCGTTAGATAGGTGGAGATGTTACTTAGAGGAAATACTAAGTCATTTTGTCTCAGGTCAAAAACGAGGTCACCAGAGGTCACCGAAGACAAAATGTTACGATTTTCACAACAGGAATTTCGCGGTAGTTTTTCTTGAATAACTTGTCTTGCACACAAGACAGAGGATCGATTCGAACGCCATCGTTCTTAGCTCGTCAAGGCGCATCGAATGATATATAATATGACCTCGAAAGGTCAAGTTGAAAATTTGACCTCAGGTCAAGGTCATGACCTGACCGAAATAGGTCATGTTGCATATCATTCGATCCGCATTGACGAGAAAAACACGATAAACGTCGAACGGAGTCTCTATCTCTATTCAATCTCAGTTATTGAAGAAAAACCGCTGGTGACCTCAAGTGACCTAAGATGACCTGGAGATCACCTTCCAAAGGTCATAAGTGATATGTTTCGGTGAAATCACCATCAGGGACCTGTAATACTATGATCCTGAGCGTATTGAAGTCATAGGATGGCATTCAGAGTAAGTTAAAATTTCTCCCATTGACTTATAATGGGCCGGTCGCAAAAATGACCTGACCTTAGGTCATCGATATAAAAATTCCGAGATATACAAAATGTAGCTCGTGATGACTTTACTATTTCCTGTGGGTTTCAAGATCATATCTCAACAACTGTGGGCTTGGTGGGATTGCAAACTTCGAAATTTACGTTTCGAGGTAGGGTCACTTGACCTGACCTGGTGACCTGACCATAAGTCACCTGGGGTCAAAATTTTTACTCAAGTTGTGCAAAAGTTGGGAGAACAGGTATGCGAAATTTGGCGGCGCTACGCGCCGCCGTTTTCTCGCGATTTGCGAAAAACCACAGGGGGGGGGGTTGAAAACAACCCCCCTGCAGTGCGCGTGTTATTATGGGATCATCGTCCCGAAGTGCATGCTTTTAATGTCCTGACTCAACACTGAGACTTATGTTTCTTGGAACCGTCAATACAAGTTAAAATGCAGAGCATCGCATTGCCATCAGCGAATGAATTTGCATCACGTACTTACAATAGGCACAATTCATACCCTTATTTATTTGCCCTACTTAAAGTCATTCTCTTGGCCAAAGTTAAATACGAGCATCGACAAGATCGTTTGTGATACGTTGCCTCCGCACAGCACTAACCGAACCCGATCAATAAAATTAAATAACCGTCTCAATTAATAAAACGTCTTCCCTCAGTCACTCGCAGAGCAGAGCACAGACTGGACAAATCATGTCACCTTTAACTTCCTACAAGAATTCAGATCTCAGTAGACTGACTGAGCTTCATAAATTCAAACGATTTTTGGGTATCGGCATTTAGTACATTACAGCACTTATTATTTACCCCGGTGTTTTCACCCGTTGTCCTCTATGTTTGACAGACGAGGTTGCCTCCCCACTCACCTATCACGAGAGTCAGCCAGGTCTTCATCTTCTCCGGCTGTTTGGAGCTCGATGGGCGGGCTGTGTGGACGGACAGGGAGTAGCTGCGGGCGGTGCGGGTCGGCCGGCGTCACTGACGGCGGCGCACGCGGCGGGGTGCCGCCGGCCGCCGGCGGTCACAGTCGGCCTCCCTCGCCCCCCGACACAGCTGGCCGGCCACCGACCCGTGACCGGCGCCGGTAACAAAGGCACGCAGCATAGATGGCCAGCGCTCGTCCGTGCCCTTTTTGCACGATATGAAAGAATGGTGGCATGAATTAAGGGGTTGTGGTTTACCCAATATTTGAGGGAATAGCTGTAGAGAATATGTGCGTGAGTAAATATGAACATCACCCATCAAGAGGACATTCAGATCCCTATCACAGCCAGTTTCCATAGCTAAGAATATCGAAAACCAGGGCTTCTTGGGTTGAGAAATAACTGCTGTGATAAGCATATTGGTCACGTGGTGGACTTCACAATCATCCACACCAATGTCAGATGAGCTTCAAAAGGCGGTGTTAAATCCGAACTCCAACGTTGAATGAATCTGGGTGTGAGTAACGCCAGAACCTTCCAGCAAGTCTCGCCGAACCGAACGCTGATTCAGGAGTTCACGAGTCAGCGAGCGTGACTCGCATTCCATTGTGTCAGAGGTTACTCAGAGATCATCGTGCGTGAAATGAGTCTGAACCATGATTGCGGCATGAAACTGTCGACTCTAGAGTGCCACCGTGGTTTGTAAAAAAAGGCAAGACGTACTGATATGATTTTCTTTCATTTCTTGTTCGGCTAGGATCTAACTGGAAATCAGAGCTTGGATGATGAAAAATAGCGGTATTTGATCTCCACCATTCGTTTAACCCTCGCCGGCCGAGGGGGGGGGCGGCGGCGGCGAGGGGCGGCACCCGCCGGCAGCCGGGTGCCGCCCCCCATAGGGTTTTTTTTCGCGATAGCTCCGAAGACGCTGGCGATAGAGAGCTGGAACTTGGCACACCTGACCTTTGATTCAGGCCGGATCTTTTGACACCAACCGCATTTTTTGGGTCAGGTCAGGTCACTGGCCTATGACGTCATAAGTGAACCTCTGCACGGTCTTCAGATGTCACAACTTCGCAACGCCCTCACTGCCAGAGGAGATGTCACAGGGAAATGAATCTTGCAGGATCTAGTATCCATTATGAGTCTCACAACTTGCACATCTCGGATTTTTCCTAAAGGTCATATGAGGTCAGGTCATTTTCGTGACCTCACCATTTTAAGTCAATGGGAAAAATGAAAAGTGCTATTCTGGCGCCGGGAACGATCTCCAACCATCTCAAGCACCCAGAATCGTGATTTGATGCAAGGTAAGATGCGTCACTTTTGCAATGTTGACCTTGCGTGACGTCATTTAAGACGTCATCAGGGTCATATTCGTTTTTCGTCAATAACTCTTGATCAAATTGAGCTAGCGAGTCGGGAAGGCCACCAATGGACTCAGGAAGACCTGCCAAATCGAATGATATGCGACATGACCTCTTTCGACCAACTTCGTGACCTGGGGGTGCTGACCTGACCTTGACCTGAGGTCAACACCCTAAGTTGACCTGACCCGAACAAAAAGTATATCATTCGACGCGCCTGAGCGAGGCGAACACGATGCTGCCAAAATCGCGGCTCTGGCGAATAGTTGCGATAGCTCTCGAACGCTTAGGGATAGGAAAGCGAAACTTTCAGCACCTTTTCTCCCATCAATTTCACATCTTCTGAAGTAAAAACTTTGGACCTAGCTTCCTTGATGACGTCACAAGGTCCATTTTTCTAGACCCCTGCACGGCAAACTTTGGCGTCACAGACTCAAACTTCAAATAGCTGCTAAGAATAGAGTTTTAGAGATAAAGACAAATTACGAGCACGGTTGTGTAGCGTTTGACCTAGAGGAAAATAGAAAAATAGTTTTGGTGACCTGAGGTCAGAGGTCAGGTCAACGACCCCGAAATGTGGTTTTAGTTTTCGCAAATATGAAATAACTTCGACAAAAAATGGCCCTAAAGCTACGGCAGTGGTACCATCGCATTCGCCTTGTCAAGCCGCGTCGAATGATATATATTTTGTCCGGAAAAGGTCAAATTTTATGTTGACCTCATGTGACCTCGAATGACCTCTGGTTGACCTTGACACATGAAAGGTCGTTTAAGATGGATTTGTACCCGCTGATCACGAATCTGGCATTTATTTTCCTCTAAGCCTTGATTTAGAGCTTCCGGATGGCAAAGTTGTCTTATTTATTATTACTAACTTGAATCAGTGACATAGCCTCTAGCAGGGATACTCTTCTGTGACCTTGACCTTTGAGCAGCCTTGTATCGTAAGATGAACCACAAATAGGGAACTGATAAGCCTCAAAACGTTTCAAAACATCTTGGAAGTTAGCACGCAAGATGTGCGAAAAAGTGCCAAGTTTGAGGTCAATTTTGAGCATGACCTTGACCTTGATCTTTAATTTTGAGCACGTTTTCGGAATCCTCAGATTCTCTTCTTTCGTTTGACACCCAATTTTGCCGGTTTGATGCAGCCTGCCGTCCTCTAGAAGGCTTACTTTGAGATCACTACACATGTGCCGGTTTTTGCCTTTGACCTGGACCTCTGACCTTGGAAATTGACCTGAGGTCAAAAATTTTAGGTGCTTTAGAATCGTCTCGTAAGGACCTTTCGTTTGGTATCGCTTTTGTTTCCGTAGCTCCCTTATTTACGAAGTTAGACAGGGGGGGGGGGGGGCGAAAAACGCCCCCGGGCTGCATGTGGTTGGGACTACCCCCGGGCCCGGCCGGGCTACCTAAGGTGTATAATTGACAGGGCTACACAACTGCAATCTCGAATTTTGAAATTTTTGAAGTTTGACCCCCAAAAATAAAAAACTATTTTTTATATATAAGCCGAAAAATCCAAAAAGTTTTTCGAGTTTCGAAAAAAACGGAATCTATATGATAGTATCTATAGCGTCTTCTATCTACATAGTTTCAAGTTGACCTTTCAAGGTCAAATTATAGTTCATTCGACGCGTCTCGACGAGAGGAACACGATGCTGGCAAAAGTAATGTCATGGCTTTTTTTAGTCAAAAGTTATTAGTTATTACCGAAAAAAACGCTTTTCGTAAAAACGGCTATTTTGGAGTTTTTGCCCTCTGAAGGCTAAACCGTTGACTGAGGTCAAATCTGAGAACATTATTCACTTCAGAAAGGTCTGTAAAAGGGCTATCGAATGCGCTTTTCCGCGGCGCTGTAGCTCTATCGGTTCCCGAGATAGCCGTCGGCAGTTTCCAAAATGTTGAAATAGTCAACATTTTACCTTTGGTGACCTCTGGTGACCTGACCTTTAACCTGACCCAAAAAATGACCGAAGTGTTTTCGTCCTTATTTTGGAGTCTTGGACGTTCTTTCGATTTCCGCCTAGGAGTCGCTACGTGGCCCAGGAGCCGAGGGAGGTGTTCAGACACCCCCCCCCCCCGGCCCGGCGCGGAATCTCAGACTGCAGGGGCGCGGGAACTACTTTCCGACTGGGGGGGGGGGGCACACCATAATAGAGATTGACCTAGGGTACCCCCAAATCTAGTTTTCTCGCCGGTTTTAGGCCACTTATTTTTCACCCCTCGGCTTTTTCAACAAAAAAAGAAAACATTTGCAAAAAAAGTGTGGTATTCCGTCTCAAAGCTGTGGGGGCACCGCCCCCACGGCCCCAGAGTTGTGGGGGGGGGGGGCAAGCTGCCCCCACTGCCCCCCCCCCCCCGGCTCCCGCGCCTATGTCTCAGAGCACCGGCCCGGCCCGGCGGTGTTAGACGAGGCCAATGCGGTATATACCATATACCGACTAGACCCTGCTGCATAATACACCATGTTTTTATTTGATACCCGCTTCCCTCCCGCTTATATACGGCCTTGCTCCCGCTTATTACCAGCGTTACCGCTGGCGTCTCGCTGGTTTCCCCAGATTCTCACGAAAATTTCCCTATTTTAAAAATCATTTCCCTAGATGCGGTTATTTTCATGGAATTTGACGTACTTTCCTCATTTTGACCATTCGTGTTATAGTCGCTGCGTCCTAAAACAGCAATTAACTACATTCTGTAACGTTAACGTAAGAGATTCTAATGAAATTGCTGGCATATAGCAAATTACTGTATGTGGTATAATATAATTGCGCGGTATATCGCAAATTGTGGTGTGTTGTGCATGGGTGGAGCTTTTCCAGGAAAGTTGGTGGGGCAAAAAGTTGTCAAACCTACAATGTCCGATTGTTAAGTTAGATAAAATTCAACAATGAATCAATTCTTTTCATTACAGAGATACGATAGGCGTTATCACAAGTGTATTCGCGGCCATTGGGGCGACGTAAGAAAAGAAGAAACCAACTGGCCCCAAGAACTTTAAATTATCAGTTAGCATGCACCTTTTCCTTGATGTGTAGAGAATTTACCATTATTTGTTACAGAAAATTGCATTTAAAATCTTCCATTTATGCTTTTTTCATCGTTTGCACAATATTTTCTTTTACTAAGCTAGAAACACTAATTAGAAATAGTTCCCGCATCATCAAGAACAATAGGGAAGGCTTGAAGTGAATAAAATAATTTAAACGGTTTTGTAATCTATGTGAGGGCACTTCTAAAATTGCCTGTAAAAATATTGAGGGCAAAAGTTCAACTTTTCACAAGACGGATGTCTATAAACCTATTTAACTTGTGACAACTCAGCCGGTATTTCGTCGCCTACAGCCCAGCTTTCCCTAGTGACCGATAGAGGCGCTGCTATCGATGTCCGCCCGTGCCGCCTAACGAATATTTTGCATTACACAGACATTTCAAAGCTCCTCAATGCGAAAAACATAGGTTTGTTAAGCAGTAAAGTCCTGCAAATGGGCTTAAGTTGGTGGGGCAAAACGCTTATTGGTGGGGCAAAATGGCAAGTTGGTGGGGCAGGCGCCCCACCAAGTGAATAGGAAGCTCCACCCTTGGTGTTGTGGGACGCGGGAAACTACCAACATCGTGTGGGTAGCGGTAGTGCTGGCGTAAGAGACGAGTCGATGCATTATTTTGCACCGTCAGTTTGACCGTAAGGAAGTGATATGCGTTAGAAATAGACATTGTAAAAATTGCGTCAAAATAAAAACTTTGATGCGAAAAATTAGCCGCACCCGAAATGGAACAACGCAGAAGCAGTTTGTTTTGGAATAATAGCAAGAATTATATATACATGCATAGGGTGAAGTCGTATAAGAGTACGCACTTCGCGGTGTTCTGTCTGAGAAACAGCACGGTTTTATCGAACATCGTAGTTGCGAAAGTAACCTATGTCACATTGTCCGTGCAGGCTGGCAGGCAATCTCAAACGGTAACCAGCTTGATTGCATATACACCGACTTCTCTGCCGCCTTCCAAAGTGTTGACCACCGTCTATTGTTACACAAGCTGCACAAATCGTACGATATCAACGGCCCTGCTCTTGCACTACTAGGCTCGTTTTTAGAAAACCGTAAACAGCGGGTGGTGTTAGACGGTCAAACGTCTGCTTGGACTCCGGTGATTTCGGGCACGCCGGAGGGTAGCCTGATTTCTCCCCTCTTGTTCATTGCATTTATTAATGATTTGCCATCGTATGTTCACTCAGAATGCCTGATGTACGCTGACGATGTGAAGATTCACCGGGAGGTACGCACAGATGCAGATGCCGTGCTGTTATATGACGATCTCACCCGCCTAGTAGAATGGTCGTCATCCTGGAGATTAAAACTAAATGCGTCAAAGTGCAAGTCATTTACCATCACTCTCAAACGGTCACCCATCATCAGTCCCTATAGAATAGGTGGAGTGACGTTAGATCGCGTCACCACTATGCGCGATCTGGGAGTTACTCTGGACCAGAAACTCACCTTCGAGCGGCATGTTGATTCGATTGTCGCGGCGGGCAATAGAGCACTCGGCTTGTTGATTCGGTCACTCCAAGCCGGAGCGAGAATTAGGTATGACACTGGCGCTATCACCTCAGCATACTTCGCCAATGTACGTTCGGTTCTCGAGAACTGCAGTGTTGTGTGGGGCGGAGCGGCGAGAACACATACGGATCGCATAGAACGAATCCAGCATAAATTCCTTATTTGGCTTACAGTTAACTCTGTCACCAACTCGGATTCTCTCTCTTACGAAAATCTTCTTTCGGCACATTCTTTCACTTCTCTGGCAGCACGACGGGTGCAACATGACTTGGTTTATGTAGCTCGTCTTTTCAAGCACAAAATTGACTCCAGTTCCCTGCGATCTCATTTTGGCCTCGCCGTCCCGCCTCGATCAGTTCGCCGCCGTGATCTGCTCGCCGTGCCGTTCGCCAGAGTCGAAACCATCAAGAATGGGCTCTATTGTAGGGTGCCGAGGCTTGCAAATGAATTTCTGCGTGAAAACAACCAGCTAGACCTGTTTACGGACTCCTTAGCCACAGTGAGGAAAACAGCTAAGTCTTACGCTGCTCAGCTATCCTCCCGCGCCTTTCCCACAGACCAATGATGTTGCCGTGTGTCGCAAGATTGCGGTCTGTTTTGTATCATTTACTGTATACCTTTATTACGTGTTTGTATGATCAGTGTGCCTATGCCTATGTGACTTTACCCGTAAATGGGCTTTTCCCGTGGGTGATACTGTGAATAAATGAAATGAAATGAAATGAAACTTACAGGGGCGTAATCACTCCTCAAAAAATGGGCTGGAAATAACTCCCTCCGGGGGCGGCACCAAATGCCAAGGGAAGGGCGGCACTTGTGTTTCGGGAGCCAGAGGTGAGTACTTGAGGGCATTTACTGTGTCGCTGTTGTGTGTCAAATTCTTGCGCTTTGTGAAATACGAACAATAATCAGCAGTCAACTGACTACACGTTATAAGGGGCAGACGCAGAGAACACGCCACAGCTCTGCTGTTCGAGATACTGGTACTTTATGTCGGTTTATGGCATTTGTGGACAAACTCAAAAACACCGCATTCAAAAGCTGATCAATTTTGCCGCACGTGTGCTGAGCGGCCGTCGTAGACACGAGCATATTGCTGACGTGATATGTCGTGCTGGGTGGCTGAGAGCAGATCATCTCATTCAGTATCATAGAGTGATGGCTGTGCACCGTCTGATCGCGTACCAACTGCCCGTATCCCTGGCCCGCACTATCGGTCCTACCGCCAATCAGCGGCACCAGCACCACACGCGAGGCGCTGAGCGGCGGCTGCTGCCTCAGATTCGAACCGAGGCTGGTCGCAGTCGACTGAACTACAGTGGAGTAATAGATTACGATAGCGCACTGCAACATTCGAATGGCATCGTAACGAAAGCGAATGTGAAGAAATTTGTAAGCGGTAACGCCCAAACTTGACCGACAGCCGTCCACACGAGTGTTTGAGCCTCGTACGTGAGCGCGTGTGAGTGTGTGAACTGTGTAGAAATGGTAGCCCATCTGTCATTTATTTTAGCTTGTGTTTGACGTGCGGATGTGAAAAGCCACAGCGTGCAGTGGATCATTCGTTAATAAACATTCTGATTCTGATTCTGATTCAGATAGGGGAGAGCGGGGCCAGTTGAAACACGGGGTCAGATGAAACATGGCTTTATTTTCAACAGTATGCAACATATGGCGTTGCCGACACCACTGCGCATCCGCGCTCGACCACTTCCTTTGTCAACGGCGTTTGGGCGGCAAACGGACGGTTATTTTGATTTGACACTTGGTGACTTGTTTTTGTGTTTTTGAGGGACGTTTGGAAGAAATCGTTTTTATGAATATTTTGTGATATCTCATATACCTTTGTTTGCTGAAAGAAGAACTCCTGGCTCCGGAATAACACCTTATTTGGCCCTTCATTCAGCATGATGCCGTCCCTCCAGCTCGTTTGACATGTGCTTTACGGCGCGTGCGAGATGGCGGGAGCAGATGGGGTCAATTGAAACGCTTCTCTGAGGGTCAGTTGAAACAGGGTCACAGGCCGTTTCAATGGACCCCGGTGACCTTTGCAATGGTTATTGTTCAGGGGCTGTAAACATTAAAGGAAATAGTCTACCTTTGTAATGAGATTTTTAACTGAAATAGTAGTTTAATAGAGCTCAATTTTTGACCCCTTTTTCCTTAGCCTTTTGCTTGAAAGCACACTATAGCCTGAGACATTTCTCATTTTCCTCATCCACCCATTTTACCATAGTCTATGTACTTTATCTCACCTATTATGAGGAACTTTGCACTTTTAGCTTTCCAACGACCTATTGAATGAAGCATTTGGAAAAGTAAACCGGACAAAATATCTCCTTAAGAAAGTGGCCTTAAAGAGGAAAACATCCCATTGTTAAGGATAGGTGCAATTGACCCCATGGGCTGGTTCAATTGACCCTCGCATCGGGGTCATTTGAAACGGGCGTAGAGCTGTTTTATAAGCATGCGTTTGGCCGCAAAATATGTTTGAAACATAATTTTACATATCTTAAAATAAAGCCAAAAGAGCATATTTTTCATGGCATTGTGCATTTTTCGATATGCCAACTAGATCTCGCTGTGCATGTCAATATATAAAAAGTGGTTCAACTGGCCCCGCTCTCCCCTATGCATGCGTAAGATGGGTGGTCAGCCCGCTGCTGGCAGTTTGACTTTGCTACTACGCACCGGATTGATAAATGATAGGCACACTCTTCAATAGTTCACTTCATTCAGGTGAGTTCAATTGCAATGGGATCTGACCATGGGCGTCGAAAGCGGGGGGGGGGGCTCAGCGGTCTCTAAGGGCCCTTACCGGCCTCAGGGCCCTTACCGGCCTCAGGGCCCTTACCGGCCAGAGCGTCCTAACCAGCCTGAGGGGCCTTACCGGTCCATTAGGGGCCAGCTCTAGGGGCCCCAGGCCACACCCGTCTGTGACGGTCCCACACCAATTTCTTTGAGGGCCCCGTAATGGCGACTGATAGCCCTCACCGGCGCCTCTGAGGGCCTAAACAGGTCCCGAAGGTCCCCCACACGGGCACGAGGGGCCCTGTGGCGCCAATTGGCCGTTGAGGGTTTACTGACCATATTTCTGTCATATTTCGACTCAGAAGTGCCCCACAGGGCTCGTAAGGACATCCCATGGGCCCCTGAGTAGCCACACTAAGTTCTCCATAAAGGCCCTACGCCACCTTCTGAGTGTCCCTTGCTGGCTTCTGAGGGCCCTTACCGGCCTATTACGGGCCACCTCTAGTGGCCTCGAACCCGCCTGTGATAGCCCCACACAAATTTATGAGGGCCCATAACGGCGACTCTGAGGGCCCTCACCGGCGCCTATGAGGTCCCAAACCGGCGTATCTGAGGGTCCCACCCCCCCCCCCCAACTCTGACGGCCTACACCAGTGTCTCTAAATGCCCTGTATCGGCGGTCCTGAGGGCCCCACACCAGTGGCTCTGACGGCCTCACACTGGTGACTCGGACACTCGGGGGCAGATTGATGTTCCACCACTCCCCACCCATCGGGCTCCCATAGCTCAGCACTGGCTGCTGCAGTGTTGCCTGCCCTCAGCACTGATCAGCACTGCCTGCCAGTGCCAGTGCTGCCAGTGCTGCCACTGGCAGCAGCCAGTGCTGAGCCATGGGAGCCCGATAGGTAGGGAGTGGTGGAACATCACTCTGCCCCCGAGTGTACCAGCAGCATCTGAGAAAACCATGCCGGTGTTTAAGGACCCCACAGGGCTCCTCAAGGCACCACCGACTTCTGAAATCCCCTTGTCGGCTTATGAAGGGTCCAAAACAGCAGCTCGCGCCTCTGATGTGGCCCTGTGTCTCTGAGGGACTCCACATTGGCGCCTGTGAAGGGCTTTGCCGGCGACTGTGCAGGTCCTACAACACCGGCGCTTCTGAGTGCCCCCACACTGCCACCTCTGAGGGCCTCATACCAGTGCTTCTGAGGGCCCCACGCTGGCACTCCTGAGGGCCCCACACCGTGCCTCTTTAGGACCTTTATCAGCGGCTCTGAGGACCCAACATCGGCGCCTCTAGGAGGGCCCCACACCAGCGCATCTGACGGCCACCCACCGGTGACTTTTGAGTGCCCTACATCGGCGACTATGAGGGCCCCACCGGCGTCTGAAAGTATTGTGCCGGTCTCTAAGGACCCCACAGAGCTTCTGAAGGTATCGCCGGCCTATGGGAGCCCTTTGCTGGCCTGAGGGCCCCTTGCTGGTCTCTGAGAGCCCCTGCCGGCTTGTAAGGGGTTCAGACCAGCAGCTCTAGCCTCTATGGGCCCCACATTCGTCTGTGACGGCCCCACACCAGTGTCTCTGAGGGCCCACAACGGCGCTTGTGAGGAACCTCACTGGCGTCTCTCAGGGCCTCACACTAGCACTTCTGAGGGTCCACACCGGCACCTCTTTGGCCTCAGTCAGCAATAATACCTCTGAGGACCCCACAATAATGCTTCCGAACCGGTCCTACCGAAGGCACCACTGAAGTCCTTTATCACCTCGCTAAGCTTCAATCCCATACTGGCCTTCGGAAGGCACCACGCCAGTGCACTCACTGCCCCACATGGGCAACTGTAAAGGCTTCACACTGACCTCTCTTGAGTCTCACACCGGTGCCTTCCTCTCAGGGTCCCATACCGGCTCATTGCCCACGGCCCGGCCACTCACCGGTGATGCTGAGAGTCCTCACCGGTGACTCTGAGGGTCCTACACTGAAGACTCTGGAAGCCCCCACCAGCTTTTAAGAGCACCACGCGACGCCGGCCTCTGAGGGTATCACGCCAAAACCTCAACGGATCACACACCCGCCTGTGAGAGCACCACGCCGACGCCTCTGAGAACCTCAAAGGGCTTGACCAGTGCATCTCTGAGGGCGTAACACTGGCATTTTAAGGCACCACGCTGGTCTTTGGGTGCCCAACGCACAGGCCTTCTGAAAGCAGTACGCAACTTTTAAGCAGCCACGCTTAACTCTCAGAGGCTCACACCGGCCTCTGATAGCCCCTAAGCTTTCGAGCCTGCCTAAAGAGGACCCATTCCAGGCGTGAGCATGCAGGACGGGATCCAGCCAAAGACCTCACCCACTCAAGGGCCCCACAGTAGACCGAGGACTCTTTCAAGTGCTCAGCTTTACTCTTGAGTCTTGCTGCGCGCTCAGGGCACTACTCATTGGCTCGGAATGTTTACATCAAGCAATCACACAGGGCCTTTTCGCGACTTCGATGGTTGTTTGTGATCAGAGCGTCTCACCTGACGCTCTCATGGGCTGAATTCGCATAGGCGAATCCCTTAGACTTATCGAGCCCAAAATGTAACACTTTGTGTTGGGCAGCATACAGAGCCCGCCAAAACGTGCGCACGTCCTTCATTTGCAGGGTATATTCTTCATTTGCCGATTTGCGCACGTTAAAGGGACCCTCCCACCTTCAAAAAAGTTTATGAATTAGCATGAAAGTGATGTCGCTCGGTTCAGAAAGAGCGAAAACGAATATCTACTAATTTTCACCGAAAAATATTCACCGGTTTTCAAGATATTCGACTTTTACTTTTGTTTACTTTTTGGGATCTCCGCTGTTCCTAGCGACTTTATTTGGAAGCAATAGTTTGGCAGCTGAAAGTGCGGCACTTGTTGCGCGCAAAGCAGCATATACCACCGCGTGCTACAAAACGTTTTAGTCAACATTTAAAAATCGTTAGACATCTGCGCTGACGTCACACATTCAGAGGGGTATTCCTATGTATTAGCCCCTCTGAATCAAAATGCTGCAATTTTGAAATTCAATATTTCCGATTTAAGGCATTTCTCGATGTTGTGAGTGCCGAAACCGGTAATTGTGAGCCAGGGACCCCATTTTGGCTATCTCAACTCAAATCTAATGTTAAGGTGGGAGGGTCCCTTTAAGAGTAGCAACCAAACTGTGATACCTAGGCATGGAATTATGAATCCCCCGGTCCGCACGATGTTCACCTATCGGAGACGTTTCAGCACAATTCGCCAAGTCAATGCGTAGCTATTATATGTAAACAGCAGCAATTTAAGCACCCCTGACTGAGCTATTGCAAATATTCGTCAGGGTTAGGGGCGAAAAACGCCCCCCCCCGGGCCAGCGAGGGCTAGCATTCCGGGGAGAGGTGGCAGAGCGCCTGACGAGAGCAGCACAGACGTCGATGGAGCGTTATAGGGAGGGGCGAATCATTAAACCTTTTGACGCATTTTGGGAAGGGGAGGCGCGTAAGGGCAGAAAGGCGTCTGGGGAGGGGCGGCACGTAGCGGCGGCAAGGTGCCTTGGGACTTTGGGAGGGTGGCGCCGACTGCGATAGAGCATTGTGGGGAGTGGCGGCTTGTTGAGGGCGGTGGGGTGTTGTGGCGAGGGGCGGCACATAGTGGGCGCCAAGATACTCTGGGGAGGGCGGCAAGGCGTTTATGGAGGGCGGCACAGACGGTGGTAAAGCGTTGTGGGGAGGGGCGGCACATTGGGGGCGGCGGGGTTTGTGGTGAGGGGCGCCACATAGAGGGCGCCAAGGCACTTCGGGGGGTGGGCGCACATATGGCGATAGAGCATAGGGCGGCTTATTGAGGGCGGCGGGAAGTTGTGGCGAGGGCAGCACATAGAGAGCGCCGAGGTACTCTGGGGAGGGCGGCACAGACGGCGATAGAGCTATATGCGGAGGGGCGGCACATTGAGTGCGGCGGGGCTCTGTGAGGGGCGGCACATGAGAGCTCCGAGGAACTTGAGGGGAAGTCGGTGCGGAGGGGCGGAAGGACATCTGGGAGGGGCGGCATGTAGAGGGCACCTAGTTATTTTAGTGAGGAGCGGCACGTTGAGGTCAGGCGTATAGTGGACCGAGCAGTGCCGTTTCTTTTTTCTTGGTTTTGAAGTCCGCGAGTCCCGCAATTGCAGTTTTCCTCAACCGGGGGCGGCATTTCAGCATCCCAAAAATGGGCTGGAATTTCCAGCGTTCCAGCGCGGTGGTTACGCCCATGCGCACTTAGTGGATTTCTTGCTCTCATTTGTTTAATATTTGAAGGAAAGAAATCGCAAATAGGGAATATTAAAGTTCATTGAATTAGCCATCAACCCATGGGGCAACGATCCTTCAGCGTAAATGGAAGTGGTCTAAAACTGACATTTTCTGAACCGTTGCACTTGCGTACTCTTACCATATGGGGTGTGTAAGAGTACGCACGCCAGGTGGGTGGAGTACGCAAGCATATGAACACACACCTATGCAGCTTGCACTGTCCAAATGCTTAACTTCAAACTGAGAAGGCATTTAAGTTAATTCTAGTATCCAAAAAGAAAAACATGAAATAAATCTTTCAAGTCTATAAATCAGGAAATAATCATGTCGTGTGTTTCTTAACACGCGCAGTGGAAGGGTTGCGAGTACTACGCCCAGTGGAAGGGGGGGCGGATGTCGCCCCCCCCTAAGATCTCAGCTCCCACTGGAGCTAGAAAGACGAAATTTGGAGGGTAGGTGGGGGCCATGGGGAACTCTGTTGTGTGTGAATTTCATGACCCTAGGTCAATATCTTCAAGGTCAAATGAGGTCAAATGTGGTCAAATCTGCCATATTAGCGACTTTTTTGCGTTTACACGCCGATAACTCAAAAAGTTACCGGCCGATTTTCTTTTTTCTTTCACTATACGAAAGAACAAACATTTGGGAGTATGTATGGTGAATTTCTAGATAATCCAACAATAAATATGGCAGTTAGAAGCCTGCTAAGGATAAGATGTTGCCGGCTGAAGCGGGATCGGCGGACGCGGGAAACGCGGCAATCACAATTTTGTGTTTACACACTCATAACTCAAATTGTTTCCGGCCGATTTTCAAAATTCTTTGACCATATGATTGCCTGTACATTTCTCAGTCTTCTCACCGAATTTGACGCGAATCTAATATAATCAGCGGTAAGGAGCGCGATGTAAAGACGGAACCGTCCCGCCCCGGCACAGTCTACAATTCAGGCGGCGCGTAACGGCTAGCGCCGGCCGCCGCGCCGCCGCGCCGCCGCCGCGGCAGGATGTTTGACTTTACACCGCTATTACTAGAAAAGTTGTGAACCGATTTTCTTATTTCTTGCACGAGAAGATCTGCAATTCAATTTTGGACAGGTAGCCAAAATTTCACATTGATATTATGTTCGCGGCGCGAGTTATTGGCGAAAAACAGGAGGGGTGGGCGAAATCCGCCCCCCTTCCACTGCGCGTGTTAAAAAAAATGCACAATCAAAAAGGAGAATAACTCGTATTTGGAAGAATTTCGGGTACGCATCTGCATCACAGTGCTCCATTGATGATATACCTACAAAACAATCGTCATTGAGCGATAGATTAATAATTCTATATTTCTGTATATTCGATTTAATGTATAATTCTGCGTACTCTTACCCTCCTGAACAGTGCGTCCTCTTACCGTTCATGCAATTCGCGCACAAAACAACCCCGAAACGTTGTGCAAAACTTCGCAAACAGAATATTGCACTGTACAGTATTTCCCCAGATAACCTCACAAGTTTCCCACAACAATCACGGAAATGTTCCTTATCTCAACTGCCAAGTATCAAAATTATTGTACCATATCATAATAATATCATAACGCTCGAAAATAATATTCATCGCCTTAAACTCAACAGCGTCGCCGCTCAACGCCCACGTTCCGTTGGTGACATGCACGCACTGGCGGCTTCATGTCACTTCATGAACTCGACAAACCCGCGTTGCTAAGCAACAGGGCGTATTTTAACATGTTAACTGGGTCGGCAATTGCCGACCCAGTCACGGAGAATGCCGACCCAGTGACAGCCGTTTGCCGACCCAGTTGCCGCCCCCTCTAGGATGCAGCACGCACATGCAGGCTAGGTGCCGTCATTCATAGTGAGGCTGCTGCCCTCCGAAATGATAATGCCGCCTCTTAAAGTGAAGCAGCCGTCTATAGAAAGTGATGATCCCACAACTCAATGTGACAGTGCCGCCCCTAAATCTGTTAGTAGTCCCACTCAATGTAATGGTGCCGCCCTTCTAAGCATCTGTGGAGCCCCTCAATGTGATGATACCGCCCCTCAAGAAGATGATGCCGCCCCTTTCAGTATCGGTGGCGCCCCTCAATGTGATGGTGCCGCCCTCAAAGTGCCGGTGGCGCCCCTGAAAGTGATGGTGCTGCCCGCCAACGAGTCGATGGCGCCCCTCAAAATGATGCTGCCGCCCCTTAAAGTGTTGGCGCCGCCCCTTATAGTGTCAGTGACGCCCTTCGAAGTGTCGGAGGAACCCACCAATATAATAGTGCCGCCCCTCTAGATATCCACATAGCCCCTCATTGTGATGGAGCCGCCCCTCAAGCAGATGATGCCGCCCCTGAATGTGATGGTGCTGCCCGCCAACGAGTTGGTGGCGCCCCTCAAAATGATGCTGCCGCCCCTTAAAGTGTTAGTGCCGCCCCTTATAGTGTCAGTGACGCCCTTCGAAGTTTCAGAGGAACCCACCAATATAATGGTGCCGCCCCTCTAGGTATCCACATAGCCCCTCATTGTGATGGAGCTGCCCCTCAAGCAGATAATGCCGTCCCTCAAGAAGATGATGCCGCCCCTTTCAGTATCGGTGGCGCCCCTCAATGTGATGGTGCCTCCCTCAAAGTGCCAGTGGCGCCCCTAAATGTGATGGTGTCTCCTGTCAACGAGTCGGTGGCACCCCTCAAAATGATGCTGCCGCCCCTAAAAGTGCTGGTGCCGCCCCTTACAGTGTCAGTGGCGCCCTTCAAAGTTTTGGAGGAACTCATCAATACAATGTTGCCGCCCTCTAACTTTCTGTAGCGCCCCTCCATATACATCATGGTGCCGCTTCTCAAACCATCCGTGGCGCCCCTCAAAGTGATGGTGCCGCCCCTTACAGTGTCGGTGGTGTCTCCTCAAAAGTCAAGGTGCCGCCTCTCAAAGAAATGCTGGTGTCCCTCGAAGTGTCGGAGGCGCTCCTCAATGTCATGTTGCCGCCCCTCAAACCTTCCGTAACGCCCCTCCACGTCATGGTGCCGCCCCCCAATGTGCTCACGGCGCCCATATGTGATAGTAACGCCGGTCAAAGTGCTCCTGGCAGTGTCGGTGGCGCCCCTTATAGTGTCGGTGGCGCCCCGAACAGTGTCGGTGGTGGCCCTCAAAGTGATGATGTCACCCTCAAACAAACGGTGGCGCCCTTCGAACTACTGGGCCGATCGTCAAAATTCAAACGGCGTCTGATAGCCCCGGAAAAACTGTCGAGCAAAACCTAATTTCATTGACCTCGAGGTCACCGATGACGTCACAGGTCAGGTCAAAGTAAAAATTATTAGCACTTTGGCTTGTTCACATTTTGGGCTCTGGCCGCCGTCTAACAAGTCAGATCAGGCTCATTTTTGGTTTCCACACTCGTGAACAGATGCTCTAGATACCTTGAGGGTACCAAACTTGTCCTTTGATTTTCAGGTCAGGGTCAGGTCATCACAGGTCACGAAAATATTATATCATGCATCGGTCTCGTGACACATGTTTTATGGTCCATTTAGGCCATAGATTTCGAATTTGATGTCGTCTGTGTCATTTGAGGTCATTTTGAGTCGAATTTAGGTCAGGTCATTTTCAGGTCAAAAAAGGTCAAATTTTGAAGTTGAAATTTTTCAACAAAATAGGTGTCTATTGGATGCAGTTTGAGCTCAGGAACACGATGGTGCCATTTACATTGGTGTACGATGCCAAATACGTACTGAAAAATTGATTTAAAAAATTAATAATTGTGAATTTTTTGCAATAATGCGTATAACTTGGCCATTTTTGAAGATATTTTGCTAAAACTTGCTAGAGTTAGTCATAATCATGCGTTCTGTCGCATATATTCCATTTTTTTTCGAAAAGTCAAAAACGTTTTGAAAAATATAAAAATATAAATTTTGAATATTATTATAAAAAAAATTTTTCGAAATTTTCAAAATTTTGAAAACTCGAGATAGCAGTTTGATAGCGCGGTCAATCCTGAGTCCTTTCATGCAAAGAAATTGGATCTAGCTTAAAACTGAGCTCTTGGGAGCGATTGCCGTGGTTCAATGTTTTGGGTCGAAATCGGACGAACATGACGTCACTTTGACGTCATTTCCGGCCGACCTATGGTAGCTACGAAGTTCAAATTTTGACACAAGGTGTCAAATTGATGCAGCCGAAGGTACTGAAAGTTTGGCGTCGATCTGTCAAGCGGTTTGGAAGTTATTGCAGAAAAACGGGAGGGGGGCTATAAATAGCCCCCCCAGTGGGGCGCGGGTTAACGATCTGTAGCACCCCTCCATATGATGGAGCCGCCCCTTAAAGTATCCTTGGCGGTCCTTAAAGTTACAGTGCCGCCCCTTACAATGTGGGTGGCGTCCTCAAAATAAAAGTGATGTTGCCCCCCCCCCGAGTAATGTTGGCGTCTCTTTCTTCTTTAAGTATCTGAGGCGCTCCTCATTGTCATTTTGCCCCACATCACTGCTCACATGGCGCCCTTCAATGTAATGGTGCCACCCCGCAACGCTCAAAGACATAATTGCGCTCCTCACAGTGTCGGTGGCCCTAAAAAATATTGGTGGCGCGCCGCAAAAATCAAAATGATGCTGTCGTCCCTTAGCATATCTGCAGCGCCCCCAAAATGATAGTGCCTTCCCTTAACCGGCGCCGGGCTGAGTTTGTTTAAACCCCCCTCCCGACCCCTATAACTTGGCTACTTAGGCCACGTAGCGACACGCGGTAAGCGGTATTCGAAAGAGTGTCAAAAACTGCTTGGGTTAGTTGGTTAACCGTGCTTTTGTTAGGTCAAGTCAAATGTCAAATATCAGGTGACCAGAGGTCATCAAAGGTGAAATGTGGGTGAAATGTTGTCTGTTTCAACATTTATTGACAAACTGGCGCATAACTCGGGGAAGAATAGAACTACAGCACCGCGAAAAAGCGCATTCGATAGCTCTTCAACGTTCCTATGAAGTCCTCAGACTTGACCTAACATCAACGGCTTAACCTACAGAGCACAACTTGTTTAACCCGTGCCGGGCCGGGGAGGGTTGGAGGGGACAGTGGACCCTCTGCGCCCCTCTACTGAGCTGTTTTAATGAAGAACCTTTTTACTGTAATAATTATTGACTCACGAAAGTTATGACATTGTTTTTTCAGTACTGTGCTCCTCTCGTCGAGATGCGTCGAATGAACTATAATTTGACATTCAAACGTCATTTGGGAAATTTGAGCTCAGGTCCAGGTCATGACCTGGCTGGTAAATGTCATGTTGCATATCAGTCGATTTGTATCGTCAAACTGAAATCATCATATGTAAGGTGTTTTCATCGCTCAGGCATGTCGCATGTCTCTATCAGAAGTTATTGGAAAAAACTGCTGGAGGCCTACCATGACCTGACATGACCTCAAGGACATAACAAGGGGTCGTGGGTGTCAATTTTCCGATTAAGTGTGTCATTTTTGATTGTTTTCTGATGTTTAAATTCGTTAACTTTGACATTTGTCTACCTATAAAAAGAGGCACATGCCCTGATTTTCTCCCATTTCCTTTTACCTAATGGAAGGGTCGCAAAATTGTCCTTACATTTGGTCAGAGACATCGCAATTTCGAGACTTACATTTAACCCTCGCCGGTTGATGCAACCCCCCTAAGGTTTATCGCGAATAACTCGCGTAAAAAGCGGCTGATCGCAACGAAACTTTCAGTACCCTCGAATTGATCAATTTTACACCTACCCTGCAAATTTTATGACCCTGACTCCAATGACCTTTCACCTGTGACCTCTTTTCCGTGACCATGTTTGGCCGAAATCAAGATTCGGCGTATGTCGGCTCGCATTAACCGCGCGTTTGCAAGCTTTTCGTGGTTTCAAACGTTCAAACATGTGATTTGATGTTGCTCCCATGCATTAGGGTGGGTGTCAAGGTCACCTGAAGGTCAGGTCAGGTCATTGACCTTTGGTGACCTCGGTTCACTTTTTCGAGTTTTACATGTTTCTAGGCTAGTTTTTGGAGCTGAATTCGAATTTAGCAACCATTTAAATATTTACGAAGTAGTTTTGGTGCCTTCGTAACATGTTACGAAGCTGTCAGAGGCGGATGACAGGTACTACGAATACCCGGTACGACCCCTACCGGTTGACCTGACCTGACCTGACCTGACCTGACCCGACCTGGTCTAAACGCTTAACGACATCATCTGTGATCAAAACTAACACGATATTTGTGATCAGCACCCCGGAAAACCCCTTAGCAGCCACAATTTACGACTTTCAAACAGGTCCCGATATTCCCGATTTTTGGGTCATTGACCTGACCTGGAAGGTCAACCGATGACCTAGGACCTTGAAATTGGGTATCATTGGCTTCCTCTCGTGACGGGCAACACGCTCGTTTTTTTTCTGCGAAGCTCTAGCTCCATCAGGGGCCAAACGCGAGGGGGGGGGGCCAAATGTACGACCCCCCCCGGGGGGTCGTACCAACCAACCTTGTGCCGTCGAAGGACTCAAAATGGCCTGTGCCGGCGAGGGTTATATGTATATACAGTTACACACTGTTTGTCTTATCAATCGCTGAAGTTATAAAGGGATCGTTCAGTCGGTATATCTATGGTGAGCATTTGCCTGTTCCGTGGCTCAGTTGGTAGAGCACCGGACTCCCCGCATTGTCTTCGCTTGCGTTTTGTCCGCCGGCCGAGCCGGAGAGAAAGTTACCGAGTGAAGGTCATTCAAATTTCAAAAACTCAATGACAATGTCACTGGGGTCACGAAAATGTTTGAGTAGGTAGGTATAACATTCATTAACCTGGGGAGGGGGGAGGGATAAACGTATCGTTGCAATACGCTGTTCATTACGCGAGTAACTAATAAATAAAAAAATGTATGAGTTAATCCTTACTCCACACGCTCTCCCTCTCCATAAAAAAGAGATTTAATTGTGTTGCATTTTATTTATACCTATGCAGAAAAATAGAGGCGTCAAAGGATATGGCCGAATATCAGCGACCCTTGCTGTGTAAGCAATGGGGTATGACAAGTGGGGGTCCAGCGCCCATAAAGTGGGCACACTCGTGCGACCTGCCGACCACTGTTCTAGATAGAGCCATAAAACGCCGTGAATATTTTAAGCTTGACGATACGAATCGACTGGTATGTAACATGTTTACCTCAGGTAAAATTTTAAAATTATTTTTTGTTAGGTCAAATTATAGTTCATTTATCGCATTATGATGAGAGAAATACTATATCCCGGAAAAATAAACGTAATACCGCTGAGCTTAGGTTGAATCTGAAATCATTACTTAGGAAGAGTTATAAAAGAACCGTCGAACGTGTCTTTTTTGGTCATTAAATATCAGTAAGTATGCCGCCCCCTCAGATGCCAAGTGCCGCCCCTATGAGTGCAAAATGCCGCCCCTAATTGTGATTGCCGACCCAGTGAAAATCCCTTAAAATACGCCCTGCTAAGCAACCGAAACAGCTGATGCGTACTCTTATCGCCCGCGTACTCTTACCCGCCCTTACCCTACATTGGTAGGTATGTAATTCCCTTTATATCTTTAAAACGAGGGTCCTATTAACCTAAATTTTTGAAAAATGTTCTCACATTTAATTGGTATGACATGCGGAAGAATAATTCATGACAACAATGATTTCCATTGTTGAAAAAACAACAATTTTCGGGTTGGTGGTATTTCCCTAGATTTCGTGTGAAATCCATATATCCCTAGATCTTCGCTGATTTCCATAGAAAAGGGAAATTTCCCTAGCAGCGGTAACGCTGCTTATTACGGGTGAGACTAAATGCTTACTTCGAAATCTAAGCTGCGTTGCGGCATTGGCGGTTATGTGCGGCGTGTATGCCGCATGATTAGTAAGCGGCGACCACTAAATTAAAAATTCAATAGCTTCGACCTGTTTTCAATGGATAACACTGCATACCAAAAATGTCCATCGCTCTCGTCATAGGATATTTAGATTTAAATAACTAACTTATCTACATCATTGTTTTGAACCAAATTAATACACAGCCGCGAACGTATAAGGTATAACCCCTTGCCGTTTCGCTCCTGATCAAGCTAGAGCTTCGCGGAAAAAACGAGCGTGTTGCCCGTGACGAGAGAAAGCCGATGATACCCAATTTTAAGGTCCTAGGTTATCGGTTGACCTTCCAAGTCAGGTCAATGACCCAAAAGGCGGGAAAATTGGGACCTGTTAGAACGTCGTAGTGTGGCTGCTATGGGGTTTTTCGGGGTGCTGATCACGAATATCATGCTAGTTTTGATCACAGATGATGTCTTCATTCATTTAGGCCAGGTCGGGTTAGGTCAGGTCAGGTCAACCAGTAGAGGTCCTGCCAGGTATTTGTAGTAGGTGTCAACCGCCTCTGACAGCCTCGTAACATGTTACGAAGGCACCAAAACTACTTTGTAAACGTTCATGTGGTTGCTTAATTCGAATTCAGCTCGAAAAAACTGACCTAGAAACATGTCAAACTCGAAAAAGTGAACCGAGGTCACCAAAGGTCAATGACCTGACCTGACCTTCAGGTGACCTTGACACCCACCTTAATGCATGGGGGCAACATCATATCACATGTTTGAACGCTTGAAACCACGAAAAGACTGCAAACGCGCTGCTAATGCGAGCCGACATACGCTGAATCGCGGTTCCGGCCAAACATGGTCTCGAAAAGTAGGTCACAGGTCAAAGGTCATTTGGGTCAGGGTCATGAAATTTTCAGGATGGGTGTTAAATTGATCAATGCGAGGGTACTGAAAGTTTCGTCGCGATCAGCCGCTTTTTAAGCGAGTTATTCGCGAAAAACCTTAGGGGGGTTGCATCAACCCCCCCCCCCCCTGTGCGGGCGAGGTCATGTTTTGATAGCAAGACTGAAACAGACTTATTTGGGTAGCCAGGAAATCGCATGCCAGAGCCTATTCAAATTCTTTTATCGGCCTTTATATGCACCAGTCGCATACAGGTACGGGATTTAGCATACGATTTCCAGACAATCGAACGACTGTTTGGAGACAACAAAGGAAGGAATGAGTGAGTTAAGTTGAAAGTATTAATTTGGTTCAAAATGATGATGTAGATAACCTAGTTATTTAAAGCTGAATATCTTATGACGAGAGCGGTTGGCATTTTTGGTATGCAGTGTTATTCATTGAGAACCGGTCGGAGCGTTTGAGTCTTTAATTTAGTGGTCGCCTCTTACTAATCATGCGGCATACACGCCGCACATAACCGCCAATGCCGCAACGTAGCTTAGATTTCGAAGTAAGCATTTAGTCCCACCCCTTATTACCAGCGGAGTTCTATAGCTTGTTACCAGCGGAGGAAAAGGTGATTAATACGTTTTCACGTGTTTCAATGGGGATAATTCACAATAATTCCGACAGTTCTGTGTAGTAAATCATATAATTGGTTATCACTGTTCACGCAACAACAATTGGCTATAGCCTGCTACTTCAAAACAAAACGGAAACAAGTAAAACAAAAATTCGTAGGGCTCATGTCCGCCTCTTTTCCTCCCGCTGCTCTTCCCGCCTGCCTGCTCGCCGGCTTCTCAGGGTATATTGAGCCGGCTTCTCGCCGCTCGCCTGTTTTGATTGGATCTTGGATTGGATCGGAGCAGGTGCGGACTGGGGTAGGTGGGCGTGTTTGTGTCGCTATTCGCTACTTATTTTTTTATGCGCTTACTTTTTATGCTTACCTTCATATTCATGGCTACTAACTGGTTAATCTGTAGCGTGGCAACAGTTCGAGAGCAATGGCACTGGTGCATGTGATTATGATTAAAATCTATAACCCGGTTTACATAGCATAATTGACGAGGCTCTAGCTCGTTAATTTGGCGATAGTTTCGTTGCAGTGGTCTTCAAATATTTAGAGGGGATCATTTTGTAAATTATTAAGCACCATTGGCATCTTTTGCAACATCACGGACAAAGACATAAGCTTGCAACAAACCCTACGTAAAAGCGTCTATTGATATTGAGATTGAGATAGGGTGGGTAATAAGCAAGCACTAAATGTTTAAGTATGCAACACAAATGTATCTTTCAGAAAACTCTGGATCTGCTTTCGATTTAATGCAATTTTTACAATTTAACGGTTTAACCTTTGCCTGTCCTGGTCATTAGGTATAATTCAGTTAACATTTGGTATTTGACATTTTTTTTCAGAAAAGGTCTGATCTACAATTGTGGCACCATTGATACAAATATACAACAACGGAACTTGTAGGTTGAAGGTTGTGTCAGGTTTTAGGTTTGCAGGTTTTAGGTTGTAGGTTTGTGGGTTGTAGGTAAGGTTAGGTCAAGTTTGAGTATGTTTTTCTTATATTTGTGCCACATATATGTATCATATTTGGATTCAAGTCTCAAGATGTCCAATAATGTTAAAATAGGTATGCAAAACTTATGCTTTACAAATAAATCAGACTTTCTTAAAGGGACCCTCCCACCTTCAAAAAAGTTAATGAATTTGCACGAAAGTGATGTCGCTTGGTTCAGAAAGAGCGGATACGAATATCTACCAAATTTCATCGAAAAATATTCACCGGTTTTCAAGATATTAGACTTTTACGTTTGTTTACTTTTTGGGATCTCCGCTGTTCCTAGCGACTTTATTTGAAAGTGCGGCATTTGTTGCGCGCAAAGCAGCATATACCACCGCGTGCTACCAAACGTTTTAGTAAAAGATTTAAAAATCGTTAGATCTCCGCTGACGTCACAAATTCTAAGGGGGCATACCAATGCACTAGCCCCTTAGAATCCGAAAACTGCAAGTTTGAAATTCCATATCTCCGAATTAAAGCATTTGTCGATGTTGTGAGTGCCCAAACCGGTATTTGCAGGCCATGGCCACCAATTTGGCTATCTCAACTCAAAACTAATGTTAAGGTGGGAGTGTCCCTTTAATCTGAACATTTACCTAGCATTTCATGATGTTGCTTACACAACTTGTCAGTATAGCTCTTCATTGGGCTGGAACAGCACTGGAACAGAAAGTTTTTTTTTGGTTTTTGGAAAGAAGTCACTTCTATCAGATTTTTAAGTCCAAGTCTATCAGCTACCTCAAATATCATGCCGTGATCCAAATATCTGGTTTGATCATTGATTGTTTGCAAATAACATAACGTTTAAGGAAATGCATGGTTTCAGAACACAATATACAACACATTTGTATGCCAAGATGTGTGAACTGATCATTGCCGATTGTCAGTGTAAAGGTCAAGGTAAAGACTCTTTGACCTCAAATGGCTGGATGACCTTGATGCATGACAGGTCATGTGCAATGCATTTATAGACACTGACTCTTAGTCTGCTATCCATTTTGCTCTGAACTATGACCCTTTGGCCAGCATAGGTAAATGAGAGAGTATTTTGAGTTATTAGTTATGACTGAGTTTAATCCATTGGAAAATTAATAAAAAAAAACACTGTAATGCATTGAAGTGCATATCTAGTGTGTATTTATTGACCAAGCTCAGTTTGCTGATCACTACACTGCTCTATTGCCACTGAATGCACGCTTTATGGCACACAAAAATGGCGATGGTCACCTTTTGGTTGCAGAAGTGATGGAAAGCTTCAGTGGCTTTCCTACAAAAAATGTTTTTCTAAGTACACTATGACTACATCCCCACAGTTTGAGTAGAATGTGGAGGCAAGTTTAGTTTGCACTGAGCAGTAATATTCTGAAAAAACGCCTTAATCAAGTCGCACAGGCCTGAAACGCTGGCGCCTGGGGATGGCAGCAGCTCCCCTGCGCGCCGCGCATCCTCCGATGACACCTGCGTGCGTGTTGAGAGCACAGTACGCAGCGACGGAGACGGTGGCGTGAGCGTGGAATAGCATGCCGATGGCGCAGATGCTAGCAGCCATCTCACCTACCGCCCACCGGCAGCGTGAGCGGCGGCGACTCTGTCACTAATCCCGAGCGAGCCGTCGGCTTACCCCAAATGGTAGCCGCCGCGACGACTCGAGCACCGTCGGCGACGTGGCCCTAGTCTCCTTCTTCGCCAAGTGAGCAACGCTCCACCCGCATTCGTGGTACGGAGCTCCAGCCTAAACGTGACTTGTCCAGGCAGGAGGGCAGGGATTTTATCTGCCACGGAGATACGAGGTGACGGAATTCAGTCATCGGCGTCGTTCGCTGTATTAGCATATGGACGGTTCCGTCGTTACTGCGTACTTGGCAACCTCACTCCTACAGATTTGCGATCGTGCGGTCACGGCAGGTCCAGCTTCATTTTCCGTCCGCGTATCAGCTCGGAAGGCGATACGCCATGGTGCTGCAGTGGAATGTGACACGGTACCGCGCCAGCTTTCCAATGAAATAGGTCTGGAACAAGACCTCCCTTTGCTGGTCATCTACCAGCATCCAGGACTTGAGCGAACGGATGAAACGCTCAACAGGTGCGTTTCCCATCGTTCAGTAGACCGGTACTTGCAGGTGATGGATTTTCCGCTCTTGGAGGTAGTCCTCGAACTCTCAACGGATTTTCCTGACGTCACCACGACCCCTCTTTCATCTCGCTGTTGGAGCGAGCTTCACTCACTTGCCGTGATAGTCAACGTGACTGCCGGGCGAACTGTGGAAAGCCGGTGATCGGTCTGACGCGACGATGTCGATTCCAAGCTTGGACCACAGAATGGTTGGAAGCAGAACTGGTGGCAGACAGGCAGGACGAATGTTCTGCCATAGCAATATCTTGCTCGGCTGGCACAAGCCACACGACTTGGCGAGATCAATCGTGACGCGGTCGACACCTGGCCGTCAGCACAGGCTCCGGAGCAACTTCGTACCAACAATGCTGTCGTGCGAAAGCACTGGTCGGTCAGTGCGGCGGATACTACCAGTACCGCTGTCCGGTCCGCGGAGAACGACTGAGTCCGGCCAGCCGCTGGCGATCACTGTCCGCAACTGCTGCTGTGTAGTCCAGAAGAGAAGCATCGACGTATTGGGACAATCCCGCAGGCTCTTCAATCACCGGAACAACTTCGTCACATTTCCGCTGGTTCGATCACTAGTAGGGTGAGACGTGACACCGTGGAGATGTGGTTCCCCGGTGTGTGTAATGCTTCTTAGGCGTATGACCCTGACGGGAGGAGTCGTGTTTGCCGGCAGGAGACTGGCTCCAGCTCTGCCGGAGAATCTATGACGGCCAGCGTAGTGAGCGCTTAGGGATCAGTCCGCAGCGTGAAGTGCTTCCGCCAGAGATACACTTCAAGCGCTCCACCGCGTGAACCGCGCTGAGGGCCTTGCGCTCTGAAAAAGCTACTATTATACTGGTGCTACTTGTCAGTGAAGCCGAGACTCTGCTCACCGACTCACAGCGGCTAGTCGGTGTGAGTCGTGTAAATGGTGCTCCTTGTCGATAGCAGTGATTCACTGAGCCTGTGAGACCAGGAGACGGGCCACGGGGTGTTCTGATCCATCGAGCTGGACCTGGGAGAAAAGGGCACCAGCTCCGTGTTCCGAGGCGCCGGACTTGACGACCGTCGGCAGGTCCTGCTGAAACAGTTGCAGGGATAGGCCACTGGACAGTGAACATCAGTCCCTTGAGGCCTGGAAACATTGCTCCACTTTCTGTGTCCTTGGATGTTTTTAGCTCAACGATACAGATCGACTGAGATTTCCCCGGTCAGACCGTTACCTTGCAGGGGCGTAGCCAAAGGGGCCATGCCCCCCCCCCCCGGAGCCCAAAAGGGGCCCCATCGCGGTGTCATAAGTACGGTAAGGGGCACATTATTTGGGTCCCTTCCAAAAAATAGTGGATGAAATCCGATGACTTTTTGGATTTTGAGGGGGTTTACCTTGGGCCACTGTAAGTTTGACCCCCTCCTGGAGGAAATCCTGGCTACGCCCCTGTTACCTTGACCTTGGTTCAAAATTTAAGCATTATTTTGAAGGCCAAATTTTAATTGGTTGACTTTTGTCGACGGTAGTGCACGATGCCGATAAAATCAATATGCTAGTTTTGAGTCAAAAGTTGAGCGCCGAGCACCGGCGTAACGCGGGTTGAATAAGTATGGTTCATCGTTTAGAGGACATATAGAAGAGTGGCCGGCACAAGTCAGTTCGGGGCTCAGTTTCCACGTGCGCCCTACAGATTTCACTGTTCGCTGGCTCGTTTGTCGTCACTCGTCCCAAAGGTCGTATTACTGGCATATGATCGTCCGCACCATACACATGTGTTCTGGCGTAAAACCATCCAAAGATGAGCATCGAAAGTGTTCAATTTTGTATGAAGCAAGTTTCTCACTATGTCTATGTCTCATTATGTTTCAGGTCTTCTTGTGGACCATCTTCGCCTTTACACAGCCACCATGTATGCCTGCTCAAGAATTGTCATGCCTGCTACCCGGGTAACGGTATGTGCCTGTTTTATGCATTTTGTATTTAGATACGCATATTAGACCTGTCTCATCTTGGCTTTGTTAGATTTGCTTTTTAAAAAAAGTTTAGAATAATGCTTACTCGCAGTATACCGATTAGTGATTAGGTACTGATGTCGGTGTTTTCCAAATGTGTGGTACGGTTGCAGCTGATTCATAGAGCATGCTGCGATTTAGGAAAATCGATATAAAATGCATGCTAAGTCACTTGTTAAGTCTAAAAAGTGTGATGGTGGCGAGCGGTGCAACGCTGACGGTCCGTGCCACCGTCTGTGCCCTCAGGTGCGGCCGGTGACCGCGGCGGCGTGGGCGCCGGTCAGCAGTCCGGCGGCAGCGGCGGCGCCGGCCGCCAGCCAGGCGGTGGTGCCATACCGGTCCATCCAGAACTCGGCAGTCTCGCGCGACATCGACTCTGCCGCCAAGTTCATCGGCGCCGGCGCGGCCACCGTCGGCTCGGCCGGCTCCGGAGCCGGAATCGGCTCCGTGTTCGGCTCCCTCATCATCGGCTACGCGCGCAACCCGTCCCTGAAGCAGCAGCTTTTCTCATATGCCATCCTCGGATTCGCCCTGTCCGAGGCCATGGGTCTGTTCTGTTTGATGATGGCGTTCCTGCTGTTGTTCGCGTTCTAGAGTGGTGTTCGTCACTTTCGGGGATACGGACAGAAATTCGGGTGCTCATGAACTTCTGACTCTGTTAGATATCAATATACGCCAATGTGTACGAGTTCTGCTGTTGAATTGTCACAAAACGTGGTCAAGGAACACAACAGTTATTCGCTGTGGCTCATTGAAAGGCGTAAGTAAAGCCTTGATGCGTCTGAAGTCGTCGAGGATGCTCATAATGCAGGTGGTAAAGCTTGCGGCATTTTAGGCCGCCCGTATGTTATGCACATTTGTATATGAATCAGTCAATGTTTTGAATGTAAGCTGAGAAAACCTGATTTCTGAATGTTGCGGATAAATCGATTAATCAAACGCCCACAAAGACGAAAGCTTCAACGTGTTGCGTTCGCTTGCCTCAAACGCGCTCAAATATTTGTAGGTAATGAAGAAATGGCTTTTAGTCAATATTTTTGCTAAAAGTTGCAAGCTCATGGACTAAAGTAACAGCACTGTTACGCGTTTGGATGGGAAATGGGTACTTTCGGCCTTGGGTACTTTATGGGTTCATGGATGGGAAACTGTTAGAATCTTGGGTACGCCATCTTGGGTACGCCAACGACCCGGAAAATGCTCATTTGGCATTTTACCTGGATAAGTTACAGGGTCGGTGATACATTTTTTTATATGGAAAAATATAATGCCTTTTTATTCTGACGAGTAAAGCCAAATTCACAAAGCAGTTATTTTTAAATTACATGCACCAGAAATAACCTTTAGTTTAAAACTTAGTCTAAAGTTAGCTGAAAAGGGCATAAATGATACCAAGTTGATACTAAGGGTCTGTTCCCGTCGCTCCTCCCAAAAAATCTCGGATGAGGTTGGATGAGCTTGGAGGAGAGCCGTTTCAGAGGAGCCACGGGAACAATTTTCGCGAGGAAATCAGCTGTTTGCGGGCTGTAACGGTCGGCGATTTATGGCGCGCAAACATAAATCAAGAGATAATAATCGCTTTCTAATAAAATAAATCATCACTAAAATCATTTCCACTTCCCTCAAATCTCATTTATAAACAATTCACATTTTTATTACGTGCGCCAAATATGTCTACGCAAGAGCCTCCTCCAAAAAACCAACTTTCGTTTGGGATGAGGGAGGAGGCAAATAGTGGTGGTGAGATGTGAAATCAAGATGAGCTTGGAGGAGCGACGGGAACGATTTTTTGATACGAGAGGAGGTTAGAGGAGCTTGGAGGAGGAAAAAAAGTAAACAACTGGTGCTGGCGAGTGGGTTGCATTTCGGGCGAGTGGGTTGCATTTCGGTAAATGGTTGGTAAGCATAATCCTTTCCTTCCCATCCCGCAAATAATCTCACCGATAATCTGTGAGGAACGTCATTTACCAGTCCATTTCTCTCGGGATCTCCTTCCTGAAAGCGAGAGAAGCTGTCGGACTCGGCACAGCAAACTGAGGCAATTGTGGCGCGGCACATGAGGATTGTATTGCATGTGTTAAGTGGGAGAAGGAAGACGCCTACCTATCATTCAAGGTAAAGGTGTAAAAAAAAACCCTGTATATAACAGCACGTGTCTGTGTGCATGCAGGCGCCTTGCAAGCTGATGTGGGTGTGAGGTGGATGTGCATCGGGCCTCGGAGCATGCTGCATGCGAATTGCTAGGCAAGTTGCTTGCGGGCTTGGCTTGAGGAAAAATCGGGGCTGTGAACATAGCTTTGAATCTTGATCTTGATTATACACACAACTATAAACACGAAATGGGGCCAGGAATCTCACCGACAAATAGCAGGAAAACACCTACAACAAGACAGATCGCGGACAAAGGGAAAGGTAAGAGAGATGCAGAGAGGGCGGAGAAGGGAAAAATGGCCAGGGCAGAAGACAAAGAAAGACGAGTAGTAATGAGCAAGAAAATGGAAACAGAGAAAGCCATTGGAAAACTAGACAACAGTGTCTTTGAGGCTTTTGAACCAGCACACAGATCATCAGTTGACCTGAGTAAGGAGGCAATATGCAAGGGAGGGCCTGGGCACAAATGTGGTCTTCCAGTTGGCTACGAAGATGAGGGAGTGGAATGTGACCTTTGTCATCGTTGGTTCCACGCAGCATGTCAGGAGATACATACGGAAGCATACAAAGCACTCCAGGAACACCCTGACACACTGGCATGGATGTGCAAAGCCTGCAGAAACGAGTTAAAGAACAGGAAGTATCCACACTCAGAAACTGAGTACAGCAAGTTGGAAGCCAAAATCGATCAGTTGGCAGAGGCGCTAAAAGACCAAACAAGAATAATAAGGAAGTCAGCAATCGAAAATGAACAAGCCATTAGAGAAGTAGGAGAGTTTCAAGGGCGCAATATTTCCACATTGCAAGAGCAGAACGAAGCAATGATACAGTGTGTAGAGGAAATGAAGAGCAGGGAAACGGAGAAGAAGACGGAGATCAGGAAGACGTATGCAGATGTCACAAAAGTGGTAGAAGAAATAAAAGAACAACAAGAAGTCATTAAGGGTAACTCTGAAGGTATCAAAAGAGTGATACAGAACAAGGAGTTGGAAGAAAGGGCAACAAATGTGCTGATACACAATCTCCCAGAGAGTAAAGCAGAGAAAGGAGAAGACAAAAAACAGGAAGACATAGTGAAGTTCAAAGAAATAGCAGATGCTCTGGGAGTGCGAGACTTTGAAATTCAGAAGATTGTCAGATTGAGGCAAAAACCTACAACGGAGAAAGAAGATGAAAGAAACGCAAATCAGAACCAGAAAACGAAACCAAGAATACTCCTGCTGAAGCTGAGATCAAAGGAGCACGTGGAGCTTCTGTACAAAAGGAGGTTTGATCTCAAGAGCAAAGGCATAGAAAATACCTACATTACAAGGGACCTACCTCCCGAAGAAAGGGAGAAGCAGAGAAGACTGAGAGAGGAGTGGCTCAAGAAAGGGCGAGAAACCCATGTCATTTCTCGGGGGAGGGTTGTCGAAAGGAAGGGAAACAAAGTAACACAGTAAGAAAGAAAGAAAGCAAGGATGGAAGGTACAGGAAACAAACAACAAACAAGGGGTCGAAGACCGACAACCAAGAAAGTAGAAAGGTTTACAAATTGAATCTCATTAACATACAAGGATTAACAAAGCAAAAGCTGGCAGAACTAGAAGAATTGTTAGCCTACAGTTGTGACATCTTATGTATTACTGAGACCCACCAGAGATATGATAAACTTGAGATTGACAAGAACTTGATCAAGATAGAGAGCATGAGAAAACAAAAGGACAAGAAAGGAGGAGGGCTCATGTTTTTGTATAAACAAAACAGTGGTGTCACTTTAAGTAAAGCCCCTTCAGAGAACGAAGATGTTTTGGAAGTGAGGGGAAGTATATTGAACAAACAGGTTAGGATAATACTTGTTTACATGTCAGTTGAAACAAAACCAGAAGACAAAACACGAAATGAGAAAATCAAACAAGAGCTTGAAGAGAAGCTAGAAGAAAGTCCAGACATGGCAACAATGTTGTTGGGGGATTTTAATGGACATGTAGGGTTCCTAGGAAGCCAAAAAGAGAATAGGAACGGAAAATTTGTCATTGATGTGATAAACAAAAACAATATGATTTTACTGAATGGTGATGACATATGTGAAGGCTTGTATACATGGGGAAGTAAAGAATACAGAAGTGTTATTGACTATGTGCTGGTCAACAGTAAGATGCATCAGTCTATCCTTAAGATGAAAATTGATGAAAGTCAAGAACTACTAGATCTATCAGATCACAACATGATCACAGTGTTTTTCAAAGATGAAAAGTCACTGAGTCTCAATAAAGCTAAATGGAAAGATGAATACTTCTTTAAGACAGACCAAGAATCATTGTCGGGCTTCGTGCAAGAGGTACTACAGAGAATAGAAGCTGATAACATATGCCTAATGGAAGATCTCAATGTGATAATGAAGGACGTGGCAGAGAAATTGCTTACAAGAAGGTACAGAAGAAAAACTGACAGAAAGAATGAAAAAATCAAAGAAAAACCATGGATGACCGAAGAAATACGGAAACAAATCAAGCAAAGGAAAGCCTTCAACAGACTCAGGAGAAATGCAAAGTCAGAAGAAGAAAAGAGCAGATTATATGAAAAATATTATGAGCAGAAACGACTGACAAAGCTACTCATCAAGGAAGAAATAGCAAAGCATGAAAAGAAAGTGACTGACGAAATACGTTATAGTAGCTACAAAAGCAAGGCACTTTGGGAGAATATCAACAAACTTAAAGGAAAGCAAAAGGATAACAGTCCAGTTCGCCTATTCACAGAAGCTGGACAAATGCTGCAAGGAGAAGAAGAAAAGGAAAACTTAGCAAGTGTCTGGAAGAAAATCTATCAAAGACATGAAAACAAGTTAGAAGAAGTGTGGAACGATAGGGCGAAGCTAACCTATACTGCAGATCTGGAGAAAGAGAACCAGGACCAGATACAAATAAAAGGATATAGTTTCCCAATCACACTGAGAGAACATATGGATATGGCCATGAACAGTAGGAAGAGGATGAAGAAGATGGAAGATATACAAATAACTGAGGAAGAAGTCACCAAATGTATAGGCAGGCTTAAGAACAAGTCAGCGGCAGGACCAGATGAACTCAAGCCAGAACTATACAAAGCTTTGATAAAAAATGACAAATGCTTGAAGATACTGACAGGCTGCTACCAAGAAGTCCTCGAGAGAAGTGACACGCCATCAGAATGGAAGATATCAAGGACGAAAATGATACCAAAGACGTCTAAGCCAACTGCCAAAGACTTGAGACCAATTGCTTTAACGAATGTGTCATATAAGATCTACATGTCAATTCTAAAACAGCGACTAGAAGATCATCTAGAAAGCGCAGAGCAAAAGTTAGAGACACAAGCAGGGTTTACGAGAGGAGGAAGGATAGAGGACAACCTTTTCCTATTACAGTACTGTGTGGAAGAAAGCTTTAAAATGAAGGCACCTCTGATTGTTACTTCAATTGATTACAGCAAGGCGTTTGATTCCATCGATAGAGCTAGGATGGTAGAGGTGCTCATGAAATACAAGATTCACCCCAAAATGATTGATGCTGTGGCAGCCACATACCAAGGAGACAGAACCTGGATTGAACTAAATGAGAACATTAAGTTAGAGATTTTAGTAACAAGTGGTATACGGCAAGGGTGTACAGGATCAACTGCCTTCTTCAAGCTCATGACTTATATCATCACAAAAGTAATGGAGGCAACAGAAGCAGGGTTCAGAAGCTGCAAATTTACGCTGCCAATCCTATTCTTTGCTGACGACGGGCTCCTACTGAACCATTCTATTGAAGAAACAGAGACTAGCATCAGAAGACTGACAGCAATTAGCAAGGAGTGTGGACTAGACATAAACAAGAATAAGAGCAACATTATCACATTTAATCTGAAAGAACAGCACAGAAGCATAGAAGATATTGAAGTAAAAGAAAACATAAAATACTTAGGTCTGAAAGTAACAAATACAAGGGATGTGTTCAGAGGGCAGAAAAGAATCATGATTGAAAAGGCACAAAGAATGGCAAACATGACCTATTCAGTAATTTCAAAATCATGCAACAGACTGCTGATTGGTAAGACCTACTGGAAATCCCTAGCACTGCCATCAATACTGTACGGCTCCAGTGTCATGACAGTCACAGAGGAAGAGACCAAGAAGCTGCAAGTAATCGAAAATGGTGTCTACAGACAGATCTTGGGGGCTCCAAAATATGCACCAAATGCTGCATTGAGAGGAGAAATTGGAGCATCTCTGATGACAACAAGGATTAAAACTGGAAGACTTCAGTACATGAGAAGCATATTGCAAGGAAAAAATCAACTACTCAAAGAGGTGTTAACAGAAATGATGGACGAGGGCAAGAACAAATGGATAAAGGTAACCTATTCCATTATTAAGGAAGTCGGACTCAAAGTAAAGGATTTGTATCAGATAAGCAAACAAGACCTTAAAACACACATGCAAAAATGGGATGGAAAGAAATGGAAGGAGGAATTGTTAACTAAAACTACTCTGTCCCTGTATATTGTCTGGAAAAAGGAGATGAAGGAAGTAACGTTTATTGACAACCAGCAAGCATCAACAATATTTTTCCAGGCAAGAGCTAACTGTCTTCCTCTAAATGAGCGCAAGAGATACAAGAAAGAGGACACAAGATGTATGATGTGCAATGCAGAAAATGAAGACCTCGCCCACTTTATATTGAATTGCCCAGCCTACGAAGAAGAAAGAAAAGAATCAATGCATCTTCAGAAACCCTATGCAAAGGATATTTTAGGGATATTTCTGTTTGAGGAGGAAGATATCGAAGAAAAGAAAGAAGTATTGCTTAAGCTGTGGAAGAAAAGAAGACTGCTGGAAATAAAACAAAGTTCTCCATCCTAGTTGACCTTCATCCTCCCAACACCCAATCCTGTCCCCTAGTGAGAATCCTAGCCACACAAACCAACCATAACAATGCAACCCATCGATCAAAGTAAAAGTTAAAGATTAAGAAATCAAGGAGGTGCCGATACAAAGGCTAAACCTCCGAAAACCATCGCATCGCATCGCATCGCATCGCATCGCAGGTTAGAGGAGCGACGGGAACAAACCCTAAGATGGAAGGATAGCAGGCAGAAACAGCGCAGCTGCTCCATTCTTTAAATGTGTTCGCAAGCAGGATTTACCTGTCGCTAGCGACACCTTTTGATGTAAGTCGGGACGCTGATTTGCTGATTGAGTCCGTGAGCAGTGTCAGTCATTTACGCCAGTACAGGGTTGAGTCATTATGCGCATGCGTTGCAACTTCACTCTCGGGGCTGGCTACCGCGATTTCTCAGGCCATCTCAGGCGATTCCAAGCAGGGTATATAGAACAACATTCCAAGAATCCAAAAGGCCATCTATAGCCTTGCATCTATAGCCTTGTTGTTCCATAATCTATATACCCTGATATCTATAGGGCAATTCTCAGGAGCCCGTTACCGTGGAGCTCGTTTCACGCCAGCTTCACGCCACTCCTCTTCAGCGCGCTTCACTGAAGCGGTGAATTGGGTTTCTATGGAAACATCAATAAGCTTGGACGCTCACAACCAACTCTCAACGCTCAGCTCACAGCTTGGCTCACAGTCACAACGGAAAGCGTCGAAAGCGCCGAGCCGATTCTGGTGGGTACAAGGCCATGTATATAGCAAATATATAGCGGTATATATAGGGTGGGCTGTGAAACGGCGAAGACGTTTTTTGCAATATTTTGATATAGAATCCTGTAATGCCATGCCCATAATATTGATATGATATACTGATACATCCCATCCCAGCATAGGTATTGCATTGAATTGCAATTTGCATAGATCAAGTAGGTGGTTGAGGCATTTTTTGGAAATTTTCAAGCACGGTGAGTGGTCCTTATATTATGTTATTTTGGGGGTGAGTTATCTCAACTTTCTTGAGCGGACGTTATGGTGGTGTCACCAATGATAGCAGCACAATGATAGCAGCACACTGGGATTATGATAACATGTTTCAAATTGGGTTTCCATGGAGATGTCGACAAGCCTATTCCTCCAATACTAGGTACCTACCTACCAGAAGTGTGACATCAGTTCACGAAATGGAATAGCAGCGTGCTGCTATCATCTGTGAAACAGGGCCATGGTGGTGTCACTGATGATAGCAGCACGCTGCTATCACACATGTCAAATTGGGTTTCCATGGAGACATCACAGTATCACAGCCCCTGTCCTATGTGTTAAGGTCAAAGGTGTTGGTGCTGTATGTAATGTATTTATTGTTTTATATCATGACTTCATCCATCATTGGGTGTGTGCCTGTGGATGATTGATGGAATAAACTAAACTAAAGTATAAGTAAGTCTGGCGTCCCAGGAAGCTGCAAGATACTGTTGTAGGTAAGGTTAGCCGTTAGGTCAGGTCAGGTTAGGTTTGTTTTGGTCTATTTATATATCTCCGTTGTCCCAACCTGGCATATTTCTGGGAAGTGGGACGCAAGGCTTACTAATAGTGACATCACTACCCATTGCTCCAACACTACCAGCAGTGTGAACTGTGATGTCAGGTTGCAAATTGCAATATCAGCATGGTAGCAGCATTCAGTGAAACATTGCCCTTAAGTTAAAGATATTTGATTCTGGCTTGTAAGAAGGTACTGTTATGATTTTTACTTTTACTGGTGTCAGGTGTGCCAAGTACTGTTGTTTTTTTTTTCATTTTATGCTTCTTGCAAAGCATAAAATGTTGCAAGTAATAGCAAAGGAAGTAAGCAAGCATTTTATTATTTTTCAGTTATTAAATGGTGTTAAAGCGCTTGTTAATAGAAGGTTGAATTTTGCTATGCTTAGCTATACCACACCTGATAATTCACTGATACAGTGAGCCATTTACTTAATCCACCTACCTACAATCCACATATGTCCTACTACCTTCGTTCACAAGGAAAGCTGGGCTTAGCTAGCTCTCCATCCAGGTGCCTTTTTCAGGCCTTACAGCCTGGACAAGGGACAGGTGGTGGGGAGGTCGGACCAGTGGTGGGCACGGACCAGGAAGGTATGACCAAGGACTTGCAAGCTGGAGCACCAATGAAATATTAGTGGTGTTTTGTAGAACACCACCCAAACTGCTCATCGCTGGAAACCTAATGCACGACTCTGAAAACTAGTCACCGTACTGTCAGTAGTTACTGAGAAAAAGTGGTCTAGGATTACTTTGTGTTTATTGTGCTCGTCATGAACTTTGCCGCCATGAAGATGCGATGTTATGCGTGCTTGTCACTTTAGAACTTACTGTGTGATTTTATTACTGTGTGACCGGAAGAGCCATTGTTGTATGGAGGTCATAATACAAGAATAATAATAATAATAATACACGTGTGCGTGTGATACATGTATCTGACCGGATGCTATGTCACCATAGGTGCTGTGTGTCTCAGGGGTACCTACTATGGAGTGGCGCGCTGCGGAGCCGCGTCCGCTGGAGTCTCTGCCGGCCGTCAGCAGCGCAGGCTCGCTGATGCTGGGCTCACAGGTGGTGACACTGGAAGAGGTGCCTCTTGCCGTGCTGCCACACAGGGGCCCGCTATGCCTGGTTTGCTGCACTGAGCTATCTGATGGCGACAAGGCCTGGCATGCACACAGCACCTACACTGAGGAAACGAATATGACGCTGCACAAAAGGTAAGAGTGTTTTGGTAAGGAGGGCCATGCTATTTCCTTCCGTTTTTCACTTAATGAAACCTTCGAACTGATAGCACTTTAGCGCATAGTTTGGATGCTAGATCAGCCACCAAAACAAATTAGGTTCATGTAACTGCCTAAATTAATAAACATTGTCTTCAAAATGCTGACAGATTGGTAGTTTGCTACATTCTGGCCACCTTTCACAGCCGTTTGCTGTTGTTTTCAGGCTGTCGGTGATCCTGCGGGAGCAGGTCGACCCGGCCGGTCAGGTGGTGTGCGGCGCCTGTTTCGGGCTGGTCATCTACGTGGACGAGTTTGAGCAGAAGGTGCGCTCTGCCGAGGCCGACCTGCGCCAGCGGTTCCAGCGCTGCCGGCGCCCGGCGGACCCGGCGCGGCAGGAGTCGGATGGCGTGCCACAGCCCTCTCCGTCGGCTGACGCCTCATCCCAGGTGAGCGCACCGGCTCGGCCCGCCCGCCTGGTGGTCGGCGAGTGACTGATCGGTCGTAGGTCTGCCATTGGGACGGGGCCAGACGTGGGACCAAAACCACATGACATTAGCTCCGAATGCGGTGCCCCTCGCCTGTGAACACTGAAGCACTTTGCCGTCGTGTCCTTGCCGCGGTAGTTTGGCGGAGTAGCTAACCACTGCCGGCTGGACGGCCTGTTGACAGGATGAGGAGACTAAGCCAGCGGCTGGCGGCTGCGAGCCGGCGGAGGAGGCGACTGCTCCGGCCGCCGGTGACGGTGACACCTTCCCGTGCGGTGTGTGCGGCAGGACCTTTTCCACCGAGTACGGCCTCTCCATCCACCGAAGGGTGCATCCGTGAGTCAGCACTCTAAAATCAGCGTGGTCATGTTTGATATCTGGCCCTGTAAACGCAGACTTGCGTTGGATTCTTCCACTAATGATTCATGACAATAATGACAATTGCCAAACGATGGTCACCGAGGCCACCTATGTATTTGATGTTATATTTTTATGGTGAAGACGCAACTGAGGTGACACTGCTTGTCATAGTTTGCCCGTGATTTACATTTACATCAGTCGACTCTCCTCAAAGGCTGCCTTTTTGTCTTTCGACCATTTCGACTGACGACTCATGGTGCTCTACGAATGTGCTCGGTTTGTCCCAGATGGCGCACCAGGGACATTCTTTTTACCAAAAGATGAGTAGATGTCGCTGCGTTTAGTGTTCATGGAATGCATGCATTACAAGTTTCCGTAAATATATTGGTAGGGTTCCAGTCAGGAGGACGTGTGTCGCTGTTTCGAATCGAATGCTGTTACCAATCATGTTATCACAGTGGGCATGAACAAATGTCGAATAGGTACCTTCAAATGCCTTTCTAACAGCACGGTATCAGAGAAATGCAAGTCATTTTAACATGCTTTGACCTGTCCCTCGGCAGAGATTCCAAGTCAAACGCCTGCGAGTACTGCAGCAAGGTGTATCCGACCCGGGCGAAGCTTATGAAACACATGCGCTCTCACACCGCCGAGCGCAAGTTTCAGTGTCTCGAGTGCGGCAAGCTGTTCCGCTCGGCCGACCAGCTGGCCGTCCACGCCAAGTTTCACACCAACGAGCGGGCCCATCTCTGTACCGTGTGCGGAAAACGGTGAGTCACTCTAGGAGGTTGTAAAAAATATTGCGGGTGTGTTATTTAATTGTGCATAGATGTAGATGAAAAATCCACAAATGTAGCGGACCCGGTCACGCACACAGGCGTCTGAAGTCTTGGTTCATGCTACCTGTTAATACAAACGCACGTATTTTGTGGTAAGAAGTTCATTATGACATCATTCGGAGGCTGCTCTTCTGCCCGCGAATCAAGAATCTGATACGGAGTAAATGTATGACAGTTTGTTGTGCTCATTACTGCGCAGATTCATTATTATACTTCTGATATTTTTGCACATTTATATGTAACATGAATTTGCTTGAAAGCGATGCTCGTTCTGCTCTTTTATGTATTTCGATCTAACTAGATGGAAAGTAAGCAAAGAACAGCAGTCAGGTCGGTTTCTAAGCTACGGAAACCTCGCTGTTTAGTCTCTCCAGTCAATGTTTGGATAGAAGGGTTAATGCGGTTATGCGAGACAACGGCATTTTGGTTTTCTGTAATTCCTTCATCTGTGACTCGGGCTTGGTTTCCAGGTTTGTACAAGTTGGCGATTTGAATAAACACGCTCGCATCCACTCCGGGGAGAAGCCCTTCTCCTGCGAAGTCTGCTTCAAAAGGTTTAAACGTTCCGACGAGCTGAAGGTAAGATTTCACAAAGTTGTACTCCTCGCGTTTTGCAGCTCTCTTTGTTTTCTGTACGTGCTTTCGTTCCACGCAACGCAGCATTTAATGATTTTTGTTGTGCGACCTTGTTACGAGCGAGCTAGCGAGCTAAGCGAAGTCTTTTCAATATAACGGAAAAATCTCGGGACGAGCGACTCGGTGGCGCTCCGGCCTGTAACGCTTTTGGGAGGCTTATATCTCAACAACCGCTGGGCCGATTGGCCTGCGGTAATTTTTAAAGGGTAGCTTCGTTCCTTCTATTTGCCAAGCATTGAACTATTACCGATGCATGTGGGTGATCCCACTCCTTATGCACGTGCCACGTGCAAAACGAAGAGGTGTCAGTTTTGCAACAATAACAATATCTCGGTAATTACTGGACCGATTACGCTGAAACTTGGCATGTAGCTAGGCACCCACCACATGCATTCCCATGTGTCACGGTTGGGATGCTGCTGCACGTGCGCACGTGCAGGGGTCGTTTTCGGGTCTCAAGAACAGCTGAACCAATTGCGCTCAAATTTGGTACACGGCTGTGGACCGCTTAGTAGGGTGCCGTGCAAAAGTCGGTTGGGACCCAGCTGTTGTTGTTGTATTCCCCTCGGCCCCGTCACCGGGGCGTAGTCGTTCGGCTCTGGAAGGACCGAAAGCCGGCGGCCAAGGCCGCCACCACGTCGTCCCGTCTCAAGTCGGTCCGTAGATGTTGCCCATGGCGAGGAGGCGGGCCCCGCAGAGGCACGGGCAGCGCAGCAGGACGTGTTGCGGGGTGTCCGCCTCCTCCTCGCACACCAGGCACCGGGCGGCCGGATAGTCGGTGTCCGCGCAGCCAGGGCAGGCGGCGGTCGGCCGGCGGCCGATACGGTGGAGGTACTGGGCTGACATGCTCCAGTGGCCGGCCCGAAGTTGATGAACGTCCACCGCGGCCTCTCGACTGTCAAGCCGGACCGGCGCGGGCAGAGTGGTCCGTGAAGATGGAGCGGTACCAGCCGTCGGGCCAGCTCTCTTGCCAAGAGCGGCGAGCGGCCCTGGCGGCGGCGCGGGTGATACTCCTGACGTCCAGGGGGGCGCCGGCCTGGTCTAGCTCGGCGGCTTCCCTCGCCAAGGCGTCGGCTCGCTCGTTACTGCACGTGCGCTCGTGCTGGTTGCCGCTTCCAGATCTCCAGAACGGCTGAACCGATTGCGCTCAAATGTCGCACATCTGTGGAGACCGGTTAGTAGAATGCCGTGAATAAGTCATTAGGAAGTACCCCCTCGCAATTCTGCACGTGCAAGGCTCACCCTCTCGCTCGCTCGTTTCTCGCCCAAAAAGGCGTTTTACTGGTGCATAGCAAGATTGCATAGCATCCAGCTCCAGCTCTTATTACGGCCTTTATAGCATCCAAAGACTTTCATCTCCAATCCGATATGCTTATTAGATATTATTGCGACAAAATTTTAGCGAGACGTGTTGACCATTTTTTTTTCTTCTCCATGTGTGGCTCTGTGCTCGAGTAACCTTAAAGCTACTACCGCCGTTCCTATGACAGTTCTTCAAAGTCACATTGTGACCCTCGCCGAGCCTATCGGTTTCCTGCATACCGACGGAGGGTCGATGGTCGATGCGGCACGATCCTTCGCCGTTTTAGCTCTAACTGAATCAGAACTTAGCCGAAAGTGAGCGCGTTGTCCGTATTGAGACGGAGCCGGGATCTTTTTTTATTCTTCTCGGTACTCTCGTGTAGGCGATGTGGTGCTGCTTGGAGCTAGCGGAATAGATCATTGTGATGACTGGGCAATGGAAAAATATGTTTTAAAATTACTATGCTAGTAATCGCTTCCTCTTTTTATAATTATTTTAAGTCATATTACATCATTGACCATTATATTAAAGGGACCCTCCCACCTTCAAAAAAGTTAATGAATTGGCATGAAAGTGATGTCGCTCGGTTCAGAAAGAGCAAAATTGAATATCTACCAAATTTCATCGAAAAATATTCACCGGTTTTCAAGATATTAGACTTTTACTTTTGTTTACTTTTTGGGATCTCCGCTGTTCCTAGCGACTTTATTTGAAAGTGCGGCATTTGTTGCGCGCAAAGCAGCATATACCACCGCGTGCTGCCAAACGTTTTAGTAAAAGATTTAAAAATCGTTAGATCTCCGCTGACGTCACAAATTCTAAGGGGGCATACCAATGCATTAGCCCCTTAGAATCCGAAAACTGCAAGTTTGAAATTCCATATCTCCGAATTAAAGGGACCCTCCCACCTTAACATTAGATTTGAGTTGAGATAGCCAAAATGGGGTCCCTGGCTCACAATTACCGGTTTCGGCACTCACAACATCGAGAAATGCCTTAAATCGGAAATATTGAATTTCAAAATTGCAGCATTTTGATTCAGAGGGGCTAATGCTTAGGAATACCCCTCTGAATGTGTGACGTCAGCGCAAATATCTAACGATTTTTAAATGTTTGACTAAAACGTTTTGTAGCACGCGGTGGTATATGCTATTTGCGCGCAACATCTGCCGCAAACGCCGCACTTCTAAAATAAAGTCGCTAGAAACAGCGGAGATCCCAAAAAGTAAACAAAAGTAAAAGTCTAATATCTTGAAAACCGGTGAATATTTTTCGGTGAAATTTGGTAGATATTCATTTTCGCTCTTTCTGAACCGAGCGACATCACTTTCATGCCAATTCATAAACTTTTTTGAAGGTGGGAGGGTCCCTTTAAAGCATTTTTCGATGTTGTGAATGCCCAAACCGGTATTTTCAGGCCATGGCCACCAATTTGGCTATCTCAACTCAAAACTAATGTTAAGGTGGGAGGGTCCCTTTTAGCCAGAAGACCCGCCAGCCAGTCATCGCAAGTGAGCGCGGCCCGCCCGAGCAAGGGATCCTATCTAGGGAACAGTCTGCGGGGGACGGGGAAGCTGCCGTCACCGAAGCAGCCGCCGGGCTACCGCTAATGATATTGCTTCCGTGAGCCTTGATTGGCTGCCGGGCTTGATTAACATTGGTTCCGACGAACAGTGCTACGAGAGGATGGCCCTTACGGCAGCCGGTAGGTCACTTGGTACATAACCTGCCTGCTATACCTACAGGCAGGTTATATAGTGCAAGATAGGTATACACAAATCCAAGGACCTGATCGAATAAAAAAAAAAATCGTGAGATGAAATGGTTGAATAATCGCGCTGCGTTTCCCTACTATTCACCACTATTATACTCTTACACCATTTTTGGATCTGGTAATATCGTGGAATATTTTTACGGACTGTTGCTCTTCGACTAGTGTGCCTATGTTAAGCTCGCGTGTTCTTGCCTCGTCATTTTATGTCCATCGTATTTTCAGAACCACCAGCGATTCCACACTGGCGAGCGGCCGTTTACGTGCGAGTTCTGCGGCAAGATGTTCATCCAGAGCGGCGACCTGCGACGCCACCGGCGGATCCACACCGGCGAGAAACCCTACTCGTGCGAGGTACGGTCGTCGGCGCTGGGGACTGTTGCTCGCTCGGTACTGTGTGCTGTGTGTGCCGCCGTTTTCACTGGATAGATCGGCTACATATGGCCAGTTTGCCTGCCCCCGTTTCCTGTTGTGTGTTTCTGTGAACCGTTCCGTCCTGCTAGCTGACCTCGGTTCATCTCTCGCCTTTCGCAGTACTGCGGAGCCCAGTTTAGACGTAACGACCAGTTGACCCAGCACGTGGGCATCCACACGGGCGAAAAGAGCCACGTCTGCCACACGTGTGGCCGCGGCTTCGCCACGCAGGAGCTGCTGGCCAAACACTCTGTGTCGCACACGGGCGTCCGGCCGCACATCTGTCCGCACGACGGCTGCTCAAAGTCGTTCTACAAGGCCGAGGAGCTGGCCAAACACGTACCCGTGCACAGCGGCGTCAAGCCGCACGCCTGCGAGTTCTGCTCCAAGCGGTTCGTGCGCGAGGAATCACTGAAGGTGCACCGGCGCGTGCACACGGGCGAGCGGCCTTTCTGCTGCGAGACGTGCGGCCGGCTGTTCGTCTCGCAGAACTACCTCAGCTCGCACCGACGCATCATGCACACGGGCGACAAACCTTTCAGTTGTGACACGTGTGGAAAGACGTTCCTGAAGCGGACGCTACTGGCGGTGCACATGCGCTACCACACAGGCGAGCGGCCGTTCCAGTGCCAGCTGTGTGATAAGACCTACATTCAGCAGGGAGATCTGCACAATCATATGCGCGTGCACACTGGCGAGCGGCCGTTCCTGTGCAAACAGTGCGGGAAGGCGTTCGCGTCCCGTCCGCATATGACGGCCCACGTCCGTCGGGTGCACGGCGCCGGCTCCGGCCACACCTGTGTCCGCTGCGGCGGCATGTTCAGCAAGCGGGCCGAGCTGCAGGCGCATCAGGACAAGTGTGGCAAGACTGGACTGCTGTCGCCGCCGCCGCCGCCTCAGCAGCCGCCGGCGGCGGCCGTGCAGCCGGCGCTGCCCACTGAGCCGATGGTGCAGCTGTTTGTGATGGATCTGCCGGAGGGACAGGAGAGTCAGGTGATCAGTCTGGCGACGGAGCACCAGCTGCACCAGCTGTCCGCAGCAGCTGCGCAGCAGCAGCAGCAGCAGCAACAGCGGTAATGCCGGCAGCGCGGTATGTTTCCGGATGGCGGGAGCTGTGTGTAGCCAGCGCCGGTCTCCATACCAATATGATCTCGCCCAGCGTTTCGTCCCAACTGTGTAGCCCCCAATGTTCCCCTTTGGACACAGGCAGCTGCTGTTAGTCTCGGCGTGATGGGAGACCGCGGCTCATTTTCTAAATGGGAGGACGGAGCCGATCGCCTCCACCGCCATCAAAGGTCGGGGATTCAATCTCGAAATCGACCTACGTTGAGCGTGGTGGTGATAAAAGAGAGATGCTGTACTTGACGTTGCTACTGGAAGACCTAGTGACAATCGTGTAACGCTTGTGATTTGTCTTCCGCGAGCCCATCTGTTAAGCTTCTGAATGAAACTCTATTTGAATGCTGAATGATCATGACTACTCAGGGTTTACTATTTTTGTATTCTTATAAGCATTTTGATGTGTTTTTTTTTTCTTGTCTACGATATATCGATATGCAAACATTTTGCGTGATTGCATGCGGACTGCAGCCTATTTTTTGTTGTCATGAATCACATTGGTGTATAGGTGCACAGGTGCGTTATCTCTGACATTGGTTTTCAGGTTATCTGTTGTTAGGTGTTTTGGGAGGCGATTATTTGTGGTACATTTTCAAATATCTCTAGATTTTTGTAAAATGTTCGATCTTCGGTTGCTGGAAATGTAAAGACATGGTACGTTGATAAGTTTCTGTCGCGACCCAATGGAAGGCAGCTGATGTATTGTGCTGAGTGTTCACTGTTCTCTCCCACCTGCATGCTTGTTACCTATAACTATGACTCGGATCTAAGCCGTCATCGCCACGCTGGATGTGGAAGACTTTTGATGTTGATACATACATAAAACATCCATGGTGGCATAAAACGATGAAATACATATATTGCTGTCGCTATTGCATTGCCACCTTTAAATAGTTCTTGCTTACCTTGTGCCGTATTGTAGACCTCGGTGATTTGTGTTGACTAAACGCACCCCTTGCAGTTTTCACAAATGTCTTTAAAAGGGCGGCGCCGGCGCGGAGCACCGCCGTTTTTGGCATACTTTATCGTAGGTACATCTTTTCTGCACATTTTGTAAAAATTTCAAACCAAAGACTCTTCAGCCTCAAGGTCAGGTTACCAGGTCACTTCAAGTGACCTCACCTTAGAAAAAGTTCCAATGCTTGCCATATCTATACCGAACGACGAATGGCTTTGAAACTTTCCGCTATTGATTGATAAGTACAGCAGCATCTATAAAATGTGTGCCTCGGAATTTTGATATTGGTGACCAAAGGTCAGATCGGTTTGAGTTTTGTGCCCGCTACAGTAAAAGCCCAAGGGAGAAAATTCAAAGGCGCCTCTTTCAGACGAACGTCATTCTTGCACTCTCAATAACCGAATTACAGGTAAACAAGACACACTGAACCGGAAAATGGCACCCTAAGCCCCTCTCGTGTCCCCGGGGTCATCTCAGGTCACGAAATGCATCTACGCAGTTTTTCGCTTAACTTCTGATGGAGGCATACTAGAGCGATGGACACGCCTTAGATGTATTCGGCTACGCGATACGGATCGACTGATTAGCAGCATAACCTTTTCGTTATGTTATGACCCTTGACCTGAGGTTAACCCTCGCCAGACCTATTGGTTTTCTACATACGAGCCGGCCGAGGGGGGGGGGGGCGGTACGACCCCCTCCCCCTCGCCGTTTCGCCCCTGGTGGAGCTAGCGCGTTGCGGAAAAAACGACCGTGTGCGCCGTTACGAGACGCAGAGATTGATAGCCGATTTTAAGGTCCTAGGTCAACCGGTGACCTCTGAGGTCAGGTCAAGTGCCCCAAGGTACGGTTCCGTTTTTGGTAAATAACTTCGCATAAAACAGCCGCAGAGCCTCGATTTTGGCAGCATCGTGCTCGCCTCGCTTAGGCGCATCGAATGATATATTTTTTGTTCGGGTGAGGTCAACTTGGGGTGTTGACCTCCGGTCACGGTCAGGTCAGTGCCCCCAGGTCAAGAAATTGGTCGAATGAGGTCATGTCGCATATCATTCGATTCGGCAGGTCTTCCTGGGTCCATTGGTGGCCTTCGCGACTCGCTAGCTCAATTTGATCGGGAGTTTTTGACGAAAAACTTATATGACCTTGATGACGTCATAAATGACGTCACACAAGGTTAACATTGCAAAATTGACGCATCGAACCTTACAAGGAGTGTATCAAATCACGATTCTGTGTGCTTGAGATATCTGGAGATCGTTCCCGGCGCCAGAATAGCAGTTTTCATTTTTCCCCATAGGCTTAAAATGGTGAGGTCACGAAAATGACCTGGTCCTGACCTCATATGACCTTTAGGAAAAATCCGAGATATACAAGTTGTGAGACTCGTAACGGTTACTAGATCGTGCAAGTTTCATTTCCCTGTGAAAGGTCCTCTGGCATTGAGGGCGTTGCGAAGTTGCGACATCTCAAGACCGTGCAGAGGCTCACTTATGACGTCATAGCCCATAGGTCAGTGACCTGACCTGACCCGAAAATGCGGTTGGTGTCAAAAGATCTGGCTTGAATCAAAGGTCAGGTACCTATGCCAAGTTTCAGCTCTCTATCGCCAGCGTGTTCGGAGCTATCGCGAAAGAAACCCTACGGGGGGGGGCGGCACCCTCCCCCCTCCCCCCGGCCGGCGGGCGGCGAGGGTTAAATTTTCGAGTTGACCATTCATGGTCAAATCATAGTTGATTCCATGCGTCCTGCTTGACGAGAGTAACACGATGCTGGCAAAATAAACGTCGTGTCCTTTTTTAATTCAAAACCAATTACGGAAAAACATTTTTCTTTAAAAAATTGTTATTTTCGAGTTTTTGCCAGTTTGCCAGCAATGTTGTCCATTTCAACAATTTTGGAAACTGCCAACGGCTACCTAACTCGGGAACCAATAGAGCTACAGCGCCACGGAAAAGCGCATTCGATAGCCCTTTTACAGACCTTTCTGAGTATTGCTCTCAGATTTGACCTCAGGTCAACGGTTTAGCCTCCAAATGGCAAAAACTGTAAAAATAGCAGTTTTCACGGAAATTGTTTTTCGTCAATAACTTTTGACTCAAGGGAGCCACGACATTACTTTAGGCAGCATCGTGTTCCTCTCGTCGAGACGCGACGGAACTTTTTTTTTACCTTGAAAAGTCATTTTGAAAATTTGACCTCAGGTCAAGGTCATGACCTGACTGGAAAGGGGCATGTTACATATCAGTCGATCCGTATCGTCAAGCTGAATACATCTGACGTGTTTGCATCGCTCTAGCACGTCTTCATCAAAAGGTATAGCCAAACAACTGCTGGTGACCGTTCATGACCTGAGATGACCTCAGTGGCACACAAAGGGGTCACAGGTGCATTTTTCCGATTCAGTGTGTCATGTTTACCTAAGGAACCGATGCTTTTGAGAGGGTTTTGAACATCATTCGTCCAAAAGAGGCGCATTTCAATTTTCTCCCATTGCATTGACTTATAGGTAGGGGAGACCCGGGAGGTATGGGCCCCCTGGAGGTATGGGCCATCGCAATTTTGAAGAAGTGTTGCGTATTTTTACACATTTGACCACGTTAACTGGTAGCACCCATTTCGTTATGCAGCCCACGCAGGCATGTACCCAGGATTTCGCCCCACCTGCTTCCGAAGAGGCCCTTAGGTCACCCGGGGGCCCCCAGGCCGCACAGGCGACTAGGGGCCCCATGCGACCAGAGGCCCCCATGCGACCAGGCCCCCCGGCTACCAGGGACCCCAGGCAATCAGGGGCCCCCATGCGACCAGGCCCTGGCTACCAGGGGCCCCCTAGGCGACCAGGAGCCCAGGAAACCGGGGGACCTCGGATGACTGCAGGGGCCCATCGGGTCATCAGGGGCCCCTCGGGTAACCTGGGGTACATAAATGAAACTTTGATATCATTTTTTCCTAGTAAAAGAGGTTTTATCCAGTGTTTGAAAAATATACCGGGGCCTGAGGGGCCCCCTGAGCGCCTTCGGCGCTCAGGATTCGGCGCCATGGCCCCCGTGCCCCACCCCCCCCTTGGGTACGTCACTGAACCCACGTGATTTCCAAAATCTTCCTCAGTCTTCTTTGGCAATGAGCGGTGATAAAGCGTTTTTGCCCGCTTCGAGTAAAATAAGGCATATAAAGTAAATTCGTGATCAATGTGAATCAGGCTCGTTTCATTATGTCAGACCATCGCTAACATAAAGTTGAAAGCATGTAAATTAAGACTGGATAGATGATTTGAAGCTTTCTTGCAACATTATGAGCCGAGATACTACGCGCATTTTGGTTTCCTAACCGGGAGGTTCGGGCCACCCACTTCTAGTAGTGATCCGAAATCAATAAAATGATACTTTCTTTGAATGTCCTCTTCAATGAGTTTTGTTTTTGTCGCGCATGGTCGAAAATTTAACTACAGATTGCAGTTGAACATAAAAGAATATGAAACATGGCACCGGCCTGCATACCTCCTTGGCCATGGCCCATACCTCCCGGTGTATTTTGATGGGTCGAAAAAAGCGCATGATTTATTAACCCTCGCCCGCACATGCCATTTTCCCATCCTAGAACGCACATGGGGGGGGGGGGGTTGCCACCCCCGCGCCATTTCGTTCCTGTTGGAGATAGAGCTTAGCGGTAAAGACCAAAAAGATTCTTTGGGAAGAGACGAATCCAATGATATCCAGTTTTACCTTCTCAGGTCAGTCATTGACCTTCCAGGTCAGGTCAAACTAAAAATGTTGCTGTTTTTGGTCACCGTTGGATATCAAGTGCGCTGCTTAGCATATACCGATGACGATGCCGTTTTCTGGTGCCAAGCCAGCTAAAACCTCTTTGTCACACTACCCGACCAGGTTTTTGCTGCTGAGGTCATTTCAGGTCAAGTTAGGTCAAGGTCAATTATATGTGTTTGTATGTCTGTGTGTGTCTGTGTGTATGCTGATGTGTGCACCGATTGTTTATGTGTCCATATTAGGTACATGAAATCATGATCTGAGAAGCTTTTACCAAAAATGCAGTCAAAAAACTTCACAAAAAGTAAATTCAGCTTGCCTAAAACGCAATTATCTTAGATGACCTAGGTTGACCTTGACCTTGACTTTGACATCTGTACATCGTCGAACAACATGTTCCATGATAGGTGGGAGGTAATACTGGCAAAAAAGGCCGAAATCAAGGTGTCAAAAGCTCACAAGGCCCATAGCCAACGCAAGATGTTGAGAATTGGCCATTTGGGTCATGACATGAACTGAAAAACAAGGCCATCTCCGAAACCGAAAACCACAGAAACTTGAAATTTTCAGCGGACATCAAGAAAGGATAGAGGAGCAGCTATACGAAAAATCAGCCTTCTAGCTCTAAAAATGTTGAGTGCAGAGCAGAAAGACTACCTGGGGGGGGGGGGTGGCAATCCCCCCCCCCCATGTGCGGGCGAGGGTTAAAAGTTATCTCGAGACAAAATAGTTGATCTCAGGTGCCTAATATCAGGCACACTTTACAGGCGAAAGGCGATATAACGTAGGGGAAAGTGGGGTAAGACGGTCAGGGTAGGTAAGACGGGCACTCCTTCTGCAGACCAAACCAATAGCATTACGAGCGAAAAAAATGGGACCAGAATTGCCTTTCCCACTACACACCACCATTGAAGACTGATGAATTTGTGTTTAGTCGATAATCTTTTATTTTGATTTCTTTAAAACACTCGTTTCATTGAAAACATCCATAATGTATTGTGCAAGCTTTTGTGTGCACCACTATAGAGTTAAAAACTCGCAATCCTTGTGATACACGCATATGCCACCAGTGTTCATTTACCGCGGATTTGTTTTGTCTGCGTCAAATTGTCCACAGAGAAAAATCGTGCTGATTTTCTGATATTGAGTTTGGGGTAAGACGGGCAACTATGAATCCAATGGGTCTGTATTGGTGAAAATATTTTTGCTGCTGTAGGAAAAAAAGCATTTCTAATAAGAATATGTTCGATTCCGATACTCACAGACATGTTAGCAATATTCCTTCGGCACAGTTTATTCTCGAATAATGAATGTAAAAAACGGTTCTACATGGCTTCTGAACTAGGGCCTATATACGAGCATACGCCTTCTGCACGAAACTCGTATACTGCCATTTCCGAAGCACTTGAGACCAACGAGCGACTGTAATGCAGCTAATCTCGGGCATTTGTTGCGAGCTGTGCTGGTCGGTTAACCCTCGCCGGACCTTTTGGTTTTCTACATACGCGCCGGCCGAGGGAGGGGGGGGGGGGGGGCGGGTACGACCCCCCCTCGCCGTTTCGCCCCTGGTGGAGCTAGCGCGTCGCGGAAAAAACGAGCGTGTGCGCCGTTACGAGACAAAGAGATTGGTACCCGATTTTAAGGTCCTAGGTCAACCGGTGACCTCTGAGGTCAGGTCAAGTGCCCCAGGGTACGGTTCAGTTTTTGGTGAATAACCTCGCAAAAAACGGCCCCAGAGCCGCGATTTTGGCAGCATCGTGTTTGCCTTGCTCAGGCATGTCGAATGATATACTTTTTGTTCGGGTCAGGTCAACTTAGGGTGTTGACCTCAGGTCAAGGTCAGGTCAGCACCCCCAGGTCACGAAGTTGGTCGAAAGAGGTCATGTCGCATATCATTCGATTCGGCAGGTCTTCCTGAGTCCATTGGTGGCTTTCCCGACTCGCTAGCTCAATTTGATCGGGAGTTATTGACGAAAAACTAATATGACCTTGATGACGTCATAAATGACGTCACGGAAGGTCAACATTGCAAAAGTGACGCATCTATCCTTGCAAGGAGTGCATCAAATCACGATTCTATGTGCTTGAGATACTTGGAGATAGTTTCCGGCGCCAGAATAGCAGTTTGAATTTTTCCCCATTGACTTATAATGGTGAGGTCACGAAAATGACCTGACCTCATATGACCTTTAGGAAAAATCCGAGATATACAAGTTGTGAGACTCATAATGGATACTAGATCCTGCAAGTTTCATTTCCCTGTGACATCTCCTCTGGCAGTGAGGGCGTTGCGAAGTTGCGACATCTGAAGACCGTGCAGAGGTTCACTTATGACGTCATAGGTCAGTGACCTGACCTGACCCAAAAATGCGGTTGGTGTCAAAAGATGCGACTTGGATCAAAGGCCAGGTATGCCAAGTTTCAGCTCTCTATCGCCAGCGTGTTCGGAGCTATCGCGAAAAAAAACCCTGTGGCGCCGGCGAGGGTTAAAGAAGCTGACCGTCTTACCCCATGGGGTGGGGTAAGACAGGTTTTTGCAAGGTTTTGCAAAAATAGCTGCAGTTTATTTGTTGAATCAGGTCTAAGTCTCATCTTCTGGCTAATGGAAGTAAAATGTCCAAAGAAAGTTTTCACTCAGTTTCCCGTTTCTATGCTGTTTCTAACCGGCCGAAAAATGGCTCCAAATTTAAGGTGCCGGTCTTACCCCACTTTCCCCTACACAGATTGAAAAACCAGATCTAGCCACTGGCCCACTGGAAGAAAATTGCCATTTCACAAAACCGGCCCATACCTCCCGGGTCTCCCCTACCTAATGGAGAGGTCACAAAATTTGACCTGACCTTAGGTCACCGATATTAAAATTGCGAGATAAAAATTTTGTTCATATCGTTACTCTTATCAGTCGCTGAGAGTTTCAAGGCGATCGTTCAGTCGGTGTAGCTATGACGAGGATCGAAACTTTTTCTGAGTTGAGGTCACTTGACCTGACCTGGTGACCTGATCTTGAGAGCCCTGGGTTTGAAGTTTTCATAACATGTGTGGAAAAGACGAATGAACAGGTGTGCCATAAACGGCGGCGCGTAGCGCCGCCGTTTTTGAGATATCTGCGAAAAACCGCAGGAGGGGTGTTCAAACACCCCCCCCCCGGCCCAGCGCGGGTTAAACACTCACCCCCCCTCCCCTCCAGCAGGGCGTGGAATTCCAGGACCCCCAGCGGGCCGCAGGTTAACCCTCGCCGGCCGAGGGGGGGGGGGGCGGGTGCCGCCCCCCCATAGGGTTTTTTCGCGATAGCTCCGAACACGCTGGCGATAGAGAGCTGAAACTTGGCATACCTGACCTTTGATCCAAGCCGCATCTTTTGACACCAACCGCATTTTTGGGTCAGGTCAGGTCACTGACCTATGACGTCATAAGTGAACCTCTGCACGGTCTTCAGATGTCGCAACTTCGCAACGCCCTCACTGCCAGAGGAGATGTCACAGGGAAATGAAACTTGCAGGATCTAGTATCCATTATGAGTCTCACAACTTGTATATCTCGGATTTTTCCTAGAGGTCATATGAGGTCAGGTCATTTTCGTGACCTCACCATTATAAGTCAATGGGGAAAAATTCAAACTGCTATTCTGGCGCCTGGAACGATCTCCAACTATCTCAAGCACACAGAATCGTGGTTTGATGCACTCCTTGCAAGGTTAGATACGTCACTTTTGCAATGGTGACCTTCCGTGACGTCATTTATGACGTCATCAAGGTCATATTAGTTTTTCGTCAATAACTCCCGATCAAATTGAGCTAGCGAGTCGGGAAAGCCACCAATGGACTCAGGAAGACCTGCCGAATCGAATGATATGCGACATGACCTCTTTTGACCAACTTCGTGACCTGGGGGTGCTGACCTGACCTTGACCTGAGGTCAACACCCCAAGTTGACCTGACCCGGACAAAAAGTATATCATTCGACGCGCCTGATCAAGGCGAACACGATGCTGCCAAAATCGCGGCTCTGCGGCCGTTTTTTGCGAAGTTATTCACCAAAAACTGAACCATACCCTGGGGCACTTGACCTGACCTCAGAGGTCACCGGTTGACCTAGGACCTTAAAATCGGGTACCAATCTCTGCGTCTCGTAACGGCGCACACGCTCGTTTTTTCCGCGACGCGCTAGCTCCACCAGGGGCGAAACGGCGAGGGGGGGTCGTACCCGCCCCCCCCCCCCTCGGCCGGCGCGTATGTAGAAAACCAATAGGTCCGGCGAGGGTTAACCCGCGCCCCGTAGGGGGGGGGCGAAACGGCCCCCTGTCCTTTTTCGGCGATATCTCCTAAACGGCTGGAGATATCGCCACCAAACTTTCAGGACCCCTCCCGGACATCCATTTTACACATTGTGACCAAAACATTCTCCAGAGGCTATGATAGGTTGGCCACAAATGACGTCAGAATGACGTCATGTTCTGCCATTTTCGACCGAAAAAAGACCTTCGCAAGAAGAGCTGTCAGGCCTACAGCTTTGAAGATACAGAAAAATTATCGAGACAGAAAAGATGTAGAATTGACAGGGCTACAAAACTGCTATCTCGAATTTGTGAAATTCTTGAGTTTTGACCCCAAAAAATAAAAAAACGCGATTTTTTGGATATATTAGCCAAAAAATCCAAAAAGTTTTTTGCGTTTCGAAAAAAACGGAACATATGTGATAGTACCTACCGTCTTCTATCTACATACCAAATTTCAGATCGATATCTCCTTTTTTTGGCCAAGTTATAGCGAATAAAAAAACTATTCAAAAATTATGACGTCAAATTTTCAAACTCATTTTTTTTTGGCAATTCTAGACCACGTAAGGCAAAACAAAGACCACCATTGGACTCCCCGTGACGAGCTGCATCGAATCGATACCCATTTTATGCAAAATGTCAACTTTGAAATTTGACCTATTATGACCTGACCTTGACCTGACCTTCACCAAAACGTGACCTAAGCTGGCCCCAAAGGCTGCCTGACCCACATAATGGCATTTGTCATGTAAAATGGACCATAAAACATGTATCACACGACACCTTCATATTGTGACCCCCGTGACCTGACCTCTGTGACCTGACCTGGTATCAGTGACCTCAGATAGCGAAGTATGTGTTTGACGAACAATGTACCATCGATGGTTTTCAATAACTTACCAATTTACTCGATTTCACAACACATTTATTGAAATGCCTGTGAATGGTGAAAATCCGACCTTTGACCTGACCTGTGACGTCATTGGTTTGACCTAGCTCAATGAAATTTGTTCACAAGGTAGTTCCCGGGTGCGGCTTTCGAACGCCGTTTGAATTTTGAAAATCGGCCGGTAAATTTCCGAGATCTCAGGGGGGCCGAAACGGCCCCCCCCCCCCTACGGGTGGTAGGGTCCGCCGGTAGCCCTACGGGGCGCGGGTTAAGGCAAATGCATTGCACAACCCACGCAGCCATTGGGTCCGTTGGTTTTATTCGGCCGTCAACCCTAGAATTTGAAATTCGGACTTTCAGAGCATTAGTTAGGTTATCCTGCCTCTCACCTAGATCGCTCCCGATTAAAAACGAGGGAAGTCTAACAGTGCCGACGTTCCAGTGCACCCATAAATGCCACTCAGCAATGGTCTGGAGAGAAAAATAGGCTTGATAGCATACTTAACCGGCTAGACACAATGTCGGTTCATGTATGGCACTTGAATCCTAACAACTCGAGATTGCACGCCGTCTTTGCACGCTGCGCCCCTGGCCCGGGGCGGTGTGCAGTGTGCACGGCCCGGCCACCAATGAGTGGAGCGGCGGCGGGCGGGCCGCGCGGCTGTCGCCGAGGCCGGCAGCTGCACGCGGAGCCTGTTACCGGGCGCTGCCAGTCGAGCCGTGCCCCTGTGGTGACCGCTGCCGCCCGACCCGCGGCGCCGATGGCGGCCACAGATTGACGCAGAAGGCGTGCCTCTGCCGGCCGATTGTCTGAAGGCCGACCTCCGCACTGGAGAGAGTCCACGATCGGAGGCATTGTCTGGATTGGTGCGACCGCTCGGGGCTGAAAGCCAAATACGGCACCTGAAACTATCCGACCCGCGATCGTCTGGCGTCCGAACCGCGGGCCGCGGGGCTGATATCAGTGACTATTTTGAACTCGTTTTGTCCGTTGGCGCAGTCTGTCCCAAGATTCGTTCTGTCCAGGAATGCCAATAATTTCACAACGTGAAACAGGGCTGAGGAGGTCCAGGCCGGCTGTCACTCCCTAAAGCACTGCAGCTTTTATAAGATCGGAGTCGCCTCGGCCGCTCTCCGCTCTCACCTTTTCGATTTTATGGCAATTAATACACTTTTGCGAGGATCAGGCGATAGCGATAGAAAGCAGAGCCCTGCCATGCTTGACTTTTTTCAAACAGGATCTGTGACAACTTCATTTTAAGGTCAAGTAAGGTCACTGAGTTATGTCGTCTTAGTAAATATCTGTTATACGTTCAAAAATGTCGCAACTTAGCATCGCTCTCTGTGCCAGGGAATCTTTTGCATGGAGTTGATGAAATTTATAGATATAAGTAAACCTCAGAGTCCTCACAAAATGTACCTACGTATGTCTCGGAATCTTTTTATTAGAAGTTAAGGCTAGTCACGTGACGTCGCCATTGTGAGTCAATGGGGCAAATATTGAAACGTATTTTGGCTCTGGAGTCTCTGCTAAGACTATCGCAAGCTCAAAGAATTGTGATTTCATCCCTGCAATTTTCGTTGCATAGGTTCTGCATTTTGGACCTTGCGTAACGTTACAATGGTGTTAGGTACCGAAGTCATTATTTCATCGGAAGTTTCTGCAATAACTGCCAATTCCTAATCAAATTGAGCTGGCGATTTGTGAGTCACTATTGGACTCCTACAGACCTGCTAAATCGAATTATATGCAATATACACACCTGTGCTTCATTTTGTGATTTGCGCAGCGTTTTGACATAAAGCTGACACCTTAGCCCTTGCGGACCGTGGAATGGCGTTTTTCGCCCCCGCGAATGTTTACGATAGTTCCCGAATGCTTAGGGATAGAAAAGTGAAACTTTCAGTATCTTTACCTAACAATTAAACATCACCTGAAGCAAAAAATTGGGCCTAGCCCCCTTGGCAGTGCTCACCATGGGCCGGGCCAACCCAATCAATGGTCCATGGACTGGGCTGGGCTACGGGCTGGGCTGGGCCCTCATTTATGTAGGATCGATGGGCTGTAGATGGGCTGGGCCAAGAACTGTAAAGTGGAGTCAGGGGTTCGCAACTGAGACAAAAACTATAACTACATAGCTTATTACTGTGCAAGACTCAAAAACGAGAAAATAAAGTGCGCCTGAAATGTGCATTGTGCAATGTGCATGCTGCTCGCAAAATATTGTTTCTTTGCTACCTTTGGATACCTTTGTGGTGTCAGTAATTTTTAATCCATTCATTTTTGACGGGCTGGGCCGGGCTGGGCTTTGACACTTTTACCATGAATTGGCTCGGGCTGGGCCGGGCTGTGAACCCATGGGCCTGGAGTTTTATTTGAGACAATTGTTAATAAAGCGTACGAAAGGCCATATTTACTTTAATGTGAAATATTACATTAAACTAAATGAATTTAAAGATAAGCTACCCGACGTTTCGCTTATATTTGCTTAGTCATGGGCGATCTAACACATTTCACAAATCATACATTTTTTGAATGCATTCGAAAAATATTACAAAGTATTAAACAGTTTATCAAAAACATCTCCCCGAAGGGAAATTCGGCGATCGATCGATAGAGTTTCTTCATGTCGTTTTCTTTTTAACTCGTTCTGCTATGCTCGTATGTAACTTGAAAAACCCTTGTGATACGTTCGTGACTTCTTCAGTTCGGATGTATGCCGCCTCAATCAGCCACCTCTCGGTTTTCTTTAGGTCGCTGTGTAGGGCTTCGGCACCATTCCAGTTCGGTAAATGTCCCTCTTTATCAGCGTGCATCACGATAGCCTTCGTCTCCCTGTGGTTGCGTAAATCGTTCCTATGTTCCCGAATTCTAGTTTTAAGACCCCTCCCCGTTTCACCATAATACGCCTTGTCACATTTGCTACACGGAATTTGTATACTATGCTGTCTTCGTTTGATGTCTTGATTTTCTTTTTCTTTAGCATTTGTCCTATCTTCTTGCCCCCTGATGTGACCATCCTGATTTCTGGAGACAGTTGCTGACTGACACTGTCTACCTGTTTGCTGTGAGGAACAACGAGCATTGTTCTTGTTTCATCTTTCTTCTCTTCGTTAGTCTCATTCTCATCTTTCCGTCTATCTGCCCTCTTTTTTATCTCCCACGCTTTGCGTTTCAGGTCGATTATCAGGGCCTCTGGAAATTTTAGCTTTATGAAAGTTCTTGTGATATATTCCAGTTCATCCTTGATGCTGGGCTGGGCTGGACTGGAATTTTGCAGCCCATGGCGAACACTGCCCCTTGGTGACATCACGAGTCGATTTATATTGGATTAATCTAGAATCCTGCAAGGAAAACTTCGGCGTCACAGGCGTGAACTTCAAATAGCTGAAAAATAGAGTTTTAGAGATAAAGACAAATTTCTAGCTCGGTTGTATAGCGTTTGAACTAGGGAACACTACAAAAATAGTTTTGGTGACCTGAGGTCAGAGGTCAGGTCAACGAACCCGAGCTACTTTTTTCGCAAATGACCAACAAAAATGGTCCTAGAGCTACGGCAGTGGTACCGACGCATTCGTCTTGCCATGCCGCGTCAAATGATATATATTTTGTTTGGAAAAGGTCATTATATATTATACTGACCTTATGTGACCTCGAATGACCTTTGGTTGTTATTGGCACATGCAAGGTCGTATAAGCAGTTTTCGTAATCGCTGATCACGAATCTGGCCTCTATTTTTCTGTAAACATTCATTTACAGCCTCAGGATGGCAAAGTTGTCTTTACGGAGCGAGCGAAGCGAGCGTAGTCTTTCCTTAGATTAACGGAAATTTCTGAGTATGAGCGGCCGGCCGGCCGGCCGGCCGGCCGGCCGGCCGTGGTCACGCTTTTGCGAGGCTTATATCTCAGCAACCACTTGACCGATTTACACGCGGTAATTTTTGTAGGGTAGCTTAATTCCTTCTACCAAGTATTGGACTATTCCCGATGCATGTGGGTGACCCCTTATGCACGTGCCACGTGCAAAACGAAGAGGTGTCAGTTTTGTAATTGTTGCAATATCTTGGTAACTACTTGGCCGATTGCGCTGAAAGTTGGCATGTAGGTAGGCACCCACTAGGCACTGCATATACATGTGCCAGAGTTGGGGTGCTGCTGCACGTGCGCACGTGCAGGGGTCGTTTCCAGATCTCGGGAACGGCTGGACCGATTGCGCTCAAATTTGGTACACGGTTAGGGACCGGTTAGTAGGGTGCCGTGCACAAGTCAGTTGGGACCCATTTTGCACGTGCGCACGTGCAGGGTGCCGCTTCCAGATCTCGAGAACGGCTGGGCCGATTGTGCCCAAATTTGGCACATCGCTAGAGACCAGTTAGTAGGGTGCCGTGCACAAGTCAGTTGGAGGTACCCCTCGCAATTTCGCACGTGCAAGGCCCACCCTCTCGCTCGCTCCGTTAGTCGCCCCAAAAGGCGTTATACTGGTAATTACGGAGCGAGCGAAGCGAGCGGAGTCTTACCTACGTAGAATAACGGAAATTTCTGAGTAAGAGCGGCCGGCCGGCCGGCCGGCCGTGGTCACGCTTTTGCGACGCTTATATCTCAGTAACCAATTGACCGATTTACATGCGGTAATTTTTGTAGTGTAGCTTCATTCCTTCTACCAAGTATTGGACTATTTCCGATGCATGTGGGTGACCCCTTATGCACGTGCCATGTGCAAAACGAAGAGGTGTCAGTTTTATAAAAATTACAATATCTCGGTAACTGCTGGGCCGATTGCGCTAAAAGATGGCATGCAGGTAGGCACCCATTAGGCAATGCATACCCATGTGCCAGAGTTGGGGTGCTGCTGCATGTCCGCACGAGCAGGGGTCGATTCCAGATCTCGAGAACGGCTGGACCGATTGCGCTCAAACTTGGTACGCTGTTAGGGACCGGTTAGTATGGTCATGGTGCCGTGCAAAAGTCAGTTGGGACCCATTTTGCACGTGCGCACGTGCAGGGTGCCGCTTCCAGATCTCGAGAACGGCTGGGCCGATTGTCCTCAAATTGGCACATCGCTAGAGACCGGTTAGTAGGGTTCAGTGCATAAGTCAGTTGGAGGTAACCCCTCGCAATTTCGCACGTGCAAGGCCCACCCTCTCGCTCGCTCCGTTAGTCGCCCCAAAAGGCTTAACCCTCGCCCTGGCAGGGCATTTTTCATAACACGGTCTGGCAGGGGGGGGGGGTTGATGCGACCCCCTCGCGATTGGCTCCTATGGCACCTATAGAAACACCAAATTTGGTAGGTAGGTGGGCCCCCTGGAGTTCTCGCCCCTGTGCAACTTTGGTTGCTCCAGGTCAATATTTAGGGGGATTTTGGGGGGTATAAATGTAAAAATTTCGCTAAAAACAGGTCAAACGTTTTTCGCTTATAACTTTTGATCTAATTAAGATAGAGAAAAAAGAAAAGCACCAGTGAACTCAGCACGTCAAGGCGCGTCGAATGATATGCTTTTTTGCTTGCTTAAGTGTACTTAAAGTTTTTTTTAAACTTTTAAGCAAACTTTAATTAATCAATTAAGTTCAAGTTAACCTAATTGCATCATATCGCATATCATTCGATTCGGCTGATCACCAGGAACACAATTTTTAAGTTCTAGCGTCATTATATCCCTCGCTAGGCGAGGGCCTTTTCCATAACACGGACGGCGAGGGGGGGGGTTGGTACGACCCCGCCTCGCGATTGGCTCCTATGGCACTTAGAAACGCCAAATCTACAGGGTAGGTGGGTCAATAGGAGATCTCGTCCCTGTGAAAGTTTGGTGACTCTAAGTCAATATTTAGGGGGTTTTTGGGGGGTATGAGTGCAAAAATTTGGCTAAAACATGCTACAAGTTTTTCGCTTATAACTTTTTACCTAGTAAAGATAGAGCAAAAATAAAAGCACCAGTGAACTCAGGACGTCCGTGCGCATCGAATGATATACTTTGTTACCAATTTTAGTGAACTGTGGAATTCAGTTGCCGCTAAGCTAGTCCAATTTTCCCCTGACCTTGTACCGGTTTTTGTGACCTGGTGACCTGACCTGAAAAGACTGGGACTTCAAATTTTCAGGAAAGGTGCGAAAATGTTGCCCCAGAAAGTATGCCAAATTTTGCGGCGCTACGCGCCGCCGTTTTTACGTTATTTGCGAAAAACCTTAGGGGGCGTTGCATCAACCCCCCTCGTCGGGCGAGTTATTGGGAGGCCAAGTTATTGGCAAAAACGTCATTTGACCTCAGTTGACCTCATTTTACCTGACCCATGGATAAGTACACAAAAAAAGCACCAAGTGACCTGCTGTTAACTAATATGGTTTTAAAGCACAAAAGTGATGGAACAGAGTGGATATCTCCAGTATTTTCCGAATTTAGTATTTTCCCATAGGCTTAACATTACGACGTAATGACCTCTAACTGACCTCAGGTCAGTGACATCAAAAAACCCGAAATATATGTTATACAACTCGGTGAACTTAGCACATCCTGAAAGTTTGAAGGAAATCAGTCCAAAGCTGTGAGTTGGACAGATGCAAAAAGAAAATTGAAATTTGACCGTGACCTTGTACCGGTTTTTCTGACCTGGTGACCTGGCCCAAGGTCAACCGGACTTGAAATTTTTAGGTCATATGTAAATAGGTTTTCGCATAGGCTGTGCCGAATTTGGCGGCGCTGCGCGCCGCCGTTTTTACGCTATCTTCGAAAAACCTTAGGGGAGGGGGGTTGCATCAACCCCCCTGCCAGGGCGAGGGTTAAACTGGTTATTATGACTGACTTTAAAAAGCGAAATAGCCTCTAGCAAAGTGCAAGGATACTTTTCGTGACCTTGACCTTGGAGCAGCCTGGAACTGTAAGATGAGCCACAGATAGGGTCTGATAAGCCTCACAGCATTTCAAAATATTTTGGAATTTAGTATACAAGACAATCGAAAAAAAATCAAAGTTTGAGGTCAAATTTCAGCATGACCTTGACCTGTACCTTAAATGTTAAGCACATTATTGAAATCCTCAGATTCTCTTCTTTCGTTTCACACCCATTTGAGACGGTTTTATGCATCCTGCCGTCCTCTAGAACACTTACTTCGAGATCACTATACAGTACATATGTGCCGGTTTTTGTCCTTGACCTTGACCTCTGACCTTGAAAATCGACCTGAGTTGAAAAACTTTAGTGCTTTAGAATCGTTTTACAAAGACCTTTCGCTTGATAACGCCTTTGTTTTCGTATAGGTGCCTTATTTATGGAGTTAGACGGGGGCGGAGGGTGGGGGACCAAAAACGTCTACCTCCGACCCGCGCCGAATGCAGAAGACCGATAGGTTTGCTGAAGATAAAAAATTGCTAGTTTTACACACGTCTAGTTTCCAGTACGAGATGGTGCTTAAACTGTTGTAGGCGTCAAGAATCGATTGCTTCCGCAGCAAACCACTGTGTCTGGGTCCCGTGCGTAGATTTGTGGACCCTGACATTGACCGCGGTGGCCACCTGGATCGTCCATCTGTCTGGGAGACGTCTGCCGCAGCGGACCGACCCCCGTCAGCCCCCTCGCGTCCATCGATCTTATCTGGACGGCCGTCGCTGGTACGGTGCGCGCGCCTCCCGCCGACAGCACGGGCGGTTCTTCAGTCGCCGCCGCGCCGCCGCCGCCGGTGACCAGCCGCCGCGCCGGCCGCCACCGCCAGCCGCGAGCCATGATCTCCGCCGCCGGCGTGCTGGAGCACGTCATCATCAACTACCGCTGGGTGTTCGTCTGCCTCTTCCTGCTGCCCGTCTCGGTACTCTATGATGCCTGGATGTACGCGCGCAACTGGCTCATCTTTCGGCTGTCGAGCGCGCCGAAAAACCACGTTGGCAAGGTGCACAGCATTCAGGTGCAGGTGAGCAGTCAGCGGCTGACACGGTCCGTGCGGGATGGGCCATCACGCCCCGGGACTCCCGACACCGAGAGCTGGGGTCTGGGGTGTCGGACTGCGACCAGGAGGCTGCCCGGTTGAACGCGTCCATCCAGATCAATGTTACCTCTCTTCAAGCAGGAGCAATCAAGTGGTTTACATGCGAGTCGTGAACGGAGTGCATAATTCGCTGAGCATGGAACTAAGCTCAAAATGCATGTTAGGTGAAATCAGCAAGTACGATATGCCTGAGTTGTTCGAGCTATTACTAAAAGAACATGCATTTAGCCCGCACCAATCACCATGCTGAAGGTCTGAGTTTTCCTCGGGTGGGGGAAGGCGTTTTCCGTCCCCCGTCTAATTCGGCCCCTGGGCGACGTACCTATATCGACGCGTTAAGCGGCATTCGAAAGAGCGTACTAAATAATGATGATAGTACTTCAGTCATTTTTTAGGTCAGGTTAAATGTGAGGTCACCAGGGGTCATCAAAGTTCAAATTTTGTCCTTTTCAACACGTTTTGACAAATCTGCACATTAGCTCAGAGTCAATAGAGATACAGTGCTGCAGAAAAGCGTATTCGATAGATCTATTGACGCTCCTGGAGTACCCTCTAAGATTTGACATAAGATCAACTATTTAGCCCCCAGAAGGCGAAAACTCTTAACCCTATTACTGGTGGGCTTTCTGGACTACGTTAACTGGTGGGGGGGGGCGATTCAGCCCCCCCCCCCTTGATATCTCGAAAACTAAACGTCCGATCTTGATGAGACAAACGCCATTCGATTGCTTTCATCGTGAACTTTCAGACTGACTATAAAAAGTAAAAAAGGTTCACAATTGGGGGTCCTGGAAGAAAATTTTTCGAAACAAATGTGTCTTACACCTCATCACTAAAAATGCTATAACTTTTTTCTTCTTTGACCTATTTTGATGAAACTTTAGACCTTTCTAATTTCTTCTCGTCGAGCGATCTCGTCGATGCTGGATTTGAAAGGGTACTGAGCAACTATTCGTTTTTTACTAGTTATTGTGAAATCGTATGCAAACATGGGAAGCGACAAGTAAGTCCTGATGCGCAAAAGTCTAAAAAGTTACGGAAATTAATACATAACCTCTATAACCATTTTTCTATTTCCATGTCCTTTTTACTACAGTGAGCTTAATTTTGTTCATGATTTAAATAATCATGACGAGAACACATTTTTCATCGTATGCATTGTTTATCTTAATTGATGCGATCCTAAAAGCGACAATTACTAGGTACCTAATAGGTAGATTAGCTGCAGCAATAGCTACTAAATAGGCAGGTGACTACCTATTTGATGTCATTTCCTACGCATCCAACCATCCAATGGAAAGATCCATTTCGAAGGATTCAAATAAACAGCTCCTTTCAAGTACGGGCCCAACATGACATTGACTTTATGCATGAATGTTACATAGAGGTTTCTGGAGAACAAACAATGCCAGTTGCATTTGGCAACTAATTACCTTCAATTCAATTGGGCCGCGTGACAATTTAACTTATAAAGCCAATAATGCCAACAAATAGATATGTTGACTTGCTGACTCTGACTCAAAATTCGTACATGGCAATAGCTTATAACTGAGGGAAATAAGTTGTGAAAAATATAGTCCCAAATATTAACAGATGTTCTGTTTACCTAGAGGAGCGCAAAAAAAATTACGGAAAGGAGTTGATCCAAAATGACTTACTGCTACTTACCTACTGAAATTGTTCTGGTTAAGAGCCTCAATATTGACAATCGTAAGCTCGCTGCTAATCTGTCTCATTTCAAACATTGCTCCTGATTAGCGGAATGACTCACAATCAGATCCGAACCGGTCGACCCGTCGGCGTCAACCTCACACGGGGCGGGCACCCTCCCCGACCTCCGCGGCCAGCGGGGGCCGCCGTCGGCCGACGCCGTCTCAAAGTCCGCGCGCGCACCGCATGGGCCACAGCGTGACCGGTCCCCTGCAGTGGCCCCATCAGCTGGCGCTCGAGCGGCCCATCCGGGTACCCACGTAACCGAAATACGGGCAGCCGTCACAACAAGGATGTATAATGTATATGGGAGCTTCATCGGGGCTGCATTTTAACACCGACACCATGTGCGACCCTTGAGTGCGGAGATAAGTGCTTAGGCTCTCACTGATTTAGGTGATAACTTAGTCGCCGATTCTTTTACATCCATTATACTAGCAAGCTGCACTTGAACTATGAACCAGATAATCTTAAATGCGTCGGCGATATTTACTGCTACCTATGTTTTAAATTCCTATTATAATTTTCACAGTCATTAGGAATAATTAATCGAGAACGGCTTTACGAATGCAGTATCAATTATATGATAGGTATATTTGATAATCTAGGTAGGTATTAACAAAGTAAGCTTGGGTACTACCCACACTCAATCCATATTTTGATGAGGCTTTTACCGAGAACGAAACCAGCACGCACATTGAAATTTGTTAAAATGTTGCCTATCACGACAACGACGTTCATTACGGAGCGAGCGAAGCGAGCGTAGTCTTTCCTTAGATTAACGGAAATTTCTGAGTATGAGCGGCCGGCCGGCCGGCCGTGGTCTCGCTTTTGCGAGGCTTATATCTCAGCAACCACTTGACCGATTTACACGCGGTAATTTTTGTAGGGTAGCTTCATTCCTTCTACCAAGTATTGGACTATTCCCGATGCATGTGGGTGACCCCTTATGCACATGCTACGTGCAAAACCAAGAGGTGTCACTTTTGTAATTGTTGCAATATCTCGGTAACTACTTGGCCGATTGCGCTGAAAGTTGGCATGTAGGTAGGCACCCACTAGGCAATGCATATCCATGTGCCAGAGTTGGGGTGCTGCTGCACGTGCGCACGTGCAGGGGTCGTTTCCAGATCTCGGGAACGGCTTGACCGATTGCGCTCAAATTTGGTACACGGTTAGGGACCGGTTAGTAGTAGTGATGTCAATTTCAGGAATCATATGTCCAATGTCCGTCCAATGTCCAATACTTACGTCGACTGTCCGTCCAAAAATGTCCAAGCCAGCCATTTGTCCAAAGATGTCCGACATCTACGCAATAGTTTACACTCAACACCGTTAATTACTTTGCTTTTAATGTATCGTTACTAGCTCAAAAGTGGTAATCATATCGAAAGCTGAGCTTTCTAATAGCCAATCAATGTTAAACACGATTACTTTATCAAAATGTTGAGGTGTGGCAAGCGATTGTCCAAAGTTGTCCAAAGTCTGCTGTCATTGTCCAACCGAATTCCGAATTGGACATTGGACAAAATCGGAATTCCGAAGATTCAAGTTCCGATTGACACCACTAGTTAGTAGGGTGCCGTGCACAAGTCAGTTGGGACCAATTTTGCACGTGCGCACGTGCAGGGTGCCGCTTCCAGATCTCGAGAACGGCTGGGCCGATTGTGCCCAAATTTGGCACATCGCTAGAGACCAGTTAGTAGGGTGCCGTGCACAAGTCAGTTGGAGGTACCCCCTCGCAATTTCGCACGTGCAAGGCCCACCCTCTCGCTCGCTCCGTTAGTCGCCCCAAAAGGCGTTATACTGGTCCATAGGTACTATTGAGCGCAGAATCCGCGCTCATACCGGGACCGGGGCTGGGCCACGGCGGGGCAGGCCTGGTGTGTCAGAGAGTGTACCGATTAGTGTGATGGGGCACAGTATCCTTTGAGGGTCACGGAATGACATGACCTGGCTGTTTCTGTTCCGAGTGGGGCGGAAAGCCGGGAAAGGAGAGCCGCAGTATGCGGCCGCAGCCCGCGTGGAGTGTGTGCGGCTAGACGTCAACGTGAGCGTGATGGCACACCTCAGTGATCTTGACAAGGGCAGGCTCATATTGCTTTTCGATCAAGGTCACTCTGTCAAGCAGGCGGCAGAGATTCTCGGTGTAGCTCTAACTACTGCCAGACGGTGGAAACACCGTTATGAGCAAGAAGGGGAAAGGGATTTGAAAGCGCGCTATGATAAGTGTGGAAGAAAACGGAAGACGACGGAGGAGGAAGACAGGCGCATGGTGGAGGTTCGTACTTTTCTTTTATTATTTGTTGCTGTTGTCTCTGCATTTCTAGGTCAAGACGAGCGTGTAGTATCCGATGACTAATCGGGCCAGATGATAATATGTCGATTAAACAGCATGTCTAATTAATTAAACGTGTCAAACTATTTGATGAGGTTAGTGCTTGTACGAGGAACATGTTTATAAATAGTAGAAAATGTAAAAACATGACCTTTTTTCCTCGATAATTACCAAAACTAATGCTGTACAAATATATACTTTACTTGACAGAATGTAATATTAATTTCGACCACAGGTCTTTTTCAAACATTTTCAAATTAGAAAAGTGTCAAACTATTTACTTCAAGATAGGATTAATAATAATAGCGAGTATTTTTTCGGATCTCGCTTAATGTCGCAAGAGCCACAGCTCAAACATTTTATGTTCATGTTGAATGCTTGTAAAGTTTGTGAGACAAAATCAGAGCACATAAAAAATCGAACCAACTGAACAATGGTTGGCGGTTTCCTGCCCTCTGGGTGTCTAAGAGACAAAACCTAAGATAAACGTTTTATGGTCTTTGTGTAACAGGTCAAATGCCAGTAAACGTTCGATTGCACAAGTCATATCCAGGTAGATATAGTTTTTGCCCAGCACGCCGTCTTCCCCGCACTCTTGCAAACGGTTCCATGTCAATTCCACCAGTGACATTTCAAGCAGGTCAAACCAGTGACAACTACTCAACCAGTGACATTTCAATCAGAGACAACTGAACCAGTGACATCTGAACCAGTGACAACTGAACCAGTAACAACTCAACCAGTGACAACTCAACCAGCGACATTTCAACCAGTGACAACCAGTGACAACCAGTGACAACTCAACCAGTGTGCTAAATGCCTTGGCTCTATTGTCACAAACCACGTTGGTTAAGTTGTCACTGGTTGAGTTGACTGTATACCCTTGTGAACATGTGCATTTTTCATTGTTGTTAAATATGTCTTCACTACTCCGGCAGGTGTTTTTGCCTTCCGTGGAGGAAATGCGCCCCGACGAGGAGCGACCCTGGACTCTAATGCAAGACAACGCCCCTATCCACACAGCGAGGGCAGTCAAGCAGTGGTTTGAAGACCACGCAAACTCAGTAAGTGGCATCATAAACCTATCATGGCTGCTAACTCTGAAGGCTGCCCCACACTGGACCTCGCATGCGGTTGCGAGTTTTTGGGTTTTCGTTTTTTTCAAAATCAAATAATACAATCTAGCTGAGCGACCCACGCTACTATCCAACAAGCGAGTCTGCATGTTTTTAGCTTCCGAGCTACCTTGCATCGCATTCCAAAAGTTGATTTTGAGTCAACTTTCGATTTTCCTCGCTGCGAGGTCTGCAAGCTCTACGAGGTTTGCGGGTTTTTCGTTGGAGTCGAATTTTGGTTCGTTCATGCTGGTATTGCGACTATATATAGTTTTCGGAAGGTGCACCGGCTTCACAGCATTCATGAAGTGACCATGAGGGTACGGTCTAATTACTCAATGAGTTAGTATTATGCCCGCAAACTCAAAACCCGCATGCGAGGTCCAGTGTGGGGCGGCCTGTTGTGGTATGGTTTAGCTAGGTGACCGGTGACCTGATGGCATTATTTAAAAAAATCTTGAGATGCTGTTTATTTATTTATCTGTTTATTCATTTTCACCCCAACAGCAATGCATCCCAATTAGAGAAGGCGAGGCCTATACGGCTATGTGCGGGAGGCCGCTTTGCCCCTGGTCGCCTCGTCCCCGCCTGTTATAAACTTATTGAGATAACTTAAACAATTATTTAAAAAGTTAAGATACCTTACAAAATTGCTCAGTAATGATCAAACACTTTCCAACAGGTGTTATTCGTTGCACAATGCAGCTTCATAGTCATGACCGATGTGTCAGCCTATATCACGTTACAGTGAGTAACAAACATGGTTTTGTTCGCAGGTTCGTGCCATCTCCTGGCCATCAATGAGCCCAGACCTGAACCCTATCGAAAATGTGTGGTCTCTAATGGTTCATGAGCTGGAGGAGGAGCGCGCCAGCCGGCCCGGCAGCTCAACCAGGACGAGCTCTGGGCCGCCGTCTTGGTGAAATGGGAGGAGCTCCGCCGCCGCCCCGGCTATCTTCCGGAGCCTGGTGGCCTCGATGAGGCAGCGGCCGGAGGCAGTGCTCCGAGGCAGCGGGCGGCCACGCCTCCTACTAAACCGTTCTGTTTGTTTGTCATCTTATGTTAAAGAACAGTGTTTTGTTTATAAATTTTACTTATGTTACCTACATGTGATTAGTGTGCAAGATGTATATTAGTACAAATGTGACTCAGTGACAAGAGGCTGATGCCTGATTTTTTTTCGTGATGTGATATTCAGGGGGCTTGAAACGTCTCAACTGGGGCATTCCACGATAGATCGTACCAGGCCCGTCACCCTCATCTCTCAGATTTTAATGAAAATCGGTCCTAGGGGTAATCATAGGCCCCAAAGACGCCTGGCAAAATATCAGACTTCTCAGATCAAAACTTTTTGAGTTATATTGCATTACATTTTTTTAACTTCGGTTTGTAACGGTGAGTTTGATGGCCTATAACTCAAGAACGGGTTGAGCAACCAGCAAACAGTAAACAACACTAAGCTTGCGATGAATCAAAAATTAATATCACTATTTAAAAATTCCAAAGAAAAATTTTCATTGCTGGGCAAAAACCTTAATCTTTTTTCATTTGCCTCTAATGACTTTTGGGACCAAAATTTTTCACATTTTTATTTTTTCAAAATAAACTTCATGTCATTGCAAATCGACATGCAAAAAATTAGAAAGGTGTTCTTTCTATAAGATCCTCATTTTCCCGCAAACAAAATGGGTTTCGGAGGGGTTTATACGACCCCAGCACGCCGTTTCGCTTCTAATAGAGCTAGAGCCTCGCGGAAAAAACGAGCGTGTGTGCCGTTACAAGTCGCAGCGATTGGTACCCGATTTTTAGGTCTCAGGTTAACCGGTAGCGTCTGAGGTCATGTCAAGTGACTGAAGTTACGGGTTCGGTTTTTAGTAAATAACTTCGCAAAAAATGGCCGCAGAGCCGCGATTTTGGCATCATTGTGTTCGCCTAGCTCAGGTGCATCGAATGGTATACTTTTTGCTAGGGTGAGGTCAACTTAAGTAGTTGACCTCGGGTCAAGGTCAGGTCAGAGCCCCTCAGGTCACGAAGCTGGGCAAAGGGTATCATATGGCATATCATTCGATTCGGAAGGTCTTCCCGAGTCCATTGGTGGCTTTCCCGACTCTCTAGCTCCATTTGATCGGGAGTTATTGACGAAAAACTCGTACGACCCAAGTGACGTCATAAATGACGTCATAAATGACGTCACGCAAGGTTAACAATGCAAAAGTGAAGCATTGAATTTTGCAAGGAGTGCATGAAATCACGATACCATGTACGTGAGATAGTTTGAGATCATTCTCGGTGCCAAAATAACGGTTTTTTATATTTCCCCATTGATTTATAACAGTGATGTCACGTGACCGACCTGGCCTCATGTAACCTTAAAAAATTCCCAGATATACAAGTTGTGAGACCTCTGGAGGACACCATGTATGCGTCCTGTAACTTTCATCTCGGACAGCTATGGTCATTGGCGTCCAAAACAATGTCAGAACCAAACAGCCTTTTTCACCCTCGCGCTTATAGGAACGAGGGTTGGATGAACCCTCTTTTCACTTTTTTCATATGACTCAGACTTCAATTGAAATTTCAGTAACCCGTGATGTCACTAGCCAGCTTTACCACGCCATTTGTAAGCTCTCCTCCCGAAATCACTATTCGAAACCGTTATCGTGACGTAAAATAAATACATTTATAGAAAGAACACCTTCCTAATTTTTTGCATACTTCTTAACAATGAGTCAAATATTTTTTTAAAGAAACAAAAATTCAAAAAAATTTGGTCCCAAAGTCCAAAAAATACAAATGAAAGAAAACTCGATATGCCATATATCAAAAATAGCGTATTTTTCGAAATTTCAAAAATACATATTAATCTCTGTTTCATTGCAAGTTCAATGTTATATAACATTTGACATTTGAATAATCCGTCTTAGAGTTACAGCCCGCCAAACTTAGCGCCGCAAAGCAAGATCCAAAAAATGTTATACACCATAACTCAAAAAATACTTATCTGATAAGCCTGAAATTGTTACAGGTGGATTCAGAGCCCCTGATTACCCCTGAGACTAATTCTCGTCAAATTCCGAGAGATGAGGGTGTCAAATTGGAAAAAAGTGGTACGATCTATCGTGGAATGCCCCAACTATTAGTGTGAGCTAGGAGTGCTATGATCAGCAGCACTTGTATATAGCATCGCTGGATTATGTGCAATGAGAATAGACTTCATATCATTACTCAACCTTTTATCCGACAAACCCCAGGACTTCACTTGAAGAAATATATAGCTGACACTCCTGGCATGTCTTGTTTTATTATTTGAAAAACTGTTAACCTTCGTTTTTAGACGTAGCTGCTACTAGCATGCAGTCATTCCTCTATTGCAGTCATTTCCTCTAACAATGAATTAGTCAACTCTAATTCATTGACAGCGAGAGTTTTATCAGCACCCAGGGCTTCGACAAATTTTGAATGACTCCGACTACTAATAAAACTGTTCACTCCGACCGACTACGGTTCCGGCTTCGACATCTTTTGCATTGAGGATTCCTAAAACGGTTGTGCAAAAGATGAAAAGGAAGATTGGTGCACTATGTGATATTTATTTTAATTGTCGCCCGTGGAAAGGGCCGCACCCTCCTGAGGTTTTTCACGAATAGCGACAAAAGGCGGCACGTAGTGCCGCCAGCTTTCCGGCTACCTTATGGACCATCCTTTGCGCAGTTTTTGGCGAAAAATGACCGGGTCAGGTCAGGTAACAGAGCTATGACGTCACAAAGGTAACAAGGTCAGGCCGATTTTGCATGAAATCGTAGTTTTTCGTGCTTTTAACGATGATATCGGTTACATTTTGGCATTGTTTGGGTCAAAAGTGACTGACATGGCACTGACACACCCTCTATTGACCTATGTAGGGTCAAGGTCAGGTCAGGTCTAGTTCAGGTCAGTGTCCTCTGGTGACCGCTTGAAGTTTGACTTTCCGGCGGTAATTTTTGGCCCTGAATTCGAATCTGACGGCCAAATAAAGCTCGGGCACTTGGTTTATTGAGCGTCTCAGGGTCAAGGAGAAGTCGCCGACAGGTTAGATCACATTTCCGACCCCAACTGTCAGACGGCATTTTCGACCACCCGGGGCGCGAACGCGACCCCGCCGGCTTCCGGGCGCTCTGCCCCGGAAGTTATCGCGTAAAATGTGACAAACTATACACCAAAATGCACCACATTCATCCAGAAATACGATGGTGAAAATTCCATGACGATATCTGCCATAGCGGCGACGCTACAGGCGCGCAAAGTTAAAAATGCCGATTTTCCCGAACTTTGATCTTTAACCTGCCAAACCTAGGTCATATATTGACCTATGGTCAAAAGTAATATGCGCAATCGCGAGCTCTCGTCGAGAGCAATACGCTGTTATTCCGCTAAGCTCTACGACGACGCGTTTCGAAACGGCAGAAGGGGTCGTACCCCCCCCCCCCTCCACTGGAAAGGATGGTGAAATGCCGTCCACGGGCGAGGGTTAAATTTTTAAATTGCGAAGTTCTTAAGCGCCGATTCGGGCAACTTTCATAACGGTAATACTGAGGGGCACGCATTCGTGACGCATGCCCAATAAATGTGAATTGTTATGTCATATTGACGTTATTGACGTTCACATTGACGTCACATTGAAGTCTAGTTGAGACAGAATGCCGGTGGCCATAGGGAAGTTGTGGCATTTTCGCTTATAACGAAAGACTTACGGTGAGATTTGTGCTTCCGTTACTTATTTGATAGGGACGGATTTTTTTTTTATTAAGGTGAGATGAGCATTTTTGAGAAACATGGCAATCTTCCATTTATAGTTAATAAAAAGTGTGCTCGTGGTCTGGAAGAGCAAGGTTAAGAGCAAGGAGCTAGGCCAAAAACATCAGGAGTTTTTCTATAAAACGTTGCGGTGAGAGCAAAGAGGGCGAGGAATTTAAGAACGATCCGAAACTACGTAACGGCACACCTTAAAATACAGAAGCCTCTTTAATCGCATTCCTACAGCTACAGAAAGGGGTCTTTCCCCGGCTGGTCGGCCATATTACAGTAATACACCGTTTCACCATGTATGTGGCCTGCCTGTGTAGGGGAACAGCTATCTGCTACACCGTCCGGGCCCGCTCCCCGCAAACAGCCACCGTGATCAGTGGACTTCAAGCAAACCCAAAACTTTGCTGGAGAAATAATCCCAATATACACAGTACACACTGCCGCACTAACTCCGCGCGGACTGCGACTGCATGAATCACTCCCCTTCCCCGGCCTCCCTCCCCCACTCGGGGGGAGGGAGGCCGGGGTGGCTGCCTTCCGTGCGGCGGCTGACCCAAGTTCACCAGACAGCAGCCGCCTGGATGGGATACTGTTCCGCAGCGCACTATCGGTACACTCTCTGATACACCAGACCTGTCCCGCTTCGGTCCCGGTATGAGCGCGGATTCTGCGCTCAATAGTACGTATCTCATTCAATAACCAATTCCTACATTATGAAATGTGCATCGATAGGCGCAAAGCTGATAAACTAAAACAAACATTGAAATGTTGAAGCCGCTAATCAAGCATGAGTCAACGAGCTTGAGCACCATGTTTAATGATTATTTGTGCTGTCTAAATCTTACCGCCACGAAAGCATATAAACAAAGAAAGGCTGCTTTTTCCAATATCGAAACAGATAGTCAATTTTAAGCTTATTGGTAATGTTTCGAATAACTTGTTCGAAGATAAGATCGCACTGTCATCATCCGCAATCCGGCGACTTGCCACACTAACAGACATTCTTACTCGGCGCGTCGGTTGCAGGAACCCCGTGTGGTTTCATAAATTGTCACATTACAACTCAACCCCGTGTGGGCTATGCGAGGCTGAATGGGTTAGAAGAGAGCTCTGTCAAAGAACGGCGGCTGGCTGGCTCTCTGTGGCTTTATCACTCTCCTCTTGGCATCCTGTTCCGCTGAATGTGTCAGTTTGTAATGACGTCAGTCCGGGGCTGGTGCGGTCAGGTTCAAAACGATAACGTCACGGGCCAAACACCGTGTCCACTTCAAACTGCGGCCACCAGCTGCGCCGACTCCCACGGGGGTGACAGACAGACAGACAAGCAGACCACGCTGCCGGCCTTGCCACTTGGGCTCCTATCTCTGACTGACAGGTACCGTTTGCTGATATCGTCCACTATCTGCCGATAGTATTTGATGATTTTGGAGTTGCTAAGGCTTGATCCTTGTTTGATCAACATCGAGCAGACGAAACGTGAGCAATCCCGCCCTGCCCATTCGGCCTGATGAATTGAGTAGAGAAATTCAATTGGTTTAAAGGTAGTGTGCCACCTTTGAAAGATTTCCCATTTTATTTTTCCTAGGATAAGAAGCTTCTGTTTTTACCTAATATCGCAAAAACAAATCAAAAATGGGCCTGGAATAGTGCCTTTTTCGCCTAAAAGTTTATCGGTTTTTCGATATGTATAACAACTGTAGTGGGCTGACCTGTAAACAGGCGTCGGCAACAATCGCGAATGCGGCGCACATGTGACAATAAGCAAAGGTCATTATAGAGTTACGACGTACGGGAATGAGTTATCAGCTGTCTAATCAGTAATCGTAGACAACACTATTTATACACTGTGGACAACACAATGTCGAGCCTTAAACTGTAAGCCTGTATTGGTATTGTTTCTTTTATTTGGCTGTCGAACATTATTTATGGTTTAGAATATGATTTTATGTAAAATAATTGATATGAAAAAGCCGTCTCTTAAGTTATGACCCCATTTCACCACACGCAAGTGGCAGAAATGACAATGATCAGCTGACGCATTTTTCTTGGCCGAAGTCAGAGCGCGCGGCCCGACGCACCACCACCGCACCACAAAGTATGAGCAGAAGCCGCGCCCAAAGCCAGGGCCCCGGTAACCTGAGGTAGCCGAGTCGGGGCAGCGTGCGCTGACCCAAGCCGGGGCCGCAGCTTTGGGCGCGGTCTACCGCATCCCCGCGGGCAGCCCCGGGCTATCACATGACACCGGGAGGACGCGCGGCCCCGGCTTGGGTCAGCGCACGCTGCCCCGACTCGGCTACCTCACGTTACCGGGGCCCTGGCTTTGGGCGCGGTCTACCGCACCACCTAACAGGCGTGTTCGAAACCGCAGGAGATGATGATGAACGGGTTTATCGAAACTTGATTGGATGAGCATATCGGTAATAGCGATTTCAGTGTGTGCATTTATTGTTCATAGTGGTGTGAAATGTGGTTGGGGTACGACCGATAACCCGTCCGGGCGAATTTCGCACTGGGGTACTCAAAATTTGAAGAATTTAAGACGTTTCCATGAGTTTTGAAGGTATGGATAAGTTCTAAAAATCCGGTTCTCCTTAGCTGGGCCATTAACTCCATACGGTCCAGGAAAGCTGGCACACTACCTTTAAGTGACTATCCCACCTAAATTTGGAGCTGAGATAGCCAAATTGGGGTCCCTGGCCTGCATTTACCGGTTTGGGCACTCACAACATCGATAATTGCTTTAATTCGGAGATATTTAAAAGCGTGGTGGCACGTACTGCTTTGCGCGCAACATCTGCCGCATTTTAGGATGTCAAATCATTGCTTCCAAGTGACGTCGTATGGAACAGCGGAGGTCCCAAAAAGTAAACAAAAGTTAAAGTCTAATGTCTTGAAAACCAGTGAATAGTTTTCGGTACAATTTGGTAGACATCCATTTTTGCTCTTTCTGAACCACGGGACATCGAAAGTGTATGCAAATTCATTAACTTTTTTTTTAGGGCGGGAGGGTCCCTCCATCGTAGCACATCTGTGTACGCATGCAGGGCTACTGTACACTGATGTTCTACGCTTGAATATCTATGCTGTTCTTAGCATTACGTTCTACACTTTGCATTAATAAACGTCATCATAACTCATGAGAGCTTGTGGACGACAACCTAACATGCCTAATCAGGATGAATGTGCGCTTTATCGATCTGACCTAACGCCTTAGGCCATGTCGAAAAGCTTTTTTAGCGAGAGGCGACAGAGAAAACTGTACCCAACGATTAGAGACGGGCGTGGAGTACGGATATTTCGATATTTCGCGCTGTGTGAGGGGGGAGTCCTCTTATCGGTGGCATGGTGACGCTATTTTTTGTGGTACTTATTCACAACAGGCAAAAACTTGACAACAAAGAACTGAAGGACTCAAACATTTTCTTAGATTGGCGAAACGTGTGAAACGGTACTTGAGAGAGTAGCGTACCTACATTTCGTCGTTTCGCATCGTGGGAAACAGCTTTGAGGCGTCGGCGTGACAATACAGCGTATTTTTCTGACCTCTCGCTCCTCTGTCACTCTTTGCTTTCCCTTCTCGCCTTACTCTATCCATTTTCATCATCCTATCTCCACGTCGAAGTTCAAAGAGTTTTCCTGCCATACGTGCACGACGCATAAAAGGCATACCAAAATTTTTGCTTTTGCCGTTCACGGCCAGCTTATATAACAAGCTAATCACAATTTACAAAGGTAACAACTTGAATACCAAATTCAAGAACTTCCAAAATGTATGAAGTTAATAGTGAATGCGGTTTTCGGTGCCCATCCATTAGAACTGCCCATATAATCAAATAATTTTTCTCACTTCGGGCTTAGACATTTTGGAAGAGGATATAAGCGCGGCTAAGCTCGGCGCGAAGATCGGATGGGGTTCGGATGGGCACTATAACATTATGCTGGCTTTTTTACAGGGAAGACACTGGGTTTTAGTACTAGGAATGATGATATATTATCTACAGTTCTTACTAAAATGTACAATGATAGAAAAATGGGTGTAACTGTGTAGACGGATTTATTGATAAGTAAAAGCTCAGCCAGATGTTCCCGCCAAGACTTATAAATACATAATATAATTATTCGAATTGTTCAAACGTGTCTGGGGCCATATGCTCTACAAGGAAGTATGCACATGATCAGGGCTAGAAAACCTGCTATTGCAAAAAGAAAGACGTTGAATGAACATACACCATAGCAACTGAAAACGTCAAACCCAAGGTACAGACGCCTTATAATATGAGGAGGGAAACTCCATGCATGTTTTATGTCGTTAATTGTTAAACCTCATCTATTTTCCCATGGACAATCCGTAATCGTTATATGGACCGATGACGGTCGTGGCCGTCTTGTTGCCAGATCTGGCTGCCTTACATGGGCCGCACAGGGACAGCCCGTCATTGCCGCTCGTGACTGTCTCTATAAGATGTCCGGTGGGCCATGAGGAGCCCTGCAGTGACCATATGTGACACCTGCGACCGTCTTTAGGTGTGGCGATATGCTTCCAGGGAACGCGTGTAACCGTGCTACCGTGTAACTGTGAACGGTGTAACCGTCTGTTCGTATAGGTGAAGCGATGGCGAGCGCAGGGAATGCGCGCGCCCATGTGCACAGCCCGGCCCGGCTGGCAGACCATCTCTTTCCGCCAGCCCAAGTACAAGAAGACGTTCCACAAGATCGACGTCAACCTCGTGGACATTCTCGACATCGACACAGAGCGACAGGTGGGTGTCCAGATCAGCCGAGGTCCCCTCTGTCCGTACACCCCGTGTCAGTGGCATGGTGTCGCTATCGGTCACCGCCCGTGACCGCCACACGCTGTTGTCATGACCTCGCTCAAATCGGAGACGGGGAAGATAATAGGCAGCTCTGTTAGGAAGCACGTGCACTTGGGAATACTTGGAGACAGATATCACTATTTATGTATACTATCGTGTAAAACATTTGAAAATGGGTGTGTCGTATCGCACGGTGAGCCGGAAAATCTGGCCACCTGGGACGCGCCGCCTGTCTTATCGGAGGTGCGAGCTCGAGACGCGTGACATCAGCGCTGCACTCGATCGGCGTGGACGGCAGTCGGGACGCGGAACAAAAACGAAACACCAACGGACGCGGCGTCATCGGAACTAGCCCGATTGGCGTAGCTCTACACATAACCTTCTTCTTAAGATAATAAAAACTGACTGCAGGTGAATGCCCACTTTACGATCCTATAAAAGTCATGCTATTCCGGCTTTAACCCTAAATGTAATGACTATGAGTCGAGACCGAAGTGATCAATACACGGGGATGACCGGCTTTTAACACAGCGATTGACGCGGAAACCTTGACGCATGTGATTAACGATTCCTCTTCTCTTGTGAGTTGTAGTATATGTGGGTTCCTCCGCTTTTTGACCTCATGTGACCCTGCTCGTTCCTCTGCTCCTGTGTGACCCCGTGGCTTCCGGTGTTCCCGTAACCATCTCTCTCTCTCTCTCTCTCTCTCTCTCTCTCTCTCTCTCTCTCTCTCTCTCTCTCTCTCTCTCTCTCTCTCTCTCTCTCTCTCTCTCTCTCTCTCTCTCTCTCTCTCTCTCTCTCTCTCTCTCTCTCTCTCTCTCTCTCTCTCTCTCTCTCTCTCTCTCTCTCTCTCCGTTCCTCCGTCTCGGTGAAGTTGTGACCCTGTTGATCCCGCTGCAGGTGGTGAGGCTGGAGCCGATGGTCACCATGGGACAGCTGACGGCCACGCTGAACCCGCTCGGGTGGACGCTGCCCATCATCCCTGAGATGGACGACCTCACTGTCGGTACGTGGCTGGTCTGAGCACTGCAGTCGTCCCCAAAACGAGCCTATTCAGCTGAAATATGCCTTACAGATCCGGAATGTCATCCGTAACCGTCAAACGCGCATTATTCATACGCAACATTCACATTCTTTGTAGTAATCCGACAGCTAACTTCCGCCACATTGCTTGCATGCCTCACGTCATAACAGTGAGCTCCTGTTTGATTTGACGAGAAGCCCCGGTATAAGTTGCATGGTGTTCACTGGTGGGGTGCTTCCCTGGTTGGTCTCACTAGAGCGATAACTGACGGTAAGCTGGTCAGGCCGAGGACACCTACCACACGGACAGACAGCCGACCTCAAAAGCTGACCCTGTGGGACGACCGACCTGACGTTTACTGCTGCGATGACTCGCGGACGAACGGACGATGGGACAGCAGAACTCAGAGGCCCGTCATGTCACACCGTCGGGCAGCCGACCTGAGGTGCTTGTCATCACACCCCGCGGGTCGGCCGTCCTCGCCCGCTCTCTGTCCCGCGGACGACCGCCGACACCTGTCCCCGTCGCACCGGTGTGCCCGACCGGGAACAGTGGCACCGGCCGAGCGAGCGACACCCGGTCATAGGTCATCTACAGCCACTGCACACATGCACCAGACCTGAGAGGGCGCGTGATACCGCGACGACCGCTGGCGACAGGGCAACGGCAGCGGCATTACTTACTATTCGGAAGTTCAGAACCATGGTCCAAGCCACTAATCCGAAACCTGCTTATGTATAATTATCATAAACTCGCATGCCTTCAAGAAAGGGGAGAGTAGCGAAGGAAAAAAAATATGTCTTTGGTCGGTGTCGGGATATACATATGACGCTACGTTGAGGCCGGCGGCCAGTCCGTCGGATGAGCTGCTCTCATATCGGCCCTGCCGTTTCTACATCGGATGAGCTCCGATGCACGGCGAGTCATGTGCGGCCGGAATGCGGACCCAACGCCGCGCCGGCCAGCCCCTATTGTACCGATGGTATCGGTGAGTGTTTGTGCTGTCGCCGAGTACACGGCTCTCGCGTTGCAGGTGGTCTGGTGATGGGTACCGGTGTCGAGTCGTCCTCGCACCGGTTCGGACTGTTCCAGCACATCTGCCTGGAGCTGGAGCTGGTGCTCTCAGACGGCTCCGTGGTCACCTGCTCCCGGGTCAGTGGCGGCGCTAATGACTGCATACCTCGGTCCCCAGTGTTCCTCTTTTATGTGCTCACTAGCCCTACCTTTCCGTCATCCAATTCCTTGTTTTCTCGGATGTTTAATATTTATATCTATTTCACTACCAAATTGGTAAACGTTATCCACCGCAAAGCTGAAGCCCCAAAAATGGTTTGCTTGCTTAGTGTCGTGTAAACAAATACAACTTTTTCATCGGGACAGCTCATCAGTTTTATGGAAATATATTATATACTATGACATTGTGATATAGGCTAAAACAACAAGTCATCAGATAGTAAAAACCGTTGCACAGTCGTAATCCTACGTACCTGCGTATGCACGTTGCACGTGTGTCTGATATACGCTCGGGCAGTGCGGCTGACCGGTCGTGTCATGTCACCGGCCGGTGCCCTCAGGAGGAGAACGCCGACCTGTTCCACGCCGTGTTCTGGTCGTACGGCACGCTCGGCTTTCTGACGGCCGTCCAGGTGCGCATCGTGCCGGCGCGGCCGTACGTGCGGCTCCAGTACCGACCCGTGCACGACCGCTCCCAGCTCAGCCGGCTGCTGACAGAGGTCAGCGGAGGGCCGCACCAGTTCGTCGAGACGCTCGTCTTCGACCGTGACCGGGCCGTCGTCATGACCGGCGACCTGGTCGGTCACGCCGAGCCCACCGCCGAGCCGCACAAGGTCAGTGACCGGTCACTCCGCAGACTCAGTAAGCCAGCGTCTCTTACGGCAGGTCAAGTGTATGATTTGTGACCGAAAAGGCCTCTTTGGGAACCGAACAGATATGACCCAGCGAGCCTTTTAAGACGTGTTTAGACGTGTGCAAGTGAAAAGGTGGATGTCCGCTTGGCTTGCGACTTACTATGCAATGCAGTGCAATGCAATGCAATGCAATTCCCTTTACCCTGGACCGCCCCTACCCCGCACCCAAACCTAGCCACCCAAACACCTGATGAGGGCACAAGCACAGCCATTCCGGGCTGCTCTCAGATGTCACTGTTTTCATCTGGTCCTTTTTCAACCGCGGAGAGCAGGATGGTGCACTCTAACATGCAATTTTAGCTGGGCCGACGCAAACGTAATCTAAAAAGATTCAACCGTCTGTCCACGTCAACTCCTCGCAGGCAGCGCATCTACTTAGCTCAGCGCCACAAACTCAGACATTTTCGCCTGCCGGGAGTCTGCAAGCGGAGCAGTTTCTTTCGCCTGCCGGTCTTGCGAAGCCTGTTTGTCATCACCCTCATTTCTCCCTCGTTTGTGGGGGGAAGGGGGCTCACTTCTGTTCTGGCTAGACTGTCTCCGGTTGCTGGGTTATCGTGGCGTTTCGTAACTGACGCTCTCTGAGACGGTGGGTAACTAAGGTAAACGCTGATTTAGCATCCACCGTATTTATCGCCGGCTCCCGGTGGTGAGGAGAAAGGAAAGGCGATCCCCACGCTTTGTAAGCATTCCTGCGTGCACTCACAATGCATTCCATGTAATTCCCCTTCTAAGCTAGTAAAGCAGCTCCGGTTAGCTTCGGCGCCCTAAATTGACATCTTTGTATGGTGGTATCTCCCCTGAACAATTCCCTAGACCTTGGCACTCGGTAGCCTATATCTTTGTCCTATTTCCCACCGTGCGGTCGAGCCCCGCCACCCTGCACCTGGTTAGACCCGGCGCCGGTGGCCGCCCACCGCCCACCCGCAGCCGCGGCTAAGTCAGGCAGCCGCTCTGTCGCTGCGACGGCCGGCCTGTTGGGTCGATACGAGTCGTGGCTCTCCCCTGCTCTCCGTTGGACGCTGGCTGCCTAGCAACCAGACGACGGGACGACCGTGACCCGACCGGGAGACCTGGCTGGCGCGGTGTCCCGGCAGACCGGCAATTGTGCGACTGCGATTGTGAAGGAGGCGTTTACGATTTTGATAGATCGCCATAGATCACAGACAGATACGTTTGCATATAACCCTTTTGTGCCATTCAAAAATGATCTCATTCTCGACGCAGGACACATCATGTTCCATATGAACCCACTTGACATTGAATATGCTGATCAGCAATTCTTAAATGTACGTACATTTTATTTTATTATATCTCAGCGAAACAACATTCCTCGAGACACGGATATCCCTGTCGGTTATGATTGGATTAAGTGGCGCTCTAGGAATCTTATCAAGACAGTATCTGCAGACTTATATAATGAAACATGCATATCATGTTACTGCAAAAAGCATGGGCGTAGGAACGGCTGGAACATTGTGGGTGCATGGGTGCAGAAATCCAGCCACGGCCGTTGAAGCGGGGGGGGGGGGGGGGCGGCACCAGAGCGAAGGCTCGTTACGAGCTTTGAGGGTGTACCATGTCGAAAAGGTACCAACCGATAAGTGCATTTGGAAGCATTGACCCTCGCATGTGTAGGGGGGTCGGATGAACCCCCCCCCCCCCCATGGCTGTTCGCAAATAACTCGCGCAAAAAGCGGCCGATCGCGACAAAACTTTTAGTACCCTCGAGTTGATCAGTTTTACACCTACTCTAAAAATTTCATGACCCTGACCCAAAAGACCTTTGACCTGTGACCTGATTCTCGAGACCATGTTCGGCCGGAATCGCGATTTGGCGTATGTCAGCTCACATTATCCGCGCGTTTCCAGTCTTTTTGTGATTGTAGACGTCCAAACATGTGAAATGATGTTCTTCCCATGCATCACGGTGGGTGTGAAGATAACCTGAAGGTCAGGTCAGGTCATTGACCTTTGATGACCTCGGTTCACTTTTTCGAGTTTTACATGTTTCTAGGGTAGTTTATAGGGCTGATTTCGAATTTAGCATCCATTTGAACGTTTACGAAGTAGTTTTAGTGCTTTCGTGACATGCTACGACGCCGTCAGTGGTAGTTGACACCTACTATGGATAGCCGGTAGGACGCCTAATGGTTGACCTGACCTGACCTGACCCGATCTGGCCTAAATGCATGAAGAAATCATCTGTGATCAAAACTAACATCAGATATTTGTGATCAGCACCCCGAAAACCCGATAACAGCTTTACTTTACGCCACTGGCGGTCGCAGCCGCTAGCAAAAGGGGGGGGGGGCCAAAGTCACACTCGCGGGACATAACATTTATCTGTCACCGGGAGGGGGGGGGGGGGGTGATCGGCTAATTTTTTACGTCCACGAGGCGCCGCACAGTTGACATTACTTATGCTTCATCCATTTCATTCTTGCTTGAAATCTTTGAGCTCAATTTAAGGCAAAATCACCAGTTCCATTTACCGTCTCACGGTGTGCCCACCGGTCGGGCCGCTGCACCGTCCATGACGACGGATCGGTAGCATACACACAGAGAAAAAATCACCCCAAAAAATAGGGTACTACAGAGTACCGATTCTGCACTACTATTTCGGGTATGTTTACCTTAAAAATGCAGGTAATCCCATCCCAGTCGTGTCTTGCTACCACCATAATCAAGGTACCCGAATTCCATTACAGCTTTTTCCTACTCTTGATTTTCCGTTCATTCGAAGACGCTTTTCAGGGTACACCGCTATTTGAGGTAACGCTACGCAATTATTACGGGTAGTAATACACTACTTTCGGGTTTTTGTACCATGCCCCAGGTTCATTTACCTCGTATTTTGGGGTAGTGTAACCTATTATGAGCGCATAAATATGGGTCGGATAACCCAATGTGGTGTAAATGTACGCCAATCGCTCTGCAGAGTGCCAAATCTGTACCATTTTTGCGGGTACCACGGTTCTGAGGGTTTCGTAACCAGGTGCTCGTATCCAGTGTCATCAGGTACTTGTACACCACGCGTCGGTTCTGCTACATTCCGCTACGCAGTTCACCGGAACAATCTGCTAAAATACGCACACCGCAGTATATCCCGCGCCCCGCTGGGCTATTCAGCCATACGCGCCCTGCTGGGGGGGGGGGCAGATTCTGCCCCCCCCCCTGTCTAACTTCCGAACCGATGGTCGTAGAAAGACGGGGAAAACGCCGGCCGGCGGACGCCGCCGGCCGGCGGACGCCGCCGGCCGGCGTTTGCCGGGACGGCCGGCGTTTCCAGCGATCTGTTTGGTCGAGCGCTTAGTTGGTAGGAAGCTGGTAGGCATTTTTGTAAATTAAAAAGTATGATGTTTTAAAATAATTTTCCTTTACAGAATCGCTTAAATGAATTATTCATTGAGAATAAAGGCGTCTTGCACGACAAAATATTTGTATTTCGTGTCGCTTAGTTGCGCCATCTGTTATATACCAACGTTGGTATATTCGTTATCCTAGCAGAGGTGGGGATGGAATCGAAAATTTTCGTTTTTTCTTGCGTCGTGCAAGCAATTTTAAAAAATCGTACTTGACTTTCCAAACACATGCATGTGTTGTCACATGTGACATGGTCATTTGGCTTTATTTCAGCCACACTCGTTTGCACTCACCTGGTGTCTGGTACTGTTCCTTGACGGCGTTTCTTGACATCCCAGTGCTGTTTCTTGTTGACTTGACGGCTTGGTGCCCTTGCAAAACACGATCCACCACCACACTCGACCGGGAAAGAAAGTCGCGCAGCTCACTTGCACAATAAAACGCGTGAAACGCCATTAGCACTCGCCGTGCGGCTCCCAGCCTCACACACACACACCCATCACGCCGGCCACGGCGGCACAAACTGAAAGCCTGCGCGCCAAAACAGTCAAACGTGGAACGATGATTGGTGGAGAGCAACACCCTTCTGCGCATGCGCGACTTAGGTCACGCCCCCTGAGTTTCTGACAGCATCATGTAAAATTACTAACAAAAAGGTAACTCTACCTAAAAATAAGTAGTCAGAAAACCGCATTTAAGTACTTATACACCCTTATGAGTTGATGCATGTTACAGGTACCTGCTTTTCAGTGACAAGTAGTAAAAAAACATGCTGCCAGAGTAGCTCTATCACGACCGATTCTGATTTTTCGGGTAAAGATACCACTCTGTTTGTTAATGATACCCCGAATTTGCAGGGTACTGTGAACCTTGAAGGTACATTTACTAGTATGTGTGTAAAAAGAACCATTGGTGTACGGGAACCCCAAATAAATGGTGTGTAACTATTCCTATTCAGGTTTTCATACCTGAGAAATAAGGGTACTGGTACTCCTCTTATGTAAAAAAATCCCATAGAGGGGTAATTATTTTTCTGTGTGTAGGTATACTCATGGAAGGTCAGGCACGCGGATTCATGACCTTACCACTATAAAACAATTCGGAAAAGTACAGATACATCTTGCTAAAAAGTACAGAAACCTCTTGCTTTGAACAAGCATGTGAAACCCAGAGAGCATTTTTAGACTATGACATTTACCCATATAGGTACCTAGTTAGTTGTGTGGCGGCGGGAGAGAGTAGGTACACCGGCCTCTGGAGACCCCCACAGGTTCCGAGCTTTCAGAATTGGCATCTGAGGGCCGCGCGCGACTCCTGCGGGGCTTCGCAACGGCTCTGTTGGGGCTCACTCAACCTGCCTAGTCCTACTGCTAAAAAGACTGGCCCTGAGCCCTCAGGACTTCATCAGTCTCTGCCAGCCCCAGGACCCACACCGGCTCATGGGGTCCCGACCTCGAAATATGAAGGAATCAGCGCGGGACCATCAGGACGTAAAGCAATCTCGATCAGGACCAACGTAAGGCTGTGCCGGAGACTGCGTGAACCCTCTGATCTTCAGAAACCCACCCATGTATGTTTTCATGTAGAGGCTAGTTTAGGGCCCTCAGAGACCAGTACAGGGCCTGCAAACTACAAAGGCCAGTAGTTTGAGACCATCAGAGACCGAGTTGGGCTCTCAGAGGCTAATGTGGGTCCTTACTCATTACAGGCCAGCATGGGCCCTCAGAGGTCAGCGTGGGGCCCTAAAAGACCGGCATGAGCCGTCGTTGAACCCCAGAGGCCAGCAGAGGGCCCTCAAAGGCCAAGATGGGCCCTCCTCAGAGGCCAATGCAGACCCTTAGAGGCCGGCATCGGGTCTTCAGCAGCCAGTGCGGGGCCCTTATTGGCACCTAAAGGTTCGTCTTGGGACACCAGAGACAGAAATAAGGCCACCAGAGACCGGTGTGAGACCCTCAGACGCCGGTTGGGACCCCTGAGGCCGGTTAGGGGCCCTCATAGGCCAGATGTGGGGCCTCAGAGGTTGATGTAGGCTCTTAGCGGTCAACGTGGGCGCTTGACCGCCACTGAAGTTCCCTCAGAGGTCAGTGTAGGACGTTCAAAGACCGGTGTGGGAGCTATATTAATAGCTGGGCGTGGGTTTTTTTTAGCCTCGTGACGATCGAATAATTGCCAGGGCCCCATACACCTATATGGGGGCCCATTGGTTGTTTGAGGGGGGCAAATGATATGATGGCCCCCTTTATTGACCTTTGGGGGCATGGCCCTGATGCCCCCCCGGCCCCCCGCGACCGCCACTGTGTACACATTACACACATGCCTCTGAGATTACATACTAGCTCATGCAAACTCTATGCAGGCCCCGGAGGTCCCACGCTAATCCTTAACCCTCGCCGGACCTATTGGTTTTCTACATACGCGCCGGCCGAGGGGGGGGCGGGTACGACCCCCCCCTCGCCGTTTCGCCCCTGGTGGAGCTAGCGCGTCGCGGAAAAAACGAGCGTGTGCGCCGTTACGAGACGCAGAGATTGGTACCCGATTTTAACCCTCGCATGTGTGCGGCGTTTGCCAGCTTCTAATGTGTAGGGGGGGGGGTCGGTTGGACCCCCCCTTGCCGTTTGGCCCCTGATCGAGCTAGAGCTTCGCGGAAAAAACGAGCGTGTTGCCCGTGACGAGAGGAAGCCGATGATACCCAATTTTAAGGTCCTAGGTCATTGGTTGACCTTCCAGGTCAGGTCAATGACCCAAAGTCGGGAAAATCGGGACCTGTTAGAAAGTCGTAAAGTGTGGCTGCTAAGGGGTTTTTCGGGGTGCTGATCACGAATATCGTGTTAGTTTTGATCACAGATGATGTCTTGAAGCATTTAGACCAGGTCGGGTCAGGTCAGGTCAGGTCAACCAGTAGGCGTCGTGACGGGTATTCGTAGTACGTGTCAACCGCCTCTGACAGCTTCGTAACATGTTACGAAGTCACCAAAACTACTTCGTAAATGTTCAAATGGTTGCTAAATTCGAATTCAGCTCCAAAAACTAGCCTAGAAACATGTAAAACTCGAAAAAGTGACCCGAGGTCACCCGAGGTCACCAAAGGTCAATGACCTGACCTGACCTTCAGGTGACCTTGACACACACGGGAGTAACATCAAATCACATGTTTGAACGTTTGGAACCACGAAAAGCTTGCAAACACGAGGCTAGTGCGAGCCGACATACGCGAAATCGCGATTCCGGCCAAACATGGTCTCGGAAAACAGGTCACAGGTCAAAGGTCATTTGGGTCAGGGTCATGAAATTTTCAGGGTAGGTGTCAAATTGATCAATGCGAGGGTACTGAAAGTTTCGTCGCGATCGGCCGCTTTTTACGCGAGTTATTCGCGAAAAACCATGGGGGGGTCCATCCGACCCCCCCCCCTACACATGCGAGGGTTAACACGCGCAGTGGAAGGGGGGGGCGGATTTCGCCCACCCCTCCTGTTTTTCGCCAATAACTCGCGCCGCAAACATGATATTAATGTGAAATTTTGGCTACCTGTCCAGAATTGAACTGTGGATCTTCTCGTGCAAGAAATAAAAAAATCGGGTCACAACTTTTCTAGTAATAGCGGTGTAAAGTCAAACATCCTGCCGCCGCGGCGGCGCGGCGGCGCGGCGGCCGGCGCTAGCCGTTACGCGCCGCCTGAATTGTAGACTGTGCCGGGGCGGGACGGTTCCGTCTTTACATCGCGCTCCTTACCGCTGATTATATTCGATTCGCGTCAAATTCTGTGAGAAGACTAAGCAATGTACAGGCAATCTTATGGTCAAAGAATATTGAAAATCGGCCGGTAACAAATTGAGTTATGAGTGTGTAAACACAAAATTGTGATTGCCGCGTTTCCCGCGTCCGCCGATCCCGCTTCAGCCGGCGACATCTTACGCTTAGCAGGCTTCTAACTGCCATATTTATTGTTGGATTAACAAGAAATTCACCATACATACTCACAAATGTATGTTCTTTCGTATAGTGAAAGAAAAAAAGAAAATCGGCCGGTAACTTTTTGAGTTATCGGCGTGTAAACGCAAAAAAAGTCGCTAATATGGCAGATTTGACCACTTTTGACCTCATTTGACCTTGAAGATATTGACCTAGGGTCATGAAATTCACACACAACAGAGTTCCCCTGGGCCCTCACCTACCCTCCAAATTTCGTCTTTCTAGCTCCAGTGGGAGCTGAGATCTTAGGGGGGGCGACATCCGCCCCCCCTTCCACTGGGCGTAGTACTCGCAACCCTTCCACTGCGCGTGTTAAGGTCCTAGGTCAACCGGTGACCTCTGAGGTCAGGTCAAGTGCCCCAGGGTACGGTTCAGTTTTTGGTGAATAACTTCGCAAAAAACGGCCGCAGAGCGCCGATTTTGGCAGCATCGTGTTCGCCTCGCTCAGGCGCGTCGAATGATATACTTTTTGTCCGGGTCAGGTCAACTTGGGGTGTTGACCTCAGGTCAAGGTCAGGTCAGCACCCCCAGGTCACGAAGCTGGTCGAAAGAGGTCATGTCGCATATCATTCGATTCGGCAGGCCTTCCTGAGTCCATTGGTGCCTTTCCCGACTCGCTAGCTCAATTTGATCAAGAGTTATTGACGAAAAACTAATTTGACCTTGATGACGTCATAAATGACGTCACGCAAGGTCAACATTGCAAAAGTAACGCATCTATCCTATCAAGGAGTGCATCAAATCACGATTCTGTGTGCTTGAGATAGTTGGAGATCGTTCCCGGCGCCAGAATAGCAGTTTGAATTTTTCCCCATTGACTTATACCTAATGGTGAGGTCACGAAAATGACCTGACCTCATATGACCTTTAGGAAAAATCCGAGATATACAAGTTGTGGGACTCATAATGGATACTAGATCCTGCAAGTTTCATTTCCCTGTGACATCTCCTCTGGCAGTGAGGGCGTTGCGAAGTTGCGACATCTGAAGACCGTGCAGAGGTTCACTTATGACGTCATAGGTCAGTGACCTGACCTGACCCAAAAATGCGGTTGGTGTCAAAAGATCCGGCTTGGATCAAAGGTCAGGTATGCCAAGTTTCAGCTCTCTATCGCCAGCGTGTTCGGAGCTATCGCGAAAAAACCCTATGGGGGGGGGCGGCACCCGCCCCCCCCTCGGCCGGCGAGGGTTAAGAAACCAAGCCGGCATACGGCGTCACCACCGGGCTTCTGAGGTGCACAGCACCAACCCATGAGGTCTTACTTTAGTGTCTTGGAGCCAATCTCCTTTAGCAGGGCCCACCCGCCACTGCCGAAGAGGGTCTCAACTCTCATGCCAGCCATTGCTGAATGCTGGGCCTACGAGAGCCTCAAGTAAACCCACGCTGATATTCCATATAAGATCCGGCCATACTCGTGAACCGGTGCCAGCGAGGCTGACCGCCAAATTGACAGAATGCGAAACTGAGCCCACTCATGAGTGAAATTTACGTCCTTTGATCGCGCAAGAAAGAAAATGAAACATACGAAAAGCTTTTCTAGGACTTTTGTTCGATCTGAAAGGTGGGGCCAAAAGATAGTATGGCCCCACCTTTCAGCACCAAAGGGGGGCCATGGCCCCCGTGCCCCCCCCCCCCCTGCGACCGCCAGTGCTTTACGCAGTTCTAGCAGGTCCCGATTTTCCCGTCTTTTGGAATATTGACCTGACCTGGAAGGTCAACCAATGAAGTAGGACCTTAAAATTGGGTATCATCGGCTTCCTCTCGTCACGGGCAACACCCTCGTTTTTTTCCGCGAAGCTCTAGCTCGATCAGGGGCCGAGCGGCAGGGGGTCTGACCGACCCCCTCCCCCTCCCCCTACACATTAGAAGCTGGAAAACGCTGCACACATTCGAGGGCTAATATTGTCAATATTGACTACCGCAAAAAGTAAAAGCGGCCAACTTAGCCATTTTCGAAGATATCGGGCTAAAATTTTTGACAGTGGGTCATCGGTTCGGTATGTGTTCAATCACATGCTCCATTTCCTTTTTTTCAGCACAAATGTAAGTTTTGAAGACCATCACTGATCACAGTAGCAAATGTTTCGAAAGATGGATAGTAGGCAACATATCCTGAATTTGCCGTGCTGCATGGGAAGTAGTGTTGATGAAAAAGGGGTTTTTGGTTCAGATTATTGTGGGTGCAGAATACTTGATACTTACGTATTGCACTGGATAAATATTGTGGGTGCAGCTGCACCCTTGCACCCATGGTTCCTACGCTTATGGCAAAAAGCATACAGATGATATTGTCATGAGATAAGGGCATATGTTGTCGGTCAGCGCTCAGGTGGCGGTGACTCAACGGGGTCCACTCAGCAGGGTCTCATTGACGCCATCTGTCGCCAGGTGAACACGATCGGCCTGTGGCACAAGCCCTGGTTCTTCAAGCACGTGCAGACGTTCCTAGAGCGCGGTGAGGACTACGAGTATATCCCGCTGAGGGACTACTACCATCGGCACACGCGCGCCATCTTCTGGGAGATACAGGTGCGACGGAGCATCCCGGCGGCAGCGAAACCGCACTTTACTGGCTCAGAAGTCAGAATGTGAGGTCACCTGATGATATAAATTGGTGCTGATAATTTCATTTTTTGTAGACAAAACTATTGCTCTACCTTGATCACATTTACTTGAGTTGCGCTTCTCCTTAATTCACTCATTAGACATGTAGTTTGTACGTTCATGAATTTATTTGATATCGCCTTTCTCACCGCATTTACCAGCTGAGTTAGATCCCGTGTCCGCTGTGGCTCCCCAGCCGGGTATATGCCGCTTCGGCTTCCCGATCTATGCCTGTTTTCCGCTGTGGCTCCGTGAATCGTGTCCTCCGCCGTCACCAAGTCTGTCTCCGACCACACGCAGGACATTATCCCGTTCGGGAACAACCCCGTGTTCCGCTGGCTCTGCGGCTGGATGGTGCCGCCCAAGGTCTCCCTCCTGAAGCTCACCCAAGGACAGACTATCAAGGAGCTGTACGAGAAGAACCACTTCATCCAGGACATGCTGGTGCCGCTCGATCAGCTGGACAGCTCGCTGGACGTCTTCCACAGGGAGGTGGAGGTGAGAGGAAACCCGGTCTCAAACCGGACTTCGGAGCTGTGTGACGGGTTTGGCCCAGGATCGTTTAAAGCACTATGAGCTGTAGAGAACATACCTGGTTCATTCACATTTCACCGTTATGGGGCGTCACATGTGTATATTTTGACACAGCTCGGCCTAATCTGTAGCACGAATATAAAACTCTAGTCTGTAATGCACCCCATGATACCAGCTGACGCCCCCTTCACGGCTCAGCTCGCAGCGTCCTCTATGGCGCATTGTATTTACAGCGCTCTCCGTGGTCCCATTCACAGCGCTCTCTGTGGTGCCCTGGACATCGCTCTCCTTGGTCCCTTTCGCAGCGCCCTCTGGGCCACACTGCCCGCGGCTTCTGGGGTACCCTGCACAGCGCCCTCTGGGGTACCCTGCCCGCGGCCTCTGGGGTACCCTGCCCGCGGCCTCTGGGGTACCCTGCCCGCGGCCTCTGGGGTACCCTGCCCGCGGCCTCTGGGGTACCCTGCACAGCGCCCTCTGGGGCAAGCGCCCTCTGGGGTGCCTTGCCCAGCACCCTCTGTGGTACCCTTCAGAGCGCCCTCTGTGGCAGGCGTGGGGCGTGTGCTGCTTTCATAACAATTCGTCCATCTGTCCGGCAGATCTACCCGCTCTGGCTGTGTCCGTTCGTGTTGCCGGCCGACCCGGGCTTCCTCCAGCCAGCCTCCGGGAAGGAGCAGATGTACATCGACATCGGCGCCTACGGCGTGCCGCGCACCGTCAACTTCGACGCCGTCAAGACCGGCCGCCGCATCGAGAAGTTCGTCATCTCTGTCGGCGGGTAAGTAGGCTGGGGTGGAATATCGGCTCGGTGCCTGCTGCTTATGATATTGTAATGTAGACAGATAGACGTCTTGTGTTCCTCATTCTGTCCACACCAACGATACTCATGAACTGTATGCGTTGGTCGGTCTGTGTGACCGTTGTGAATTGACGACGGCTGATGGTGCGGTTCGCCCCCCAGGTTCCAGATGATGTACGCCGACTCGTTCATGACTCGGGAGGAGTACCGCACCATGTTCGACCACAGTCTCTACGACAAGGTGCGCCGCCGGTTCGACTGTCTGATCGCCTTCCCGGAGGTTTACGACAAGGTGAACCGGTCGGCCCGCGACTGACCGGCCACCGGCTGACAGAGAGGGTCTCCGACCTCACACTCCGGCCAGCGGCAGCGCACCACACCCCGAGGACGGACGCTCACCGCACGCTCAACGTCCTTCTGCCCCGCACAGCCGCCAGCTCACACGTGTGTTTTGTGGCGCGTCATGTAGCTGCGTGTGTGATTTCGCGCGCGTTACGAGGCCGCACGTGCCATGTCCAGCGCGGCATGTGACAACACATGTGATGTCTCACGTTATGTAACCGTGCGTGTGATATTGGTCAGTGTTTGCTGGTTAAATGGGCATCCAGCTCTAAGCGTGATGATACTGGATGCTCGATCCAGATAAAGCAGAAGGTTGAAGTAAAAAGAGCGTAAGCTGTAAATATTTTTACAACTGTCCGGAATGTACTTTTCGATTCAGCCTCACTGATACTAATCGAATCCTATGTGGGGCACAACTCTGTATTGCATGTGACAAAATAATCGTACAACTGCACTTTTCTTAGGATAATAAAGGGATGTCACTTGTTTATGATATTCATAGACCCCGTTTCCATGGGCATCACTGATCCGGATCAGCAAATTTAAATCGTATTATATTTCTCGAACTCTTCGTTACATGATATCAATCGATATGGATTAGGCTTATATAATCAGTTAATCCCTTATTTTCATTTTCATATATTGACTAACTATACTGGATTAGCTAATCCATTTTTACTGATCCGGATCAGTGAGCCCATGGAAACGTGGTCATAGACATCACGATTCACATCACCAATCTACGAGTAATTCCTATATAGATGCGTAAATCACTCAGCAGATTTTCTGGGCCTTTATAATTTGCACTCTATTAATTCAATATGACTAGGGTAGTGCTATGGATCGGACTTGGCACATTATTGTCTTGATCTGAACGTTGTTTTGTTTTCTTATTATTCTACCATGGCTGTCTTTGCCTGATTCCCTGTTGAGATAAAGGCATAAATAAATCTTAAATAAAGTTTCTTCTGACTAAGACCACGGGCATTTTATCTGCGAAGATTTTGCACCCGACTTGTTGGTAACCTCATGGTAACCTGAGAAGCTGCTTATGTAGCGAATAGCGATATCATTTGCTTATCTACCTTCAGGCAATTTAGTGGTCCACCGTCGAAGAGAATCACATACCATCTGGCGCCTATCGGTTTGAGTAACAACTATGTTCGCCATGCGGGGCCGGGCGGGAAAGTTTCGCTGATCGGTCCCCGACAAATATTGCGATGCTTTCCGAGCGCATGCATACCTACATTACCTTCGAACTTTCGATTGCATTTGACCTCTTCTGATAATGAACCTATGAACCCTGAACTTATAATGAGCCTTCTTGATGACGTCATGGCGAATGTCGGCGGAAGAGACGCATATTTCAAACGGCTTAAAAAATGGAGGGTATAAATAATTTGCCATTGTGAAGTATTATAGATGAAGACAAATCATGGGCACGGAAGTGTAGCACGTGAAGAGATACAAAACACAATGCACAATACCTTTGGTGAACCAAGTTCATATAATTGGTCAGGTTATAACCTGACCAAATTAAAGTGACCATCTCACCTTAACCCTATTAGTGGCAGGCTCCTGGCTACCCCATATTAGTGGCAGGGGGGGGGGGGCTGTTTACGACCCCCCTTGATATCTCGAGATCTAACGAGCCGATTTTCAAAATTCAAACGGCATTCGATTTGGCTCAACGAGATCTACATTTCTAAAAAAAAAAAATGTCAATAGGGGGGTAGAGGGGGTAAAAAAGGGCAAATTGCAGATACATTTTAGACTGTTTATCACGGCCAGGTTTCTGAACCAATCATAACGCAACTTTTGCCGATCGATAGAGAATGAACCAGGAATTCACATGGATCCTAAAAATATGCATTTTCAAAAATCATAGGCGGATACAGATCATTGAGATTGGGGGTACACAAAAAGTATAGTAAATAAGGTTTTTGTTGGTACTGTTTCTAAAAAGGGTGGCAATGGTCTTGTTATGTTACAATTTTCTTATGAGAGAACGACTAAAATTGTATTGGTCATGCATAAGCGGTGTCAGGGCACCTATGTTGGGAGGTAAAAAATAACCCCCCTTTTTGGACGCCTGGATCCGCCTATTATAGCAAAAACGTGTCAAAAGAGGATGCACAATAACTTTGTATATGTTATCACATGATACCTTTCATTCACTGTTCGTAAAACTGGTGCAGCATCGTGATCTTCGCCCAAATGACTCGCTTCACGAATAGGACCCCCCAATTCCCAGTGCTCTGGAGCCGCCCCTGGTAAAGTTATGAACTTGAAATTTTCAGGGAATGTGCCCAATTTAGTTTTAGGAAAAGTCAGAAAATTTCAGCATCGTAGCTTCAGCGGTTTCGGAGATATTCCCGAAAAACCTGAGGGGTGGATAAAAACAACCCCCCTGCCACTAATATGGTTAACATTAGTTTTGAGTAGGGATAGCCAACTTGGGTCCTTGGCTTGCAATTACCGATTTGGGCACTCACGACATCGAGAAATGCTGTAATTCCGAGATACTCAATTTCAAAGTCTACAGTATTCGGCTTCTAAGGGCTGATGCATTTGAATGCCCCCTTATAATTTGTGACGTCAGCGCAAATCTAAGGATTTTAAATCCTATACTAAATCCTAAATCCTATTCAAATCGTAAATCCTATTTAGGGATGCCAAATCATTGCTTCCAAATGACGTCAGAGGAACAGTGGATGTCCCAAAAAGTAAGCAAAAGTCAATCTTGAAAACCAGTGAATATTTTTGTTGAAATTTGCGTAGATATTTGTTGTTTGCTCTTTCTAAACCGAGTGACATTACTTTTATGCCAATTCTTAACTTTTTTGAAGGTGGGAGGCTCCCTTTAACGCGCAATCTTTATTAACTCGCGCCCCACTGGGGTCTGCGTGTAACACGTGTCACGTCCTACGAGCATACGCCTTCTGCACAAATCTCTTATACTGCCATTTCCGAAGCACTTGAAACCAACGAGCGACTGTATCAATGCGGCTAATCTCAGGCATTTGTTGCGAGCTGTGCTGGTCGGTGAAAGAAGCTGGCCGTCTTGCCCTACCCATGTGACCGTCTTACCCCATGGGGTGGGGTAAGACGGGTTTTTGCAAGGTTTTGCCAAAATAGCTGCAGTTTATTTGTTGAATCAGGTCTAAGTATCATCTTCTGGCAAATGGAAGTAAATTGTCTAAAAAGGGTTTTCACTCAGTTTCCCGTTTCTATGATATTTCTAACCGGCCGAAAAATGGCTCCAAAGTTAAGGTGCCCGTCTTACCCCACTTTCCCTTACGAATATGTCATTCAAAAGAGAATTGTTGAAAGTCTTTTATGGTACGTCGGTTTTTATTGTATACAGCACGAACTATGAGCCACGTGCAAACATTTCGTGCCCAAAAAAGATTATTTTTACAAAGCTAGCAAACCCATGACGATGTGGGCTTTTAATGATTTTTTTTTTACTGGAAAAGTCTTTTTACGAGCATGGGAGATTTATATCGATCAAACCAGTGGCAGCCTTTTGCTCGTCTGTGAACTGATTCATAACGCCGAATGACGCCGGATGAAGAGATCAAGTTTGTCAACTTAAAAAAATAATCTTTTTTAGGCACGAGATGTTTGCACGTGGCATGGTCGTAATTCGTGCCGGACAATAAAAACCGACGTATCTTAAAAAAAACTTTCAACAATTCTCTTTTGAATGACATTTTAATTATTTTTCTAGCATAATTACTTTTCAAAATAAAACGATTTTTATCGTCTTGTTTTTTTTAGACACCCTGTATATTGCTGTAAAATATCAAAAACGTACTGAAAAATGGATTCGAAAAACCTAAAATTGTCAAATTTTAACTATAATTCGTATAACCCAGCATTTTTTGAAGATATTGGGCTAAAACTTTCTACAGTAGTTAATCGTTGAATGTTCTATCACATATATTCGGATTTTTCAAAAAGTCAGAAGTTAAAAAAATAGTAAAATATATTTTTCTTAAATGTATGCGCATGCTTTCCCAAATTTTCAAAATTTTGAAAATCCGAGATAGCAGTTTGATAGCCAGGTATACCTATAATCAGTCCATTCATGCATAAATAAATTGGATATGGCCTAAAAACTTAGCTCATTTGAAAGCGATTACCGTAGTTCAATGTTTTGCATCAAAATCGGCAGGCCGATCAATGGTAGCTAGAATGTTGTGATTTAACCCGCGCGGGGCTGGGGTCTCCAGCCTAACGCGCGGGGCTGGGGGGGGGGGTAAATTTTACCCCCCTGTTATATCTCCCGAACTAATGGTCCGATTTGGAAAATTCAAACGCCAATCGAAAGCTCTCATCACGAACAACTAAAAACATGCACTTTAAAGTATATAAAGTTTGAGGTCAAGGTCAAGGTCAGGTCAAGGGTACAAATTGCTAGTTTCTACAGTATCGGCCTTGCACCGTAGTTGCCGAAGAATGGAGTCATGGACTGAGATTGATCGCCCAAAACGTGTTCTTAGGCTACCAAGACAATATTCGTTGCATACAATATCATTCAAAGGTCAAGGTCAAGGTCAGGTCAGGTCAGGTCAGGTCACCAAAAAACAAAATATAGTAAAGGGTGTGTGCGACACATGTTTTATGGGTCATTTTACTCATAGAATTCAATAGACACACTCAATAAGTGATATGGTCCACCTCTGGATGAATTTCAGGTCGAGGTCAGGTCAAGGTCAGGTCAAGTGAGGTCAAATTTTGAAGTTGGTTGTTAAGGCCTAAAAAGGTGTCTGTCTGATGCAGTTTTTCACGGCGAATCGAATGGTGTTATTTTCGTTTCCGTTCGAGGTCTAGAACTTCCAAAAAAATCATTTTTCAAAATTTTTGTGTGTCGTGACGTCATAAAATTTTGAATAACTCCCACATTTTTGAACCGATTCTTCTAAAAATTGGTATGTAGGTACACATAGACCACTTCTCTGACATATATTCTGGTTTTTTCGATACACTCAAAATTTTGGATTTTATAATCATTTTTCCAAAAAAGTCAGTTTTTTTAAGAAAAAAATTTGGGCCAAAATCCAAAATTTTCAAAAAAAACCGAGATAGCCATTTGATAGACAAAGTAAAATTACGTATAACCTTTTTGTTACGTCTTGATTCCTTTAAAAATGAAGATGCTAGCGACGTTTGAAATTTTGCCGTTTTTGAGGCTAAAATGGCGAACATGACGTCACTAAAACGTCAATTTCTCAAAAAATTTCCGACGGATTTCTCTCAAATTTTCAGGGAACGTGTCAAATTGATGTAAGAAAGGTACTGAAAGTTTGGCGGTGCTGCGCGCCGCCGTTTTTGAGATATTGCAAAAATTCGCGAGGGGGGGGGGGTAAAATTTACCCCCCCCCCCCAGCCCCGCGCGGGTTAAACACAAGGTGTCCATGGTGTGTCAAAAGCGGAAATAGCCGCCCGGCTTTAGTTCGCCAGCCTTGTCAATAGATGGCAGTACCACAATATGGGCAGCGGGTCGTGCAATTGACGTCAAATTTTCGTTATCTGCTATAAATTGAAAGCGGATCTTTTCATGCAAGAATCAAGTAAATCGGTCCACAACTTTTCTAGCAACAGAGATATGAAGTCAAACACCCTGCCAGAGCGGCGGCGCGGCGGCCGGCGGCAGCCGTTACGCGCCGCCTGGGAGACTGGCGGCGCTGAACGGTTCCGAATTGGCACTGCACTAAAACCTGTTAACTGCTTGGAATAGTTATTATAGCAAAATTTTCATTCAAGTGAGGAATAACCAAGGGCAGGAAGTATGTATGCTTGTGTGCGTACTATGTAAGCCACGAAACTGCATTAGCAGATACTCGCTAATATTAGATCCAGCCAAGTCCAAACGCATTCCAGGTGATGTGTTTCTGATGGGTCAACAATATTTATCGTTCGAGGGCGGATACAGTTTTAACAATACAAAAAATATTTTTGCACAGCTCTATTCCTTGAATAATTCTCTTCAACGCTTCATTCCTAGTTAAGCGAATTAGCCCACCCTGGTTGAATAAATAAGGCGATTTCGCCACAAGGTCGGGGAAAACCGACCGAAAACGGCCGCGCTCAATGTTAATTTGGGCATGCAGACTCTTAAAAACTCGCATTGGGCGGGCAGGGTTTCCCAGGTATTGGCTCCAAAACACCGTATTCGGCTCCCGAATACGTCCAATTGACCCGCCTCGTTCCTAGTTAAGCTCTAATTAGATCAAGTGACTCATAGGGAGCGAAAAAGCGACAAAAAGCATGAATTTCCCTATGGCGGCGGGCTGCCGGGTTGCCAGACGGCGCACCGGCTATTTCCACTTTTGACACACCATGCAAACTTATGCTGCTGAAGGTACTGAAAGTTTCGTGTTGATACGTCAAGCGGTTTAGAAGATATTGCAGAAAAACGGGAGGAGAGCTCTGTAGAGCCCCCCCCCCCCCCCAGTCATGCGCGGGTTAACCCACGTCCTTTAGGGCTATACCGGAACCCTGACATCCGTATAGATAGGGGGCAGATTCGGTCCCCCCTAGGATCTCGAAAAGTGACCAACCGGTTTTTAAAATTCAAAGGCTCTCGATATTCCTACCGAGGAAGTACCATAAGTGACCCAATTTCATTGACCTAGGTGCAGCCGATGACGTCATAGGTCAGGTCGAAGGTCGCACTTTTGACTGCTTAGGTGCAGGTCCTCTAAGAAATGTGCTTATAGCATCGAGTAAAAGGCAAATAATACGAATGAATCGGTATTGGCTCCAAAACTAAACTCTCGAGAGTTGATTGCCGGACCAATGTTTTGCAGCGAAATTGGCCGAACATGATTTGATTTCAAGACTTTCAGAAAAAGTAGAGGGGGCTCTGTATAAAGTCCCTCCCTCCAGTCAAGCGCAAATTTATGTAGTGTATCTTGAAGTAGAGGGAATCTGTATATATACACTAAGGGTAAGGTGGATTTGAATTGCCTTTTCACAGACGCTTCTCGACTGAAGTGCATGATTAAATGCCGTTGCAGCTGTATAGAACATTCATACGTATATCACGGCCACAACGACCTGGGTCCGAACGTAATGTAGATTAAGACCATGACACTCACACTAAGTATAATTTATCGGCTGGAAAGTTGATTAATTTCCTTAATTCACGTTTCATGTTAAAGTGAAGGCGCTTGAGCATGTCATGCAAATTATATCTTGCTGCAGCTAACGCTGTCCCACATGCTACCGCCTACATATCTGCATCATGGGGTTCAAAATAAATTTCGTTCCACTTTCGGCCTCTTGTCATGAAGTGTAAAACGCCGTTTTTTTTTTCTCGAAGAAACCATAGCATATGAGGACAGTCAAACGCAAGGCTATCAATCCCTCTTGAGCCGTCAGGAGAAGGAGAAGAGCCATTGCCGGAAAGGTTTTATAAGAAAAATTTGTCTGAAGAAAACGACGTTTTTATATGCCTATAGGTAAAAAAGATAAGTACATTTTGAGCCATTACCTGAGAGCAACCTTTGCTTTGACTGAGAGCTGGAAACGGCGTTGCCATGAGGCATGAGGTAGGTAAGTAAATAAAGTCCCGCAACCGTTAGCGAAAGTGATGCTGTTTGTAAATCGGTGTCTTCATTTCAGGGCCTCCGGAGGACAGTCTGAAGCCGAATCAGCGTTCGTCAAACGGTAGGTATAGATCGAAAGTTTTCGAGTGCCTACTATAGGAAGGTACCGTAAGGTGGGGCTATTTGAGACAGTGGGGCTATTTGAGACAGTATTTAAAATTGTTATAAAGTAAAAACCGTTTGAAATTTATGCTTAATTTTTGCTCAGGCAATTTACTGCTCGATTCCACACCTCCCTGAGCAAAAATATCACACAAAATTCCAACGATCTTCATTTAATAGCGATTTTAAACACTGTCTCAAATAGCCCCACTTTACGGTACCTATAATACCTACCTGTGTAGGTACCTATGCCAAATTTTCTAACAGCACATAAGGTAGAAATATGCATATTTGTCACAACTTACAGATTGCTTTGAAAAATTGAAACAAACCACTAGGCTGTCACAAGCAGGGACTTCGTCACGGATCACATAATCGGTAATCCGTCTTGTAATCCGAGACTTCGTCAAGCATTTGGCGGACGAGAAGTAGTTTCATAGCTGGCCGCCAGATGTCAGTAGGCGGCGGCGAGCACCGGTGTGGCGAGCGACCGGTGTGGAGCGCGGCAGTCGGCGGCCGGCCGTGCGCGTGGTGAGGGTGAGCCTAGTCGTGCCGAACTCTGATCCACAACCACGTGTGTCTTTCGCCCGCGGACTGTGGCGTATGATCCCTACGGTACTGCGGTACGAACGGCTGTGAGAGCGGGTCACGGCGCGGGCCGTGTTCGTCAGTTTGACAGCTGGTGCGCCGGACTGGGACCGTCACATTGCCAGTGTGCCCGCCGGTGGTCGGACTGACCGGACCCTGTGGGAGGACTGATGGGGCGGCGGGCGGCGGCCCTGTCAGGGAGCTGCCTGTGGATCCTGATCGTACTGCTGCTGGCGGCGGACCACGCTCGAGGTAAGGCCCGGTTCACACGACCCGAGAGCTGTCGCACCCAGTGAGGGAAGTGCGAACCGCCATACTATACCCAGGCAATGTGACCGTGTTGTGACATATTCATACCATATCGCTCACGGCGCACCACATCGCTCCGCTTTTGGAACGACGCGGTTAAATTGAAAACGATGGAGGGCTGCATTATCATTCGCTCGTTTCGGAAACAAATACCGTCGATAACGAGACATTCAGGAGATTGAGGGCTGAAAAAATGGCAATATGTTGACGCTCAATTTCCCGTTCAGTTCTGTGAAGTGCTACAAGAAATCATAGACGCTTTCAACATAGGTTCGGTAGCTGTCACTATTGATCAGGGGTTTTGCGAATTTCCTGTCAATAGCTCATGGGTGCAGATAACTCTCGAGCAAACTTTTCATGTGCGGAAACCAGCCCTCTTCAATGTTCATGTCGACTATAGAAAGCCAGTTTTCACTTTATTGACTACGCCTCTACGAGCTGTTTACCCTCTAACTATTCACAATTTGCTTTAGGCATGTAGTGTACCTACTTAGTATTGCGCTTATTGTGTGGCGGAAGTCGAGATTCATTAGCCGGTAGCCCACTTGCAATGTGCTCCGCCGTGAAACGTTAGGTACACGAACCAGGCTTCTTGGTGCATATTCAAAGTGCAACGACACGACTTTCCTTTTAACAGTTGACGTTTATTTTGAAAAGGTTAATTGAGAACACTACCTAGTGGTCACCTCAACACACATAAGGATCATGTGTTATATCAATAAACAATGACATGCATGCACAAATAATGCCAAACGCGAGTACCCGCGCTTTCATAAACTCTTAGATTTGCACGCCGTTGACATGCAAGTGCGCTGCAATGGCATGCCGAAAGCTGCTTGCAGCGGCCGCACCCGTTGGGGCACTGATGTATACGATGACGGCTCTAATTGTCACCGAGCTGTTCTGTTGACCAACGAGTCATACATTGAGTGGCGACATTGCCGTGTGACTCGCTTTATAACCACGACAGTTTATTGTGGAGTGACAAACGGATCTCACGGCAAACTAATGCCCACACGTCCACATGCACTTGTGGACTGTGAGTAGCGAGTTTCAGCCCACCATTGTAATTTCATTTAACCCTTTTAGTGGCAGGCTCTTGGCTACCCCATATTAGTGGCAGGGGGGGGGGCTGTTTACGACCCCCCCTTGATATCTCGAGATCTAACGGGCCGATTTTCAAAATTCAAACGGCATTCGATTTGGCTCAACGAGATCTACATTTCTAAATAAAATAAATTAAAAAATGTCAATAAGGGGGTAGAGGGGGTAAAAACGGGCAAATTGCAGATACATTTTAGACTGTTTATCACGGCCAGGTTTCTGAACCAATCTTAACGCAACTTTTGCCGATGAATAGAGAATGAACCAGGAATTCACATGGATCCTAAAAATATGCATTTTCAAAAATCATAGGCGGATACAGATCATTGAGATTGGGGGTACACAAAAAGTATAGTAAATAAGGTTTTTGTTGGTACTGTTTCTAAAAAGGGTGGCAATGGTCTTGTTATGTTACAATTTTCTTATGAGAGAACGACTAAAATTGTATTGGTCATGCATAGGCGGTGTCAGGGCACCTATGTTGGGAGGTAAAAAATAACCCCCTTTTTGGACGCCTGGATCCGCCTATTATAGCAAAAACGTGTCAAAAGAGGATGCACAATAACTTTGTATATGTTATCACATGATACCTTTCATTCACTGTTCGTAAAACTGGTGCAGCATCGTGATCTTCGCCCAAATGACTCGCTTCACGAATAGGACCCCCAATTCCCAGTGCTCTGGAGCCGCCCCTGGTAAAGTTATGAACTTGAAATTTTCAGGGAATGTGCCCAATTTAGTTTTAGGAAAAGTCAGAAAATTTCAGCATCGTAGCTTCAGCGGTTTCGGAGATATTCCCGAAAAACCTGAGGGGTGGATAAAAACAACCCCCCCTGCCACTAATAGGGTTAATATATGAAGCATCCTGCTGAACAGAAGTCAGTAAGTAAAATAAACACTCATTGGCCGTACATAATGAGATAATCAGTTATGTGACATGTTTGTGTGCGAAGTGCTTGAAAGACATTGATCTAAATAGTTATACTGAATTCAAGGAGCGTCATGATACCTTTATGACGTTTATGTACTGACCCATAGCGTGTTTCTCCTTAACAAAACTCACAAGTCTACGAAATTAATAATGCAATTTCCCGAATGTTCTTACTTCTTAAACCCTTCCTTACAAAGGCACCAGTGCGTATTTCAATCTGCCCTTTTTCACTTTGTACTGTCGTAGGTAGGTATAGGTAACCCGAGTGCATTCCAGACCGAATATCCTGACTGGCCTGGCCAGCAGTTTAATTACGTCTTGCTCGCCCCTATCATCCGTTATTCATAGCCGAGGCGTCTATCGTCTGCATCGTATTCATATCGAATGCCGGTCCTGTCCGGACAGTGGAACCGTATCTATATTTCACAGAGGTCAGACGCTTCTCCTACCTGTGATGGGAATGTCACAGAGGAATAGATAGCGGCCTGCTTTTGTCCTTTATCGATTACCTGCAATCCACTAGCGGGGACATATTATTGATGAAGAGCGTTGTTGTTCGTCTTGGTTATCCAACGTACCTGTGGACGGCTGAATGAACGGCTGGACCCCAACCCAGGAGCACTGGAGCCAGGCATGTCCTGGCGTTCCCCAGCGCATACTCACAAAGGTATGCCATACGCCGCCCCTGGGCTGTGTGCAGGACGGCAGCTGGCCGTACAGCTGCGGCTGTTTCCAGCCGAGTGCAGGTCGACCGTCCTTGAGGCGGCACTCGTGGGAACGCTTCTTCACACCAGGTGTTGTCCATCTGAACTTGACAGTCACGTGACCCATTTGACCTTCGGATCCAATTCTGGTAGTCAATTCTGGCGCTTTTGTTACCATAGCGAAAAATATTACCCCGTGTTCAAAGTTTCGCTGACGACGAAGATTCTGCGTAATCTGGCCAATGACGTTCGAGAACCGCGGCCAAGCCCCGCTGATCTTGAACGTGATTGGTCGGACGGCGTTTAGAATCTTCGTCGTCCGGGAGACTGCGAACACGGGGTAAGCCAAGGGGTAAACAATCTGTGCGTGGAATAGGGAGTGGTGAATGTGTAAGGGCGATGATAGGCTGATTCGTCGATTTTTATTTATACTATTATCCTTATTATACATTCTGATCATTTTGTTTATGTTCAGGAGTTTTCTCTGTTGATTTAACATCAAAAACTTTGTGTTTTACTGTTAATGCCAAGTGCCATGTTGATATTGAAATTGGGTTACAATTCCACATTCACCTGTTTTTCTATGGCCTGTTGTGCATCATATTATTGGTAATGTGAATATAGGTACTCCATACACTGCTATTTTTGGGTATATATTAATGTCTGACCTGATATTACTTCACGTCTTCACTTCACCTTATATTTTCTTGCAGCAACAGTTATCACACCATTATTGTGCAAAAATAAGGGTGGTGCCTCGCGACACTTGCCAGCCACTTTTGATTTCCATAGAGACATCAACAAGCCTATACCTCCAACACTACCAGAGGTTGACGCTAGCTCACAGAATGCGCTGGCAGCGCCAGCGCGCCCGTGAAACACTTCCAGGGGTTTCCTCTGTAACGTCATTGTTGTCTAGGTACTTGGGCCTTCATCAATTGTTAACACTTAACAGCTACAAAAATTGGAATTAAAAATGTTCAGGTATTATGAGCATCAGCCAAACAGGGAAGTGAATTTGGCTACAGCCCATCTTGCAACGCCTCAATGAAATCTAACGAGAAACTTAAATTGAGGGAGCAGCTACATAACTGAGGTAAAGCCCATCAATCCTTGTGGATTTACCTACATAACTGAGGTAAATCCACAAGGCACTTTGAGTTCAAACTATGAAGTGACTCCAAGCGAAATATAACAGAAATTGGGACTTCGTGGAGCTTAGAAATAATCTGCTTAGTGCTGGATGAATGTTTTCACTTAAAATAAACACCACCATATTTGAGTCATGAAAAAGTGTTTGGTAAGCATAAGCTTGTAGCATAAAAGATGTTTGTGAAATGTCACTAGATTTTAAACTGTTAGTCTCTGCACATTGATTCTCTGATTGTTTGAATGATGAAGTCTCTGCACAGTCTCTGATTGACTGAATGAGCTCTGCAGTCACTATAATGAAGTTCATGGGAAGATATGATTTGTAATAAAAGAATGTAATATTTTGAGTTGATTTTACCTATTCTGTGAAGATCATAGCATGTTAACAGCATTCCAAACAGGGCATGTCAAAGGTTGGATGGATCTTGCGATTTCCTTGAAGTGTGACTGTTTACCATATGTTGTTTTTTTATTCAAAGTTATTGTTAAAGTCAACCAACTTTTGCAACATTGAGGATCATACTTTAACTTTGGAAACAAGACATATTATGTACTTATGCTGATCTTCATTTCCAGTCTTTGATTATCACTTAATTTCATTCACTTTTGATGTAGTGAAATTCATGATCATTTTAATGACAAGCTACATTTGAAATGTATTGTTGCTCCCTTTTTTACCATACATATTTTTGTGTCTTGTGAGGTCTCATATCAATATAGCAATAACAAGAACAGTAACATGCATAGTTTGCTTGTGTTGTCATAACTTTGTACAATATTTCCAGCTTTATAATATGCAGTTACCTCACATTGGGCATCACACATATATTTTTTCCTGCAGGAGGAAAGACACAGAGCCAACTAGTGACTCATGTTTGTGCTCCTATCACTTCACCCCTGGGGAATCAGTGCCTACACCCCTTGAGTATAATGGTCACCGAGGGGTGCTGTCCTGACATGTTCACTTTCTGTTGAGAAGGTTAGAACAAATACCATGTGTGTCATTTAGTTGCATATATAATACCTTCATGTTAAGTCTGCATTAAGTCTGAAGTCTGTAGCCACCCTTAATCCTAGGTTGTTGTGACCTTAATCTAGCCTGGGTGAATATCTTGCTGTACTTAAAGCACAGACTGCGCTAGAAAACGGCATCGGGGAGAGGGGACGGACGGCGAGGGGCCGGGGAAGGAGCGCGGCACCGTCACCCCACAAGCCGCCCGCAGCACCGCCGTTATTCTTGTGCCTCTTGGGCGCCGCCGACGCCCTGCGGTTGGGGAGCGCATCCCAGACGGGCGGGAGCCGGGAGGGCCGCCTGCGCCACCCGGCCGGCGAAGCAGCAGCCCGGCCAGGCGCGGCGGGCGGCTGGGTAGCGGCCGTACTGAGACGAGTCCCGAGTCGCTCCATGTCTGTCCCTTGATGGGTCACTACGAGGAAAAGGCGAGCCCGCTCCCAGTACCTGGCGTGGAGCTCCCGCGCGGGTACGCCGCCTCACCGATGACCCCTGGTCTTCTCTCTCTCTCTCTCTCTCTCTCTCTCTCTCTCTCTCTCTCTCTCTCTCTCTCTCTCTCTCTCTCTCTCTCTCTCTCTCTCTCTCTCTCTCTCTCTCTCTCTCTCTCTCTCTCCGTCCCGTCCCCGTCCCCGTCCCCGTCCCCGTCCCCGTCCCCGTCCCCGTCCCCGTCCCCGTCCCCGTCCCCGTCCCCGTCCCCGTCCCCGTCCCCGTCCCCGTCCCCGTCCCCGTCCCCGTCCCCGTCCCCGTCCCCGTCTCTCTCTCTCTCTCTCTCTCTCTCTCTCTCTCTCTCTCTCTCTCTCTCTCTCTCTCTCTCTCTCTCTCTCTCTCTCTCTCTCTCTCTCTCTCTCTCTCTCCCCGACGCCAAAACCGGCTCACAGCGGCGTTCATGTCGGCCGGGCAGTGGCGGCGCCACGAATTTTCGCCAGTGGGGGCAAGCTTGAGGTGACCCGCGGACTGTTGTCTGATACGCCGATCTGCAAAATCCATGACCACGTTGCCCCTAGATGTTGCCATTCAAAATTATTATGGTTTCAGGTTTCAAGCATACGTATTGAGCTTAACCATTAACCCTCGCGGGCCCGGAAGGGGGGGGGGGGCGTTATTCGCCTCCCGCTGGCGAATATTTGCGAATGCGATACCTCATGAACGCTTAGGGATAGAAAGAGTAAACTTGCTGTACCTTATCCCCCATATATTTGACATCTTTTGAAGCAAAAAAATTGGACCTAGCCTCCTTGAACGTCTCAGGGCCGATTTTTTTTTTTTTGACTCCTGCACGGCAAACTTCGGCGTCACAGACGTGAACTTCAACCAGCTGCCAAAAATAGAGTTTTTGAGATAAAGACAAATTACGAGCACGGTTGTGTAGCATTTGACCTAGGAAACAATACTTAAGTAACTTTGGTGACCTGAGGTCAGAGGTCAAGTCAACGACCCCGAGCTGGGTCTTTAGTTTTTTCCGCAAATAACTTCAACAAAAATTGTCCTAGAGCTACGGCAGTGGTACCTTCGCATTCGTCTCGTCGAGACCGCGTCGAATAACATATATATTGTTTGGAAAAGGTCAAGTTTTATGTTGACCTCATATGAACTTGAATGACTTCTGGTTGACTTTGACACATGCAAGGTCGTTTGTGATGATTTCGTAGCCGCTGATCACGATTGTGGCATCCATTTTGCTCTAAGCATTCATTTAGAGCCTCAGGATGGCAAAACATGTCTTAATTATTATGCCTGACTTGAAAAAGAGAAAAAGCCTCTAGTAAGGATACTCTCTTGTGACTTTGACCTTGTAGCAGCCTTGTATCGTAAGCTACAGCACAAATACAGGTCCGCTAAGCCTCAAAACATTTCAAAACATCTCTGAATGTAGTATACAAGATATAAGAAAAAGTGCAAAGTTTGTGGTCAATTTTGAGCATGACCGTGACATTGAATTTGAATGTTATGCACATTATCGGAATTCCCAGACTCTTTTCTTTCGTTTAACATCCATTTTAGCCGGTTTTATGCACCATACCGTCCTCTGGAACACGTACTTTGAGACCACTACAGAAGTGTCGGTTTGTGCCTTTGACCTTGACTTCTTACCTTGAACATTGACCTGAGGTCAAAAAGTTGAGGTGCTTTAGAATCTTCTTGTATGTACCTTTCGTATGGTACCATTTTTGTTTCCGTAGTTGCATTATTTACGAAGTGAGACGGGGGGGGGCTACCCCCGGGCTGCGGAGGATGGGATTACCCCCCGGGCCCGGCCGGGTTAAGGTCGCGAGCAAATAAAACTATAAACTAGATTGCGAGACACAAACCTGTGAAAACGTTATGTTGTTCGTTGAAATGTAAAATGGTGTATTCCTCAAAACAACAGTCAGTGCCTATCTAGTTTTTTTTTTCCGTAGTACGTATATGTGCGATTCTCTCACATACGATTGATATACCAGAATAAGCTCCATTAGGGCGACCCACATACATTTCCAGGTAATCCGGATATACATACCTATCACATTTTGTTATACCTCCCTGAGCTCAGTCTCAGTCTAAGGGTTCCCAAAAGAGGGTAATCTCTTCTCTGGCCGACTTTTGACAAACTGCCTCTCAACCTCCTCGAGGTCAAGCTCGAGGGCAGCCTACTGGTGAATGAAAATGAGTATAAGGAGAATGATTGGGAATAGGAGATATGCGACAGACGGTCGGAGAACGAACGTTCTGCTGATGCACTTGATACGGGGACCGTTAAAAACAGGCGTACTATTATAACCGCCTATCATGAATGTTGCACCAACCGGTCTTCTGTTCCCTTTTCAACATCAGCCAAATTTTGTGGGGGCAAAAACATAGTCTTGCCCCCACGGCCTCCTGCCAGTGGGGGCAGTCTGCCCCCACTGCCCCCACGGTGGCGCCGCCCTTGCGGCCGGGGCGAAATGATTTGATGAATTATTTCATAAAGGCATTAACAGTGACAAAAGACAAAAGTTCAACAAATTCTACGCATGAATCATCCAGTAGGTACTGGCTTCGAGAACAGTTAAAATGAAGATGCACAAGAAATCGTAATTTCCCAATGACATGACATGGCTGTCGCAATGCTTAGCCGCAATCACCTCTTTTTGTAGTTTAAATGGTAAGTAGTTTTTGAAATTATCCGATAAAAATCTTAAATTGATACCATATGAAAGACCAATCAATTCTACACATGAATCAGGGTGTATCTTTGAGAAAAACTTGAAAGTTTAGGTGTGATAAGAAAAACAAATAAAAATGAACCATTTCCCCATAGACTTTACATTGGCTCCAAAATCGCATGGATCCAGAATTTCTGGAAGTGCCCTCGCCACAACTGCACGTGCGCTGCGCTCGAAAATGATCACGTGACCAAATCCAGATGAGATCACCGTATTTATAGTCACCGTGCTTCACACCGGCGGACGCCACCGCCGGCCGCCGTCACACCGCTAATTGCGGCCATTTTGACGGACCGGAAGTGGCTGTTTCCGGTGGTGCGGCGTCTCGTCTGCCGGCGCGCAGGTAGTGCCCGGGCCAGGTGCTCCTGCAGCGAACGCTGCACGGTCTGTGCCCTGAGGCGGTCGAGGTGAAAGGTCGTATACAGGGGCTAAAGAATGCGAGCAGCTTGATGTGAGAATTCCTGTCGGTGTCCAGGTCAAAACGGCTCCAGGCGATGCCGCTGCCTGTCTGTACTCTGGACCGGAGCAGCGCGCGTTCCCTGGTGCTTCTCGGCTCGGTAGTCTGATTGGAGCCTCGGACAGCCGTGTTTTTAGCCGCATCTGAAACCATCATCACTCCGCCGGACCGTGAACCGGCTGCCGACGGGGAGCAGCGGCCGCCCAGCCGGCAGCATTGTGAGCGCGTGTCGCCGCATTGTGGCCCGGGAACCGGCGCCGTCCCGGGCCGGCGGGAACGGCGGCAGATGATCGCGATGGGTCCCGTGCGCCCCTAATCCGGCCGGATTGTTGCGGCGGAGAGTCGGCCGCCGCGCCGGCCCGCTATCAGCGACATTAATCACAGCCGGTGCGTGCACAATACGGGCCATTAGGGCCGCCGGTGGGACGGCCGGCCGGACGGGCCGCGCCGGTCCCCGGGGTCAAGGTCTCCTCTCCCCAGTAGTGGCGCTCTCCCATCGGCGCCAGGAGAGCGGGCTCCCTCTCGGCGGATGTGAGGAGTACCGAGACGCCTCCGGGCCGCCACGGCGCCGCCTCCGAGCCGCCCCCGTGCCGCCTCCGATCTAACACCGACACCTGAGCGTGATGGACGTAAGGTGTACGCAGCCCACCCAGAGGTGTGCCAGCGTCGGCTGACCTACATGTAGGAATGCCGGTGTGTTTGTGTGCCGTGTTTGCGTGCGTCCATTTGTATGTGCGCTCGCTTCCGTGCGGTGCGTGTGTGATGGTGTCGGTCCCTTCCGGCGAGGCGCCGCGCTGCTCACGGCTCGGCCCCGCCTAAGCGCTTTATGATGCTGTTTATGGTGTGGTCATTCTGGAGCCGGTGTACCCAATCAGTGCGGCTGATGGAGGGGACGTGACTCCCGCGGACCGGTGGATGGACTCTGGAGTCATCATCTCCCGACCACCGTGTCCGCGGTGGTTATTTGAGGCCGGAGCCCGAGGACTGAGTCTCTGGGCACGGGACACAACAGTCGTGACACGCGACGGCGTTTATGCACGCGGCAAGCCCTCAAAATGCAATGTCGTGTCTGCTGCTGTCTGGTCTGTTTAGTGTCCACTGTCCACTGCTCGCTGTCCAGCGCCATGAAGCAGGTCTCCCAGGATCCACAGCACCGGCAGCCAGTCGTTAGCAGTTGTTTTTCACCTGTCGCCAGCGGCGGTGGCCGGCTCTGTGTCGCCGTGTTCTCACGGGCTGGACCGTATCCCACATCGTCCGCTTCCGGCTCCATGGTAGCTCGGGGCCGATCAGACCCACTCCGCTGATTGGACAGCGGGATAACTGACCGTGACGTCACCCGTCATCGGTCGCTTTGAGCGCGGCTGGACGGGGCGGCGACCATCCATTGTCACAAACTACGAACGGTGGTCGCCGATGCGCGATGATTCAGGTTGTCAATTGCTGAATTTTCAGCGGTTTGTGGAAACAGCACGTGATTGGAACCCATACGGTGTCACGTCAGGCTTTCATAGGTCACGAACTGTAGCAACAATGACGTCAGAGTGACGTCAGGATGACGCCAACTGCAGATGGCGCACAATTCGGAGGACTTCATTGCGACTTGCTGACTCAGTGCAGTGGAGGGGCATACCTACCTACACCTGTGGCTTTGGTGTCTGTCATGGATTCAAAGCCCGCCCGGAGCCACCACCTCATTTGGGCGGGATAAATCTGGTGCGGGCCTCTCACAAAAAGACTGTCGTACAGGATCTCCAGCTCGACTCAAGCTGCCATCGACTCATGACTGATGGCTCATCCATTGCGGGTGTTCTCGGAACTGGTCCGAATCAGCGTGAATTTGTCTCCAGTTGGCCTAAAGGGGCGGCTCGGAGATGGGTATCACTTCGTAAACTGTCCGGCTGAGCGATGGCCCAGGGCCGAGTTCCATGAAGTCTTCGTCCGCGGCCAAAAACACAGACTGGCCATTTCATACCGGCATGAGACGTCTATCTTGTCCCAGCGTTTACCGCGTCCCAGCGGACCCAGTAACTCATAGTTATAGAGCACATGTCTGCCTGCTCGCTGGCGGTTGGGAGCGATTCCTTTTACTGGAGACGAATGCGCTATTGATCTCTCCTTGCGCCGTTTGTTCATTTAAATGTCAGTCTAATGCTTACCATATTTACCTTTCTTCCTCCTCCCGTAAGTAAACGACTGCGGCGTTCGGTTCGCTCTGATCATAATGAGCTCACTGCTCGTCAAAAGAAATACCTAATTACAATCCCTCGTCCTGCGGCCCGCAGCCCCCAGTTCCGGCTGATAGCACTGAGGGACAGTGGGGAGAACCCTTTGTCATCTCCCGGCCCTCACCACAGCTGTTTACCTGCGTCCGTGGGGCCGCGACCAGGCGCGACGTGGTCCGTTTGATCCCTCCGGCCCCCTCCTGCCCCGGTCCGGCCCCGTCGCCCTCCCGCACGGATCAAAGCCCGTCTAATTAGCCGCCGCTAAATACCTCGCCTCACCGGGACCCCTGCGACCGGGGCAGGGGTCACCCACCCTTCCTGACTCGGTGCCTCATGGTTAGGGAGGAGGGTGAGCGGATGGTCACAAGATCACGGTTGGGGTCCTCCCGGCCCGCACTGACACGCGACCGTCAGCAGCCATCTGTCATCATTGGCGACAGAGCGACTGACAGGGGATGACAGGCTGGCAGCGGCTGATACCACCGGCGCTGTGTCCCTGCACACGCACGTAGCTCGTCTGTATCGCAACTGCTGTTTGTTAGACCTTGTCTAACGGACAACCGCCGCAGGCGATCGTTCTGCCCTGCGGTGTCGTCCCAGCCTGTCGCCTCTTCTCGTCCTACTGTCTCTCGTCCGATCATACTTCCCGTTCCGTCCCATCCTCCCGTCCATTCTATCGTCGCTGAGGCGCGGAAGGCCGCGCTCCACTATCTGCGCGTGTGTGCGAACCATCAGTACGGCCGATGACGCTCCGGGGCTGACCATTAGTGCCGTCCAGCGGGCTCCATGCAGCTCCCGGCCGACCGCTCTAGTCGTCTGATGTTCTGTCGGGCTAGCACTACTGTTGAGTAGTGGGCGGATCAGGTGTGGCTGCTGAGCTAGAGGTAGACGTCGTGGAAAATGACGATGAGTGCAGTGGAGGAAAAAGTTGAGTGGATGAGTGAAGTGGAGGAGGACTTTGGAATGAGGGGACGTTCGTCGATCACGCTCGTTGTTCATGCAGTTTTACTGGGGTACCATTCATCTCCAGTAACAGCCACGGCCGCCATCTCCATCGTCGCAGCGTGGTCAGTGACCAACCGGATCTTGCAGACCTCAGTATCTATAGGAAACGAACATACGATCCACCCGAGGAGCGGCAAGCCGAAGGGAGTTTGTGGACAACAGAAGATGGTCATTAGTTGCGGCACGTGCCGACGGAATCGGATTCTCTTCTGTCGATGTCCCCGGAGGTATGCGTCATCGGCGTCATCTACCTCCGGAGGCAGACTATGTTCCAGATCAGCCGTAGACTGCACAGACGACGTGTGCAGGTGCGCCGAGGGCTTGGTTAGGACGAAAGGCATGCTGCTTTACTTGACCGCGGTTCGGAATTGTAGAGAAGCTCATGTGAAGGTTATTTGAGACTAGTTACGTGAGACTACGACAGCTCAACATAGAAGATGCCAGCTTTGAGGCATACGCATTCCGCAATGAACCGTTGACAATTAAAAGTACTAACAATTCACAATACATTTAAGATTTTCAGTCAAAGCAACCCCAAATCCCATTGAAGTTTATTAATGGCATGGGCTAAGCGGGTCACTGCCTGACCGTTTGTAGGCGAAGGCGCGAGTGAAACTGACCTGGTTGTAAACAAAATTGAACCGCCGCGTATAGGGCTGGTGGCCGTGTCCGTGACACAGTTTAACGCTCCAGCGCTGTCCGGTCCACTACAATGAGTGGTCTGATATGGTCCGATCCGGTCTAATCCATCGGGTGCTCTGTCCTACTAGTATGACCACCCGACGTTCAGTCCTGCGTTTGTTCTGCTGTTGAGTAGGCTGGTCGTTCGAGCAGTCTTCTTTTTACCACCACGCTCGAGCACTGATGGCGGAAGCTGCCACCGCAGCGCCAGCACAGCCCTCAGACGACACAGCCATTATCCCGCTTCCCCGAGCGGGCTCGCTTTCGGTACCGGCCGAATCGAATATAATTGCTTCCTGGTCCGGTCATCGGAGCCCGGATAGCTATGTAATCCGTCTCAATTGCTACCACAAGCTGGACGCGCATGTGGCTGGAGCCGGACTGAAATCGGGGTTATTATGGACGTGTACGAAATGGCTTAGTTACACTTGTATGGAATATATACATACGTCGCTCGTGGCCTAACATCGCAGATGCTACATTTTTGATGCCTAAGATGCATAACATGCAGCGACGGCAGCACGATTTCTGGTGAGCTGTGCTCATCTTTTACAGTAAAGTTCAGCCATTTTCCGTGATCTACTGAAATAACTCGAACGGCGAACATATATCGCTAAGCGTCGTAGGCTCACACGCCCAGACGTCTGCTGCGGCTCTGCGCTATATTGGACATTCTGCATGTGACCTTTCGGTGGCGCTCTGAGTTGTGCGGCGTTGTTCGTCCGGGCGCGCTCTCTGTCCGTCCGGGCGCGCTCTCTGTCCGCTCGGACACGCTCTCTGTCCGCTCGGACACGCTCTCTGTCCGCTCGGACACGCTCTCTGTCCGGTGAGTCAGTCTGACGCCCGGTGGAGGGGGAGGGGGGAACTGACAGGTGGGCGTCACAGCCGGCTGGTTAGGCCGTGTGTCTGACCGAGCGGCCGGCAGTGGAGGGTGGGTGCGCTGGCTCAGCCCCTCTCGGCCCGGCGCTGGGCACGTCCGGGCACTTTGGCCAGGTTTAAACGAGCCCCGTGTCGCTGCACAGAGGCCCGGATCAACGGTTACTCACCTCTGGGGTCGTGCCTGCGCACCTCTCAGGCCGGGGTTACTCACCCCGAGGCGGTTGAAAACCGACACCTCGTGTGCGCCAGGTCGATGACGCTCAGGAACAACGGTGACGCGGACGGGCGCGGGACGAAGAAAGCATGAAACGTGTTTGTGCTCTGTAATGTGAGATGAAACTCGAACCTCAACTGAACATTCTAACGAGTTACAGGAGCCGAGCCGCGCCCGTTACTGCAAGGCAGGTCAGAGAACCTACAGATGTTTCGCTTTGCTCCATGGGCAGACCTCGACAGAGGTAGCCTACGGATACAGTCCGACGAGGGGGCGTCGCTTGACGTACTGTGCGAAGCTGCCTTCCTCACGACGTGCTGCGGCTGTGGTGCGGCGTCTGCGCCGCGCCGGCGGCGGCAGAGCGGCGCGGACCGGATGCCCAGGTACAGCTGTTTGTTCCGCACCCGCTGGCAGGTGGGAAGGGAGCCGGCGTCGACAGCCGGCCGGCCGACAGTCCCAGACGTAACTCAGCCGCCGTCTCTCGACGCTCAGCGGCCGTGTGACGGTTTTTACCTTCTCACACGCGCCGGCAGACGATTGATGACGGCACACGGAGCGTCGTGAACCGGCGCGGCGTCCGGTGCCTCAGCCGGCGTCCCTTCTGTATCGGTTCGCTCAGGGCATTTATCGGACCCTGGGCGCAGCTCCGTCCGGCCCTGTCGCTGAGCTCTGACGTCACAACACTCACCGGCCGTTTTTACGACTGCCGCTGCTCTCGTAAATACTGATGTGCAGCTTCGGAAACGCTGCTGGTCCTGGTGCCCGGCGCTCGAGCGGTGGTCGGCCGGTGGCTGCGGGGCTGAGGACGGGGACGGGCATGTTTTAGAGATGGAGCGCGGACCGACAGCCGCTGTCGCCGGTTCCCATTCTCGGCGGCCATTTATTAACGGAGCGAAGCCGGTGACGGAGATGAGTTTGATCGACGGACGCTCATCCGGACATTGTGTGTCGGCGCCGGCGGCGATGGCGGAACCCAAGGCTCGTTCCCTCCCACGGTCGGCCGTTTCCGGCGAGTCTGATTGGTTGTCCTCTGTGAAGCGACCGGCGTCCTCCGCGCTGCGCCGCGCCGGCCACCGCTGCGTCACTTTGGCCTCGTTACCAACTGAGCGGCGCCGCCGCCCCGCGCGTCCTGTCCACGGTCCCTGCGCTCCCCCAGGTGCCCTGAAATCACGTGCCGCCGTCGGTTTTTACCTCGCGAGGCAGGCCTGCGGACGGGCGATTTCCGATCAAATCAGAGCGCGGCGAGCTGACGGCTTGTGTGCGTGTCTGCGGCCCGGCAGGCGCCCACCTGCGTCCCCGGTCGGCCGGGACGATATTAATGAGGCCCTGAGGGGCCGCGGCCGCCAGCAGCCGGCGCCCGGCTCCCGGCTCGTTTATCTGTCGGATGCGTATCAGATGATATCATCTGCCGCCGCTGTCCCCTTTGAATTGATGGCTTATTTATCGGGGTGCGTGGCGGCGATCGATGTCGCGTATCGGGCGGCATCTCTTTGAGGGCGTGCTGTCTGACCGGTGACGGCGGCGGCCGGTCGGACGGCGGCCCGTGCCGGCTGTCTGTCGGAGTCGAGCCGGGACCGCTGCCGCCGCCCGCTGGCAGCTGTCGCCTGCCGTCCCGGGGGTCGGCGTTAGACAGCCGACCCGCCGCGGCGTGCCGCTGCGATCTGCCGGTAACGCTGCTAACTGCCGACACCGAGCTGGGGCCAGCGGCGAGCGGAGCGGACCCAGCCACCGCCGTGCGGCACCGTTTTTACCTCGGCATCACCACGGCACCGTCACGGACCGTCGTGGACCGTCACGGCCCCGGCGCGGCTCTGAGTCACGGCTGGCGTGACGCGCTGGGACGCTCGGCCGCGACCATCCGGCCCTGTGCCCGATGGCCAATTTTGCGGCCGTCACCGGCAGGCTCGGGCTGGCGAAGGTCGGTGGGCCGCGCCCTCGGGTACAGCCGCCGGCCATTACACGCCGCTCGAACACAGAGCCGGTCAGGCAAATCGGACCTGACCGGACCGGCACGGGCGCCGCGTTCGGTCTGTGTGTGTCAGCGCCCGGTCCCCGCTCCCTCAGCCAGCCCCCAGGGCACCAGCTGCAGCAGTGAGGATTTGAGCCGCTCGTGGGGCAGCTGCACGGGTGGCCGGCGACTCGCCGGGCTGTGCTCGAAGTTCGCCGATAGTTGTGGTCTGGCGCTGCTGCAGGGGCGTCTGACTGACTGGGTGCTGACTGCTGACTGTCCGCAGCCGCGCAGAGGCCGCATTTAGCGCGCTGATATTGCAGCGGGTGGCTGGGGGTTCCGGCGGCCGTCGAGTGGGCCGGCGCCGATGAGCGATGGCCCGGCCGGCCGGCTGCGTGGGGTGCCGGTCGGCAGACTCGCCGCCCGCGCGGTATAACTCGCTCTGTCAGAGTTGGTCACTGATGGTCCCGTCGGGATAGCTGCTTCCGGCGCGCCTGTGACCGGCGCCGCCAGGGCACGGCACGTGGGCGCCGCCAGACTGCTCCTTTATAACAGATGGGCGCTCGGAGCACCACCGGCAGCTGTGGCGATATTCACACTGTCGGGATAACTGCATAAAACCCGGCCATCCGATGGTGCGCCTCACACGCTCTCCTCTGCCTCAGCACCTATCATCACCGGCTCTGCGTGACGCGCCGGCGCCGTCTGTGGCGCACCGCGGCGGCGCTCGTGGCGCGGCGGTCAACCGGATTCGCCGCGGTTCGCCGCCCGACGACCGCAACAATCGGCGTCGGCGGCGATTGTGGCGCGCCTATCACCGCGGCGTGCATTGTGGCGCAGGGAGAATGGGCCGTCTCTGAGCCGGTCACGGTTCGCTCCGCCTCACCCGGCTCCGACCAGACGGTTCTGCTACAGCCGACAGGGTGACCGTGCGCTGACGTCCATTCTAGAGCCTCGGTACCTTTGATCAGGTGACACCAATCAAACGCCTTGTAGATGTAAGGTCGAATCGTTTGAAAACCTACCGACTGTTCGGCGGCTTTATATTTCCAAGGCTTCTCAGTGACCCATACTGCAATTCATTCTCTGAACGAATTTCCTTTACCTTTTCATTGCTGAATTCTCCTAATGTATCTTCGTCTAATCTGAATATTCAGTTCTGCCTTTGCCGGAGCGCGCGCCTCCCGGCCGGCTGAAGCGCCGGCTCGTTCCCTGGTTAATCTGTCCTGTGGGGACGCTGCCGTCAGTGCGCGTACGTCCGTGTATGCGTCCGGCGTCGTACCGGCTCATTAGCTAATTAATGGCCCTCCCTTACGGCCGGTTTACGGCCCGGTCGCCGCTCGGGTCAGGCCTGACGGATGGGGTCACCCGGCTGACGGATGGGGAGGGAACGGCGGTTCAGGTCCATCTGTCGGGACTGGTGCCACAAGGACCATGGAAACCTTAGAGTACTGACCAGTGTTCTAAAATTGGATATTGGTTGGGTGTGCCGATGAAGAAAAAAAAATCCTAGGATGAGAAAAAAGAAAGTAAATAACTGCAGTATTTTTGCAAAATGGTGTAATGCCAATTTTTATGCTAACTGATAAACCAGGATTTCATGTCAGGATCTTGACAGGGTGTGGAACAAAAGGATGTGGGTGCATCAACTGTCAAGTGACAAGTGAACTGGCTGTTGGGAATACATGAAACTATTTTCAGAGATGAAGTAAAGTCGGTCATTCATATTTTAGGGATGAAAATATTTTCCCCATTAGGTGTGATTTGCCACCAAAAAGGCTGAAAAATGAAACACTGGTACTGACCTAAGGATCGGTCATTATTTCATGAAATATCACGCATATAATACGATACCAGTTATGCAGGTCATGCTATTACATACATTTTCAGCACAGGTTTTAAGTCAAGTCAGATTGAATGATGTTGTTCCCTGGTTCGCAGAGATATGACCTACTTGCTGTCGGTGTTGCTTTTTCTTGCTAAGGTAGCCAAGATAACCGTGTCCAAGAAGTTCACTCTATATACGGTCACGTCTCGCGGCCGGCGGCGTCATGTGAGATGGATGTTCAATTGTTCATGTAGCCAACGAGGCGTCTGCCTCTTGCATATCTGCTGACGAAGCAGCTGAGCGCGCTACTGCGGCCAGTCAGCTCGGTCACGGTGGTCAGCTCAGCGCTGAGCTTTGTGCGGTCAGCATTTGTCAGCACGTGTCAGCAGGGAGGAACACAGTGCAGTAAGGAGTGCCGAGCAGCGAACAATCTTACAACTACGGTTTGATTAGCGTACAATATGACTGCACGTTCCCTCTTCATCTTCTTGCAGCAGTGTCGTCAGTCCTTGCAATACACATCACCAATTGATGAATGGGACCATTCACTTTTCACGTCAGCCCGATGGCCTATTCACTAAAACTGTTTATGTTTAAGTCTTCGTCCATCGTCAGCAGCGGACAAAAAGTTATTTGGACAACAGGTAAACGGCGGACGGAGTAACGCCAGTGAAAGTGGAGCGTCGGCATCAAGGGGCTCAGCGGCGCACGTCCAATTATTTTTACGGCCTCGCCTGCGGCTGGTGCAGGGCTGGCGGCCAGACCTGTGGACAATGCAACAGTCCACATATGCGACAACTGTGACAGGCCGGCGGTGCAGCAGCAGCTGTTCGGACGGCAGCGAGGACTCCTTTGTCCTCAGCGTCCTGTCGCCAAAGAGGTGCATGCCGTCAGAACACAGGATTGGTGCCTCAGGACACAGCTCAACCTCGGGGCGCTTCCTGCAGAGGAATTCCGATAGCCAACTTGTGTCCCGGCTCGACCGCCCGAGAACAATGGCCAAACTTTGCCGGGCTGGGCGTGCTTTGGCGGCGCTACTTCCGAACGGCTTCGGTTCAGGTGCTACAGGTAAAAGCATTGAATGTGATGGGGTCGAGAAACTCACGACGTGGGCTTTTCACACTGTAAGTTGTTCGATGTAGACTGCTCGGTAATCAAGTTAGATTCGAATCTGACCAATGTTGACATCGAGGGACAAACTAATCAAACTTGATTCAGGGCACTCTATAGAAGTTTGAATTGGTGCTTTGTTACGATCATTTGAAAATAATTATTTAGCAAGCTGGACAATAACAAAGGAAATTGCATGCACTTTATGGAGCGACTTAATGGCGTCCCCTGCGCCCTGTCACTCAAATCAAGTACCTATCATTCGTCTCAGAAGCTGTCTCCTCAGGACTGCTTGCCCCCTATTCTGTCCCTGCTGCGCTGTGCATGTGGTGGTAAACGGTGCACGCAGGTGCAGCTCGTGGGGCGCAGGACACGTTTCGGTCTGCGTCGAGTGCATGCAGATCGGCAGCTGTTGAGCTGGGGTCGAAGGTGCGGGTGTCGGAGCGTCGGAGCGCTAACCGGCGCCTTGGCGCTGCACCGCCGAAACGTGTCGCAATCTATCGACGTCGACAGATTGCGGCAGGCGCCGCGGTCTGGTGCGCCGCACCGGCCGCAGCTGCGCCGCTAACGCCGCCAGCGCCGTGCCGCCGCCGCGTTTGTTATTCCGGGACTGTTTGGTTGCAATCTGTTTACTTGTGCGATGCTCTTACCAAACGAGGAGTGATAAATGGCCTTCTCGCCGCGGACAGCGCGTTTGTAACAGGACACGCCGCATGCGGTGCATCGCTTCACGCACCCACCGCGACCGCTTCGTGGAATGTGAAACAGTTCGGGCGTTGGGCTGATGGGTCGCTGAGCGCGCTGTGGATATTATGGCTGATGGGTCGCCGAGCGATGTGGATACTATGGCTGATGGGTCGCCGAGCGATGTGGTTGTGACGGGTGATGGGTCGGCTGGGTCGGCCGTGCACTGTGGGTGTGAGCCATTACGGGGCGTTTAACTGCCCCGGCAGTGGCGGCTGCCGTGCCGCCGGGCGCCACCGCCCGCCGCTGCAGTTCGACGTACCGGAGCCCCTCGGTGACCGGCGCCGCTGCAGCCCGGGCCGTATTTGATTGGTTCATGGCCTAATGGGACAGCTTATGGCCCCAAAGTTGATATTCGCGTCGCGCGCAAAGAGACCGAGTCCGCCACCTGACGCCGCGTTCTCAGTGCATATATATGCATACATTACACATTGAGAATGAGAGTCAACTGGCTGACATTTGCCCATGAGGCCATGACTGAAGGACCTGTCACTCGTTATTGTTTGCGATAACGTGGCTAGCCAACTTCGCAATCAACTTGATGCTTTGCAGTTTGTTTATTGAGCTCATGAATTTTGGATTTCTGTGGGGTCTGAAGCTTACACTCGAGCCAGCGTATTGACTGTTGATACTTATCGGTTACTCATAATTTACGTACGAATAAAACTATTGCAGAGAAACTTAATTTCTGTTGTATTTGAAACGTAAAAGAATAAATATGAAGTAATGCGTTGGTATTTGAACTTGTTGATAAGAAGAACTGTTTCACTTCCATTTGCAACTTGCATTCTTCAAAGCGTGCGTCTGTCACATTCTAACTTTTTATTATTCCGCAGACTTCTCCATAAATAGAGTCTGGTCATCCGCATCACAGTATTAAGCTTCAACATCTGAGTTGCAGGAGGATATTTAGATAGGTATCCATCTTTTAATCACCTTAGTGATGAATTCTTTTGGTCAAATGCGCATATGAGGAGTGGCATTGCTTCTGCAATCTGCAGTTAAAGTGACTCATTCACCTGAAGGGTGTTTGCTCCCGGCCTCCCCCAGGGCGCACAATAAGAAAGCCATTCTCGCCTGTTTCCCACGTCGTTTCCCAGGCCTGGGGGCGAGTAAAAGTGGGCCTGCTGAGCTCGGACGGTCTGCTGAGGCAGTCAGGTGACCGGTGCCGCGCCTCTGCCGGAGGGTAGCCCCTCGTACCGGCCCCGTCCGACAGCTCCCGTACACCTCCCGGCCGCGCCGGCGGCGCACCACCTGTGTTGCACGGTTGCATATACACACCGCCCCTCACCATGCAAGCTCGGCCGCGCCGCTGTGCCGTGTGCCAGCCATGCTCCGTGCGGCCGTGTGGGCGGCGTGGGCGAGCTCATAGCCCGGGCTCACCGAGCAGACGCCTGATCCTCCTCCATCGCAGCAGCCTCGCCGAGTTGTGGCAGGCCTGAGAGGCTCTCTGCAGCGCTACTTCACTGGCCGGAATATCTGCCTTCCGGCGGTCACCGCGACAAAAATGCAAAGACTTTAAACTTAGGATTGTCCTGAATAGAAGAGCGCCGCCCAACTCCCGCATTGTGTGCGCTCGGAAAAGTTGGCCAGGTGATAATCCAACCGGTCATTTAGGGAATAAGAATTCTCGAGTAAGAATGGGTTACGGCTTAAATTGGACACCATCTCACCAAAAATAGCTGCCTATACTGGCTGAAGTGACGCTCTTATCAGCCCCCGATGCTAACGCGTATCGCCGTTTTACATAAAATGTTGATGGGAATAACTACCACAGTCAAACTTGGGTGGGTTCAACGAAACTGATCCTATACATTACGCGAACTCCTGGGTCACTGCTCCGAAAAAGTACGTGCGCCGAACTGGGAAGGATATATAAAATACCAGTATAACGCCTTTTGGGGCGACTAACGGAGCGAGCGAGAGGGTGGGCCTTGCACGTGCGAAATTGCGAAGGGGTACCTCCCACTGACTTGTGCACGGCACCCTACTAACCAGTCTCTAGCGATGTGCCAAATTTGGGCACAATCGGCCCAGCCGTTCTCGAGATCTGGAAGCGGCACCCTGCACGTGCGCACGTGCAAAATGGGTCCCAACTGACTTGTGGACGGCACCCTACTAACCGGTCCCTAACTGTGTACCAAATTTGAGCGCAATCGGTCGAGCCGTTCTTGAGATCTGGAAACGACCCCTGCACGTGCGCACGTGCAGCAGCACCCCAACTCTGGCACATGTACATATATGCAGTGCCTAGTGGGTGCCTACCTACATGCCAACTTTCAGCGCAATCGGCCAAGTAGTTACCGAGATATTGCAACAATTACAAAACTGACACCTCTTCGTTTTGCACGTGGCACGTGCATAAGGGGTCACCCAAATGCATCGGGAATAGTCCAATACTTGGTAGAAGGAATGAAGCTAAGCTACCCTACTAAAATAACCGCATGTAAATCGGTCAAGTGGTTGCTGAGATATAAGCCTCGCAAAAGCGTCCGCACGGCCGGCCGGCCGGCCGCTCATAGGTACTCAGAAATTTCCGTTAATCTAAGGAAAGACTCCGCTCGCTTCGCTCGCTCCGTAATGATGAACCCTCGCCCATGTAGGGGGGGGGTTGGTGCAACCCCCCCCTGAGGTTTTTCGGAAATAGTGCAAAAACGGCGGCGCGCAGCGCCGCCAAATTTTGGGTACCTTATAGGGCAAACCTTGCGCATCTTTTGATAAAAAAAATTTGACCGGGTCATGTCAGGTCACGGAGTTATGACGTCACAAAGGGAACAGCCTCCGGCCGGATTTTCACAAACTGAGTGCCAACGCCCGAGGTTTCCTGCCGGTGGTACGGAGATCGGTTGATGGATCGTGATGAAACTTCCCATGCATGTTGGGGCAAGTATTGGCTATCATATGGTATAAAAAACTTGACCGGGTCAGGTCAGGTCACGGAGCTATGACGTCACAAGAGGAACAGCGTCCGGTACTATTTTTGAAAAGCGCCCGAACCACTATTTTGCTAATTCTTGTCACCTCAATGGGAATATTCAACAATATTAGCTTCTATAGGGAGCAAATGGACCTCCCAAATCCAAAAATACAATCAGATTTCAAAAATTTAAATTTCGATTTTTCGAATTTCTGCCGCCGACTGTGACCTTGCCGACTTCCGGCGCTCCCAACGCGCCATCTTTAGAGCTAGGGAAACGAAATACATACCAAACGATAGAGAATTGATCAAGGAACACGATAGTGAAGGTTTCAAGTCGATATCTCCCACCGTTTTGCCGCAATCGCCGCCGAAAGTTGAAAAAAGTCTATTTTTCCGAAAATTTGACCTTTGACCGGTCAAAAGTAGGTCAAATGTTGACCTAGGACCAAAAAATATACCACCAATCGCGAGATCTCGGCGAGAGCAATCCGTTGGTCTTTTCCGCTAAGCTCTACGACGCTCCGTTTTCAAACGCCAAGGGGGGGGTCGCACCAACCCCCCCCCTGCATGGGCGAAGGTGGCAGATCGCCGTTTACGGGCGAGGGTTTTAAGTCATGGCAGCGTTAAATGACACCGCTTTCTACATCATGCATTTTTAAGAAAAACTGTCGCGACTTTACCGTATCAGAATGTGATGCAACATTGAGTACTTTATCCTGCCGATAAATATCTGCTGCTAGCTTGAGGCATGACAGCGATCATATTATACCGATATCCTACAGCGTTAGCACAGTGCACACATATGGTGATTAATGCTTACGTCAGACTTATCATATTTAGGTATGCGTAAATTATACTTCTATTTTGCGTAAGTGTTCATTATCTTAATGGTAAAATACATAACGGGCCGGACGTTTGAGCACCTGGTCGCAGTGCGACTGAAAAGGTGCTTTATATTCACGGTGAACTGCCTCCATGATGCATGTATCAGCATTCAACATGACCACAAAGAGTGTCCCTGTCACGGCGGGCAGCTGCCGCAGGCCAGTCGCACGCTGAGTTGTGTGAACAGTTTAATTCAATGTGTCGCTAATCATCATAGTTTCGTCATAACTTTAAACACCGCGCCTAACATCAGTGCTAACTGTTCCTTTGTTTAACGGATACACGCGGAGCTGCTAACATTATTTTCACAAATAGACTGTCCTCAGGAACTTAACATTCTCATATTTTTACATCGCTGACAGTAATTCCTATCTTCCATCGTAATTATCCGCCTCTCGGCTCCGGTGTCTCGCTGCTTTGCGCGTCAGTCCGCACACTCGCCACCTACGGCTCCCTCCTCCCCTCCCCGCCGGCCACAGGTGCATCGCCGTGCCGGGGAATTGCAATCGGCGTCGTACCGCACCGATCGCTCCTCGGACCGCTGATGAAACAGGGCTGCTCGTTACAGCGCGTGATCTGGTTCGATTTGCCGGCCGCTGACCACAGCAGGAGCGCCGCTGTGATTTCTCAGCCATATCGGAGGAGCTGCCTACACCTGCCGCAGCTGACAGACACCCCAGTCGTGTGCAATAACTGTCATCTGTCATGACTGTTAACTGATGGCTGGTGACCACAGTTGGGGCTGTGTATTCAGTGCACGGCGGGCAGGTAATGCCGCCGTATGACGCCGTCCACGCCGTCCCGACCGCCGCGCCGGGCCGGGGTGGGACCGCCCTCCGCCGCTACACTGGGGCCTTAGCCGCTCACCTCCGTCCCGCAGCCATTACTCACCGTACAGGATGGCCCCCGGTCAGCCTTTGAGCGCGCCGCGCGCTATTACAACGGCAGCGGCACTATCGGCGCACCGAGACGATATATCGACACACGGCGGCAATACTGGCGCACACGACAGACGGCAATTATCGATCGCGGCGGCGGCCCGGCCGGTCACGGAAGCCGTTCAGCGGCCGCCGCTCGGCTGTCAAATCACGTCCCCCCGGCTGGCAGAGTCCGGCCGGGCCGAGCTCGGAACGGCGACAGTAATATACCGACACCGATGTGCCTGGGGGCGGCTGGCCAGCGCTCACTGATTGGTACCGGCGCGGCCGAGCACGAGCGTTGGGCCTCAGTGCGTCAAAAGGTGGGAGCGGTAGAAACGAGTCCAACTGGCGACTGCACCCCGAGCGGATGTGATCAATCGCACTCAATGAGCTTTAAAGGGCGTCATCTAAGCCTTGGAACTAAAACTGACCGGATCAGCCTCCCTCGTGGTCCGTCGGGTCCGACTGTCGGCTCCGACTGACCACCTCGTCGCTGACGACGCTGGTCCTGTCGGTACCGACACGGCTCCTTATGTCGGTCACGTCGCGGTCGGCGCCGGATCGTCGGCCGCACCTGTGGAAACCGCCCAGTGTCCGGCTCCGGGACGGGTCAGAGCGACGAGCAGCGCCTCCCTGGGGTCGCTGATGAAACGGATGGCGTCGCCACGGAGGAAGGAAGAGGCTCAGCGCTCCAGAGGATTCTCAAAAAGTCTCGACGTGACGGGATTAAGCTTCCTGAACGATATGGGAGATGTTTTTAATGTGATGGTAACGAAGGGAACATGGCTTCAGGCCTGCGCGTGAGTTGTGCCCCAGCTATTGCAGGTTTGAAGTCGGCCCCCGCTGCGGGACATGTCCGTTTCTATTGACGGCTGTGGGGACTGGCAGGAATGTCGGGCGTGACAGCCACAGCGGGAGTGTCAGGCTGTCAATCATGGACAGTTGTGCAGCGAGCACGTACCGCGTGCTAACCCCGTGGACTGGACGTGCGGGCCGTGCTGGTGGCGGCCTGTCATCACGTGAAGCCGTGCTCCGCTGCCCCGTTTGGCCTGTGAATCGTGACACGGTACAATGCGTCCCCGGTGACGGGCCCCTGAATGCATGTCAAACGCGGCCGGCGGATGGAATGGCCGCCGTGCATGTTCGATTGGAATGGGCCCGATTCGAGCTGGTGCCCGTGCGGTGCGCGGGATCGGCAGGCCGCCGCCAGGGGCCAGGTCACTGCTGGAGGTCAGAAGGTCATCGCCAGAGGGCAGGAGGTCACCGCCTGAGGGCAGCAAGTCGCTCCCGAGGGCACACCTCTCTTGTCCAACGGTAACCCGGTGTTTTCCGTAGGCAATAGGCACGGCACGGCCGACTGATGATGTCGGAACATTTCCACGCCGCCTTCCGGTCGATTTCCTGGTCACCGGTGTCGGCGGCTCCCGGCACTCTGCCTGTTCCCTCCCGCTCTCGCCGCTCTGTCTCTCGGGCCCACACAGCACACAAACGGCTCCGTTCAGACGCCGGCTGACACGGATCCCCACTCGAGAGCGGCACCTGACTCGTGCCGTGGATTATCTGTCCGCCGTTTACCTGGCGGTAGTGTTGACTCGGTGCTGGTGGGAGCGCCGCAGTCGCCGGCCGGTGTGCCGCTCAGACGTGTGTCCGGTCACGCGGAGCGCCGCCAAACAGGGCGGCGGTGCACGCCGCGGTCGGCAGCCCGCTGACATTCGACCGGTGAGTAAATAAACAGGTGGCAGCCGAGGCGACGCGGCGGTCGGAGCAGGAAATTGAACCTGGAGCGGGAGGGGGAGGGGGCAATACCTGAGACTCCGATCGGTCAATGAACTACAAATTGATATATCAAAGGAAATGTAAATCCAATAAAGTCAGTTATGACGGCTTTTAATTTCAATTGGGAACGTTATTTTATTGATCTTGATGAATGCCGTCTATCTTTTAGCAGTTATTTTAACATCAGCTGCCAGCTGACTTATTCTGCTATGCACAGTTTGCACACTGTGCGGCGTTTGTAAGTCTAACCTCAGCCAGCGCAGGCAGGTTAGCGCTTCCTTCTAATTGCGTAATGCATTTCCGGCTGTCAAGAAGGATTTGCCACACGTCCAAACGACGCCCGTGGCTCGGCGCGTGCGAATCCCCGTTGCCTTTACGCCTCCGGTCTTTATCGTCGGCTGGCTCCGGCCGTCTCCTGACCCCTGGCTCCGGTCGGTGGGCGGTCGGCTGCCGGTCGCTCGGGGCGCAGACCCTCTCCAGTCGGCGCCCCGGGCTGTAAACGCCGTCGGAGAGTGCCGACCGGCTGTGAGGTGCTCAGCACCTCGTCTCTGCCGACGGTAAAGTGCCGCCGAGTCGGCCGGCCTCTGCGCCGCTCCGCCGCGTGCCTCTTTACACCGGGCCAACTTTACCGACGCCTGGGCCAGTTTACGAGCCGGTGTTCACGGTGCGCCGGCGGCCGGCTGACGAGCAGTTCAGCCACAGGAGGCTGCTGCGCTGAGCGAGGCTGAGGTCCGGTGCTCGAATGGTAACCGCCGAAAGTGCCCAGAATGTGCGGCCTTTGAACGAAATGGGCCCAAGTTGAAGGCGGATGAGTTGCGGAAGGAAGGCTTCAACAGAGCAAATGCCAGCGAGTCGGCCTTGAAAGCCTGCATGGTTAATGATTGCTGGTTGAGTTTCTGACCGCAATTGGATTGACCCGGCTGGTTGCTGCTGAAAGCTTCCTTAAATCGGCGAGTTCAGCTGTAACATTTACCGCGAGATCATGACATGACACTGATCATGGTGAACAGATCCACCTCCTGGACCATGAGTCTCTATCTCACGGAATCCACCATTCGCTCTCCATACTCATTCAAAGGCCGGCGCCCTGCCATCCACACCGCGACGCCGCCGAAGCCGACGGCTTTAGCAGACGAAGCGGACCGCCGACACCGACGAATGTTTACTCCCGGCGTCGGTGGCGCGGCGCGTGCATCTCACGGCATACCTCCCACGACAGACCGACGGCTCGACGACCGACGGGCGCGCGGAAACAGACCTGGGCCGAATGCCGGCCTCAGCGGAGAATGCCGCCCGCCGCCCGCCGCCGCTCCGTCTGCCGAATAATGAGACCGCTGTAATGTCATTAATGACGACTGCCGCCGGCCGGAAACGGCTCGGCGGCCGCCAGTCGCCGGTCGGGAGGTTCGGTTCTCACCGACTGTGGTCGGGCGGACCGCTGAGACAGCACAGATGGGCACCGGGCAGCGGGCACGCCGGTCGGTACAGCAATAATTACGCCGCCGCAGGCACAGCCGCGCGCCGGCGCTTCACAACTGATGTCAGTGGCGCACTAGTAAACAACCGCTACCAACTCGCCACTGCTGTGTCTACACGCTATACACACATCATAAACCGCATGAATGTTCGCGGTGTGTCAGCCCCGATAGCTGACTGCCTCAATGTCTCGACAGCTGACTGCCTCAACTTGTCTCGATAGCTTGCTGCCCCTGTGCCTCCGTGCCTCAGCCCTCGCTGGAAAGTCCGGCGGTCCCGTCTAAAATCGACCCGCGGTGGCGGTGTTCGGCCCACGCAGAGGTCCGACCGGTCCATAGCTCGGTCACAGGAGGTGTCATCGATTCGAGCCCGGCCTGCACCGCGTGAAAGCCGTGTCAAACAGGCGGCCCCATGAAAAGCCACACCGCCGCTCCATAAATTGTTCGCTATCATCGTGTGTTAAAAGGGCGTTCGTGTAAATAATTAACACGAATGGAGTCCAAGATAAATTATGCAATTTCCAGAAAGCCAATACATGCTCTGTCACTTAAGAAGTATACCTTCATGTCAGCATTTTGAAACGATTTATTTTTTCGACTTTCGTTTGCATCATTTTACTGCTAGTTTTATTTACGTATTTCGCTGTGTGGTTGGTATTTACGTGTTCAGCCGTGAACCGACCGGGCATGCTGATCATATAATTAAAATTATCTATGCTAACGAAAAAATATTAGCAGTGGAAAGCATCAGATGCATAGCAGTATACCTGTATGCAACATACTTTCGCTTTTGCACGTTAGCAGCACAATACCTGCACATTTGTCCCGTGCACTCCGCAAATACCTGCACCTCATGTGTCGCGGCCCGGTGCCCCGCAGTGGTCACGGCCCTTGCCTTTGGAACGTGTCATGGTGGGCGATAGCGAGACCGACCGCGGGGAACAGTAGAAACTGGATCACCGGTGACACATGACAGAGCTGCGGCGGGTACGGTTCGACTCTACAGCGCAGGTCACAGCGGCAGGTCACAGTAGAACGTCACAGTGGCCACAGTTACCTGTGGACCACAGTGGAGCCCACAGCCCGACCTCAACCGAGTGGTATTCCTTTGCGTACCATTACGCGCTGCAAAACAACACACTCACCGCAGAAACTCGTGGGGGTGGGTGGATGTTCAGCGGCCGAGCAGCGATATAGACCCACTCAGGCTGAATATTGCCCGCAACTGCCGCCGGTAATGAAGACAATGACACAGTGGAGTTTGTTTGCAATCGGAGGCTTTATTAAAACTTTGGCCTCGATGGAGCTGTCGGACTCGCTCAGCGAAAACCCAGCGCGCTGCGCTGTTTTCATAAGTCGAGTTGAACTAGCCACTGGGGAAGTTGTGCGGTTGTTTTCCGAGTGCCGGGCCTAGTGGATGTGCTGGCGGGGGGGGGGGGGGGAGGGGGCTGCGTGCCGACTATAATCAGACCCGGCGTCAGACGGTAACCACCGGCGCTACCGCGTCACGGCTTAATTCGGCCATCCGTCAGCCGTCCAGGTTGGACCGAGGAGGGCCGGGTCGGGACGGGTGGGCCGGAGCCGTGGGCCGGCCTGAGGGGATGGTATGGAGACGTGGGAGCAGTGTGCTGGTCGGCAGGCTCTGAATTCGGTATGATGCAGGAATCTGCAACACCCACGCCGTGCAGGGACACGTCCCTGTCTAGCACAGCTGCTCGTGGCGTAGGCGACCCGCCGCTAACCGTTTCTATTATTACCCGTTCAGGAGACGCACGACTGAGAATCATGTCGTTCCTGGGAAACGTGAAATGGCCTCCGTTTCTCCTAAATATAGCGGCGGGTCGCAATTTCGTGCCGGTGTCCATCTGGATGGAGGCGGGTCCGTGCCTCCTCTGTCTCCGGCTGCCTCCAATTTCCATCGGCGCCGCCGTCGCTCACGGCCGTCCCACCGAGTCGCGGCGGCACAAATCACGGCCGGGAGGGGACCGGACGGACGCGGCCGGGCCGCGGCGCGCTGCAGTGAGTCAGACGTCCTCTGCCGGTTATGATATGACTCCGGGCCGACCGCAGCCCTATAAACAACTGGGGGTCGACCGGGGACCCACGTATACTCAGATGGAGGCATTTGGGTTCCCCCTCACGAGCGGGGCCATCGGAGCCGGAGTGCAGAGCCTAATGGGCAGGACTCAGCGAGTGATCGAATGTCGTCATCGTCGGTCCTGTCATGATACAGAGTAGACGGCTCTACGACTTCGGTGATTTGATAAATGCAAACAGCACAACAGCGCCAGCTTTATGGCTTCTTGGTGACATTATGTCGAAGCGTTTTCTCGCGGAGTGTTGAGATTATGCAGCTTTAATCGCCCAGAATCTAAGTTCCCCGAGATGCATTGATATTGGTTCACGAAACGGGCCGTTCAAGGCTTCTGTGTATAATCTACAAAGCATCATTAATCATGTTGGTACCCGTAAATATTGCCATGGTAAGGTCTTTTTGCTTTTATGATACTGAATCTTGTCTACTCAATATGCTGAAAAAGTGATAACACAGTGCACAGGATCAGTGTGAATTGATTCGGCCAATCGCAGCCTTCGTGTATCAGAAGGTCATTCTATAATAAAACAAGCCAGTGTTCGTAAGCAAGTGCGTGCTCGTCTTATACACAAACGCATTTCAAGAGTGTCTTGTGACGCCATTATTTATTCATGCTCTCAGGAATGCTTAGGTTTCATTTTCAGAGTGAAAATTCTTTTTGTATTGAAATATTCGCTGTACCGCACATCTCCTTGATGATGAAAATCAACAGCGCACCAGTTTTTGTTGAGCCTGCTCATAAGCTCACATATGCTACTATCTTCGTCGTTGCTGAGTGTCTGCCGTTGCCCATGATGAAAGGTTGACCTCACAGCTCGTCGCACATTTAGTGTTATAGCTCGTAACGCTCTGCACTAGCATAAAGTTCCAGGCACGGAATATATAGTCTACGACATGGAATGGACAGGAGCTTCGATTAGCATTGCCACGTGTGTAACCAAAAATCAAGGATTTTGCCGGATGAATATCCGGAGATCCGGAGGATGCGGATGAATTTCTTTTCACGTGGGTTTACATTTTCATATATTATCTTAACATTTCATGCATTTTTTCTTAACAATCGTCGAATGATTCGTCTTCAAGGGCCAAGTTGTGACTGTGACTTTGAAATGGTAACCTATATTTTATTGGAAACTTTTAGCACACATTGTTACGGGAGCATTTATACATATTCATTGCATTAGAGTTTTAACATTGGTCTAAAATTAAATGAAATTCGTCTAAAATTTGATGAAGATGAGGAAGTGCGAGCACTCGCGCTCTACTTTCAGGGTCCCAGGATTATATATGGCCTTGGTCCCAGGGCGTATCGGTTCCTACAAGAACGGTACGTCCTTCCCCATCCTCGAACTCTGCGGAGGAAGATGGAAAAAATACAGATGCGACCTGGCTTTCATGACGCTATCTTGGCTCTCATAAAAGAGAAGTTCGCCGGAGCAAGTGCCAAGGACAAGCTGTGCATCATTTCGTTCGACGAAATGCAGCTGAAACCAAGGTTGGCCTACCAGCGGGGTGATGACGTCATCGAGGGCTTCACTGATCATGGCTCTCTCTGCCGCGCCAATGCCTGCGCCGACCACGCCTTGGTCATGATGGTGCAGGTCGTCAGTGTCACCAAACGCTGGAAACAGCCCATCGGTTTCTTTCTGAGTTCCGGAACGACCAAGGCCGTTGTGCAGCAGCAGCTGTTAACACAGTGTGTCCAACGTGTAACAACAGCGGGATTCACTGTGCTAGCTACAACTTGTGACATGTCAAAGAACAACCAGGCGACCTACAGACTGCTCGGAGCTGCGGAAACCGGCTTGTTCACCGTGGACGGGCACGAGGTTGCTGCTCTGTATGACGTGCCTCACATCTTCAAATGCATACGAAATGCATTAATGAAATACGATATTGAAGTAGACGGTGAAGTAGCCTCTTGGAGTCATTTAGAAACACTCTACGCACTGGAATGCGCTTCTTTCCCACGGGCTGCTCCAAAACTAAGCCATAAACACATCAGGCCAAACAGCTTTGAAAAATGAAAGTCAGCTATGCCCTACAGGTGATGAGCCGGACAGTAGCAGCAGCAATCACATTGCATGCGAGTCGACCCACGGCAAGCTCCCGCGCACTGCACACCCGACCAGGGTATATTGAGCTCCCGACTGCTACTCTCCTCCTGCGCCTCAACGACCTGCTAAACTCTTCCGCCCGGTTCGACCCCTGCTCAAAGCGACGCGCGATATCCAGCCTCCATCCAGCAACGGCGGGAGAACACATGCAGTTTCTTCAGGAGAGCGACGCCTGGCTGCAGCGGTGGACGGTCGGTTTCGGCGCCAGCATCGACTCCATTCGAGGACTGCGACAAACGATAAAAGGCGTGGTGAAAATCTGGGACTTGTGTCAGGCTGCTGGGTGCACGTTCCTGTGCACTCGCCGCTTAAACCAAGATCCAAGCTACTGAAAATGAAAGAGTTTATCTCGGTAAAAATTAGGCACATACACGGTGCCTGTGTACCTACTTATAATGAAGAAACATTGTGACAACGTTTGAAACGTTTAACACAACCCCTCCTCTAAATGCATTTATGAAACGTGAGTGGGTCAATAAAGGCAACTCAAGTTTTAACTGTAACAAAAAAGCACTTCTGGGCACGTAAATGGGGTAAATGTGGTAAAATGTGGTAAAATTCACCGCCCCATATCGCCTCTACCGGAAATCCGTTTTAACCTCCGAAGGACATTGGCAATAGAGCAGGATCGTTCATGTGTATCAAAACAGCCGGCAACTTTCTATCGCAGCGAAAGGTTGGCTAGGACGAGAGTCATTGCTTTCACTGACTATGACAAACCTACTCGAACGGATTTTCACCTAGGAAGTTACCAAACGAATGTTGAAAAATACATCAGCACCATGAAAAAACCTTACCCACCATGCTCAGCAACGCCGCCTCCCGCCGGCGTCCACCGGAAAAGGGCGGCAAACGAGCGAAGCTTAAATTGTCAGAAGTGATTCCAGACAGCAACACCTGATTAGAATAAAATGCACCTTCTCATATTGCCCCGGTACCCCGTTATGCCCCACCTTCCCCTATTAGTTATAGGTCTGGCAACTATACTTTCATCCTCGTAAAGGAAGTAACCACAGCGAATCCGCACGACTAAATCATCAGGTCGCCAAAAACTCGGCAGTTACAGGAAATCTCGATCTTGTCCATTCCATGTCGTAGACTATATATTCCGTGGTTCCAGGTGAAGCCCACGCTTTAACGCGTCAGCTCCATGGACAGACACGTCCGCAACATGGCTCCGTGCAATGCGGCGCGGCGCGGCACGGGCACGGCGTAGGGTACTGCTCCGTGGCGAGACGTGGCACGGCACGGCGTGGCGTGGTGCCGTGTGCCGCTCCGTGGCGTGGCGTGCTCGTCAGCCGGCAGGGCACACCGGCCGGGTCACGGCATGTAGACGCATTGTGTCCGCCCGTCAGCCTCCGAGCCCGTGCTCCGCCGTGGCTCCGGCTGTGCCGTACCGTCGGACCGTGACTGCACGGAGTCAGGGCCGGCGCCGGGACGGGACGGGCAGCTGACACGTACCGCAGCCCGGCGGCCCATAGAACCCCGGCCGTGACCCGGCCCGACGCAGGTCAATGGCGCATTCAGCCGTGCCTCTGCCGCCGCCACCGCAGCCGGGCCATCCGCTTACGAAACACGCCAGCCGGCCGGTCGAGAGAGTTCACCGGCCGGCGCATTCAGACATGTATTTTCGTCGATTTCGCCGCATTCAGATCCATTTTCACGGCCTTTGACGCGGCTCTCCGGCGGTACAAAGGGCAAATTCCAGGCGCACATCCCGCGGCCGGCCCGGCGCACAGCGGCACCCGGCGCGGTGGCACCCAGCGGCACCCGGCGGCACCCGGCCGGGCCCGGGGTGCGCCGTTGAATGGGCCCGTCGGCCGGCCGCCTTTTGACCGGGCGGCCCTTCTCTGGCGTCCGGAATGGCGCTGTTGTCGGCCGTGTCGCCGGCGCCGCCGCCATAAATCGGCAGCCGTCACCGGCGCTCAATGGCCTCCAATGGCGACCGGAGTAAACGGCGCTCTGCAAAAACAGCGCCGCGCCGCCCCGAGATGGTGAGTTATCTCGGCCGGAGCATTCAGCCGCACCGCGACGGCACCCAACACGTGACGCCAATTAAGCCGCCGAGCTGGTAATGGCCCGCTGCCGGTTGCGGTGAGGATGGAGGGGGCGTTCTGGGAGTCTGGCGACACTGGGTGGGAGTTTTGGTGATGTCTCCCCACTCAAAGAATCGAGGAAGCCATTAAACGGCTCCACCGCGCAGCCACGAGCAATGCATCGGGCGTTGCTCGATTTTGCGATGCAATTTGACTGCATCAAACGGGCTGTTTCTTCGCGGAAATTCGTCATTTGACCAGCGACCTGACTTGCGCGGTGACTAATGTCTGGTAATTTGTCACTGTCAAGTGCCGGTGCACAGGCCCAGGTAGCATTAGGACGGGCGGGGTCCCGCCGGCCAGGCGGTCCGTTCCACATTCTGCGCTCGTAAAGGACACCCCTCGCGCGACACGCCACCGACTCGCGACCTTTCCGCTGACATTGGGACGCCCACAGGGTCCCGTTGTGCCGCACCAGTCCCATGGGAGTCGCGGAAATAACTGGCAGAAGCGGCTTCTCGACACGAGCGTTCCGGCTGCCTGGCGATGCGCGGCGCATCGCGCTGTGGAACGGAACTCAGAACATGGGTGCGTCCGCGCGGCGCAGCTGCCACCCTAGTCGCCGCGGAAACAGCGCCGCTCCCGCAGCACTCGACACGTCCTGTTCCGCCCCAGCTGCCGAGTCAACCCTGCGGCGGCGCTATCTCACCCTCTCGAGCCTCTCGTCGGCCCGCCGACACTGGTGGCCCCAGCGCTGAGCCGACGATCGGGCCCGCTCGTGCCGCGAGGGCCGCCCGCGTGCGGTGTCGGGTATCGTCCTCGTGACGCCGACAGCACGGCACCGTTTAATCAGCGCCGCTCGCCCGTGACGCCGTGACGGGCCGGTCCGGCACGTGACGGGTCGTGACCCGGCCCCGCCCCCAGCCGACCCGGTGACCTGGCTGACCCGGGGGCGGACCGGACCGGTGGCCGGCGCGTGCGGGCCCGTGTGACGTGTGTTTGTCGCGACAGTCGCGGGCCCGGATTACGTGGGACACACAGGAAGTGAGAGGATCCTGAACATCCGGTGCGGCTCGGCTCGGCGGTGGAGAGAGTTCTCACGCTGTGGACTCACGTAGACCAGGCGAAACGTCCATGACCCTGTACCGAAAAGACGCAACTTCCGGAGCGGGTGCCAATGGTCGGCGTAAATATGACGTGCGCGAGGAAGAATAGCGTCTTCAAGACATTCAGCTGTAATGTTCTGCCTGCATGTAGTGGCAGTGACACGCTGGCTATGCGTGAGCCTATGTGGTCAATGAAATGTTTCACTTACGTGAGTGATCCGGGAGCGCCCTTAGCTCGCGGGTGTGTTGCATGATGGCTAAGCTGTTTGGCTCGCCTGTGAGGCCGTTTTAGCTTCAGCTGCTCCTGCGTAGCTCTGGACCGGGTGTGCAGGCAGTGGGTTGTTTGCTCGGCTCCGAGGTCTCTGTGGTCCCTCCGATAGTTCCCGGGTGTGCGAATGCGTGGTCAGTGAGTTGTTTGCCGCCTCCTCCGTGTCTCCGTTGTGACAGATTGCGTGCGGTGTATCACGGCGGGCCCGGCTGGGAGCTGACGAGGATCGGACCGTATAGCCGCCGCGGGTCGGGCTCTGTTATCAGCGCGACGGTCCGCCGGTCAGCAGCAGCTCGGCTGTCCCGCGGCTGACTCATCCCCTGGCCCCTCACAACCCCCCGCCGGCAGTGACCTCCCCTGACCTGCGGCCTCAGTCAGGGTCTCCAACGGACCTCGACTGGCTGACCCGGCTCGGCCGCTGATGAACGTTTTCCTTTGCCGCGCCGACAGTCCGTACTTTATCAGCGCTGATGTTGATTGACTCTTGTTCGAACCAATAACGCGGCACTGCAAGCTTGATGAGTCAATTGTTGGCGGGGCTGCTCAAGCTCATAGTTCAAAGTTCAAATATCGCAAAATATTGGCGTATCGTCCGATCCCGAAATGAGTTTACTCAGCGCGATATTTGAAACAGGTTTTTCATGATATCTTACAACAGTATGCCTACCACATGTTAACACACTTTTTATACCTACCGATAATTTTGTTGGTAGTTTATACCTACCATGCGCAAATGAGACACATCACGATCAATTGTAATACCTATATACTTCTTTTTTTTAGGGTAGTATGTTCCAAACTTCACGTACCTACTCTTCAATTATTTCATTCACATGGACATTCTTATTACATTCCTTGATCATTTCCCTTATGGTTGGATGTGTAAATTATTTGAGGGGAAATAAATTTTAGACTCCTCGAGTAGCCACGCTAAGGACCAATTGACTTGTCAGATCCCTCCCCTCGCCCAATAAATCGCCGGCGTAGCGGTGAAGAATGAATCTTCGAAGACGCCCACGTCCTTGACATATTGTACACGGATAACCCGATCTGCCTGAGCCCCACAAAGGCTCTCGAGGTCCGTGAAAACCCCTGTCAGCTGTGTTAGCCGGCCAACTAGCGCGCAGCCGGCCAGCCCGCTTGACTTGCGTTTCAGCCGAGCCACAAGGTTGCCGCTTTGTCATCAATTGTACCATAGGCGCCACTCCGATCTAATAGGGGTTTTCACTTGCAAATTTGCATTCATCCTGCGGCCCTGATAAAAGCGTGCGCCTGCAGACCTTTCTTTTGACGTTCCACTCGGCTACAAACTAGGAAAAAAATATAAAATGCGTTCGCTTTGAGACGGCAGTTAGACTGAATAGGGCGGAATTTGTGAAGCTGAATGGCCAGAGCGGTACTTTGTGTCATGAGAAATCAGCTAATATCACATTACACCTATTGATGCGCAGCGAAGAGGAAGTGGGGGCAGGCGGGCCTGAATCGGGGCCATCGTGTCTAGGAGGCCGCTCCAGTGTGGCGCCCCTTCCAGGCTGTCGCTGTAATGACCGTCCTGGACGGAACAGAGACACGCTCAGTTGCCACGCTGTCCTGCTGCCATCATTGTAAGTACGTTCACTCAGCTGACTGAGTGAATGTAAAGTATAGTTACATAGCCTATCGAGTTCAGTCCGGCTGGCCGCCATCCGTCACTAGTTCACTGAGTTGTTCACTGGACAATGGACACCGAGTGCGCGTTGCGCGCGGGCTTGATATAGATCTCAACCAGTTGTCCACACACCGCTTGAACACGACCATTCACCAACCACCGCGACAGCGAGCGCGCAGCGAGACTGTTCTGTCAGAGGAACAGACAAGTTGGCTACGTGAACAAACACACGGCTGCGGCGGGCGCGCCATCCATCTGCATTTGTTCCGACCCGTCACGGGAGCGCGGTCGGTGCCGGTGCTCCAGCACGGCCGCACGGCCCGTGTCGTGCCGGCCGGTCGCCGCTGCCAGGAGAGAGACGGACGCGTGACTGTGGTCGATCCGTCAGTGCGCGTCGTTCCCGCTGTCGGAGACGCCCACCGTGCGCGCTGCTCTCACGCTGCGGCCCGCTGGTGCCCGCTGATGTGGCGTACCTGCGCACCTTGACGGGCTGAGGCAGGCGCTGAAAGGCGGGCACCCGGAACGGCCGCATTTCCCAGGGGACCGTCCGCCGCCGGCGGCCCGGCCAGCGCTGAACTGGAAACGTCAACCACTTTGGGATAGTCGCTTCTAAAGCCGGTATTGATTTTAAACTTTGCTTGAAGTTTGCTGTTTCACAATTTGTCTTCAACTCTTTCAGATAATTGACGTATGAACATGTGTCATTCACCGGAAAACCCATCTGTGTCCAACTTGACCGCATGGGCCGATCCCGAGCTGATGATCTCACATTCTGGTTTGTTAGACATATTCGAGCTCGCGCTTTTGCTGTCACCATCGCAGCGACCTGTGTGTGCAGAGGGAGTAGGATCGCCTCGTCGTTTCACGGCTGTTGCGCTGCTTCTCCTAGACCACGTATGCGCTCTGACCCGGCGGCCGTCTCCGGCCAGGTGCTGCCTCCCTCCTCTGTACGTCTCCGTCTGCCACGTCCTCGTCCTCGTCCTCGTCCTCGTCATCGTCCGTCGTGTTGGTCGTCGTCTGGGACGTTAGTCTCAGAACTATGAAGCGCGCACGGTTTGGTGAGCGGAACGGGCGCGTGGGACCGGGCCGGTCGAGCTGCGGTCTCGGCTCCGCGGGACGCCGCCAGCGTCACGCCTGACCCGTCACGGGCGTCACGCCTATGCGTCACGAACCAGCGTCACGGGATGTAAAGACTGTGACTAACACTCCGTGATCCAGCCTGAGGGAGCGGTCCTGTTTGTGAATTCGGAAGGCATCTTCTGTGAATCGACATTCATAAGCGACTTGGCCAGAAATCGGCAATCTGCGCTGCCGCGATGGGGCGGATAAGCTGGTGATGATCCGGCCAGATATAGAAGGTAGCGTTGGAGCGACGGAGAGGGCTGAGACGAGACGCTTTTTTATTCGTTTGCTGCTTTCAATGAACACAAACTGCACATTTAGCGACAGTTTTGATGCACATTATTTACCCAACGACCATTAACAGGCTTCTGGCAAGTCTGTTCACTGCTGGAATTGCCAATATAGGGAATATCTTATCAGTCTATTAGGTACCACGTAGAGCTGGCTTCCATCCTTCGGGGAGTATCTGAAGGGAGTTGCCATTTAATATTTTGAATGAATTTCATATTCGCTACGAGACGACAAATCATCTCGACTTGTATTAAAAGCAACGAAATGCAACCGGTTAATGTTAACGTGATGGAAATGGGTCTCCGCTGACTGACTTTAGTTTACAATGCACCTGGCTGCCAGGTAGCCTGAATATCCAGACAAAAAGTGAGCTATTCTCAATGGAACTCTCTTACTTCTCAGGCATCGAACATGTTTGCTTTCACAGCCTTCCTGTTCCGACCGCAGGTCTCCGAGTAGTCTGTTGTTTGGGTGACCGGCGACCGCAAGTGTCGACCTTCCATCACCGAACGTTAACCACCGACCGCCGACTGTCGGTCCATCCCTGACCCACTGACCACCGCTGACTGCTAACCGCTGATCGCTGATCGCTGACCGCTGATCGCTGACCGGTGATCTGTTTGTCTCCTCAGGTGGCGATGCTCGGAGGCGGCGGCGAAGGAATGAAAACATCCCGAGCTTCGAGCAGAAGCTCTACACCATCCGAAGCGTCACCGGTGACACGAAGAACAACACCTTCCTGATCCGGGTATGTCGTTAGCTCTGGGGAGCACACCGCCGGGACCCCGTCAGACGGCAGCGCGCCGCGCCGGCCAGCTTACCGCGCGCTGATCGGACGAGGGCCGTGGGTAGCTTCTGAGGCCGGCTGGGCCCCCGAGGCGGGCTGAAATCGATGTGTAAACATCTGTGGGAGCCGACCATCGGCCGAGAGAGAGGCCGGCAAAAACAGCGCAGATAAACCGGCCAACGACGGCCAATTCGCCGGGCGCCTGTCGGACCGGACGGGGACCGAGCGGGACCGTGGAACCGGGGAGAGTAGAGCCAGTTAGCGCGGCGGTGGGCGGCTCAGGTGCGGGTACCTGGAGGCAGACTGGGTGGCCCAGAGACAGAAGATGGTCTTCTCCGCCGCGCCGTCGGGTCTGAGAGGACTCCAGGGCACGGGTGGTGACCTGTAAGACATGGTCATCCTCTTTGGTCTGGCTCGAGAGACACAAGCTCGTTGGCTGTCCCTTCTTCCGCAAAGAGCGAAAGAGCGAAAATCTCGGCGCACGGCTGACGTGAAGGTCTTCTGACGGATGTTCAGTGCGGGGCTGTTCCATCCGCCGCTGTCGGTTTTGTTTCAGAGGGGAGTGTGGGGAGTGTCAGCAGCCAGACGGACGGGTGCGCCTGGGAGTCTGCTGTTCCCATCTGAGTTCCGCCGGAACCCCACGCCCTCGGCACCGGCGCCGCCTCTGGATCCGAGCTGTGCCGGGGCGCGGCTCTCTCTCACGCCGCGAGATGACGGCCGAGGGGTGGCAGAGGGTTTTTGTCGGCGTAATCAGACTCCTTTGTGCCGACCGAGATCGGGCGTCTATCGCCTTAGTTAGCCGTAATTGAGAGCTCGGTTGATGCGCTGATGCGACGGGAGACGAGCGGCCGCGGGGGGTGAGGCCAGGACCGGGGTGTTACATTTAGGCCTGGGGTCAGGGGTGTATGAGCTAGCTGACCCGCCCGCAGAAGAGCTGAATCACGGTATCAGGCTTATGTCATGGGTTGGTGTTTGTCTTTTTCATTTTACAAAGCTGCTTCTGAGGGCGGGCTCATCAGTGGCTGGTGTGTTGCCTCCCTCCACCGGGCGTCCCCCACTGCAGCTACACTCCACACTGCCAAGTCCGCCCCTGCTCCGATTGTTTGACGTTAATCCACGTCCATCTGTCGGTCCGGCCGGCCTTTGGGTCTGTCCAGGCAGCTTGTTCTCCTCCCTCGGCCTCTGTCACCGCCCTCAGCCCCGCGACCAGGGTCGCAACACGCCTCTTTGTCATGTAAACGAAACATGGGTCGGCGTTTTTACCGCTGCATCATTGAAAACGGAGTGGGCATTGTGCGCCGCCGGGGCCGCTCTCGAGTGGCCTCCATTAGGTCGATCACGCCGGGCTGGCCATTATCCGGTCCGTAATGCCATTATACCGGTGGTAATGATCCGCGTTGACAGCCGCGACGGGGCTATGAGGCGGGCGGCCCGTCTGTTCCACCGTCCGGACTGGGGGGGGGGGGTTGCTGCCTCCTCCCCCCATCCACCGGTCCCGCTGTATCAAGGAAGGTGGCTGTCTGACGCCTGGTGCCCGACTGATGTCCGTAGGGGGCTGCGGTGTCTGGGCCCTTCCGATGGCGCCACGCCCGTGCTTTGTCGCATTGTATGTATGTATGTACACAGCGGCTCCAGTCAACATAGCTCGGATGTTTTGCCGGGCATTGTGGTCTGGAGGTGTGTTCCCTGGACAGCTCAATATGCCCCAGCTTGTAGTGCCTCGTGCCGCGCTCTTGCACCGCGGTGTCTGGGGATCAATATTGGCGCGCGGCGAGGTTTGTGTGCGGCCAGCGTCTGCTTGTTTAAACTGCCGGCAAAAAGTGTGTATATGTCGCCCGACACGCGGCGCGGGCCGTCGACGTGGGGCTCGCGCCAGCCAGCCCCACACCTGGCCCGTTCGCCGGCCGCCGTGGCGCCGTACCGGTCTTGTTAACACCGCCGGGCGGCACAAAACCCGGCGCTGTAGAGGGTTCGAGGAACGCGGGCCGACCGGGCGCCGTCCGTCAGCAGTCTGCAGGGGTCCGCGGCTGCCGTCAGCGGGATACAAACTACATGCCGGCGGCGGATACCCACCACACTCGCCAGCTGCTCGGCCAGATCAGATACGGAGAGCTCCGCGAGATGCTCCCGGGCTGGAGAGACACCCCGCCTGCTCCGGCTTCAATCTGCGTGACGGCGGGGTGCTTCGCCAGGCGGAGGATATAGCTTTTCGCGGTCGGCGTGCGTCGATTGCTACGACGGCTGCCCGCTCGGCCGGCCTCCTAGTGGCGACAGCTGGTGGCATCATCGGTGATTTGTCACCATTTTAGGGCGATGGGTGAGAGCAGTCGGACCGGCGCCGTCATCATCCGTCATCGTATCTGCTGAGCGCCGAGCGCCGATCGGCCGGCCGCCCGACCGTCGCGTCGGTCCAAGCGACCGACTGCGGGAGCTCGAGGGATGGCGTGGCGGGCCGGGTTTATCGATACAGCAGCGAGCAGTCGCGGCCATGGACCCGGCCAGTTCCGCCGATTGCCGGCCGGGAAACGGCCGGCAGTCGTTTACAGGGAGAGGCCGGTGACTTATGCCACCCAGATATTGGCGCACGTTTTTCTGTGGCGCCGCTTTACTTTTGAAGTCCGTTTTTCTTGGGCGTTATTGATGAATTCTGTTTTTCACGGCCGGTAAGCGTGGCCTTAATTTACGCCAGCTGATTTATTCGAACGCCCTCGCGTGGTTGTTTTTCATATGATTACTGAATCGTTACCCCTTGAAGAAAGTGTTCGCGAATTCCATAAAAACTCTGCCTGCGATTAGGAATGCTTCAGCTCGTTACTGATCCATCAATCGCGAGACACGCTCTCCGAGTTCTCAGCGCTGGCCGCGGTCTGCCGTCTCTCCCCCACCTTCTCGCCTTTGGTCAGCCAGCTCGGCGTCGCCGCCTCAGTGATTGGTCCTGATTTGATCACTGGGGCGGCCAATAATGCGGCCGAGGTGCGTGAGCTGGACGCCGAGTGGGCGTGCCGGCTGTCGGTCGGCAGCCGACGGGGCGATCGGTGTCCGACGACCACAGACCGGCGACCTGACCGGCGACTCCAGCGGTGGGGTCAGGCCGTTTGTGCAGCGACGGAAGCGCCGGTTATCCGCTGTGAGGCCTGTCACAGCGGTCCCATTACCCGCCGGACGTGCCATCCTGTCAGTGTGTCGTTTTGCGTGTTACAGCGTCCAGTATGTTGGATTTTTCTCTCGGCAGGTATTTTAGATACGTCGTTTTTGCTGAATGATGACGTGTTTACTGAACCATGACCTTTCGAATTTGTTCTGCTCGCCGTTCCATAGATTGATGATTGACCTGCAAGACGAGAAGACTGCTGTTCAGCGCCCGTCACATTGACTTGTCCGTTACATTGACCTGTCAATATTTGGCGACTGAATTGATTTTACTTCAGCAGCTGGGTCAATGAGAAATGTCCTTGGAATAAATAGGCCCGTAAAGCAGCAGACGTCGACATTATGGACACGGCTCGCGCAATGGCTCGTGTCGGAAAGTTCACCAATATCGGCCAGCACGTCCAAAAGTAATCGCTGAAAAGCTGAGCTTCAAACGGCCTTTCGTTAACAGTTTCGCAGAGCTAGTGCGCCTCACCTTTCCAGTTCCCTGTGTTGGAGCTCGTTAGCTCATAGATTTAATCCCCCTTCCTGCCGCTGTCCGTTTGACCGTGTCGGCTGGCGTCCCCCAGGTCATCCTTCCGGTGCCCCTGCCCCCATCCCCGGCCGCACGCCAGGTGGGCTCAACACTCGCGGCTGAGTACTGCCGGACGGGCCGCCACCTGTCCCTCCCTCCCCCTCAGTTTGGCCGTTCGGAAACGTTCAAACTGAGGCCGGCCGACCGGCACTGGGCCGTAGCGGCGGCGGCGGCGGGCCGTGGCGGAGCAGACCGGATGGCCCCGCCCGAGACGCGTTTCCGCCCCGCTCGGCCCAGCGCAGCGGTGAGTGACCGGCGCGGTGGAGGCCGTTTCCGATCTGTGGCGGCTCCCACCTGGTGTGCCGCCTGAGCCGCCGCCTCCACCGCCGAACGACCTTCCACTACCAGTCCTGCCGTCCGCGCGCCAGCAACGGACGTTGCTTCCTTTTTAAGATGTATCTTTCATTTTGATCGAATCGCAAAGGAAGACGTATTGTAGCCTGACGAAGAACTATTGCAATTGGGTTCTGTGACACTAAGCATGACGACTGTGACGGGAATAAATCCGCTGACGCCGTGGAACGTAGTAAGCTCGGTCCAGCAGCCGTTCCGTTCGCGTCGTGCTCGGTCTGTTTGCCGTTTGCCGTGCTCAATCCGCCGGCCGTTTGCCGTGCTCAATCCGCCGGCCGTTTGCCGTGCTCGGTCAGTCGCCGTCGGCCGCCGGTCACGGGCTGTCGCTGACGATGATGGCGGCAGTTAGCAGCTCCGGGTAAGAGCCGGTGTGCTGCCGACAGAGCCGGACGGCCGTCGCCGCCGGCGCTCCACACCACGAGCCGGGCAGCGCGGCCGACAAATGAGTCGGACCGTGGCGACGACAGGATCCGCTGCCGGCCATCGCTGAACTTCTGCCCGCGACAGCCGCCGATTTTGTTCGCGCCGGCCTCCGATTCATAGAGCTTTCTAAGCTCTCTGAGGTCGGCAGAGGCCACGTGTGGCGCTGGCCCAGCCCGTGTGTCAGGTGGCGTTTCCGGGAAGACATTATCCAGTTGTGGCATGGCTCGCAGAGCCCTTGTCATACAGCTCGCAGCTCAACTCGGCTAGTGACGCCACAGAGCTCAGTCTGATCGTCTCACTGAAAGATGACAGGACGACTAGTTGCTGTGAAGTTCGCGAGTGGAACGTATTTTTGACTGTGCGAGCTAGATCAAAGGGTAGACTAAAAACTAAAGCAAGAGATCCGCTGGCATGCTTCTATACATTTCCAAGTATCATTTTAAATTGTGCGAGATTAAATCTGTCTGGGAGCCTGTCTCGGCAAACAGCCCCCGACATCTGTGTTTGTACAGTCGGATGACTTCCCACGTCGTCGCCTGGCGTGGAGTCCTCATCAGTCCTCATTAGCTCCCGCTCAGCTCGCGTCCTCCCCTCCTCGATGGGCGGTCCCGCGGCGACTCTCGGGCCATCTCATCCGCGACCGACCGACTGTCAAACCCGGCTCGGTCGCTGTCGACGAAGACGGGAGGAGGGGAGGGGGTCGAGTCGACACCGACGCACCGCCCGGCGCGTGCCACTGCTCGACGCTCGATTGTGCCGGTGAGCGATGGGGAGTGGATCTGTGGTGACTTCCGTCCCTTCCAGGCCCGCTGAGCCAGCGCCGACTGAAGGCTGTTTGATTTGTGTGTAGGTGGCATGCATGAAGAAAGGGATGAAGTAGAAGTACAGAGTACATCGACAGAGAAGACGGAGACAATGCAGAGGAGTGGGCAGCTGTAATTCATATTGTCGAGCCCATGGCTCTGCTATGATGATTGATGGATTACGAAAGTTGATATCTGGGCTTTTGGCGATAATAGGTCTGAAGTCTGAACTGGTTACAGAGACGGTCACGGAAGTAGCGGCAGCTAACATTGGATATATCTAAGTGTGTTTGTTGGTATATCCACAACTAGATAATGCAACAAGGATAAATGCTACCTAAATATCGCCAGAGCATGTCATCAATATTGTATACAAAATATTTATTTTTACTGAAGGGACAACACTCGCCGACTACGTGGTCGTTGAACGCTCCTTTCGACTTCCGATACGGAGTGCCGACTGCCGGTAACTGGATCCATTTCGTTTGCCACCTGCCGTTTCCGCATTGGCCGCAGCAGGCGCCACTTACACGACCATTTGTCTGTAATTCGGTGGGCGACACGATTCCAGACGGCGGTGGTGACACTTTGTGAGGTGGTGTGTGACAGCGCCGCCTGGTGTCATTTATCACCTGACACGCCGCGCGCCGCCATGCGCCGCCTGACGCAGTTAGCGCGCCCAACCCGGCGACACACACACACACACACACACGCAGACAAACACACACACAGGCGGCCAGTCTGTCTCGTCGCCGTCGTGAGTGGACCGTTAGACGCAGAGCTGTGGCGACTGCGACGGTTTCGCCACGGGGCCGACTTTCCACCGATTTGCGGTATTTTCCGGCCGATTTCACGAGTCTGGCGGTGGGTGTGTGACCACGCACTGGCGAGCTCCTGTCGTGCCGAGCCGTGCTAGCCACAGTCACTGATTAACGTGCGACGTCCTGGGTAGGCTTTTTAGTTTATGGGGTCCGTTTTATTGGCGGTTAATGGGAGGTCTCTTTCTCGCAGTTCTCAAAATCCGTGCGTTTCGGCGGAACGGCCTATTTGCACGTTTGCAAGCGATCTTCTAATACGTGACTTGGGGAAAATTACTACATGTGGTCTGTGGATATTTTAAAGCATTTATGGCATTCTTTGAGACGAACTATTGCTGATTTCTGAGATAACATTTCAACTGGTGGTGTGAGTTTATTTACTGTCGGGAAACATTTCCACCCGGCTGCCAATTGTGGGACTTTTTCATTTGTACTTAGCGTGTATATGGGAAGTCTGACAAAGTGTTTTTGTCTCGCATGACTGCACTTTTACAATTTGGCTCAAATTTTCGCAGCAAGACAAATGATGTTCTTAATTTGCTGTCCGGGAAAATAAATCACGAAATAGGCTCATCGGCGCGAGCCAGCTGAACACATGTTCGTGAATGATGCCCTAATATAAAACGTTGGACTTGATGTTTTAATAAGGCTGTAGCTGGCCACCAAGTGATTTTTCTCCAGCAGAAATTTTACAGTACGTCCATGTGATGAGCAAAATTTGGTTGAGCATCTGTTCTGGACGGCTTGATTATTTGATGCGCGTTTAAAGGGACCCTCCCACCTTCAAAAAAGTTAATGAATTGGCATAAAAGTGATGTAGCGTGAATCACAAAGAGCGAAAATGAACATCTACCAAATTTTACCGGAAAATATTCACCCGTTTTCGAGATATAAAACTTTTATTTTTGCTTACTTTTTGGGAAATCCGCTGTTTCTATGACGTCACATAAAGGTTTTCTTTACGTCGGCATTTGGAAGCAATAGTTTGGTATCAAAGTGCGACAAATATTGCGCGAATGATGCGTTTATCTTATCAAGGTCAATATATGATGGCCAATAAAGGATTCCAGGACAATTCTTATGGCATTTCTTTGTATCGCAATTCTTCGTCTGCAAATCTTCGTCAGGGCATTTAATTTTATTCGTACCTATCGCATTACTTTGTCTCGCGCCAGGGTATATGAAAATCGGCTCGCATTTCTTCTTCAACGCAAATATATGCAAGAGTAAGCATTGAGGGACAAATAAATGCACCGACGAAGATTTGTAGACGAAGAAATGCGGACGAAAAATTGTGCTACGAAGAAATGTCATGCGAGGATTCGTTCGGGTACCATGACATTTATGTGATTTCAAAGTCAAGGTTCACAGCTGATCTGCTAAATCAAGCCAAGAATCCAAACTATCAAAAAACTATAAATATTTGTTTGTCTGTCACAGAGGTCTCAAGCAATATAAGGTTGACATATGTTGAATCAAAAATCTACTGCCACAACTCACATCTCCTGCCTTAGTTTATCATTGTTGTTTTAACTTGCTTTCAAGAGAAACAGAAGCCAGTATCTGATATCACTTCAGATGATTGTTTCAAGATCTGAGTTCAAATGGAAATAAAAGCAAGATCAAGATGAAACAGGGATTATTGCTGTTAAAGTAGTTTGGCCATGATACAACAAGCACATAAATCATTAGCCAAATCAAATACTGGTTGGTTTGTCAAGATGTTTGTTGTCTGTCGTCTGTCGAGCTGCTATGAACACTGAATGCTCTCACTCTTACTTTAAAGAGAGTAGTTTAAGTTGAATGGTAGTGAGCTGTAATTAGACAAAGCAGCTATTCAGTGCTCACATCAAGCCAGGCTAGGAAATGGCATCAACTGTGGTGGGAGGAAGCAGGTTCGGCAGCCCTATGTTGTAAACTTCTGTTATGTCTTGTGTTTGATCAACTGATGTTTTCTGCTCTGTTTTGTGCAGTGATAGTAGCAGGTAACTGCATGCTTGTCAAATTATGTGAATAAACGAATTCATAACATTGCATTTTTCTCTCCATGCAAGGAACAAGTAAGATGTAGAAAATGTAATAGAGGGCTGCATTGCTGATTTTGCACTTTATCAGAGCTTTATTTAGAATTGCTTTCCTGAAAGCTACACACAGGCCACAGTGCTGAAATTCACAATGTCATAGCTTTTGGCAGAAAAAAGAAAAGACTTACCTAGGTAAAATTGGCTGAAAGTATGGCAGAGCAGGTCTTGATGCGTATGCCCATCCGTGTGCTTGCCGAAGCCGAACTGACTGCAACACATTTAACTCTGACCCACCATGGTGGCTGGCATATCCTGAACTTTCACCACTCTAAACAAGACAACTTTCAGCCCTCAGCATTGTATTAAAACACTGTACAAAACACTCAAAATTTGTTTCAGTGCCATCCACGGACAACATCAGTCGCCATTCACCAGGCCAGTAAAAACAGAATAGATAATAGCTTCAAACCCATGTAGTCAGAGTTACTAGGTCTGCACCTCAAAACAAAATCCAGGTGACGTGACATTCACCTCGCCAGTAAAAAACAGGTACTTAGGTAACGTAACAGCTTCAAATCTGGTAACATGTTGGTCGGACTTTACACTACAATATTTACATGGAATAATATGATACCAAACAATAGTGCAACCATTCTGGACAACAAAAGTGTATGATAAAATTAATTTAGAATACTCTGGCAGCATGATTTACGAGCACAGGCAGGTGTTACCTACCAGCCTTCTCAATGCTCGTAAAACCAACATTGTAGTTTTGATTTTACCTTACATGATAGCACACTTGGCTGCAATGGCACATTTAATTTAATACTGTGAAAAGACCAGTTATAACCACTTCACAAGCACAATTGCACCTCATGCCGACATCCTTTTCCAAAGACAGTCAGCAGCGTCTTTCGTCAAAACTGGAAGATAAATCCCCTTTCAACTGTTAACATCAAAAATATTTCTTCATGGTGTGACTGTGATCTCCATATGGAAACCTTGCAGGAAAAGAATTAATGTCAATTGTCAGCTCTTCAAATTTCTTTGGACTTTAAGGGCCTGTTCCAGCGCCTCCAGTAGAAATTCTTGACTGGAGGCTCTACCAGAGGTTTTACTGGAGGCGCTGGAACGCAATCTGGAGATTTCTGGAGATTGGCATCACATATACCAAAAGAATGACGATTGTTCTCTCTTGAAACGCAAAATTTGTCTTCAATTTTATTAAGAAAGATTAACAAAATTGTAGCAATGTAATATTCTTTACATTCAAGTAGTAAAATAATCAGTCAAAAGTCCTTTGTTTACATTCGTGATTGTCAAATGTGCGCCATAATTGTAGACCAGAGCCTCCAGAGAAATTTGGACCTCCCAACTCTCTGGAGGCTACTGGAGGTTTCTGGAGCTTTGGTGAGAGCTTTCTGGAGCTTTCTGGAGGCGCTGGAACGCTCTCTGGAGGATTCTAGAGCTTTCTGGAGCTTTCTGGAGGTTTCTGGAGGCGCTGGAACAGGCCCTAACTTGCAGTACCATATCCAGTTTGCTTTGATATTTTGTTTTTTATTCCATGTTGAAGTTGAACACCAAGCTCCAGATATAGCAGGCAGCTTGATCATCTTCGGCCTTGGTATAATATCAGTCCAAGTTCCAGTGGTGGGTATCTTCTAATATTCAAATTAAAATGAAAAGCAATAGGCTTTCTCAGCGCCGACGACGGATTTCACGTTGATAAAAAAGGGAGCTCAAGGTCAGCAAAACTCGGGTTCAAGGAATGGCGGGCGTTGAAATGACTGCTGACGTCATCAAAAAACCGCTAATGGTTAAGAGATAGGGACTAAGCTGGTCCCACCCTGCAAGTAAAGGGAAGAAATTTCTTGAACACCATAAAGCTGCGGGGGTTGCGACCAGGATAAATGGTGGTTTCTGAGCCTGGCCGCAAACTTGGCTATCTCAACTCAAAACTAATGTTAAGGTGGGATGGTCCCTTTAACCTCAATTTGACAGATGCGTAAAACGTGTTTCGTGCATGCTATTCATTAACCCTCCCCAATCGCCAAATTGTTATATTTAGGGCAGCCAGAAAGGATCACTCAGACTATCGACCCCGCAAAAAGCGGATTTGATTTCCAACAGCCCTTAGAAGTATGCTTACGCCTACATGTGCAATTTTTTTCTTTTCTTTTCTAGTCGCCACTCTATTCTGACGTATAGCGGGTCACATCTGTGAAGGTGCCACCAATTAGATCAGCACTGCGCCGGTAAGCATCTGAAGGGCCGTCTCCAACGCACTGACCTTTCACCGGCGCCGGGCTGACGACGAACGGACGGCCTTTGGTGCCGAAGGAGTACGGAACAGCTCGCTCTGTGATCCTCAGACGCCGGCTGGGACCCCCGAACAGGTGAAGTGGAAGGTTGAGAGGAAGGTGGGCGTCCTGTGACGCACATATGGCCACTACGCAGTTCCACGACTACATACTAAGCTGTGCGCCTCATTGCACTCCACATCTGTGTTTTTTAACACAATGAGCTCCTGAGTTTACAATGAGTTATGTCGCTGTAACACTGTACTCTATTATACTAAATGCCCACCTATCGTTTCTGTCCCAACCTCAATTTATTGTCAATTATATCAGCCCAATCGGCTCCTGCCCTGTGTGGGCTGCAGTGAGCCCTGTGACTACCCGGTGCTGACGGCCCTGCGGTCGACCCGTTCACCGTTCCCGCTGCCTGTCGAGCCCACTGATCCCTCCAGAGGCCCCGTCTGTAGCCGCCGGCGTCACCGCGGACTCATCCGAGCCGACTGGAGCTCAGACAGCTCGCGCCGAGCTTCCTAAGCCCCCCTGACTCCGAACAGCCGAGACGGCATCCGGTTCTCAGAGCGCAGCGCTGGACTGAGCCCTCGCGAGATTGGTGCAGCCCTGATATCGGGCACGGCTGGTCACAGTGGTCACTTGCGCCGACGAAATTCGAGTCGTGAGCGAGCCTACTGGCTAGTGGTTATCGAGCGTGTGAAATTAATTTCTTGTGTAATTGCAAAAATTCATAACTGGGTGAATATCTACTGGAATAAGTTCTTTAGTTAAATGCCATTTAACCCTTATTAGGTCATTCCTCTTTTGAGTAGTCTATTTTTCATTTGCATTTAGCACATTTTTTGGCATTTTCTTTGTTGTATATTATATTATCCTCACATGACTCGACGTATTGATTCCCAGCAACCGGATACATTATCGTTATCGGTGGTGGGCTTATGTGATTTAGACGGCAGTTGTGATGATTCTCACAAATGTTGTTGAAATCTTGTTCCATTTGTGCTGCGAATCTCTACTAAGTACCTAAATCTTTCAGCGGATAACAATTAATAACATTGTAGTTCCGACATCAGCCGTCCGGCATTGCCAGCATTTCAGAGGCAGTGGGCCTCGGGCTGTTTGTGAGTTGTCCTGATCTCATTTCCAGTATAGTACGCTGCTTGCAATGGTTTCCTCTGGTCTGGTCCCTTTGGCCCTCCTCTGGATGCATGCTCCTACGCCTACACATTGCACTATCCACTGTGATTGATTAGACAAAGGTCCCGATATTCCGCCGGATCATTCCGATTAACGGGAATAGCTGTCGCTCCAACAGTCTGTAGATTAGGCAAGGAATAATGCTAAATACTATTTGCATGTCTCGTTAGATCTCGAAATAGTAAGATATCGTTAGATGTCGAGGTCGGGGGATGCCCGAGGTGGCCTTCAGTGGTCCGAGGGGACGCTGGTCTGGTGTCAGTGATGAGCCGCTGACATTTCAGCTGTGAGAACCATCCACCCACGTCACAATTCCACCGTGCTCATCCAGCATCCCCAGGCTGGGCCCAGTTTGTCCCTGGCGGCGAGTATCCGCAGGTCGCGGGGTCGCGGGCTCGCGGCCGGTCGTCACCCCGACGTAAAGGGTCGCTCGGAGGGACGGCCGCCCTCGGACAGGAGAAGGGTCCGGCGGATGATGTCTGTTCATCAATCGTCGCCTCGTTTCCGATGTCCCGCGAGTGGCGTGTGTCCTTTCAGCGGTGCCGTCAGCCACCGATCGGCTGTCGGTGGTTTGATGGAGCGCCGCCGACCCCAGTCGACGGTCACATTCGTCCATCGCTGAGGTCCCTTTGTCGTCCGGCCGCCGGACAGTGCAGGGGCGCCGGGCCACCGATATACATACGTAACGGGCTCTGCCGCCCCGTGCGCCGGTGGGGGAGGGTGGCGCTGCCACTGACGACCCGTGACTGGCCGGTCGGTATTGATGGTCCCCCGGATAGCCCCCATGGCGTTCCGAGCGGCTGACTCGACTGAAACGCGGCATTATACGACGATATTTGCGACAAACATGGCAGAGCGATGGTCGCGAGCGGGACGGCGCGGCGTACAAAGCCAGATGACTAATGCGTGCGCTATATTATACGTTATGCCAGATCCAGGCGGAGGTGAGAACATGTTTATGTGCCGCGGGTTCGTGCCAGTGCTGCATTGTGTTCGCGCTGTGCATTGTTCGCGCACGGAGCCGCAATTCAGTCGGGCGGGGCAGATGACCTCGACTGCATTCACGGCAGCCATCACGGCACTGCAGTGTGCACGGCTGTAGTTGCAGCCATATGCGGTTCTTGGCTGTATCCGGTGATCGTCTGGCCACCGGGCGTCATCCGAAGCCAGTGTTAGCCATCGGTAGTTCCAGGTAACCATTGGCAGTGATAACAATTGGTAGTCAGCGGTAACCATCGTTAGTCACAGGTAACCATTGGTGGTTATAGGCAACCATTGGTCCCTAGTGTAAGACACATGCGGTAAAATGCATCGGTCATGATTGCAGCCAGTAGCGTCATTCAAACTGTGCATTGTTCACCGATGTGGCCGCCGCCGGTGGGGAGGGGAGGGGAGGTGCGCCAAGGCCACCGGGCGGCGCACCGTGCTATTAACGCCCGGGGCGTTTTATCGCCGCACGGGGACCACAATGGTCGAGTGCCGTCACTGCCGGTCGCCGAGTGAACGGGTCAGCGGGGATTTGGAGGAGCAGTGCGGGCTTCGCCTAGCGGGCCGGAGCGGTGCTGCAGACCTGCAGACCCTATCGCAGCGACGTTTTTATCAATTATGGCTGATATATGCACACCTATATCAGCGATGGCTATGCTCGTCGACACGTGATTTGCTCACTTTATGAACTGGCTTACACCTTAGAAGCCCACTATTAAGTTGTAAATCCGTGATTTCCAATGATTTCGGGTCAGTCTAATTGGGCTGCACTCTGCAGTTCGGGGCAGCGGATCGATGCGTTCGACATAAACTGCCTGTGCGCCGGCCCATGGGCGAGTGGGTGGCGATCGTCCGAGCCGCGCCGTACCCGTTAGCACTTCTCGGTACGGCGCGGCATTGGCCGCCGGACGATCACACGCCTGGGAGGATGTCCACAGCCATTAACTCGAGGGGCCATTTCCCTGGGGCCGTCCGGTCCTGACCGGCGCTGCGCCCCCCGTCCCCAGAACGCATTGGCAGCGCGCGCGCCGTGCTCGTTCGTCGAACCCGACGGTCGTCGGTCGTGTTTGACTGCCCAGGTGCCCGCCCCTGTCGGCGGCGACATTCTGCCCGACGAGCCCAGCCATCGAGCGATGACGCGACATGAGCGCGTGACCACCGACGCGCCCGCCGGCCGAAAAATCGACCACGGCCGCGGCCTCGACGCTGCATGAACTTTGAGTGATTACAGAAAACAGACACAACTAACGGAGCCACAAAACCTGGAGTTGGCTGGTTTTATACACCAATGTGAATGTCGTTATATGTCGTTTCTACCGAACTTTTACCAGAGTTTTGTGAGCTTGTTTTTTTATAAATTGAGCATTACCTAATATTTGAATGGATGGATTGACAGAGCCGGAGCCCACGCTAAGCAGAGCTTGTTGCGTAGACCCCGTTATGTTTCGGAGTTAGGCGAGCGATGTTGAGTGAATGAGTCTAGTGCGGGACCCGAACATGCGTAACTGCATTAGCCTTTGTCTACCCTTCTGACTGCGTCTAGTCACCACTGCACTGGTCGATCAGGGAGAGAGGGCTGCACGACCAAAATATTGAGAATCGACCGCGCCAACCCTCGCTGCGTGCGCGGCGCATTCAGCACGGCTGCGTGTGAAGCCCTGTGTGACGCCGCCGGCGGGGGCGGGGGCGGGGGCGGGGGCGGGTGCGTACCTGGCCGCCGGCCGCCGGTCGGTCCCCGCCGGCTCCATTGTCCCCACGAGCTGAGGGTTCCGGTGGAGCCAGTGTCCCGCCGCGTGTGCGACTGCCGTTTTTGCCGCGGGCGGAGGCACGTGAAAAATGGCCCTGGCACGGCGGCCGCACGGTGCGCGTGGTCGGCGTAGCGCGCACGTGGCCACACATGCTTGGCTTCGGTGTAGATTACCTGTGCCGGCCGGCGCGCGGGTCGGGCTGGGGCCGGTGCGGCCGACAGGGGTGCGCCGCGGCATCGATACTGCTGCGGCGGCTGGCGGCTCCCTCCCCTCCCTGGACGTGCGACAGCTTCACCCGCGCACGGCTGTTTCTCCTCCCTGCAGTAACACCGCCCTCACGCCATGCCATGCTGTCGGGCCGTGCCGACGCCGAACTCACGGAGCCGTCATGCGGCGGAGGCGGAGGCGGCGTCACGGGCTGCGCGCGCCACCGTTACGACGTCACGACGCGTGACGCGCGGTGAGTCGGTCTGAGGCGCCGTCGGACCGACTGGAAACGCGGACGGCGCAGTCTGAAGGCGCCTTTGTCCGCCACTCCGACCCTCCGTCCGAGCCGTGGCCGCGCCGGTGCGTGTCCCGGAACGGCCCTGCAGCCCGGCCGGACGTCGCCAAAACGGGGCTTCCTGCGAGCCAGACGGTCCTCGACCCTGCAGCGCCCGGCTGGCAGGCTTAAGCAGATTGTCTATTCACGGGACGGGTTTCTCTGTCGTGACCTCGTCATGATGTCGGTTTCACTCTGAGCCCCCACTCGCCAATGTCGCTGTGCTGGTAAACCAGCCCATGGCGACAGCGCGGTATGGCCGGGTGGTATCAGGTATTCGTCATACTCGTGTGGCGACCATGGCCTGGTGCTGCCGAAAGGCGATCAGTTTCCGACCGGAGTTTGCTGGCTTCGATCGCGGCACCACCTGACCGAGGCCGTATGTACAGCTTCTGTCCAATTTCCTGGCCGGAGCTCTGCTGCAGAGGTGCTCGGTGCTCGCCGACTCTGACAGGCACATTGTGCAGCCGCCGGGGAGCATCTGAGGCACGCGATTTACCGCCGCTCTGCCGCCGCGCGTGGCAATCAACACGCCTGGTATGACCAGGACGTGGTGCGTCTGCCGGGGGCGGGTCGGCTCCGTCGTCTGCTTCGTCTCAGCCCCGGCCGGCGGCCGTGCGAGCGGCGACATTCCACTGGGACAGGGCCGTCGGCGTCGACCGGCGACGTGCGGGACTCAGATAAACGACTGTACTGATGGCTGTCCCTGACTGCGCCCGGAGCTCGCCGAGGCGAGTGAATATAACTCACTGCCGGGGATGTGAGCTGGGTGCAGTAAACCCGGCCAGGGAACGTGCCTGTACTCTGCTCCGTGCGCCTGCAGGCCGCGGGTAGCGCCGGATGTGCCTTCCCTTCCCCTCACACCACCCTCACCCGCCCCTTGTTGAACGTGCAACAGGAGGCGTGCAGGGTCAGCCATTGTCCGACGGAGGCGGGGGCGGCCGACGCGACGCCGGGGCCCGGGGATGCTGTTTGCCTGAATCACAGTTGGTGCTGCAGCTGCGGTCTCAGCCGATATCCACTCAGACGACCCCGCCGGAACAGCAGCGAACGAGCGTCGATTGAATCGATAACTCCCGCTGATCAGATGCTCTGAGACAGGCGGCAGACGGCTGTCGTCGTCGCCACCGTGCAGTGTCGTAACGAACGCCGTCCGGGCCTGTCGTCCGGCAGAATGTCATTGTCACTCTGCCCGCCAGGGAAAGGCATTCCGCTGAGACCGAGACGAAAAAACGCTGCCACGTTCTCAGCACTGTCTCCATTCACTCGCCGGCCGGCGGCATTGTCCATGCTTTCAAGTGGGTTATGTCACCGGCTGGTATTGTGTGCCGGTGACCTTGCTGTTGTCTGCTGGAGCTTCTGGCAGCGCGATGCGCACATTCAGGCTATTCTTGGTTGTTTGGTTCTCAATGCAAGTGAAAGCTCACTTCTGGAAGGTAGACTGTGCTGCGTTGTCTGCCTGTATTGCGGAACGGTATCACCTGACTGTTCAGGCCGATAGATGCTTTCGAATTTCGATGCTCAGATTTGTTTCTTGTTGTTTAGCAGGTACTGCTTGACAGCTGTGAGGTTAATTTGTATAAAACGTCAACATCTCCTTAAAGAACCCAGCGTAAATAAGAAACGGCTCCGCTCCCAAAGCACGACCTTAACTCTATGATTCATGGCCACCTAGCTATTCGTCATAAGGAAGCATCGTCACTTCAGTTGACGTGTCATAGCGCAACTAATAATGAACCAGGGGCGTGGCTGCACATTGAATGCGTCACTCGAACGATGCCAACCGATATGGGCGATTGGACCCCGCCTCCTCGACGGGCTCCGCACTAACTCCCGCATCTGTCCACAGGTGGCAGCACCTGACGCGAACAACGTCCGCTTCAGCCTCGACAACCCGCGCCTGTTTCGTATCGACAGCAACGGCAACATCTTCAGCAACGCCAACGGCCACCGGCTGGTGGCCAGCGGCGGGCTCAACTTCACCGTGTTCGCCGTCAACCCTGGTGAGTTGTCCCCGGTGCCCGTGGAGACGGGTGGGTGGGTGGATGAGGCACAGATAGCGTGATGTGAGGCGACGAAAAGCTCAGTCTTTTCCGACCAAATGATAATAGCATAGATCAGAAATCGTAGGCGGACTTGCTTATTAAGAATACAATGTGAAGTGTTAGCGCGACTTTGCATTCGGAGGAGATGACATTGAAATAAGATAGGTATGATCAGGTTGTCAGTCGTCAGTGTGCCTACGTCTTACAAAAGTTGAAATAATTTAGATACCGGAATCGCCATAAGCTGAATGAATATAGCGTCATACCGATGCCGAACAATTAATTCAGTACACGCCGTCTAATTATGCCGGGAACAGAAGCTGGCGACTTCCGCAGGGGAAATTCCTCTGGAACAACTTTAAACTTGTGATTTCTTATTAGACCGGCGTCGACCGGAACACTTCCACCCTGGTTTCGTCCCATACCGTCTGGTTTCGTCTGATACGCTAAGAAGGAACGGCTAGGCTGCCCAGGGATATTTCCACGGGATTACGTGGACTGAAGAACACTGACCAACATCGAGGGTCGAACGATACCTACACCAACAAGACACGCTTGGTAATAGGGATGAGTTGAACCCAAATTGTTTCACAATCAGCAGTGGTTCGTGATGAGGTGAAGTGGTTCAGTGGTTGTAAAGAGCTCAGGTGAAGTGTTTCAATAAATCAATAAAAAAAAAAACGCCAACAACGTGTAACCCATATCACAGCTCGCCTAGCGTGTGCATCTTGTGCGCCTGCCAAAAGATGGCGCTAGTGGTAAACGCCTGAAGTTATGCTGTACCGGATAGCTTATATGGCGCGACGGCGCGTAAAGGCTTTCTCCCTCCATACACAATCGTACGGAGATTGATGTCGATTGTTTTTTGCGAATATATTACCGTTTCAGCTGTATTGTTGTCTTCACTGAACTCTCAAATGAATTTGTATAGTGTGATAACGGCGTTCAGCGACAAGAAAAATGATATTGAATTGCCTATTACTGCTGGTAAATACGCGAACTTTGACGTATTCTCACTAAGTACGATCGAACTTTGGGTCTCTTTGAAAGAAGAGAACTGCAGTATACATTGCAGCGCTGGATTAGCTAAGGCTTGATGTATCTTGCAAAATCGCAACGGTCACTTTCGATTCCATCGAGGGAGAATGAGCGCACAGTTACAACAGTTATACATCACCAATCCATCCATGTGGCGAATGAATACCCGGCAACTCTCATAATGACCAAAATAACATCCTTATTACATTTCGGATGCTTTTCTTCTCAACTTCTGGTCACTTGGGCCACATGCATGCTCCGCTACCGATTCATTATACGTTCCCTGTAGCAAGTGAGCCACTGACTTTAGTCATATATCCCCCCGTCCACCGCTGCTGGTCCTCAGCTGCTTCACTTTAACCCGACTGAAAATGAAACTGCCAGCGCCTCCTCACCATCCGCCCCTCGGCCGTCGGCCCGCGACGGACTGAAAAGCGAAAACATTTTTAATACGGCGCCCCTATGCGGAGCGGGCGCCGCCGGCCTGAGTAGACGATCAAAGCAGATTCTTACAATGACATTAAAATGAAGCGTACTCAAAGTGCAGAAAACAAAGCATCATTTCCGCAACGCAATATGTTCGCTTTGTTTTGAAAAGGTAAAAACGTTGAGTGTTCCGAAATTTGTCTGTCACTGCCACGCTCTCTTTTTTCCTTTTTTTACATTTACAATTTCTACTTGAATATATTCAACGAACATTTGGTAGTGTCTGATAATTTTGGACTTGCTGCGTAATTTGAAAGCTGGCATTTTTAGTTTCACGTTCTGAATAAGGCCAAGCTGCTTATACCCCGCGTTTCAGATTGCTCCCATCCTGTAGTCTCTGCCACGGTGTCTGACCTGAACTCCCTCCTCGTTTCAGACCACTCCCATCGTGTAGCCTCTGCCACGGTGGTTGTGGCCGGCAACCAGCCTCCCCAGTTCTCCGACCAGCGCTACCAGGCCAACGTCTACGAAAACGCCGGCACCGGTGAGTTTGATTGTTCGCTACGGGCGGCTGTCTCACTGCGCTCAGGACACCGTGCACACTTTAATAGAACAGAAATGCGCAGGTATGTGTCACTCCAATGGCAAGAATCTTTTGGGAAGAGGGCTGTCAGTTCGGCTGATGGAAGAAAAGCCTTAACACGGAGCTAACGACGATGCTCGAGGACGGTGAAGCCTGCGGTGGACCGGCCGCATTGTGCACCTGTCCCGTCGAACTCTGAGTCACCTACCAGTCCATGACCAGCCGAGCGCAGCGGCCGGCTCACGTCCGCCGACCACATCCTGCGCCGCCGACCGCCGGCCGTAGGCACGCCGCGCCGAGAGCGGCCGGCCGTGCCGCCGTAGCCGCCCATTTCCGCGCCGCATTAGTGGCCGTAGCCGGGGTTTAGGCGGCCCCGGTCCGCGCCGGAGCGCTGCTCCCGCAGGGACGAGCCGAGCGGCCGGCCGACCGGCCGATACCGGCACCCATCGATTATCAGGCGCGTCTGTGCGGCGGGGGCGGCACCGGCCGCCGGCCACCTCTCCCCGCTCAGCTCTGGTGTGAGCACTCACCAGACAAGGCTACGTCATTGCTTTTGTCACTGAGAGACGAGAGTGTTTGCTGCTAGAAGGCTGGCTTTTCTGCTGAAAACTGCGATTCCTACGGGAAGATGCACGGCGCCCGCCGGTGACCTGGGTCGCTGACAGTACGGGGAACCCCCGGCGTGCTCGGTGACCAGCGGACCGCACGGCCGGGCCACCGCCAGTGGCGTCTCAGCCGGCTCTTTCAGTGTCTGTTAGCTAGTTCGAGCATTGTCGCGCTAAACAGCTGATACAGCCTGTTGAAAGTCAGCCGTGCGAGAGGCTTAGCATACATAATTGTAGCGGCCGCGCTCGAGAATAGTGTTTCCGGGAGAAAATTACAGCGCTTATGTGTTTCGGGACTGAAATGATTTAGTTGGTGTTTTCAGCTCGAAGCGCGCCTCTGTGGCGTTATTTGTAACCGAGGACTAGACACAATTCAGATGCTTACATGAGACGGAAACTAGAGGTGGCAAAATGTGGACCCGGGGACCCGGTCTATGGAACCGGTCTGGACCCAGATGGGTCCAGACCGGGTCCCCCAAAATATTTGGCCGGGTCCAACCGGGTCCTATCTGTCATTTCCCTGTGCTTTATGGTAAATATTAAATTAATATCTTTTATGCTTTGGCAAACATAGTCATAGTTGATGCAGTTTCCAGTTCATAAGTCCCAATTCCACTTTTGAATTTTAATATTCCTACAGATTGGGCTACCTATTCTATAGCATAGGTACTGGTCAGTCTTGCTTCAATTTCTTATCTTGTCACCTAAAACAGAATAAACAAGTTCTAAGTGCTAGCAATCCAGAAAACATTTCACCAAATGTTTGTACGGATCACTTCCATTCAGTTTGCTGTACAAAACCTAGCAATATTTTGAGCTGTAGAAATCAAATACCAATAACATATGTAGGTAAGTAGGTATGACTGAAATCCATTTATAAATGGACACAAATCCAATTGAAGCAAGGCTGACCAGTGGCATTCTCACCTGCCTTTCCAAAGACATTGACATACCAAAGTCACTATGCCCACCGGAAATCAGAGTTCATGTTTGATATTCAAATGCATTTCATAACTCAAACAGCCTTGAAATTATTTCTATCACGGCCAGAAGACAACTCATAAAACCAACATTGACATGCCCTTTCATAAATCCATAAAGCTAAAAATGAATCCAAGGCATTCTCCAGAAACCGTAGTATTGATCAGATTTTTAGCCAACTGGCGCCGCATGGTGGCGCTAGCAGAGCGTATTATATATAGCGCTCTACTAGCGCCATCATACGGCAGCAGCTGGCAAAAAAACTGAGTCAATACCAATGCCCTTCTCCAAGGCCAATGATTCCGTGTTGATGTGAAAATGGCGCATTTGAGCGTCATATATGCTATACCTTACGCACGCTAATCTACTGCATAAAGGTTACAATTTGGGAACACGTTTGGGAAGAAATCAGGTAAGTCTCAGAACCCTTGGTATTTATTCTATATCTAGGTACTAACAACAAAATGTAGTTTGTTTTCTACGTTAATAAATTGGCACTTAAAGGGACCATCCCACCTTAACATTAGTTTTGAGTTGAGATAGCCAAGTTTGCGGCCAGGCTCAGAAACCACCATTTATCCTGGTCGCAACCCCCGCAGCTTTATGGCGTTCAAGAAATTTCTTCCCTTTACTTGCAGGGTGGGACCAGCTTAGTCCCTATCTCTTAACCATTAGCGGTTTTTTGATGACGTCAGCAGTCATTTCAACGCCCGCCATTCCTTGAACCCGAGTTTTGCTGACCTTGAGCTCCCTTTTTTATCAACGTGAAATCCGTCGTCGGCGCTGAGAAAGCCTATTGCTTTTCATTTTAATTTGAATATTAGAAGATACCCACCACTGGAACTTGGACTGATATTATACCAAGGCCGAAGATGATCAAGCTGCCTGCTATATCTGGAGCTTGGTGTTCAACTTCAACATGGAATAAAAAACAAAATATCAAAGCAAACTGGATATGGTACTGCAAGTTAAAGTCCAAAGAAATTTGAAGAGCTGACAATTGACATTCATTCTTTTCCTGCAAGGTTTCCATATGGAGATCACAGTCATACCATGAAGAAATATTTTTGATGTTAACAGTTGAAAGGGGATTTATCTTCCAGTTTTGACGAAAGACGCTGCTGACTGTCTTTGGAAAAGGATGTCGGCAGGAGGTGCAATTGTGCTTGTGAAGTGGTTATAACTGGTCTTTTCACAGTATTAAATTAAATGTGCCATTGCAGCCAAGTGTGTTATCATGTAAGGTAAAATCAAAACTACAATGTTGGTTTTACGAGCATTGAGAACATGAGAAGGCTGGTAGGTAACACCTGCCTGTGCTCGTAAATCATGCTGCCAGAGTATTCTAAATTAATTTTATCATACACTTTTGTTGTCCAGAATGGTTGCACTATTGTTTGGTATCATATTATTCCATGTAAATATGGTAGTGTAAAGTCTGACCAACATGTTACCAGATTTGAAGCTGTTACGTTACCTAAGTACCTGTTTTTTACTGGCGTGGTGAATGTCACCTGGATTTTGTTTTGAGGTGCAGACCTAGTAACTCTGACTACATGGGTTTGAAGCTATTATCTATTCTGTTTTTACTGGCCTGGTGAATGGCGACTGATGTTGTCCGTGGATGGCACTGAAACAAATTTTGAGTGTTTTGTACAGTGTTTTAATACAATGCTGAGGGCTGAAAGTTGTCTTGTTTAGAGTGGTGAAAGTTCAGGATATGCCAGCCACCATGGTGGGTCAGAGTTAAATGTGTTGCAGTCAGTTCGGCTTCGGCAAGCACACGGATGGGCATACGCATCAAGACCTGCTCTGCCATACTTTCAGCCAATTTTACCTAGGTAAGTCTTTTCTTTTTTCTGCCAAAAGCTATGACATTGTGAATTTCAGCACTGTGGCCTGTGTGTAGCTTTCAGGAAAGCAATTCTAAATAAAGCTCTGATAAAGTGCAAAATCAGCAATGCAGCCCTCTATTACATTTTCTACAACATCTTACTTGTTCCTTGCATGGAGAGAAAAATGCAATGTTATGAATTCGTTTTTTCACATAATTTGACAAGCATGCAGTTACCTGCTACTATCACTGCACAAAACAGAGCAGAAAACATCAGTTGATCAAACACAAGACATAACAGAAGTTTACAACATAGGGCTGCCGAACCTGCTTCCTCCACCACAGTTGATGCCATTTCCTAGCCTGGCTTGATGTGAGCACTGAATAGCTGCTTTGTCTAATTACAGCTCACTACCATTCAACTTAAACTACTCTCTTTAAAGTAAGAGTGAGAGCGTTCAGTGTTCATAGCAGCTCGACAGACGACAGACAACAAACATCTTGACAAACCAACCAGTATTTGATTTGGCTAATGATTTATGTGCTTGTTGTATCATGGCCAAACTACTTTAACAGCAATAATCCCTGTTTCATCTTGATCTTGCTTTTATTTCCATTTGAACTCAGATCTTGAAACAATCATCTGAAGTGATATCAGATACTGGCTTCTGTTTCTCTTGAAAGCAAGTTAAAACAACAATGATAAACTAAGGCAGGAGATGTGAGTTGTGGTAGTAGATTTTTGATTCAACATATGTCAACCTTATATTGCTTGAGACCTCTGTGACAGACAAACAAATATTTATAGTATTTTGATAGTTTGGATTCTTGGCTTGATTTAGCAGATCAGCTGTGAACCTTGACTTTGAAATCACATAAATGTCATGGTACCCGAACGAATCCTCGCATGACATTTCTTCGTAGCACAATTTTTCGTCCGCATTTCTTCGTCTACAAATCTTCGTCGGTGCATTTATTTGTCCCTCAATGCTTACTCTTGCATATATTTGCGTTGAAGAAGAAATGCGAACCGATTTTCATATACCCTGGTGCGAGACAAAGTAATGCGATAGGTACGAATAAATGCCCTGACGAAGATTTGCAGACGAAGAATTGCGATACGAAGAAATGCCATAAGAATTGTCCTGGAATCCTTTATTGGCCATCATATATTGACCTTGATAAGATAAACGCATCATTCGCGCAATATTTGTCGCACTTTGATACCAAACTATTGCTTCCAAATGCCGACGTAAAGAAAACCTTTATGTGACGTCATAGAAACAGCGGATTTCCCAAAAAGTAAACAAAAATAAAAGTCTTATATCTCGAAAACGGGTGAATATTTTCCGGTAAAATTTGGTAGATGTTCATTTTCGCTCTTTGTGATTCACGCTACATCACTTTTATGCCAATTCATTAACTTTTTTGAAGGTGGGAGGGTCCCTTTAACCCGCGCACCGACGGGGGTCTGCGCCAACTTAGTACCGACGGGGGGGGGGGGCGGTCATCCGCCCCCCCCCCTGAGATCTCGAGAACGAAGCAAGATAGCGACAAGCGGTAAACGGCATCGGATACGCACGGCCAAGATCTACAATTTTTACTAAGGTCATTTTCAGGTCAGGTCAAAGATGACGTCACAGGGGTCGAAAAAGTCAAAATGGCGGCGCTAGATATGGAGAGAGTTTTTCTCGAATAACTTTCGAATTAGTCAAGATAGGAACAAACTAAGGGCATCATCGTGATCCTCTCGTCAATCCGCATCGAATGATATATATGTTGACCTCGAAAGGTCAAGGTCAAAGGTTGACCTCAGGTCACGTGACCTCGAGGTCATCATGTATATCTTTCGATGCGTCTTGACGAGCTGAACACAATGAGACCATCCACGCGTCTGTATCTTGTTCCTGTACGGAGTTATTGGCCAAAAACCTTTGGTGACCTTTGATGACGTCACATGACCTCACAGCTGCCCAACAGCAAAACAGACCTCAAGGTAGTGAAGGTTGATCGTATATGAAGTCATGTATGGTATATGGGGCCATTCCGACCCGTTTTAGTGGTAAAAACAGGGAGTTGATTTTTCCCCCATTGACTTATAATGGGGAGGTCGCGAAATTGACCTGACCTTAGGTCACCGATATCAAAATTCCGAGATATACAAATTGTAGCTACTAATGACCTAATAATATCCTGCGACTTTCAAAGGCCTCTGACATCTACTGTAGCTCTGGCACGGTGACAAAGTTGCAAAAAAGTGACTTGAGGTTGGGTCATTCAAAGTGACCTGGTGACCTGACCTCAAAAATTAGGAGGTTCAAACTTGCACACCATGTGTAAAATTGATGAGGTTATAGTCATACCAAATTTCGCGGCGCTACACGCCGCGGTTTTCCCGCTATTCGCGAAAAACCTCAGGGGGGGGGCGGATATCCGCCCCCCCCGTCGGTGCGCGGGTTAGGTCATGATCGCAACCTTGCAGTACTTAAAAGTTAATTGCCACTTGCCATTGCGATTTTGCAGTACTTTAACCCCAACAAAATTTTGCAGTGATTTAACGCCTGTTTTGTCCTTGCATTGCTATCGTGTCGACATGGTGTCGACATTTCTGGCGGACCTCACAAAGTTTTGATGTTTCTATTTTGATTTTGAATGTTTTCTCGTTTGGGGCCTTGGATAGTTGATATTTGTAAGGACTAATGAATTAATTCTAAAAACGAATATCTTTTACCAAAAATATTAGAAAAGGTATGTATCAGTATGTTATCTTGTTCCATGATGATGTTAGGTTCTGACTCTGGTGAAGGCATTGCTCCATGGATCCCCAGTTCACATCATTTTTAGCAGCTGTAGGAAAAGTGGCTTATGGTTAGCATGAAATTCATTGGTCTACTTACTTCTTATATTCTTAAATATGACCTGAATCTGGTTCTAAAATACAAACTGTGAAGCGAAATGAAATGACCATGGCATGAGTTTTTTACTTTGCAACACAAGTATGCCCAATTAGAAAGAAACTATTTTCTTCTTGCTATACCTACAACTGTACACAATTTTCATAATGAATTTCGGGAACGGGTCAATCTGGTTCCAACGCTGACTTAGACCGGGTCTGACCGGTTCCAGAAATGTGCCAGTCAGACCGGGTCCGGGTCCGGGTCCCAAAATTTTCCAGTTTTGCCACCTCTAACGGAAACTAGCAGATCCAAGGGGCTGGTGGCGTCTCGAACATGTATCCCTGCCCCTTCAACTTGCATTTTTATTGGTTAACGATCTTTCGTTGACGCCACAACCACTTTCACTGTGTTCAATCTTTAAAGACGAAAATTCTGCCCAAGCTGGTAATGCTGTAAGCGTACGTATAACATGGACCTCGTCGGTAAGGACGCATATGGACCAGCTATCATATAAACGCTCCGTCGGGGAAAATTGAATGACAAGCGCTAGTATGCCGGTTATGCAAGGGTTGTTGTTGTTGTTGTTGTTATTTCCCCGCGGGCCGGCCTACGGCCGGCCGTAGCCCGCAGGCTCTCGGTAGCGGAGGAAGCCGCGGGCCAGCGCCGCCACGGCCCCGCCGTCCCGCAGCCGAGTCGCATCGGGGTGTATGTTCCCGAACAGGCGTAGTCGCATGCCCGCCAGGCAGGGGCAGTGCAGCAGCACGTGCTCCGGCGTGTCGGCCTCCTCTCGGCAGACCAGACACAGTGCCGCCGGGCACTTCAGGTCCTCGCACTGCTGGCAGGTCGGTGTTGGGTGACGGCCGATCCTGTGCAGGTAGCTCGTCGAGAGCCCCCAGTGGCCCGCTCGGAGCTGGTGCACATTCACCGCGTCTTCCCTCGTCTCGTTGAGGACAGGTGTCGGGAACCTGTCTCTCATGATCCGCCTGAAGAAGCTGTCGGGCCAGCGATCTCGCCAGGCCTTGGAGGCGGCGCGGCCGACTGCCTTAGTGAGGCTGCGGACGTCCACAGGCGCGGCTGCCTGTGGTAAGCTGGAGGCCTCCTTGGCCAGCTCGTCCGCCCGTTCGTTGCCTGGGAGGCCACAGTGGGCCGGGACCCACTGCAGCCATGTCGGTCTGTCCGGGGCCGCCAGGAGCAGGCGCCATATCTCGGCTCCCAGCGTCGTCCGCTGTTCTCCGGCGCCCGTCGCGAGCGCGGCGAGCGCAGCCTGGGAGTCGGTGCAGAGCACCAGCGGGGTCGCAGACGTTGCGTCCTCCAGCTGCTGCACCTCCTCCAGAGCGGCACGCATCGCCACCAGCTCGGCGCGGGTGCTACTGCAGACGGCGCCGGCCGGCGTCCGGGTCGTCCTCTCTTCTCCAGAGGGCAGGGTGATCAGGGCACCACTGCCCCCGGACGCGACACCGCCCTCTGCCGAGCCGTCGCTCCAGATCCAGGTCGCCTGGTCTGGCAGGGTCGCGAGGTGTTCCTCGGCCGCCGCCCGGCGGACCTCGTCGCGTGCCTCCCTGCTAACAGCCGCGCCGACGTCCAGCCGGATCGCCACCCCCGAACAGTCCGACCATGGAGGGAGGGTGATGTGTAGTCGCTCCTCCACGGGTGTCTCCTGAAGACCAAGCCGGGTGAGGGCCTCCCGTCCCACATCACGCCAGCCGGTGGTGGTCCGCAGTCGTCGGGGGGCTGTCCTCGCTGCTACCTCACGGAGAGGGTCATCGGTCCTCTGCGACGCCGCGGTGGCGGTCAGTCTGACGGCCAACGCCTCCCTGCGCGCCCGGACCGGGACCATGCCAGCCTCCGCCATCAGCGGGTCTCTCGGCGTGCTGATCGGGCAGCCGGTCACGACGCGCGCTGTGGCACGCATCTCCCTCTCCAGCAGCTCCACGTGCGACTCCGACGCCGCCGGGAGCCATGCCGCCGCCGCGTACTCGAGTGCACCACGGACGTAACCGTTGGCGACGGTTCGCAGCTGCGGCTCTTGCAGGCCCCACGAGCGCGCCGTCAGCTTCCTCAGTTGGGCCACACGCGGCTTCACCTTGCGGTGGAGACGAGAGCAGTGCTCCCCGAAGTGGAGCAATCTGTCAAAGGTCACGCCGAGCAGATGGAGATGTCGGGTGCCCTTGACTGCCGTGCCGTCCACCCTCAGCACGATGTCGCGGGCATCTTCGTGCCGTTGGGACAGTACCAGGACCTGCGTCTTGCTGCCCGCCAGCCGCATCTTCCACTTCCGCGCCCAGGCCGCCATCACGTCTGCAGCTCTCTGAGCGCGTACCATCGCTTGCGCAATGGTCGCTCCGGAGCTGAGGGTGGCGGTGTCGTCGGCGTACATGTAGATCGATGTGCCGTCAACCTTCCGGAGCTCCTCCACCAAGTCCGCCGACCACAGGGTGAACAGGGTCGGGGCGAGCACGGAGCCCTGGGGGAGGCCCGCTCGGAAGGGACGGCTGCTGCTGCGGACGCCGTTGACTTCCGCGCATGCACGTTATGCAAGGGTTCGCTGGACCGCTCTGCCGTGAAACGCGTCACAATGCCAAGTAAATCGATTGGAAACACGGTCCACCGTGCTGACGTAAAATGCTAAGCTGCACTGAGTGAAACCCAGACAAATGTCAGGCTGCAGGGCCGCTCGCCGGCGGCTTGTGTGCGGATGAGGGCTTATCGGCTGGGTGAGCCGGGAGCGGTCGCGCTCCCCGATCGAACGTTTGTCGGTGAGCGGAGCGCACAGCACCTGGGCTGCTAGGTCCGGTCGATATATCATTTATACCGGACAGGCCCATAATGACCGGGCCCGATGGATTCTTCAAGTGAATCAAACAGAGTGAGCTGTGCTTTCAATTTGCGTCTGACAGAAGCTATCAATCCACCAAATGTACGCAAGGACGCTTCGATCAGCCGCGCAAGGCCTCATAAACAACATTCATTTGTGTGCCTGCTGTTTAGGCCTATGCATTTCTTCTAAGATAGGGGGGGGGGGGGGGAGGCTCACACTGCAGTGGAGCCGAACTTTCCAAAACAGTTTTTCACGAAGTCGTCGGACTCTGCTCCCTCATTCATACCTGTGCGCATACCTATACAAGTTCCGTTGTTTTAAATAAAAACTGTGAAGTGTTCCCTGGATACGCCAGTGCTTTCCGTAATCCAGCACTCCAGTGTCGCTGTGAGTTTTGTCACTTGTCAAGACAGCAGGAGTCAGAACGTTTCTTCTTTGGAGCTAGAAGCCTGCTCACACCGCCGGCATATTGATTATCTCTTCACTTTCCTGCATCCTCATTCCCAACTGTATACGAGTACATGCACTGGTGTGCATACTGCATGGATTGCGCTCGGGGTTCCGTTGTGTCGGACGTCGGCCCCAACTCCGCATCCACGTCAGACCTGCATTCCTCCGGATGAGGAAACGGACGGGTAGACATGACCTACATGGCTGATTAACGCCGGGCCCGGCTGACATTTCTGAACTTCAGGTGACCTTTTCAAAGTTTCTAGGTTGCGAAAGATCTTAGAACTTAGTTGCGAAACCGAGATCCAACATTTTTCACATTTAATTTACCTGTCGCGATGTGCTGTTACAGGAGATTTGGTATATTATGCAGTGTGCACAACATGCTGCACATTGCTATTAAACGAGAAGGGAAGGCTGCAAGGTGAAGACTTTGGATTATGGTTTGAATAAAAAAACGTCGAGTTTTGGCTATATCTCCGAGGTCTGATATGCCGCATCTTATATTAGCCGAGTTTGCCTGAAAAGGCACACCAGCCACGTTGGACGGTGCCGTGAGCCGCGTCGACTGCGACGGCGTCCGACGGGCCGGCGCCGGTCGGCCGAGACGGCCGCCCCCGGGCATTCCGGGCGTGCGTGACCGACGGCCGTTGGGCCGCCGGGCGCCTACGCCGCGCGCGGGGCGACGCGGCACGCACGCGGCCGTAGCCACGCCGGCCGTGCTCGGCTGGACGGGCAGTTGAATGGCCGCAATGACGCCGATAACCGATCGGCTGGGCCGCCGGGCCGCTGCCGCAGGTCCATGGTGAAATACCGATCCGCCGCGGCCCTCCAGGCCAGCAAGCCTCATAGGGCCGGGGCCAGGGGAGCATTACTAGGGGCACCTGTATATGTACATTAGATAATTATGGAATCGTCAAAAACTTACCTAGATGCGTATGCCCGGTTGATTCCTCTGATGATTCTATATGTCGGATCGTTTTTTTTTTTTCGTAAGCTATTGCTAATCCATATCGTGCTTGCTGACGGATCAAGTCGAGCACTTGACTTAAAGTGTTGCAGTTGAGTGCATATGGTGCCTCATATCCAACTTGTCCGTGCTATTTTAGGAATGTCCTCTGTACTTGCTGCTTGGCATTTCTGCGAAACGCTGGCTGTTTCAAAATTGCATTGAAAACACAATTAAATTTGCAAATGTATGCCCAAATATGTTAGATATAGGGTGCCTCAGCACGGTACAGCACTATTCATATAGCTACGTGCCACTATTCGTGCCACTATTAAGGGAAGGCGAATGCTGTTTGTCTTGTGATTCTACCCATAAATGCATTGCTCACCCATTATAACATATCAAGCAATTATCGCGTACATACCTGACAAAAAGCTAATCCAACATACAAGCCACCTGGTGGTCCGTCTGATCCCGATGCCATCACACCTTGGATACTGCAATGTTCCAACTTCCAGAACACAGACCCGCTGTTTGGGAGCGCCCAGTGGCGCAGGCTCACCTTCCTGTAAGTGTAATATATCACATCGCCGGCGCCCACCGCCTGACCTTGACACCGAAATTGATGACCGGTTAACAGGCCGAGCAGATGATGAATCGGGCGGAAAGATTAAATGGGGATTTGCAAAATTGTATTTCAGATTAGTATTTCAACTGACGTGTGCCGTTTATGTAACGCTTCGCTTGCTCTTCATTAGCTATGTGTCATGTCTTATTGCCGGACGCGCTGTTCGTAATCGGCCTGATGATTTACTGTTGTATTAGCATGCTACTTAACAGCTGCCACCTCATTATATGAAGCTGGGCTTATTTGCACAGTGCGTCCTGCGTTGACGGTGGTCATCACTAACCTGTGAAGTGTGAGGTGTGCGTCATTGATGCCCATCCCATTTGTGGATTGACCTGCAGGTGTGGGGTCACCGAAGTTAGTGGCGCGCCCTCCCCCGCCCCGCCCCTCGAGGCTGCCAGCCGTGCACCGCCCGTCCCATGGGGCCGACACAGCGTAATTGGACGTAATTCCGTTACACTCCCTGGGATCAGTATGTAATCGGTGGTGGCGATCGCTGGATGCTAAGACGCTTAGTCTGGTTTGAACAGTGTGCAGTTACACGCGGTGAAAACCGTCATATCCCTGTGCAATCAATGGACGTATTTGGACGTACCAAATTACATTATTCAACCGTCACAGGACTTTTGGTTCAATTGGCGCCGCAATGCCTTTATCATAGGGAAATAATTATTCCGAGGTGTTTCTCTCCAATGGGTACAGCTTTTTTCAGTATGATAAAGAGGAGCAGCCTCTAATTAAATACCATTTCTTGCTGCCACTGTTATTCTAACTTAGGAATGTAGCCCACTTGTTACCTCCGGGTGCTGTAGATATTTGATGTGATTTAACATGCCTCCAGCATCCCTCCATGCCTCCAGCAAGTCTGCCTCACCTGTACATAGATGTGAACTGACGAGTGCTCCTCTCGACAGGGTCGCTGGTGAGCGCCGTGGTGGCCCAGGATCCTGACACGGATCCCATCAGCTACTTCATCCGCGCCCCCGGCAGCACGCAGGACGCAGAAGTCTACAAAATGGTGAGCTTTGGCTGGAGAGAGGGCTGGTACGTCGGCTGGTTGTTGATATAACCGGGTAGATGCCTAGAGATTAGAGATGATCCGTCTAGAGGAAGGCATTGACCTATGTGTCCTTGTTATATTGACGCACTACGTCTGGCTTTTTGAACGGGGCGCGAAGTGTGCCGAAAGTCGCAATGCATTCCTGTCTATTGAGCGCTCAGCTCCCATCTATCTGCACTGGACGCAATAGGCACTCGCCGCATTCCTGCCTATAGAGGGCTCAGCTCCCGCCTGCAGTGTGTTGCTGCGTTGCCGGCCGGCATGGAGGCCCACAGGTGCCGACGGCCAATCTCGCTCGGTCACGGGTCGGATTCCACCTAAGTGATGGATCACCGTCGCGGCATTAACACACGAACGGATGATGCGCCGCGGTCGCTGATATTACTTCGTGCAATACATTTCGTGACCATTAGGAGGAGCGCCTTTCGGCGTCTTTATTAGCTGTGAAGAACTGCCGCCGCCGGCGTCCCGGACGGCCGCGCTGATGAGCCGAGAACTGACCCATTCATCTGCAGCGCCGGCTCGCATGGTGATTAACCCGCGACACGTAATTACCGGCGCTATTTCGGCGGCTCCGGTCGAACCCAGGCGGCCGGCCCGTGATCCGATCGGTGGCGGCGGCGATTGAGCCATCACGGCGCGCGGCGAACGTCGCAGAACGGCTCCGCGCCGCATTACCACCATTTTTCACCGGCAAAATCAGCGCACGGCTGAAGCAGCCCGATGAGCCGATCCCCTGCTGATGACTCGCCGTCCTGTTTGAGATTTGTTTTCCCCGACGTGTGATTGCTTTCAGACGTGAGATGCTCATCTCGGAATGCCGGATTGTTTTTGCTGCACGGCGCAATAGGAATCTGTTTAATCGCTCTCTCGTCATGTGTCAATGCCCTGTTATTTGGCGAGACAAAAACGATATAGGAGATGATTTCAGTTTGTGTTTTTACTCCCGTCTTTGATTAATTATTGGCATTGTTTTGCGGAGGAATGCCATTGTTTCATGATGATGGCCCTTGATTGCTCACGAAACCATTTGGTCAACGTCGTTAGTACCTACAACTGATGGATATTTGCGGCACAGGGAAAGGTAGAATTGTATCTACCTATAGGTATTACTGACCGGGCCGACATTATTTGAGAAAAAAAAATCATTGCATATTTTGGCTTACATATCTAATTAGTTTTAGCATTTTCCTAAATATTTAATTATTAGTTATAATGGCTTTGCCCCATATAACTTTTTAGACCTTTCATGTGCCTTCCACGGCTTGTGTGTGCGTTTGTATGCCAGTTTCAATAATGCCTTGGGCAACACATAAAACAGACGCGTTCCTCAAAATGTGCATACTGCTATACAACTGAAGCTACTTCATATCTTTGCTCCTCATTTTTGATTCATGGATTGGCCCACAAATATCACGTAATGTTCGGCAGGCGCCGTCTTACTGACTGTCAGCATAGAACAGACATGCGCATTTACACCATTCAATCTTCATTCCAGAGACTGCTCGAGCGAGTTCCATTTCAGCGGTGAATGACGTAGAAATTTATGGTTTGCATGCTTACATTTCTGTAAGCTGTAACTCATTTTTATGTTTGCCTGAATCAGACTAACACAATGGTATTGTAGTTCGGAAGTGATAAATACTGCACAAATAACTGACCTGACACTCTGGAGTTGCCTTGCATGGACGGCTGTCTATCCCCACGGGCGACATAATGTCGTCACCGGCGGCCCCCAGGCGGTCAGTGAGCGACTCCCGTGTGACCTTTGACCGGTGCCGCTCACATTCTTGACCAGTGCCTGCCGGTGACGGCGAGCCATTGGCAGCGCCATTCTGGTCAGCGTTGCTGTGAAAATTGGTCTGCATTTTTCACGGGCGCGCTGCAGTATTTACGGCCATCAGCCATGTTCAGCGCGTGCTGTGTGATTGGGCCCACGGGTCGGGTGACGGTGGCACTCTGCAGTGTCACAGCCGGCCGCAGTGAGGCGGCCTACCTGGTCACTGTACGGTCGGTCGGTCTAACCCGCGCCCGACCGCCACGGCCATTACCCACTGTCAACGGCAATTTCACAGAAACGATGAGCGAGCGGCCATCATCGACCGCCGGTGGTGGGGCGGCACGTGTGCCTCCCCGCCTCCCCCGCTGAATGTGTGAGCCCTGTATGAGACCCACTCCCCCGCTGACCCCGTCTCGTCTCTGTGTGACCCACAGTTCAGCATTAATCGTCAGACGGGCGTGATCCGTCTGGTGGGGCCGGCCAGCCCGCTGACGCAGCACTCTGAGGAGAACTTCACGTTCACAGTGGTGGCCCGCGATACGCACAACCTCAACGACACCGCCACCGTGCACGTGCACGTCATAGGTCAGTGCACGACGGGTGACCTCTGACCTCTGGGAATGTTCGCTGCTCCCTGGTCAGAGGTCAAGGTATGAGGCCATCTCTAGACGTTGTGGATATATCCGGCCATCATTGCACGCTGGGTGTTGTTTTAGCGTTATCGGCGTGTGCCTCCTGGGTGATCCTATATTAGGGGAAGGGCGGTGCTCAGGGGCGGAACTTCCCATACAGTTGGTGGGGCGACTGTCCCACCAGCTTGGTATTCTGCCCCACCAATAAGCGTTTTGCCCCACCAACTTTGGCTGATTTCTAAGACTTGGTTGCTTTGCAAATTAATCATGTTCGCATTGAAGAGCTTTGGAATGTCTGTTTAATGCAAAATATTATACCTATCTGTAATGATGGGAATTGATTCAGTGTGGCATTTTATTCAACTTCATAATCGGACATTGTGGGTTTGACGACTTTTTGCCCCAACAACTTCCCTGGAAAAGCTCCACCCATGGCGGTGCTGCAGGGTGGGCTACGCCGTACCAGGGGAACAGAAACCAACAACGCCCGAGGCTGCGCTGAATGTCATGCTGCCACTGAAACATGTAAAAAGGTGGCGGAAAACATTATGGTTAGATATTGATTAAATAAAGGGGCTTGCTGTAATGAGAGCTTGTCAAGTAAGAAATGTTTGCCTTGCATTACTCGACTTTCATTGCGAGAAAACTATGCAGATTAACTTCAGTTGATTAACTTAATTTTAACAGTGCCCACAAATGCAACTACAAATGAGTAATCACAAGTTTAATTTTTAGTAAGTGATTTCCAATAGGCATTTGTGATTTTTAAATAGACAATTCATGTCTTATCTTCAAAATTGTTTTGACTTAATTCTGAAATGTTGTTGATCCATAGCGATATTACAAACTCTCATTTTGGCCGGTACCCCAATGGCTCCCGCTCTTATATTTTGGTTTTCATTTCCTATATATTTTTTGTTTTGTTCAAACACCGCCTCTCTCGTTCTGCTGAAACTGGCCTCCCATTCGGAATATCTATGTTGGGCATTATTTGCCGAGGTCTGTTGGTTTTGCCCTGATCCGTCCGCCTCGGGGACACCGAATGCCATCATCGGCGCTGCGGCCCCGCACCAAATGCATGGCCGGGTGCGTGTTTTGCATACGGTGCGCGCTGCCTTTCGACGGCTGTCTGGCGGCGGGGAACAAAACAGAGCAGCGCGCGGCCTACTTTGGCCCCCGGGCGCGTTCTCAGGGTATCATCGCTCTGTGTGGTTTCGGCCGAGCGAGCAGTGTTTTTGTCAGCGCACCGATCGGCAGGTGAAATTCGGGCGGCGGTGGGTGTGGTCGGCGCCGGTGGTCCGGAGCGGGGCACCGATGGACACCGATGGACACCGATGGCGACCGGTGGTGGTGTGCCGAACCCGAGCGGCGTAAAAGCACGGGCAGCTCCGACAATCAAACTGAGTGCCATTTGTTCCGAGCGCGGCCGACCCGCTCTTCGCCACACGAACAGTGATCGCTGAATAATACAGCCGCCGTCTTCTCTCTTGGAACAAGAAAAAACTCGGCTGCCCGCCTGCCGACCAAGTTTGGCCATTTGGCCGGGACGTGCGGCGCCGTTCTTCGGGCGGCGTCCATCCAACTCCGAGCGCTCATCTCTCTCCAGTCGGCGCCGCGCCGTCGGTCCGCGCTTCTGCACTCACCCACCTGTTGTAGACGTCTTCTGAGCGTCTGTAACTTTGGCGGATCGCCGGCCGACCATCGCCACCGGAAATTCGTCCCTGCCGCTAGATCCAGCCTTGGCCAACCACTCGACGCTGCATCGTCCGGCATCGGACTCGGGTCGAAACGACGCCTCACATACAAACAAGGATGGCAGCGGCGGCGGTGGTTGCAGAGAGGCGGTGATCAGCGTGGAAGGCAGGGCACAGGATTGTCCCAGCCGGTGCCATCACTCTGGTCTCTGGCACCCATTGGCCCGGAGCGGAGATGGAGAGCCGCACACCAACCTCATATACCGCCTGGCCTCGCTCGCTCCACCGTGCTGTCTGGGTCCAGCCGTACCTTTTTCCGTTTATCCTCGTGTCTTACCATTCCACCCCAGACTGAACAGGGTCGTTCATTTCTACATACATGCTGGTCTCTGCCGCTCACGATGATTAATTGGATGGATGCCCCTTGATACGGAATAAATTAAAGCGACGTGACATAGCCAAAAGAGAAATAATATTATGTACCGCTAACCCACCCAGCCACAGACTTCTCTATATATAGAGAAGTGTGTTGCCCAGCGCATATCGGAGTTGCCGATTGTGTTTTCCGTAGTGTTTCAGGGCTAGGAGAAGAAATTTTTGATGGAATGTTTTAATTGTGTTACGGAAATGGGTGACTGCGATCAAGATTAACTCCTTGAGACAGCATCTGACCTTGTTCACCCACTTCTGTCCACAGATGTGAACAACAACCGGCCTGTGTTTCCACTGTGCGCCCAGTACCGTCCCGAAGTCGAGGAGAACAAGGGAGTTGGCACTGCCGTTCTCAGGGTAAGTCCGCCAATCAACTCATCTGCACGGACCTCAGACGATTCACCGTGATCAGTAGGAGAGAGTAACGTCTCTCTGCATTCAGACCGTGGCGGCGTCCTGCGTTTCCACGCCGCCAGGTTTTCTGTCGCACTATCTAGCTGGTGCCAAAGCTGCATGTAATTCAGTGACAAGTGGCTCTGAGCCGCCGTGCGCCGAGTGGGGAGGGTGAGGTCGGTTTGACACGCAGGTGTGCGCGCACCTGTGGGAGGGGCCCCGGGGAGGAGGGACCGTCAGGGGTGTTCGTTCCGACGCCGCGTTCGATCGGGCCGCATGTCGCCGGCGAACGAATAATTAATCGGCCGGCGATCGCATTGAGCGGGTCCTGACAGCGCTGTGATAGCCCGAGCGTCGCCGGTGACCCGGGGGACTTGTGCGCGGCATGTCGCCCCGCGCCGGCCGCCCGCCCGCTGGCCCCGACACCTCCGCGCCGGGCATTTGCCGGCTCCCTTAACGTTACTTTCTTCAGGCATCCTCTGCTTTTTACATAACCGATGTGATCGATAAGCACGACTTCTTTTACGGAAATATTTCAATAGCGTAAAAGTCTTATCGATGTCTTTTTCTGTCTTAAATTCCTGCTTTTATATTCTTTCATCATGCATCGCCTTTATACCATTGTTAACGGATCTCCCGCATTCTTTCTCTCCCTGACACTATATTTTCTCGTCTAATCAAGAACCGCTTCTCAAGCGGTTCTCTTTGATGACCCTCGTGGCAGGCTGCTCACATTATATGCAGGTGCCGTTGCGTGACCTGCCACCGGTGAACCGGCGAGCCTTGTGACCGCCGCCGGCGTCTCTATATTCTGCAGACACGTCCACTCAAACATCTGGTCATCCTTCAGGGGCCGGGCGTCACTTTACTGCGCTTCTGAAGCCCGGTGTTACAGCAATGAATCCCTCGCTAGCCGTGGACCCTGGGGGTCGCGCTGGTTAGCAGGAGTCTCGGGAGTTTCCCGGTCCTGAGCCGACTTAACTGGATGACTTCTGCCACCTGTCATAGCCGGTCCCGCTCTTGGAAACTTCAAAAGATGACTTCTTCCGCCTGTCTGGAGCTCATGGACTAGCCGAATCGCCCACCAAGGAGGCGTCGCGTCGGGTCGTCGTCAGGCATGCCAATTAAACGATGCATTTTACGCAGTTGAAGAATTCGTCCATGGACCATGTATGTTCAATTGTAAAGGGATGAATTTCATTGCCTCTGATACATACACACATGATGCACTGCAGGTCGCGGCCTTATATTTGTTTAACTGCTTATGATGCCTTATCATAATTGGCGAACGGCCAGCTCATATTTAGCTGTACATATATTTAGTTCAGCGCATTTAGCGTCGAATCCCGCTGGGATCATGTATATAAAATAACCTGATTGTAGCGGCCATTCGGTTTGTTGCGGAGACACATTGCAGGAAAGTCACGCAGTAGGTAGTATAAGTACAGCTCGGCTGCGCGGCGGGTGGGCGGTCAGGGTAGGGTTAGTCGCCCCATGCTCCCCCCTCCCCCCCGGTGATTAGTGTGTGGCGTGACCGACATCGTCGCGGCGGGGATGGGGGGGGGGGGGGGTGACGACCCATTTCCACCAAATCACTGTCGGTAGGCCTTCAGCATTTTTCCACCAAAATGGAAAGTGGCCGCAACGAAATGACTTTGCGGATAATATCGGTCATTTAGCGGGCTTCATAAAACATGTATAACACTGGACGGAGAAATGTCTTTGTCACTTTCCAATGGTGCACCTTTTACGTACATACACCCGACATCGTTGGGTCCACGAGAATCAAAAAGTGTTTCTACGTAGCTAAAGCTGCACTGTGCGTTGATGGAATCAGGACATAGGGACTTTCAGAGACATGGTCAGTCGACACGATAATGCATGCCTACAACTACAACAAATGTCATTGTGTCGTGACTGACGCAAAAAGCGCCACAGAATATTCCATTGGCTAATGGAAGGGTGAGCGCTCATGCTATATTGACGATTTCTTTGTCAGTTACCGTTCGTTTTTTGCTCCATTGACAAAACACAAATAAGAGTCAGCACACCAGCAAATGTGCTGTCAGTTAGGATAATTGCATTGTGTACACCGTACAGCGTCCATTTGGCTTGAACTGTGTATGATGACAACTCGTTGGGCGCTAAGTAAATGACTCAATATAAGCGTATCGTACTAACTATACATGTATTGTACTTTCAGTATGGCCATTACCTACGAGTATAATGCTTCCATTTATTGTGTATCTTATCTGCAACTCGTTTTTTTTAAACTATTGCACAAGTGTTCACTGTTCATGGCATAAACTGTTATGGATATGCTACGAACTGACCTTTGTTGAAAATCAAGTCACCATGTCAATCAAGCATGTCAATCAACCATGATTCTGAGCAAGCATCTAGTTACCTCCCTGTAGCTAACTCTCCCATCCGGTGTCCGTTTTGCCGGCAGCTGGAGGCCACGGACGCCGACAAGGGCCAGAACGCCGAGCTGGTCTACTCGCTGGTCAACAGTCCCAGCTCGCCAGAGTCGTTTTTCGCCATCGACCCCGTCTCCGGCCAGCTGACAACGGTCAAGGTAAGCCCGCTCCTTTCCCACTCAATTATGTGAAAAAAGCCCGAAAAAATAAAATTTCATTTCAGTATCAACCGTCCACATTTATCAGTCGTCAGTTTGTTTGGCGGATTCGAAAACTCCACTTGTGTACGTTTCAGCACGGCAAGCACAGCAACCCGGTTGTATTTTCACAATTTGCCGGATGTCACTAATGGCTGTCGTGCGCCGGTATTTATTGATAACATCATTTCCAAGAGGTTATGCATGATTTCAGGAATATTTTTAATGATACATTCCAGCACGACTTTCCTCGCCGCCTGGGTGACCACCAAAATTTGTCTGCAATCCACGCTCGCATTAAGTTTTTTTATTTGCCGCCGACATGCATGGTTATTTTCATCATCGTGAAATGTTCGTATGCGTTGAAAATGCACAGTTGAGGGTACGTCAATCTGGAGTATTTGAACTTTGAAGGATGTCACTACAGTTTTATGGAAGTAAACTGCGAAGGCTTTAAAGGGACCCTCCCACCTTCAAAAAAGTTAATGAATTGGCATAAAAGTGATGTTGCTAGGTTCAGAAAGAGCGAAAACGAATATCTACCAAATTTTATCGAAAAATATTCACCGGTTTTCAAGATATTAAACTTTTACTTTTGTTTACTTTTTGGGATATCTGCTGTTCCTAGCGACTTTATTAGAAGGTGCGGCATTTGTTGCGCGCAAAGCACCATATACCATCGCGTGTACCAAACGTTTTAGTAAAAGATTTAAAAAATCGTTAGATCTCCGCTGACGTCACACATTCAGAGGGGTATTCAAAAGCATTAGCCCCTCTGAATCAAAACGCTGCAATTTTGAAATTCAATATTTCCGATTTAAGGCATTTCTCGATGTTGTGAGTGCCGAAACCGGTAATTGTGAGCCAGGGACCCCATTTTGGCTATCTCAACTCAAATCTAATGTTAAGGTGGGAGGGTCCCTTTAATAGGACGAAGTTATGATTCTGCAAGCAGGTGAAACGGGGTTAGCGAATGAGCCATTTAAAACAATATGAGAAAATTCCTCCGAATCACTCTGTCTTACTGCTACGCACTAATTCAAGTTCACTGTGCGACTATCGTGCTGAAGACGCCTGGTGTCCGTCGTAACAATCAAATGTAGCTGCCGACAAACGGTGGTGAAAGACGCAGTTCTTTGTGACGCAGTCCTCCTCAACTTGTTTTATGTTTCGTGATGACTCGTATAGTGAAACACCTGCACACGTCGGCTTTGCAGCGCTTTATATTGTCAATAAAAAGTGCCGAATGATGTCTTAATCAGGAAAACACTTAAGGGATTGGTTATGAAAATAGCTCAAGCAGTTGATTGTTTCCAACAACTCGAAATGATGGAATTCATTTTGCGACGGTAGAACGTGCCTTCGAGCAAAGTTACATAGTCATGTGGGTTTAAACTATCTGCAAATGAGCGTCTTGTGAAATACAGTTCAGATATCTTGCTTGCTAACATTTTCGTTTTCCTCTCATTGCACTGGTATCCAGTTCTTCGGAACAAATTGTGCTAAGACATATAGTTTGATTTCCATCTGTTCCATGCTTCCCAATCACCTGTGACACTTGGGGAATGTGGCGTCTGTCTGACGAAGCGCGCTCCCATCCATACATGCGGCGTGCATCTCTGAATAGAAACGCCCCGATTGCCGACGCAGGGAGCCCGGCGCAATCCCAGCATGCATTCGGCCGGCCGGCGGGCGCTGGGCGGCGGAACCAATAACCGCCGCCCCGACAGCCAGTGCCGCAGTGCTGCAACAGCTGGCTGATGGCTTTTGTCGCCGGCTGTATTCGTCTCCGAGTGGACTGGGAACGGCCAAGGCCAGCCGAGCTATTCAGAGGTCTCCGGGCCCCGCGGCCGACCGCCGAACGGGGGTGACGCCGGCGCTCACCGAACGGGGTGGTCATTCAGACTTATTCATCGAGTATGCACGTTTCAGGTACACTGCTTACCGTCACGCCTCACTGAGTGTCCGACGTCTGTTGTCATCTGACGCCATACGTTTTATCGATGATCCTATCTTGCTTATCTTGTTCTTGAGTTTGCGCATCGTTTTCTGGCGTGCGGTCTATGACATAATTCGGCAGATAGCATGGTGCTACCTAATGTCGTACCGTAGGTCTGCAGTGGCTACGGCTCGTTCCCATAATGATATATAACACAATTTGACGTCACCTGACGTCATCTGGCGTCACTGTGTCACGTGACGTCACACGACGTGCCACGTGACGCGGCGCTCCATCATCGAGTGACAGCGGGCGGCTCGGTGTGTCGCCTCCCGGCCGTCGCGTCATGATACAGCGTCACGCGAATCCGTCATGCGCCGCCTCTGTGTCGAGGGCGTTCCTCGACGGTTTTTTCTCGCGTCGACTGCCGTCGCTGCCGTCTCTGCTCTATGATCGATCTGAGGCGCGGTGTCGCGTTGTGCCCGTTTTTATGGATACCTGTCTGCCAGCGATACTTGTATATGTGACGGAGCAGCGCGCCAGGAAACGGTCCGAAAAACGTACCGTCTTGGCAGTGACACCGGCTGGGACTTCTACAGGGGCGGAGCGTCGTCCTGGGTGACTTTACAAGAGGTCACAGACAGACAGGAGAGGTCGCCGGAGAGGCGGGGTGGGAGGTGTATGAGACGGATGGTGTATCGAACCGCTGAAGCTGAATTAGAGACGGAGAACTTGCCGGAGAAAGGCTGCAGCTCATTTTTTTCTACTAATGAAATTATTAGAACCAGCTCATGGACCGTTTATGCGGCATTGTTGGGCTATCCACACCACCAATTAGGAATTTATTAGCTATGTCACTGGCATAATAGTGTGAGACTAGGGTGACCCGCGTGCTCCGCAACGCGAAAAGGGATATTTTCGATCGGCGGGTGTTCGGTTGTTCTTGTGTCGGTTGGGTTATCTATCCATTTCGGTCGATTGCTTTTTGACGGCTAAACGTTTTGGTTTGTGGAAAAAATATCCACCGCATCGAGGTGCCCGTGTCTGATAAGCATGCTTTCCACTTCAGAATCTGTCAAATGTGCTTTATAATTGAGGTGCGTAGTTTTAAGACAAATGAAAGGCGTAGATAATTTTCGCTAAAAATCGTTTTGCAGAGGTTTAAAACATTTATATTTTTAAGAATACTGTTGCTTGTCATGCAAACGTGATGATTGGATCTTGGAGAGAATTGAATGCTCTTTCTAATGATAGCATTTTCAATTATCAAGCGTATCAGGTTAAGCAGCAAATCCCGTGTATCTTTTTAGTGGCACATTATGGACAAATACCATTTTAATTCAGCGATTTTTCCACATTGTTTTTGATCAATTAGCTGTCCACAATTTTTCCATGAGAGGCGGTACATTTCTCTTGGCAATTGACGTTGTTTCAACTCTCTCAGTCTGATGGTCACGGGAAAATAAAATAAAATCCAAAATCCGTTTGAAATGGCACTTTTTGAAATGAAATTGCCCTCACACTTGCACGTGGCGCGTGCCACCCCTGCACCGCACACTATTCGATTGCCCGTTCGATTCTCTACACGATGCTGTTTTCCCCGTGCCGATCGGGCGCACGGCTACCGAGATATTGCACGGGGAACGGACCCGTGTCGGGCAAATTTAGCCATTTTCGCCCGTTTTTGCCAGCCGATTTATACATGTAAAGTCTATGACGCGAATTTGCACTTTTTGGGCACGCGCCACGCGCTCGCTATCGATCCGATCGAGCCGAGACCGCTCAAAGGCACGTTGTCCATCCTTGTTCTATAACTTGCGCAAATTTCAGCGCGGTAGGTGCAACGGTGTGACCTGTAACCCGCGCTACGTAGCACCATGTCGCGACCTTCGTAATAGACAGAAACTACGCCTTCCTCAAATAGTAATATAGACAAGCGGCTGCGCCACTTGCTTTGCTGCGTGGTAGGAAAAAATTGCGGCACCAGCCAATTTGCTTTCGAATGGTGTTTGATTCATGTCGATGTGTCGTCTAGAAGCATAGATATGGACGGAAATGTGAAGAGAATTTAAAAAGAGCTGTTCTGAGGGCGTTGTTCGATGAAATTTGGGTGATACGGGGTCAAGACGGGTCAAAGGGGTCAGCCCCGGTCACTTTGGGTCAGGCCAGGTCACATAGGTCACCTCTCGTCCGCTGGGATCAGCCCGGGCCACTGTTCTGCTTTTGCCTCCACCACTACCCCTACCCCTATCACTACCCCTACCCCTACCACTACCCCTACCACTACCCCTACCCCTACCACTACATCTACCCCTACCCCTAACACTACTACTACCCATACTCCTACCCCTACCACTACCCCTACCACTACCCCTACCACTACCCCTACCACTACCCCTACCAATACCCCTACCACTACCCCTACTACTACCCCTACTACTACCCCTACCACTACCCCTACCACTACCCCTACCCCTACTACTACTTCTACCACTACCCCTACCCCTACTACTACTACTACTCCTACCACTACCACTACCCCTACCCCTACCCCTACCACTACACTACCCCTACCACTACCCCTACCACTACCCTACCCCTACCAACACCGCTGGGTCATGTCAGGTCACAGAATAATTGGATCCAATCAGTACTAAAATATCAGACCTAAAGTGTTCTCAGCCCTGCCTCTATTCGTGCCATTCCATTACCCTTACTCGATTTTGTCGGAAATGGCGCTTTGTGGCAAATGTGGCGCATTGCGGCAAATGTGGCGCATCTGTACCTGTTGGTTGAGCATGCATCCTGGCACCAAATTGTACCCTTATCGGGCCATATTTGACAAAACTGTGCGATTTGCGGCAAAAATGGCGCCTTGTGACCAATGTGACGCATTGCGGCAAACGCGGTGCATTTTTATACGTGTATCACAAACTGTTTCCATTGAACGAAAATCAACACGTTCTCTCGCCACTTTTCATTCAAATTAATAACTTGCCGATCCGCCAATGCGAGGCACTCGCCGCCGATCGGCATGCATTTAGTCCACAAAGTTGTCGACCCCGGCTCTCAATGAAGATCTACGAACCAATCAAAATTTCATTGGCGTTCTTCCAGCGCGCCCCACGCGCGAACCGTGCACCCCAGCGAGTCGGAACCTAGAAAAGGCGCTGACCCGCTCTGTCACCTAGAAGGTGTGCAAATTTCAACCCCCTACGATATACCGTCTGCCCTGTAGGCCGGCTAAATTGAACCCACTACACGGCGTGGCGGACAGACAAACAAACAGACAGACGGATCCTGTTCAAATAGTAGTATAGACAAGCGGCTGCGCCACTTGCTTCGCGGCGTAGCCATAAAATGCGGCAGCAGCCAATTTGCTTTCGAACGGTGTTTGATTTAAATTGATCTGTCGTCTGGAAGCAGAGATATGGACGGAAACGTGCAGAGGAAAATTTTGAACATAATAACTTCGTTGGATGAAATTTGGGTCATACGGGATCAAGTCAGGTCAAGTTGGTCATCCCCGGTCACACTGGGTCAGGCCAGGTCATCTTCGGTCAGGCCAGGTCGTATAGGTCACCACGTCACATTGGATCGGCCTGTACCACACTTCTACTACTTCTACCCCTACCCCTACCCCTACCCCTACCACTATCACTACTCCTACCACTACCTGTACCACTACCCCTACCACTACCACTACTACAACTCCTACCACTACCTCTACCACTACCCCTACCCCTACCCCTACCACTACCCTTACCCCTACCCGTACCACTACCCATACCACTACCCCTACCACTACACCTACCCCTACCACTACCACTACCACTACCCCTACCACTACCACTACCACTACCCCTACCCCTACCACTACCCCTAACACTACCCCTACCCCTACCACTACCCCTACTACTACCCCTACCACTACTACTACCACTACTACTACGGACTACCCCTACCACTACCCCTACTACTACCCCTACTACTACCTCTACTACTACCCCTACCACTACCCCTACTACTACCCCTAACACTACCCCTACCACTACCCCTAATACTACCACTACCCCTACATATACTACTACCACTACAGTACCACCACTACCACTGGGTCATGTGAGGTCACAGACTATCATATAAACTAAAAAAAGAGTTCCTAACCCTGCTTCTACTCGTGTAATTCCATTATTCTTCATCATATTTGGTGGAAATAGCGCATTGCGACGAATGTGGCGCGTTGCGACAAACGTGGCGCATTTGTACCTGTCATTTTGTACTGCATCCTTCCACCGAATTGCACCTTTATCGGACCATATTTGATAAAGTTTTGCGATTTGCGACAAAAATGGCGCCTCGTGACAAATGTGGCGCACTGCGGCAAACGCGGTGCATTCGGTTAAGCGCATAAAAACTGTCTTTATTTACCGAAAATCAACACCTTCATTCTCCTCTGTTTATCAAAATAAATAACTTGGCCAATCCGCAAATGAGAGGCACCCGCTGCCGATCGTCATGCATTTTATTGTCAAAGTCCATCGAACCCGGCTGCCGATGCCTTGAAGCAAACTTGAGATCCGAGCAAAATTAGGAGAAAATGCACCTTTTTCCAGGGCGTGCCACGTGCGAACCATCCACCCCCCGGGACTCGAAACACGACACTGCACGTGCGCGTGACGTCATCAACACGTTGCGAAAATTTCAGCCCCCTCGACCGCACCGTTTGACCTGCGCACGGCGTCAAAGCACACCTCTGCACGGTGCAAACAGACACACAGACAGACAGAGTTTCATTTCACAAATAGTATAGTAGATGGCTCATAAGGCTGGCAAGTGCAATTTTATTGTCTTGGGAGACAAATAAACCAGTGGTCGGGTCATTTCGTGCCTTACAAATGACACCATTTTCCTACTTCAGTTGTCTAATTGCTGTTAATTTATCCAGGCCAGTGCTGGCTGGTAGGCCGGCCCACACTGATTCCGACCGGTAGCCTGCAGAGCGAAGACCTGGGCTGGCGCGCTATGCTGTTATAGGTGCAAGGTACGAAATAGGTGCTGTTGTTTTTATGCTCGGGGTGGGTAGGGGGTGCAGGCTGACCTGGTGCGCCGGCCTCCCATTCAGTCTGCTGAGGTGCCAATGCCACCGCAATCGGCACAGGTAGTGAACTGTTTTATCGGCCATATTCGGGGAGAACCAGGCGCCTTGTTAGTCACAGCCGCCCTCTGCTCCTGACATTTGCAGCGCCTAAACGGATCATCACTCTGGCGATGTGCAGAAATATTTAGTATTGTTATTTAACATATCTGTTACATAACTGCTAATAAGTGAGGCAATCACAATTACTACGTAGTATAGACATAGTTATAGTTAATTGTACAGTGCTTTGCGTACTTTCGATTTTGCTCATTTGTCATCAAAATTCTTTTTAGACTGACACAGTGCTCTATATACTTATATAGTTCAGGTAGTGCACTGGCAATTTTAAGCGTACGTTATTGGACTTTTGCGAAGATCACTGATTCCTTCGCCTGGAGACGGGAGACAGACACCGAGAATTTGCTGAATAATGTGACTGACAACTCAGAGACACGATGCTACTATTTAACTGTTACAGCCATCTTCATGCCTGTTTGACAACCAAACTCACAAGAAAAGTAGCTGTGTTGCCGCACAGGAGAAGGCCCTTTGAAGCCTTCTTTACAGCTCACAACAATGCAAGCTTTCTACAACCAGCCGTAATGCTCAGCAAGAAGAAATGTCGAACTTCAATGAGCGATGTTTTTTGGCGAGTGGCCTGGAGGCACCCATGCAGGCAACTGTTGCTGAAAGCAAGCGCGTATTACAGCTTCAAAGTTAGCACTATCGCGAGAGCGGCCATATAACGAGCGAGTATGTGTAACTTCCGTTTGATGTTTGTATACAACATTTTTCTTTTTAATTTCGTTACGGTAATAAATAGTTGAAACATTCAGGCGGCCACTGTCCTGCTCTTCATCTATGACTTACCTACCGGAGACCGAGTGCCTTACTCTTATTCGGTCAGGAGTAGCATAACTGACACTGTTTGCCGGGAGTGCCATTTCGCGTGCTCGTAATCACGCATTAACCGTTCATTAGGCGGTGGCGAATGGCTTCCCGACGTTAACGCATGCATGTCTGCGAGTCATACTCTTTGATTACGGCCGGTTATATGGAGTAAACTAGGCTTCTGCCCTCCCGGCTTGTGATATAAACGGGCTCACCATGCGCTCGCACGCTGCTCTCCGGGCAATCCTCCACTCGTATAATATGCAACAGCGGCTGGCAGCTGTGGTCGGAATCCTGCGGAGTGCTTAGTGCTGAGTGCTTGTTGTCGAGTGCAACTTATCTGGCACGGTTAGAACTTCACCGAGATAGCAGAATGGATGCACTGTCTGGCTCTGGCGAGACCGTCTACACCTTTCAGAGTGCAGACTGCTCCATGCGCTGGTCCAGCCCTTCAAACAGCCTGGCTCCAGCGAAGGCTCGAACCGGCAGCGAATGCTGTCAAGTGTCAATCCCTGAAGTCCTGCAGGGTGTATATCGCCACACAGCTCGGCGTGTAGCCTGCTGTAATCGACTGTGAATCGGTCCCGACATGGGCGAGCAATCTCCGGCGAGCAGTCCCGGTTCCCTGCAATTTCCATAGCATTGTGCCTGGTCGAACCGGCTGTAAAGAGGTTCCTATTGCCGGCCGACCGGGGCCCGCGCAGCTCGCTGGCCTGACGGACATGTGACGATTAAAGAGATGACCTACTGCGTATCCAGAGACCCGGCGCGAATCGGGGTAACTGTTATCCATTGTCCGAAAATGGAGGCATTGCCAACTGTGCCGGTCGTAGGTTGGCTAACTACTCGGAGCTGCAGTGTTACCAACCATGCGAGTTTGAAGTGGCGAAGTAAGCAACAGGGCTGTAGGCAGTAGGCGAAAGTCGGCCTGATTGTCATTTTCGTGAAAGCTTTTATTTAGCCGTCATTGCACTGGTAGGTCTTTACTTATCTGTTCATCTGCACATGATTCGTTGATTATGCATGACGACACGATATAACTAGTTGGTTCATATGTTTAGGATGTTTAGTTTCACGCAACAACCGTCTGTTTCAGGTGTTCAACCGCGACGAGCCGGACCATGAAAAGGAGCTGCGTGTCATTGTCAAGGCCAACGACAAGGGCGTGCCCTCGCTGGAGGGAACCTGCGCCTTCGTCGTCAACGTGCTCGATGTCAACGACAACGCGCCCATGTTCGACAAATCGGTGAGTCTCGGACGCTGGAGCATTGTCGGCCCATGTTCGACAAATCGGTGAGTCTCGGACGCTGGAGCATTGTCGGTGGTGATAGCAGAATGGCCATGGACTCAGTTCTGACCAAAAATGTGCAGTTGCTCGCATCGATCGAGAGCTGATGAAGGGACCACCAGATCACCAGCTAGGACCGGGCCGCGCCGCAATCCGCACATATTGTTTGCTGATTGGACCTGTTGGGTCATTGCTTTCCAAAGCTTTAATGAAGTGCATCGATTTGTGTGTGTCATTTCCATCGGCGGCGGCGGCGCCGGCCGGCCGCCAAAGGTGAACTGTTTTGATAGTATTGATCGCTCTGTGGCGGTCTCGACGACGGCTGCGGCCGCTGGCTCGCGCACACCTGGGCCGCTCTCACGGCCACCGCTGCGAGACGGTAGAACCACGACCGTCTCCCGACAGTGTATCATCGCGGACCGGAGGCTGCCACCAGGCCGGCCACCGCAGACATTAGTCGGATCAGCAGCACGGCCCGGAAAGCCGCCGAGATACGGGTGGATCCCTTCCCCAGCGACCTAATCCCCAGCGAGACAAATGACACATGGCACATGTGATGAACCGTGTGCTAGTCCTGATGGCGTGTTTTCTTACGTCTGGCTCAGTTGTCATAGAAACTGCTTCACTATACAAACCTATACCTACAACTTAAGCTGCTGCAGTCCGCGAGACAGTCGCCGGAAACTGATAATGTATGTACATTGTAAGGTATCATCGGAACCGTCTTACCTGCCTTAGCTAGAGCTGCACTGTCATTAGCCGAATAGAAAATTGACTCGAGTAACGCTCGAGAAGGAGTTGACCATATGCATGACGTCGGGCGCAATGCTCCCTCACCACTCCGATTACCGGACATATATGGTCTAAGCCTTGTAAAACCTCCGGATTCTTCTGAAAATACGACTCATCCCTGGTCCGAAGACCTCCCATTATTCTCATTTTACCAGCCAGCTCAAAGTTCATCGCCGAATACCATCCATACACGAAGTAATGGGAACAAGAATGTAGGGACTACTATGTAGCTTGAGAACGCTCCATCATCTTCTGCTTGCGCTCTTGCAGCAAATATCCGGTATCGCATGGTTTTAGTCGAGCCGTACCGGCCTACCGGCCGATCGAGCGACGACGATTCGCCGCCCGACGACCAGACTCTGACGTTTCTCATAGTGCGCATACACGACCGGCCGTCTGCCCGCCGTCTCTCCCGGCTGGACGTTTGTCATGCGCGCTGCTTGACAGCCGCATGGCCATTTTCCCGTGCCGCTCGATCGACTGCTCTTGTGCATCTATGCGGCCGACATAAGGAAGTGGGCAGACTTGGGACTCGATCGGATAGAATGGGAGTCGAGAGCTTTGGAGCTGACTGAGGACAGAGCCAGGGAAGTGACGTGGAAAGGTCAGTGTAAAGGTTGTCATCTGCCCAGAGACCGCGGCGGCAGATCATTCAGAAGGAGCGCCGATCAGCCGCCGTTTGCATCTTCAACGCTGCCAGCAATGCGCATTGCGCGGCTCGGCGCAGCGGCCTTACGTTGTCACCGCCCATATGCATCTGATTCGCTTTTGAGAATTAAATTGAATGTAGCATGTCGTGTATGTGAAATGAGGTGCTCAAATGGGTCGCAAGCGTACGCTCTCGTGCTCGCTAGGGTACGTGACCTCCTGCTAAAGGTTCCGCTGGGACGTAGTTACTTCCTGGCGGGGTGTCACGGTGAATTCGTTACACCCTGTGGGCCAGGATGGTCGTGACGATGGCAATGGGATCACATAGGCCTATCACAAACGCGGCCAGAATTGGCATACCTGGAATGCAGAAAGATAAACGGAAATGTGGAGCAATTTTCCATCGCTAAAGCAGAACGAGAGGAAACGCTGGTGACACTTAATATCACCGGGAAGTGATATTGAGTCATGACCCGAGAATGGTGCCGCGCTTGGCTTTTCCAAAAGATCGGTTTTAAAGCAGCCACCTCCTAAATGCTTCCTCGCTGAAGTGGCGATGAAGGCGAAAGTGTGAAAACTCCAGCATCTGCGGTCTACGGGCGCTTGACTACGGGGACATACTCACCGTCAACGTTTGCGGTGCTATTCCCTACACTGGCGTGACTACAAGAATATTATTCGTATAGGATGAAGTAATCAATGCTACATATATGATCCGTTTAATCTCATCTGAATCGATATCCCATTGGCGTTCCATTTCAGACTCGGATATGTTGCTACATTTTGAGCCGCCATATATCAGGCGTAGGTCTCGGTAGTCGACAGCCGTGGCAGACTATTGACTGGCCTACATGCCTAGCCTGGTGAAGGTCGCCTGGAGCCTCGTGCCAGCAAGACATGCGACTTTACGACGCTAATTTGCCCTTGCCCTTTGATATTTTAAGTTGGACAACCTTACTCTTCGTCACGCAGGTAGTGATTTCAGGTAGGTACAGCGGGTGACTTATGCGGACTTTGAGGTCATGCGGTACACTGCTAAGTCTGAGATACCTATATGCATGTTTAAGGCATTACCAGTAAATGTTAAGACATCTCTTTCTCCATTCCACCATTCATTCACAGAATATCTTACAGAATATCTACAGAATATCTTAGACCGCTCGAGCACGGCTTATTATTCACTGCGCCAGAATCGGCGCTGTGAGTCGTAGAGTTGCACTCTAGCCTCGTTACTCGGCCGATTCGTATTGGTAGTACACTCTAGCCTGGTATCCGGCCGGTTAGTATCGTTACACTCTAACCTGGCTACTCAGCGCGGTTCGTATGGTCACCCTCTAGCCTGGTTACTCAGCGCGGTTCGTGTGGTCACACTCTAGCCTGGTTACTCAGCGCGGTTCGTATGGTCACCCTCTGGCCTGGTTGTTCGGCCGGTTCCCAGCCATCCATCCATGGTGACCGGTCGGCGCGCGCTGCTCGCTCTGAGCTGGTGGACGCTCCCGGCTGTAATGTAGACAGCTGGTGGACGCTCCCGGCTGTAATGTAGACAGCTGGTGGACGCTCCCGGCTGTAATGTAGACGGACGGCTGGCGGCGAGCAGGTGCTACATAGCCGGTGCTGTCCGCCTGAGCCCCGGGCCCCGTGGACAGTGATCGGTGGCCAGCGCCGCGGCCACGGAGATTTACACGCTGTCCGGTCTGTCTGGGCAAGGTCTGGCTGTAGTCTGTCTGGCAGGGTCGGACTGTAGTCTGTTGGTCTGGTAAGTTCTGGCCGTAGTCTGTCTGGCAGGGTATGACTGTAGGCTGTCTGTCTGGCCAGGGTCGGACGGCAGTCAGTCAGACCTGATGAGGTCTGACTGCAGTATGTATGAGCAAGGTCGGACTGCAGTCTGACCGTCTGACCAGGGTTGAACTGCAGTCCGCATATCTGTCAGGGCTGAACTTCACAGGCTGTCTGTCTGGTCAGGGTCGGACTGCAGTCTGTCTGTCTGACCAGGTGAGGTCGGACTGCAGTCTATTGGTCCTACCAGGTGAGGTCGAACTGTATTCAGTCTGTCTCGTAAGGTCGGGCTGCTGTATGTGTGTTTGCCAGGGTCGAACTTCAGTCCGTCTGACTGGCCAGTGGCCGTCTGTTGGGCTGCAGTCTGCCTGGCCTCCTGCCTGACTGTCATCCAAGAGTAATGACAAAACACCACCAGTTTGATACTAAGTCAGTGGCCATGAAGCCTCAGACAAAGTATTTCGCGGCAAGTCGGACTCAAAACAAAGATGGATATTGGATTCTCACTGCTGGTCAAGTTGTCGCCGTGGCCCACTCAGACTGATTACTCGCGGTCTCTTTGGTTTGGCGACTGTGGCGTTGGCGGGGACCGATGGAAGAGCTCGGTCTGCCCGGTCACGTGACGGCCATGAAACGGCAACCGGCGCAGCGCGGCCGTGCTGCTGCTGCTCTGCTGAATTATCGAGTGCGCCGCGGCGCCCTGCAGCCGGTCCTCGGGCCGGCCAGCTGGGACCGCCACGGGCGCCGGTGGCTCATTGGACGGTGGCGCCGGCGATCAAACGGCTCATGGGGAGGGATGTTGCAGGATCAAACGAAGGAACCGATGACAATAAGAGAGTAGATAAAGCATGACAAATGATTGCGTATTTGGCGAATGTGCACTAAAAGTGACATTGGTTTTTAGTTTTTACATTACATAGATGCGTCGCAATGATGACTGGCATGCTGTTAACAGTTCTTGAGGCAGACGGTTTACACATCGTGCATATTTTTTTTTCATTTGTCGTGCCGAGCGATGTCAGATATTTACTTACTTCTCGCTATTCGCATTATCTTGCTTGCTGGCCTGTTTATCAGAGCATCGAAATCAATGAAGGAAGACATCAGCTCAGAATATGCGAAGTTGTGTGATCTTTTCTCGGTCTTCATTTCTGTTCGAATGGATCGACCTGCAGAAGAGATTTCTGGCATGGTATCGGCTCCGCCGGACGTCTCGTCCGATGGCAGGTATTTATCGTCGGGGAGGCGGCCCGGCCCGCTGTCGGCGGCGCAAAGTGGCCATCCGTGTCCCACGCGGGACGATTCATTGTCGGACATCAGCCCGGTCCTCACCGAGACTTAGAGCCGGCCGGTGACAGAGGTCCGCCATTACAGGTGGCCTGCCGTAACCTTTCGTGTCCTGTCTGCACACCGGTCGCCGTGACTTATGGTGACCTATCGCGAGGCCTCCTGACCCCCTTGTCCTCCCGCGTGACCGGCCACTTTTAGAACGCGTGTAACCGTTTACCCGTCTTTGCTTTCTGGTCTCCACCGTTACCCCGACTCGCCTATACCGTTCCTGTTTTTGTTTTACCCCATAGTTACTCGTTCGGCCCTTCCAGCCATTCTATTGACTACCTATTGACCTGTGGTGACATGTTAAAGTTGCCATGGTGCCCTGACCTGGACCCCATCTCTCCCTGCAGAACTACCAGGAGACTATAGCCAAGGACACGGACCCGGAGTCGGTGGTGCTGCGCATCTCGGCCACGGACGCGGACAGTGACGCCAACGGAGCCATCGAGTACTTTCTCAACGCCAGCCACCCGACGGACGCCAGCTACTTCAGCATCGAGCCCCGCACCGGCGTCATCACTCTGGCCCAGCCGCTCACCCAGGTGGGTCACGTGATATTGCGCTGTTACCTATGCTCAGTTTACCAGGTAGGCCACGTGACATATGGTCATCGCCCGGAGTCAGCTTACCAAGTGGGTCATGTGACACGAAGTCTGGGAGGTTAAAGGTCAGCGTGTGAGGATGCTGGATAGGCAGGAGGGAGTCGAAATTCGCAGTAGTGGGATGTATGACTCAAATGAATGCGGGACACCGATGCGAAGCAAGGCCGGCTGAATGTCAAAGGCTGACAGTGATCGGCTGTTTTCGAAGGATGAGGGTCAGGTGTCGTGCATAGGTCGTCATATATGGTAAATGTATTGAAGTAGGTACTCCATAGTTGTAATTTTACTTATGTACATCTTAGACGCTGCAGGCAGTAAAAGCAGGCAACTGAAGTCAGAAAATTCATTTGAGAGATGGCATAACTGCTGTATACATACAGGTGTTGTATAAGTAGGAGGTCACAGTTTAGCAGCATGTGTTAACAGCTCCAGCGATGCATTATATTTGCGTAGCAATTATACCCTGTTTGTTCAGTTTTATCCGTTATAACTGCGAGCTAGCTCTGTTAGCATTGCTCCGGACACCGTTGCTGTCTATTGATTTAGGGACTTAACTGGTTGAAAATGGTCCGGTGTCTATCGTTTTATGCCATTTTGTTATGAAGACATGTGAAACACTGTCGTGACTGTGCCTCGTGACCGCACTAATCCGTGCTAGTCGTGTCACAAAATTTCCATGTTATCCGTATTATCCCCTTAATGATGGACACCGGACGCCACTGTGCATCGGAGCAGACACAGCTGACTAAAATAAGGCCTAATGGAACCCGATCGCCATGGCCGGCACGCTTAGCTTTATTCTGTAACGAGGCCCATGGCAGAAAACATTATCTTAAAAAGAAAAATAAGATCCCTTTTTTGGGCTTAAAATGCTCAGAATAATTTGAATTTTATGAAACGCTTTTTATACCAGTTATAAATTTCCTCACAATTGGACGTACTTACTAAACGTTAGACTCGGTCGCGCGCATGCAAAAATATATGTTGTAACATACATACGCCTATAAACGTAGCCCTTTTCGAGACAGAAAATTGATATTTATATTTGCCTAAAATGCAAATAAAAAGTTACCTACAAAAGTATCAATGCCCTATAAACGCTGATGGTAATTTATCGCTGAGTAATGAGTATGGCGCGTTTATCAACGAACAATATATCCTCATTTGCGTTACAAACAAAGGTCATGCTGTATGAGATGGAATGAAGGGACAATAGCTAGCTAGTTCTTCTTTACTCTTAATGTGTAGGCGCTTACGTCGCGGGAAATTCACGAAACGTATATGCTGTCGTTTGTTGCTCCGTGCCTTTCTCGTCATGTCGTGCCGTAATGCCGTAGTCGTACCGTGCCGTATCGTGCCGTACCATAGCTGTCGGGCGTCCCCTGTTCTCGTGCCGTGCTCTATTGCCGTGAGCGGATCCTCACGGCGTAGCGCCTGCCTCTGCCGTGAGAGGTCACGGCTGTCACCGTCTGGGTCAGTCGCTGGTCGCATGTGCGGCGACAGCACGGTACACATCGCACATCGCGCGACAGATCCGTAAGCCGAACGTGTGGCGACAGCGCGGTACACAGCGGCCCTCCGCGCGGTCCTGGCGTGTCACCCACAGTCCCACACGTTGGGAACTTTCACCGGCGCCCGGCGGCCGGCCGAACCGTGTGTGTGTATAAGGTGTCGCCAGGGATTTGGGAGGTCACCAAAGGTTTAGCGGTGTCCTGCTCCTGGGGCGGAAAGGTCACCGGTCCACAGACGTTAGTCAGGCTGGGTGTTGTCGACACGTCGTCACGTTATTTCTGCAATTGGGACAGAGTGGTGTCTTTGGTGGTCCTTGTGGCCTCCGTCCATGGGACAAATGTTTGGAATAGGACAGATCAGCTGGACGTCTATTATGTGATGCATGGCTGTGATATGTGAGTGCTGTAGCCTTGGAAGGTCTGTTGTGGATTTAAGTTTCCGAGACTTATATGCTGGACCTGTCACTGTATGTGCCTTTTCCTGCGCCATATCATATGATTTCATAAGCTTTGATGTTGGTGTAGACTGTAGAAGTTAGTATTACAACTGCTGCTGAATGAAATATTTTCCTTTGAACTACCTCTAATCTGCATACAAGATTAAGGACGAAGGCGAATTCGTCTCAACTTTTGAAATGCTTAAATATTGCGTGGTGTTTCCAGAGTATCTTTAATGAGTTTGAAACGCTTAATTAGAGTGCAGTAAGTTGGTTTCTCATAAATCCCGTGCCCCGCCGAGATAGGCGTCTCATCAGATGTCAGTACAAGAGCTTTACCTGCCACAACTTTTAGCTCCCGTATGCCCTCTTATTTTCTCATCATGTCTTCTGAAAACAGAGCTTACTATACAATAAGTTATCCCGTATCTTGTAACGTTTACCAGCGTCCAAATCACGCCCGGTTTTGTCCTGACACTGAGCTTGTCTCCACAGATCGCGATTGACTACGAGTTCCAGCTGCGGGCGATCGCTCGTGACCGGGGCACCGTGCCGCGGTCGGCGTCAGCGCCCGTCATCATCACCGTCAAGGACTCGAACACGCGTCCCCCGACGTTTACCGTGCTGCCCAACGACACCTACTACCTGCCCGAGAACTACCGAGACACCGAGACGCCGATCGCCCGGCTCCGCGCAGTGTGAGTGGTCCCCGGCCTTCGCAATATACCTACACAGACAAAGGTCATGTGTGTACTCACTCAGTTGCATGGATATACGCTTCAATGGCGGTGGAAGGTCCCCGGAAAGCCGACCGCGGAAAGGAAAGTTGCACCGTTTTACGTGCAGTGGATGGAGGTTGTACTGGCTGCTGAGCTATGGTCTGGAATTTAAGTCCTATGGTGTCGGCTATGTGTTTTGACTGATTTATTGAGTCATTCAATTAGTGCGAGGTGTTTACTGTCGTGTGTAGTCGTCTGAAGCCTTTATGAAGTGTGAGGCCGATGTTTTTGCCACAACAGAAGCGTTTTATTGGGTGCTCCTTCGGGCTCGGCGTGAGCGCGTCTTCATTTATGTATACTGTTGTGTAGGTTACGTGCCGCTGCAAGCACCACACGGCGCCGGCAATGCGTTATTAACCCGGCAGTTGCTGGGGTATTTCGCCACCCACCGCTTGCTGGGGGGGGGGGGGGGGGGGGCGTTAAACGCCCCTAGCCGATAACTCGAGAACCAATAGGCGCAGCGAAACGCACGAGGCGGCAAACGAAAGAACGCGACGAGACGCTTCAGATGAATACTTTAAAGTTGAATTTTGAGGTCAGAGGTCAGGTCAAGGTCAGGTCAAACACCTGAAATCGGGCTTTCAGTAGCATGGACTTCAGGACTTCGCAATGGACTCCTCAGTCCTCTCGTCATAAACTCTGTCAAAACGGTGCACGATCCATCATATAAGGCCTACAAGAGTGTCAGCTCCATGTAGGGGTCAGTCAAGCATAGGTCAGGGTCAAGGTCAACTCAGGTCAACCGGGTAGGCACATATCCCCGAAAATCAAAACTGATATTCGCAGCCTGTGACACATGTTTTATGGGTAATTTGGGGCGTAGAACACGATGGTGACATTCATTTTATCATATATGTACGTGTTTGGCTCGAAAAGTTCAATTTAAGAAATGCATGTATCATGGTGGTGAAGTAGGTAGTCACGAGAAATTGCCAAGATTCAGTTCGAGATTTTGGAAAATGCGGAACGATAATCAATAATCGAAGATAGCCATTTGATTGTTCATGGTATCGGCAGTCTAATGGCGTTTACGGCATGTCTGTATGTCTATTCTGTGATTTTATATGATTTTGTGAACATATGCCGTTTTTGGTCGAAAACTCAGAAATCATAACGTCACTAAAACCTCGATATCTCAAAAAATTTCCGATCGATTTTTTTTTTGAAACTTTGTCACAATAAACTTCAATCGATTCCATACAGGTACCCAAAATTTGGCGCGCCTGCGGCGCGCCGTTTTTATGCTATGGCCCGGCGAAAAAAGTGGGGGCGTTTAACGCCCCCCCCCCCCCCAGCAACTCGCGGGTTAAAAGCAGTCGGTATAACGTGCGAACTGCATGACTGAAGGATCATACTGCGCCACGAAGATACTCCAGTCTGGATCATTTAAATATGTCAATGTCCTTGCGTCGTATTAGCCGTTTTCACGACGGGCTATCCGGCGAATGCACCTGATGTGACCAATTCTGCACCTAATTTCTTTTACAGCAAATATCTTCACTTATGAAATTTGAAATTATTTCAGTGTTTTAATCGATGATGCTCTCTGATAATATGACAAAGCAGGCGTATAAGCAATTAGTGCAATCCTAGCTGATAGCTGCTAAGAGACACACTGAACCTGATTTGAACAAATCTGCACCTAATCTGTACCAGATGTGCACCAAATGTGTACCAGATGGCCGTCGTGAAAACGGCTATTATCTATTTCTATCAATCAGTGTCAGCAGCTCCTCAGCAGTCACAATTTATTCTACCTCATGATGTCGTTTCGTTCTCACCGTTCTCCACTTATCCCTGTTCTGACCGCTCTGTGTACGTTCTTGCAGGTCCAGCTCACCCACCAACCCCAACGTCTACTACGACATCGTGCATGGCTCCCAGGAGCAGGCCAACAAGTTCCGGACGTTCGTCATCGATGACGACGGCGCCGGCGGGGCCATCATCAAGTACGGCGGCAGTCGGCCGCTCGACTACGAGAAGATCAAAGAGTACACGCTCACCGTGCGCGCAATGGTGAGTGTGGATGGTTCTCCGTGAGCAGCGGGTCGGTGCGCGCTATGGTGAGTGTGGATGGTTCTCCGTGAGCCGCGGGTCGGTGCGCGCTATGGTGAGTGTGGATGGTTCTCCGTGAGCCGCGGGCCGGTGCGCGCTATGGTGAGTGTGGATGGTTCTCCGTGAGCCGCGGGTCAGTGCGCGCTATGGTGAGTGTGGATGGTTCTCCGTGAGCCGCGGGTCGGTGCGCGCTATGGTGAGTGTGAATGGTTCTCCGTGAGCCGCGGGTCGGTGCGCGCTATGGTGAGTGTGGATGGTTCTCCGTGAGCCGCGGGTCGGTGCGCGCTATGGTGAGTGTGGATGGTTCTCTGTGAGCCGCGGGTCGGTGCGCGCTATGGTGAGTGTGGATGGTGAGCCGCGGGTCGGTGCGCGCTATGGTGAGTGTGGATGGTTCTCTGTGAGCCGCGGGTCGGTGCGCGCTATGGTGAGTGTGGATGGTTCTCCGTGAGCCGCGGGTCGGTGCGCGCTATGGTGAGTGTGGATGGTTCTCCGTGAGCCGCGGGTCGGTGCGCGCTATGGTGAGTGTGGATGGTTCTCTGTGAGCCGCGGGTCGGTGCGCGCTATGGTGAGTGTGGATGGTTCTCCGTGAGCCGCGGGTCGGTGCGCGCTATGGTGAGTGTGGATGGTTCTCCGTGAGCAGCGGGTCGGTGCGCGCTATGGTGAGTGTGGATGGTTCTCCGTGAGCCGCGGGCCGGTGCGCGCTATGGTGAGTGTGGATGGTTCTCCGTGAGCCGCGGGCCGGTGCGCGCTATGGTGAGTGTGGATGGTTTTCCGTGAGCCGCGGGTCGCGGGGCACCGGCACGGTCCCCAGTATTGCCGACGGGGCAGACTATTCGGCCGCCGGCAACTTGGCCGCGGGCGCGCGATGGCTGTTGTTGCCGCCAGCCGGTGATCGGCCAACAATTAATTGCGCGCTCGGGAAGTTGCCCGTCTGCTCGCCGCTCGATGCATATTAATGGCGATCAAAGTTGGTCGGCCGCGGCGCCGGTCCGGTGTATGCCACTGCGCTGGTCATTGATCATAGATTGACATCGCGCGGCCTGCTGCTGCCCGATCCGCAATCAATCAGAATTTGTGACTTACTTTTGTAAATTCCCAGAAGCTGAGTTGTTTCCGTGTTACATGCAATGGCAGCTGTAGTTTTCTGGTCCTTACTTGTAGGATTCAGCTGATTTGATGACCGTTCTGAAACATGCACTGAAAATAAATTCCCACCCGCTCCTGGTGTTTACACCTTTTTAGGAAATGTTTACACCCCACCGTTTTTGAGCACCTGCACCGGTGTAGTTTCAACACCAAGCTTTGGTGTAAGCATACACTGAATCCTGGTGTAACACCAGGCACATACACTGGCGTATGGCGTTAAATCACTGTAATTACACCAGTTTGTGGTGCTACACGACGTCTTTACACCATAAAAAGGTGCTACACCATTAATTTGCACCTTCTTTACGGGTACAAAACAAATACCCTTACACCAATGTGTGGTGTTAGTAGCCAATTGGGTACACCCCCTTCCGGTGTTGTGAAGGAGATACACCGGTGTTTGGTGTAGCTGCAGCTCGATGAATATATATATATATATATATATATATATATATATATATATATATATATATATATATATATATATATATATATATATATATATATATATATATATATACACACGTGTGCATGCGTCTGTGTGAACATATGTGACAAGTCCATATGGGTAACTGTGGCTTGCCTAGACCCCATACAAAGCAAAGCATTCCTTAAATAAAGACAATTTATTTTGTAACGTCCGAGACGAGCAATAAACAAATGTTATTAACAAAAATTGCGGCAACTGTGAGTGGCGCTTTCTCAAGTGCACGGGTGGTCACCGGACTCTGCTGACAACATACCAGACCAGACATTTATCTCACACTTATTTATCACACTTATTTATCACACTTATTTATCACACTTATTTATCACTTATTTATCTCACTGACAGGGCTGCGGAGTCGATGGATTTTCGGCGACTCCGACTCCAACTCCGACTCCGGCTTTCAAAAACCAGCTCCGACTCCGACTCCGACTCCGGGCAGAATTGTCGACTCCGACTGACTCCAACTCCCGACTCCGACTCCGCAGACCTAGCAGGGCTGCGGAGTCGACAGATTTTCGGTGACTCCGACTCCGGATCGGGTTTCTAAAAGCGACTCCGACTCCGACTCCGACTCCGGTCACAACTGTCGACTCCGACCGACTCCGACTCCGACTCCGACTCCGACTCCGCAGCCCTTTCTCACACCACCTCCAGTCTCCACACAGCCCCGCATCACTCGACTCAAACTGAAGCGCGAATCAACACGCCGCCGTTCATTTGAATTTACGCATGTGCACGCGCAGCCGCTCGCGCTGGCCGGCGGCCGGCTGACCTTGAATCCAAGGCCATATCCGATCCATGGTAACGGTGCTAGTAACACCGTTTAGAGATCAATGAACTGGGAGCTACACCATTGTGTGGCGTATGCGATATAACGTCTCTGTCACGGGGTGTTGACACCAAATGGTGGTGTTATTTATCCGTAGCGTCGGTTGGTCTGAGGTGGCATTGGTGTTAATTGTCGGTGTTGATTTTGAACACCGAGTAATTGCACCATTCTTCGGCGTTACACCCCACAGTTACACAGTTGAGTTGTGTTACACCCTACCAAAACGCCTCTCATTGGTGCTTTTTTTCGTGTCACCGGCACGCGAGTGTTAATTTATTTTCAGTGTGCAACTGGATGCAAACTAGAGAATACGAACTCAAGAATTTAGCGTTCCCCAGAGTTGAAATAATGCAAGGAGATGTTAGCTATCACTGGACCCGCTTCAACTTCTCCGCAGCATGGCTGTGCCGTCAACTGGCAAAAATATATTGGGACAATTTCTGCATATAAGGAAAAACGATGCGACGCATTATTTTCCGTGTTCTGCTTAGATATAAAACCCGTGGTGGCATTATCCCGCTAACAAATACCAGCAGCAGCGAAGTACAGGTGTTAACTTGCATCGGTGCCTATCGCAGCCCCAGTGAACACGGTTCAAGCAAGACAGTCCACTCCAAAGCAGCATCATTTCAAACCAGCTGCGTGAAATCCTTATCCAAAACCCTCTCTTTGGTTGCACTTGTGCCCTAGGTTACACGAGATGTCTCTGCCGCACTGCATTTCCCCGTGCACAAAGTCCTATCCCCATCCCTGACATGATGTCCGCGGTCCCGCCGACCGACTGCGCTCCGAGACGACCCATTACTTCTGGGAGTCTTCAAAGTATCGGCTCTCCCGGCGGCAAGTTCTGTCATGACAGCGGCCGCCGGCGGCCCGGTCAAGTCGCCCGGAGGTGGCAATTTCAGCGCGCCAGGCGTGCGGAATACCCTCTCAGGAGCAGCCTCCGCCTGCCAATAGTACGACATCAGACGCCCTAAATGAATTGTTCCGGACCCGTCTTGAAGTCAGCGTGGGAGGGAACAGACGAAAATGAAAATGGATATGAATGCGTGGGCGGACTGTGCTATGAAATCCACTGCGCTAACACCTTCCTTCCACCGCGGCTGTATTAATCACGACATAATTAGTGCTGCATAACCTTTGCTATAATTTCCATTAAAGTGCCTATTTGTCTTCAGTTCCGGTGGCTATGGGTATAATTCACAGCGTGAAATTAACTCCGCTCAACATTCACGCTAATCCATAACCGTCGGACCATCATGGCTGTTTCCATTAAGGACACTATGTTAAATCGAAATAAGCTACCTCACCAGTCTCATATCTACCCCCTATACTTCCGTCGCCACCGTGTTCGTAATCGTCTTGCGTCGAATGGATTTTCGTCGGTTTACGTCTGTTCTGTGTCCGTCTGTGCCCCTCCGATTCCGTTCAATATTAGTCCGTGTGTCCTCCCATGCTCGTTGGTATCCGCCTGTGCTCCGGGTCCGTCCGGGTCCGTTCGTATCCACCCGTGTCCTCCCGCGGACTGGCGGACAGTCCAGGTGCCACCTTTCCATCGTCCGATACCATCGCGCCGCGCGCCGTCAGCGGCGTCCCGTCACCCGACACGTGTCCGAATTACCTTCGGCGAACGGCGACATGCCATCGGGGGCCGGCGATCTGTAATGACCTTCCGTGACCGGCCGTGACCCCCGCGGAACGTCAGGGACGTTTTTTACTCGTCGTAACGCCACACCGGGGCGATGTCGATGCCGACACACGTACCTATGCGAGCGAGAAGTGATCACCTGGCGGGGTTAACCTCTGACCTCTCTGTAACATCTGTGACCTCTGAGTGACCACTGAGTGACCAATGTGTGACCTCTGGGTGACCCCTATGTAACCTCTGGCCCCTCTGTGACCCCTGACATCTGTGTGACCTCTGTATGACCCCTCTCTGGCCACTGAGTGACCTGTGTGACCTCTGCCGGCAGACGGAGCAGCAGACGGGCGCCGAGGTGACGTTCCGGGTGGCGCTGGAGGACCGTAACGACGAGGTACCCATTTTCTACGACACGGACCGGGTGACGGTGACGGAGAACTCGCCGCCGGGCACCTACGTCACCGTCACTACCGCCGTCGACGCCGACGGAACGCCGCCAAACAACAAGGTAAGGACCAGTCTCAGCGGGGACTCGGATCACCACGAGAGTGAACATGCGCTGCCCTGGTCAGGTGGCCAATGGTGTGGTGGCGACCTACCTGCGAGGTTTGTTTGCTGTAATCGATACGACGCTTGTAAGTCAGGTTGTTAGCTCAGTATAGGGTACTGCGGAATATGATGAGGGACATTTGCATGACCCTATGTGATAACACTACTGTAGTTTATGGTCAGTAGCTGTTTAGACAGCTGTCTGTATCGCTGTCGCTGTAATCCTGTGATTGATAAATCCACCCACCCACCAATATTTGGTTTCTTGATTGAAGTTCGGACGGTTTCGTGGCGAACGGCTGGCAACAGCTCCCCGCTCTATTGTGGGCTGGTCAACAAAGCCTTTTGTGTCTCGGCGGGGGCGTATCACCATAAATTTGGTGGCCTCGTGTCTGCCAGCAATCATCACCGTGCTACGTGAGTTGTTTATGATGTGTCGGTTAATGCTATAACGGATGCCAGATTCGGTTGAGCCCGACGCTTATTGAGCGTCCCGGTGTCCCATCAAGTGGTGAGTGTCTGCCTGAATACACTGATGAATAGTGGTGTTTCGGCAAGCATATGCACGCCGTCAGAAGCTCCTCTATCCTCTACTGATTATTACCTTATGTATGTATGTAGATTGGCTCTACGCGACCGGTGACCATTGTGATTAGGTACTTTTTTCTACGTGTGACACACGAAGAACGGTTATTATGATTGGGTATATACCATTTATATCCATATCCTATGATCATTGTCCATGTTTATTGTCCGATATTATTAGGCAATGTACATTGTACTTACCAGTCACAATAATTGTCGTGCAACCACACGTTTGGTAGATCGCACGCAGGCAGATTGGTTCTGATGTGATCAAGTCGTACTCTCCAAGCAGTCACGTTGTGAAAGTTAAGTCCTTGGGGGATTGCTACCTGAGAAAATACTAATTATTATTATTTTTTATTGATCCGGTGCGTAAAGCATAATCGCTCCGGCTCCCGCCTCCCACGGCCTCGTGTCGGAATAGCTAGCGACAAAACAGCTATAGTGTCATTTGAGCTAGTACGTTTGAGCTAGTGCTACAAAAGAGCTAGTGATGTAAAAGCTAATGTTAAAATAGCTAGTAACTTATAAGAGCTAGTCCCAAGGAGAGCTAGTGGTGCAAAGAACTTAAGATACCTATTACAATTACTTTGAAGATATCTACATTGGGAGGCAGGGACGGAGGGGGCAAAGCAGAGCACGAAAATTTCGGAAAAGACATGTGGAATGTCAGGATTCGCACCGACGAGGGAATGTCGAGGACCAACAACAAAATTGAAGGGTGGCACAGGACAATCCAAGGAATGGTGGACTCGCCACACCCGTTACTTTGGCGTTGTCTGGCCGTGATTCAAAAAGAAGAAGCGCTGCAAGCTGCCGAACTTTGCAAATTGAAAGCAGGAAACGAAGTTCAAAAACAAGAGAAAAATTATGCCGATATAAATAAACGAATAAGGTCCTCATTCACCGTCTCACCGAAGACATCACGGTTCTACGTTTCTATGGCACAAGCTAAGCCGATTTTGAAAAATGGATTTGCTCCATCATAGCATTTAGGCATAGGTAATTTAAAAATGTAAATATAGGATTAGGTGCTAGCATAGTGCTAGCTAAAACCGTATAAACGCTCATTTTTTGCGTGAGGTAAATAGTTTCCGAGAAGAACGCACGTGAAATCTCGCTAAATCGATTTAGACGTGTCATGAAGTGATAGACAGGCAGGAGTTTCTTCGCGGAGTTGGATACGACATTTCGATGAACGTTTGAGAATAAAATATGAGTCGTATGTTTCTGTCTTTTTCAATATTACGACCTTTTTAGTGACCGATCTGATCTGAACTGAACTTTGCTTATAAAATCCCAAAGAGGTACGGCGTGAGCCGACCTACTAGCCATTTACAACACTAGTCATTTTGCTCCTAGCTGTTTTGTGGGACTAGTTACAATCGCACCAGCTATTTTGTGGCACTAGCCCAAATGAGCTAGCTCAAACAATACTAGCTCTTTTGTGGCTAGCTCATTCGTATGGGAATCCCTCCCACATATCGTCCTGTCCCGTGTCCTTTCGTCCCCGAGGAGTCACGCTGTCTGACCGGCCCGCTGGCCCTCCCAGGTGTTCTACAGCTTCGCTCCGGGCTCGGAGGAGGACCGCATGTTCAGCATCGACTCCACCACCGGCAAGATCTCGACTCGGATCCGGTTCGACCGCGAGGACCGCTCCCGGGACTCGCCGTTCTACACCATCGTGGTCATCGCCAAGGATGGAGCGCCCTCGGACATCCGGCAGACCTCCGAGCCCAACCAGGGTAGGCAGTAGGCAGCGGACATTTGGTCCTGGGCGGAAGGCATCGTATAAACGAAGTTAGACAGTGGCTAGGGGTTAGGCGGCGGACACTCGGAGCCAGGCAGCGGACATGCAGAGTTAGGCTGTATGTGGTGTTTTGTCAGAGGTGATGTTAGAGACTGTAACTTTGAAACACAAACTGTTATCAGCACTAAATAATACACTGTACCTTAAAACATGGAATAGCACCCAAAAGGCTCTCGAAAAAATATCCGTTATCCATCCTAATCTACCAACGGTGACACAAATGACACAGCAGGCTAGACTTCATTTTTAGCACTGTCACTTTCATTGGTTTGTCGTGGCTGCGAGTATCTGACCAATGCTTGGGCGTGACTGCTTTCTTGGGGTGTGATATCGCTCCATAACTTAGGGTGCTATTAGGAGTGAACCACGGCAATTATGTCTTACGTAAGCGGTCAACATGTGCGTCAACATTTGACGTAGCCCACTATTCTTGAATTGCGGTCTGGACGTCGCTTTGCTGTCGGTGAATATTTCACACGGCCGGAGCCCGCGGAATGTTGCCGATTGATCAATATTTAACGAGCCTTTTCATTTCAATTCCATTTTGGGACATATCTTATGTCACCGGACTGTTTATCATGAATCGGGATGCTTGGAAAATGTGTACTACGTCATTCAATTCCATTCCCCAAGGAACACTTTTGTTATAGGATTGTTTGCAGTGGAGGTACTGATGTGTTTGCGGAGTGCTTCACTACTGCGTAAACAGTCTTTGATCGCGCTTCTTTCAAATAGAGGGCGTCTATTTTATGATGTTTGTTCAGAAAAGTTCCATCGCTCCCTCACTATAATAGCCTCTTCTGGTGAATGACCTCACCCCTCCCCTCCGCTCCCCTGCCGCCACGCAGCCAAACAGCGGGTGACCATCGAAATTGGCGACGAGAACGACAACGGCCCGTACTTCGACACCAATGGCATCTACCGCGCCTCGGTCGACGAGAACGCCGATGTCGGCGCCAAAGTGATTGACGTCACCGCCAAGGATATCGACGACGGTAAGTGTGACGTCACAGCGGACATGCATAACGGCAAGTGTGTCGTCACGACGGGACATGCATGACGGTAGATGTGACATCATCGCCCTGAACATCGGCGTTGGTAAGTTTAACATTTGACACCGGAGGGAAGACGTGACGTTCATATGTGACGATGCAGGTTCACAGAGATACTTGAAGCTAAGGATAGCTGATTATTTTATATCGTATTTCGACATTTTACTCGCCACCCAGTCAAGCTTTAGTCAACCTGTCATGGGCTGTCAACCATTCTACCTTCGGTTCGCTTTCCTGGCCAACCGGGCCCATCACCACATAATTTTACTCGTCTTTGCGCCAGATTTTCAGTTACCTCTGAACTTTACTTGCTCGTGGTGCAGTGGAGTGCATAGGCGGCGGAACGATTTGAGACAAGGGGGGGCACCAGCTCAAGGAGCCAAACCTAGGGTACCCCCAAATCCTGTTTTCTCATCGGATTTAGGCCACCTATTTTTCGTCACAGCCCTGACACGATAATTTTTTTTATTTTTTAGTTTTTTTTTTACTAAACGAAAATGGCAGTTCACTCCCGTATGTATGGTTAACTTTAAGCTGATCCTCAAGTACCTATGTGTTTGTCTCTTCCTTATTGTCGTTTGATAAATTCCATTTATCCTACATGTATCAAATTCCCAAGAAGCCATCGCAGTACTAATCAGTGGCGAATCCCAGAGGGAGGTCACATAGGTCATGACTTAGGGCCTGGGGTCACCACATGCCTGCCAGGAGCACCACAGGCCTGACAGCCGACAGGGGCACCACAGGCCCGCCAGGGGTACCACAGCCCTAGCAGGGGCACCACGGGCCTGTCAGTGGCACCACAGGCCTGTCAGGACTCAGGAGCACCAGCGGCCTAGCAAAAGCACTACAGGTCTTCCAGGGGCACCACAGACCTGCCAGGGGCACCAGAGGCCCGCCAGGGGTACCACAGCCCTAGCAGTACAGCTCCGGATCGCTCCTAGACGTATGTATTGTCAAAACCCGTGAACTCGTGCTCGACTGTCATGTAAAACACTGTCACTTCAGCCCACACAAGTTGGTAAACGTGCTAGTTAACGTACCTAAACAGCGTAAAACTGCAACTGTCATCACTACCCGCTCAATCAACCGTGTCGATGTCGCGTCCCTAAATCATGACTTGATGTCCATCGAGTGGGACGAAGTGTTCACTGCAATGACCGTGCATGACAAATGGCAAGCTTTTCTGACTAATTTCTTACCCGTCCTAGATGACCATGCCCCTTTAAAGAACCTGACCATTAGAAACCCCACCGCTCCCCCCGTCTCAGCCTCCACCCGTGATATCATGGCCCAACGGCGCGCCGCACTACGTCTGCATGGTCGGGCATCTACAGTTTACAAAGACCTGAATCGTTCAGTTCGTTCTGCCGTTCGCCGTGACCGGCGCAACGTGATTCAGCGGGATATTAGCGAACGTGGCCCCAGCAAGGTGTGGCAGGGAATCAAATCAGTCATAGCTGGTAAAAAAGGAAACAAAACAGTTCAACCCGATGTAACCGCTGACGAACTAAACTCATTTTTCGTGTCCGTAGGCCCCCGTATTGCTACCGAGATCCGAAACCAAAACACAGGTACCTACACAAACGCACGGCTGCCACGCGTCGGCGCATGCGGTTTTCAGCCGAGGCCTATCTCTCTCGGTGAGCTCGAATGCACGGTTTTCAGAATGCGGAACTCAGCCGCCTGCGGAGCGGACGGTGTGTGCATCCGCATGCTAAAAACCAGTTTCTTGGCTATTGGCAGCGTCATACAGCACATCGTAAACACCTGCATCTCGAAATCTGACATCCCCGACCAATGGAAGCATTCCATAGTCCATCCCATTTTCAAATCCGGAAACCCATCTGACCCCAGCAACTTTCGACCCATTTCTCTAGTACCAGTTATCATGAAAGTTGTTGAACGAGTCATCCAGCAGCAGCTACAACACTATCTCTCTCAAAATTACCTTTTGGCATCTAGTCAGCATGGCTTCCGACCCCAGCATTCAACTGAAACAGCACTTTTGTCCGTCACCGACCGCATCCTAGCGGCCACGGACAGGGGAGAAATATCTTTCCTATGCCTTATCGATCTCAGCAAATGTTTCGATGTCATAGATCACAAACTCCTTCTCGACAAACTCGCACTGTACGGCATCGAAACTCCTTGGTTTAAATCATATCTAAAAGGTCACACACAAAGCGTTTCAATGACCGATGGATTCCAGCGCAGGGTACTGTCACGACCACTCCCTAACACTATGGGCGTGTTTCAAGGCTCGGCCCTGGGTCCTCTTTTATTCACGATTTTCTCAAACGATTTGGCGCTTCACGCCGATGATGCATGCGTTTTCCAATATGCAGATGATACCCAGCTTCTAGTGAGTGGTCCAAAAAACAATGTAAGTGGCCTTATTTTGCGCATGGAGGCCTCACTAGAAGCACTGAACAAATGGTTCCACTCAAACGCCCTGAAGGTTAACGCGAGCAAAACGCAACTTATGATATTCGGCAGCCGTCAAAATCTGAAACACTTGCCCCCAGTCGTCGTATCGTTTCGTGACGCGGAGCTGGAACCATGTGCGCAGGCAGGAAACCTCGGCGTGGTCTTTGACAGCTGTCTGACCTGGGAAGCCCATGTATCCGAGCTCAGCCGGAGGTGTATGGGCCTGCTCATCGGCCTCTCCCATGTGCGGCACTGTCTTCCCGATGGGGTCATCAAAACCATTGTTACAGCTTTAGTCATCTCCCGAGTAAATTACTGCCTCTCAGTTTACGGAAATGGAACAAAAAAGAACCTGAATCGACTCCAAAAGATCCTGAACTTCGCTACTCGAGTTATTTTTGGCCGCCGCAAATTCGACCACGTCACTGACCTGCGCGAGAAACTCAACTGGATGCCGCCCGAATATATGTACAAACTTCAAACTATGGCCACTGCACGTAAGGCGATACACTACGGCGAACCGGTAGCACTTGCCTCTATGTTTGCCAGAAACCGGGACTCCTCAACCAGGGATAGAAATACACGTCAGGATAACCTTCTCCAGCTCCAGCGTCCCCGACTAGAAACCGGTAAGCGGCGTTTCAGTTACCGTGCCGCCGCGCTCCTAAACGACCTACCTCCCGAACTTTCACAGCTGCCACCCTCTAAATTCGCACGCGCTGTCAAGTCTCTGTGGAAAAACGATAGACCATCGTGATAACCTGAATTAGGCACTCGTCTTGTATATAAGTACACGGTATGTTAGAAATCGTGCATATAGTCTTCCTGTGTGTGCGTGTGTGTGTGTGTTGTTGTTGTTTGACTGATCTTTGTTCCTGCATGCATATACCCGACACAGACTCTGGGCAGTAATCGCCACGCCATGTGTGGATCGCCCATGATCGTAAATACATACAATACATAGGCCTGCCAGGGGCACTATCGGCTTCGCAGGGGAATCACCGGCCTCGCCAGGGCACCACAAGCCTGTCGTTGGCAATATAGGAAGTCCTCTCCGTGGCCGAGTGGATAAAAGCGCCGGAGTTCGACGCTTAGCCGGAAATGAGAGCTGGTTCAAGGCCCGGTGCGGGCGGCCACATTTAGCTCATACGTGTAATGGCGTGCGTGTCTGTGGCAGGGGCCGCACAGAAGCTAGGTAACGTGAGTGAGCGGAGGGGACCGTGTCCAGTCGTAAGGGCACGTTAAACGTTCGGACAAAATTCTGCCATACAACTGGAATTGCGCGATCGGGTGGTGGGGTCAGGGTCAGCACAACAAGCTATGCTTAGTGCGGGCTCTGATTCCTCAAATCCACCCATTCGGACTAAATTTATAAAAAAAGGATTGTCAGGGGCACCACAAACCTGTCAAGGGCACCTGCCTTCTAACAGGGGCACCACAGACTCGCCAGGGGCACCACAGACCTACCAAGGCCCAGGGACACCACAGGCCTGTCAGGGGCACCACGGGCCTGTTAGGGCCCATGGGCACCTAAATCATGTCAGGGCCCACCGTAGGCTTGTCAGGGGCAGGGTAGGTAGGTACCACAGTCTTAGGGGCACCAGCGGCCTAGCAGGGGCACCAGTCATCACATGACTAACCAAACATAAAGAAAGAAAAAACTGAAAATAGGGCACCACCAAAATTAAGTGGCCGAAATCCGTTGAGGTTTTAATTTTGGGTATAGGTAGGAGCACCACTTCGATTCATGACCCTCCCCTTGGAGTTTTCCCGAATCCGCCCCTGGTACTAATACATCAAATTTAAGGGGGGGGCACCTTGCTATTGGTGCCCCCCTTGCAGAATTCAAGGGGGGGCACGGTGCCCCGGTGCCCCCCCCCCCCGTTCCGCCGCCTATGGTGGAGTGCCGTTTTCAGCAAAGTAGGTACGCCTACGCGCATGCCTGCGGCCTGCCTGAATTATTAGGGGAATGTTGACGCGCTTGTACAATTCATGTATTATCCCTATGTTTCCCGGCCAAGCTTGTGCAAAGTTAATGCAAGACAAATATACTTTTGAAAAGTACTAAAGCATACAAATGCTTTATGGTTCATCTTTCTGTTAGTGTAGGCCATTTGTTCCACTTGATTGTGTTTGGTGTGCCATATTAATTGCATTATTTAACGATCTTTTACTAATCGCCAATTTGAATATACATTATACATTCTAATCAAATTTAACAATCCGGCCTAAAACGGCCTAGGAAGTGACATATATGACATACATATATGGCCTAGGAAGTCTTGAGCTCAACATGTTCAACAACGCTGGGATTGGGACACTATGACCAAGAGTTGGCAACGGAAGCTCGGTTGCCGGTTCCTGGCATATTTCAGCTGAGTCTAAACCAGTCGGAGATAGAGCACTTCACGGATAGGCTTTTTGGGATCCGGCCCGGCCCATATCCGGCAAGTCATATCCAGATCCGCCCATTATCCGCCTTTCTTTGAATATCAGAATCCGGCCCACCCATGGCCCGTATTGCAGCCAAACTTCCAAAAAATATCCGTAATAATCCGTTTCACCAATAACTAGTTTCACCCAAAACTGGACTAACAAATTCAATCTAAGAGACCAGACAGCCATACATCTCACAGACCATCATGGTTCCAAAAACCATGCTTATAAACCTAAAACCACATGAAAATCACCACATTGGTAAACTAGGTATCATCCTGCCGCTTAACACATTAGGTTAATTTTTAACTTCAATGTTGAATGTTAAAATTTTGATCCGTTTTGATCCGGGTTCAACCTTCAATTCCCAAATCCGGCCCGCCCATATCCGTTCTTTTTTAACAAATTTAGAATCCAATCCTATCCAGTCCGCGGATTTATCCGTGGATACCAATGTAGTACACCTCATTCGTGCCCTGGTCTTTCCGCATGTGACGTATTGTCTGCCGGCCTGGGCGCCACCTGCAAAGCAGGATCGCCTTCGCATGGAAAAGGTGGTGAACTATGCAACTCGCATTGTCACACGGAAACGTAAGTTTGATCGTATTTCTAAGACAAGACAGGAGCTCGGCTGGCTGACCTTCGAGAACATGATCGACTATAGAGACTGTGTCCTCGTGCACTCACTGCTGTATCAGGAGAATGCACCGTTTCACCTAAAAGCACTAGCCACGTATCGCGCGGACATATCAGAGCGTAGTACGAGAGCGACCGCTGCTGGTCTCCTTCATGTACCGCGGGCCCGTCTGGAGCGAACTCGCTTGGCCGCACCCATCCGGTCGCTGAACACGTGGAACGCTCTCGACGAAAAAACGCGTGTCTGCAGAAGTGACTTTACCTTCAAGAAAAATGTGAAAAAGTCGATGCTTACCAAACTCTAGAGCACGCACACACCTACCATCATTTTAAACAAGAGTGTTTTATATTACATTGCGTCACCATCTTTTAACCTTGTCATTGAGCTAGTCGTTACATGTCTTTTTTTAGTTTTTTTAGGCATCACTCACGCCACTGCGTCCATGTATATTTTATTCTGTATATCATGGCAGCCGGTATGTGTATTTGTATGACGCTGTGGTGTAACAAGCCAATTGTATATTGGAAACCACAAAGATATGCGAAATAAATAAATAAATAAATAACGGATTTATCCGGCCCATGAAGTGCTCTAGTCGGAGACCGGTGCCCCGTCAACCTGCCCGTGTAGGGACCGCCTTCTCAATGTCGATGGACAGTTCTGGGAGCACAGGCAGAAACAGGGATCCAGTGGGTTGACGCAGAACTGCAGGGACTGGCCGCTGAGAGCATCATATACACACTCCGCGCTACATATCGTTCTGACCTGGCGAGCAGATCTTAGTTACAAGGCAGACAGGATGGGTTAACGGCGATGAAACGTCCTGGTGTTTGTGGTATCGTGTGTTTTAAACCTATATGTGTCTTTGATAACCTTATTCCATTGGGTTTAGTTGATGCCAATGGAACATCCTATCACGGTCCTTGTTTAACCCGGCAGGCGGTGGGCCTACCAGCCACCTTCCGCGCGGTGGGGGGGGGGGGGGGCACTTTTTTGCCCCCCCCCCCCCGTATCTCCGAAACTACTGGACGGATCCGGAAAATTCAAACGGCGTTCGATAGCCCTGTCAAATTTGTCGAGGGAAACCAAATTTCATTGACCTCGGGGTCACCGATGACGTCACAGGTCAGGTCAAAGATAAAATGTTTCACCGTTCACGGGGCTTCTAGGGAAAGCGCTATAACACCGAGTAAAACGCATTTTGTCGAAAATCAGCGATAAGGCGCCAGTTGTCTAGTACATATTTTGCTATTAGAGGTCACTGGTCATTAGGGTGTATCGTCGAATTTTGATTTTTTTTAATCGTCTTCACTACTAAATTTTATTGGTCCCTGGCATGTTTGAAGCCGTAGGATACCAATCAAAAAAATCTGGGACGAAAACGTAGCCTGCTGCGAGCGGTTGAACGGAGGCCTGTCGGGACGGCGCCAGGCGTTGAAGTCTCCCCGTTAGTTACGCGCACACTAGCACCACGCGGCGGCTGGCGCCGTGCCGCCGCGTTCCCGGTCAGCCGTGTTTTAGCGTTCACTGACGGGTCGAGGTGATTATTCTAAGCTTTCCTAAGAAGCTTTCTGCCCCGCAGCTCATTATTGAGCAAGAATATCGCACAAACTGCATAGAACATTGATATGCAGGTTGTCGGCACATATGGAGAAGGGGATGTTTTGGTTAATGCCTCCTTTAATAGGAAGAGATTGTGGAAGAACAACACATTTCTCTTGGAAATTACTCATCCTCCTTCTTCCTACGTGCCTGCTTTAGTAATCGAAGTACCCCTATTGACTCTACGTTCTTGATTCGGCTGTGGATTTTATGCATGGAATTCCGCTATATTATATTTTCTCGCTCAATGTCCCCTGAGCTATACCTATTGAGGCGTCACGGGACAGCAATGCTCAGCACACAACTGCAGAGAAAAAGTCAATGTGGTCATGCGTTTTGTATGCCAAAATGTGTGAGCCTTGGCGTGTACCAGCAGCCGTTGTCACCATTGTAATTTTCACGACTTTATTTTTATAAGGATGCAATTGCCCACTTCCCAGTTCCCAGACTGGGTTTGGAGATATAGTTTTACAGAAACATTTAGGAATGTCTGTAATGTAAGTTAAAAGCTAATACCGAAAGTAATCCACATATTTTCGAATTTCCTGTTTGCTGTATTGCTTAGTAAATGCCAGACGTCATGATGGCATGGTTGCGATTGATGGTATGCCGGATGGCCAGGGTACGAACTCACGGTAAGTCAGCTTGGCCGGCAGGCATCAACAGGCACAATAGTCTTACACTGATATCGTCACCCTCAGTTATTCGTCACCATTCAGCAGCAGGCCCAGAGCTTCGGGCTTTGAACCGTACCAAGGCACAGGTGTAGGAGCAAGACATTGCGCCGATTCGAAGGGCTGGAAGGGCAGCATCGCGGGGGCTGGAATGCGCCTGAGCGGCTGAGACCATCCCATTGGGACGGGGGTGTTCTGGGTGCACTCAGCCGCTCATGCTGGGAAATGCATCCAATGGAGCTCTACCCCATCCCCACCCGTTTTGAATGATTAGGCTAACCTTTAGTCTAGAACAAAGAAGGATGATGGTTGGCTGGTCTCGAGGATAGAAAGGACAGGTAATGACATCATATAATGAATCGAAGACGGCCCCGGCCCGATCCTCTGATAGAGGCTCATCAACACGTATCTCGTTGTGGACCATTTCGTTTTCCTCCACCGTGGTTTTTGCACCGACCTCAACGGGTTGGAAGATTACGATGTTCAGAAACCATTAAGGTCGTAATTGTATATTCGTTGAATTAGGTTAGCCTTTCCATTCCATGAAGACTACTTTATAATTATTGGATGATAGGATGAGGTTTTCACTGTGTTGAACCTGTCCTACCTGCTCAGTGAACGAATATACAACGAATGTACAATTACGATCTTAATGGTTTCTGAACATCGTTACCTTCCAACCGGTTCAGGTCGGTGCAAAAACTACGGTGGAGGAAAACGAAATGGTCCACAACGAGATACGTGTTGATAAACCTCTATCAGAGGATCGGACCGGGGCCGTCTTCGATTCATTATATGATGTCATTACCTGTCCTTTGTATCTATCCTCGGGACCAGCCAACAGTCATCCTTCCTTGTTCTAGACTAAAGGTCACCCTAATCATTCGAATGGAGAGCTCCATTGGATGCATTTCCCAGCATGAGCGGCTGAGTGCACCCAGAACACCCCCGTCCCAATGGGATGGTCTCAGCCGCTCAGGCGCATTCCAGCCCCCGCGATGCTGCCCTTCCAGCCCTTCGAATCGGCGCAATGTCTTGCTCATACACCTGTACCTTACGGTTCAAAGCCCGAAGCTCTGGGCTTGTTGCTGAATGGTGACGAATAACTGAGGGTGACGATATCAGTGTAAGACTATTGTGCCTGTTGATGCCTGCCGGCCAAGCTGACTTACCGTGAGTTCGTACCCTGGCCATCCGGCATACCATCAATCGCAGCCATGCCATCATGACGTCTGGCATTTAATAAGCAATACAGCAAACAGGAAATCGAAAATATGTGGATTCCTTTCGGTATTCGCTTTAAAGGTAGTGTGCCACCTTTGAAAGATTTCCCATTTTATTTTTCCTAGGATAAGAAGCTTCTGTTTTTACCTAATATCGCAAAAAAAAAAATCAAAAATGGGCCTGGAATAGTGCCTTTTTCGCCTAAAAGTTTTTCGGTTTTTAGATATGTATAACAACTGTAGTGGGCTCACCTGCAAACAGGCGTCGGGCAACAATCGCGAATGCGGCGCACTTGTGACAATAAGCAAAGGTCATTATAGTGTTACGACCATACGACGTACGGGAATGAGTTATCAGCTGTCTAATCGTAGACAACACAATGTCGAGCCTTAAACTGTAAGCCCGTATTGGTATTGTTTCTTTTATTTGGCTGTCGAACATTATTTATGGTTTGAAATATGATTTTATGTAAAATAATTGATATGAAAAAGCCGTCTTATAAGTTATGACCCCATTTCACCACACGCAAGTGGCAGAAATGACAATGATCAGCTGACGCATTTTTCTTGGCCGAAGTCAGAGCGCGCGGCCCGACGCACCACGCGTATTTGGAAATTCCGACCTCGACGAGCATCAGAAGCCACCTAACAGGCGTGTTCGAAACCGCAGGAGATGATGATGAACGGGTTTATCGAAACTTGATTGGATGAGCATAGGTATCGGTAATAGCGATTTCAGTGTGTGCATTTATTGTTCATAGTGGTGTGAAATGTGGTTGGGGTACGACCGACAACCCGTCGGGGCGAATTTCGCACTGGGGTACTCAAAATTTGAAGAATTTAAGACGTTTCCATGAGTTTTGAAGGTATGGATCAGTTCTAAAAATCCGGTTCTCCTTATCTGGGCCATTAACTCCATACGGTCCAGGAAAGCTGGCACACTACCTTTAACTTACATTACAGACATTCCCAAATGTTTCTGTAAAACTATAATATCTCCAAACCCAGTCTGGGAACTAGGAAGTGGGAAATTGCATCCTTATAAAGATAAAGTCGTGAAAATTACAATGGTGACAACGGCTGCTGGTACACACCAAGGCTCACACATTTTGGCATACAAAACGCATGGCCACATTGACTTTTTCTCTGCGGTTGTGTGCTGAGCATTGCTGTCCCGTGACGCCTCAATATAGCTCAGGGGACATTGGGCGAGAAAATATAATATAGCGGAATTCCATGCATAAAATCCACAGCCGAATCAAGAACGTAGAGTCAATAGGGGTACTTCGATTACTAAAGCAGGCACGTAGGAAGAAGGAGGATGAGTAATTTCCAAAAGAAATGTGTTGTTCTTCCACAATCTCTTCCTATTAAAGGAGGCATTAACCAAAACATTCCCTTCTCCATATGTGCCGACAACCTGCATGTCAATGTTCTATGCAGTTTGTGCGATATTCTTGCTCAATAATGAGCTGCGGGGCAGAAAGCTTCTTAGGAAAGCTTAGAATAATCACCTCGACCCGTCAGTGAACGCTAAAACACGGCTGACCGGGAACGCGGCGGCACGGCGCCAGCCGCCGCGTGGTGCTAGTGTGCGCGTAACTAACGGGGAGACTTCAACGCCTGGCGCCGTCCCGACAGGCTTCCGTTCAACCGCTCGCAGCAGGCTACGTTTTCGTCCCAGATTTTTTTGATTGGTATCCTACGGCTTCAAACATGCCAGGGACCAATAAAATTTAGTAGTGAAGACGATTAAAAAAAATCAAAATTCGACGATACACCCTACTGGTCATACCAGGTCAGGTCACAGGTCAGGTCACCAAAGGTCACCAAGGGTCACCACATGAGCCCAACTTTACTAAGGTTATGCGATGCATGTTTTATGGCCAGTTTTTCATTTCCAACTCAATGGTGTTGGTTATAAGACCATCAGGTACGGTTTAGGTCACTTTCTGGTGGAGGTCAGATCAAGGTCAGTTCAAAAAAGGTCAAATTTCAAAGTTGATATTTTTGCATAAAATGGGTATCGATTCGATGCAGCTCGTCCCGGGGAGTCTAATGGTGGTCTTTGTTTTGCGCTACGAGGTCTAGAATTGCTAAAAATTGAGTTTGAAAATTTGACGTCATCAATTTTGAAGTTTTTTCGCTATAACTTGGCCAAAAAAAGAGATATCGATCTCAAATTTGGTATGTGGATAGAAGGCGGTAGGAGCTATCACATATATTCCGGTTTTTTCGAAATTTAAAAAACTTTTTGGATTTTTTGGCTATTATATTCAAAAAATCTATTTTTTTATTTTTGGGGGGTCAAAATCCAAAAATTCGAAAAACCGAGATAGCAGTTTTGTAGCCCTGTCAATTTCACACCTTTTATGTCTAAAACATTTTTCTGTATCTCTAAAGCTGTAGGCCTGACAGCTCTTCCCGCGAAACCTTTTTTTGGGTCGAAAATGGCAAAAATGACGTCACTCTGACGTCATTAGCGGCCAACCTATCGTAGCCTTTGGAAAAATTTTTGGTCACCATGTGCGCTAGCTGCTCCCGGGAGGGTACTGAAAGTTTGGTGACGATCGGCGCAGCGGTTCTCGAGATATATCGAAAAAACTAAAGGGGGGGCAAAAAATTGCCCCCCCCCCCCCACCGCCTGGAAGGTTAATCCTATAGCGTGACGCGTTGTCGTTTTAGGGACATAGCACGCCGATTACGCTAATAACATCGTTATGACGCCTGTACCGTGGCAATCATGAAATACAGCAATCACAGGAGCGTGTCAATTCGTATTTATTGCCCGCCTACAATTTCATTCGGTGTTTTGCATGCTGCATTCTCGTGTAACTTCGGGACCGAGCTAGTACAGTTTTAACTGGCATTTGTCATTATTGTGCAATGCATTATATGTAATGTGTACTCTGTTGTGCACTGGTACGAAATGGTGAAATGAAACGCTACCTTTGGATGGCGTGTTTCTGTATATCCGAATCGAGTGTGTGTACAGTTTTGTTCATTCCGAAGGTTGAAGTATGTCACTCTGGTAAGATCGCTTGCTTGTCGCTGACTGACGACCGTCCCTCATTCCGGCAGACTCGCGAATCAAATACCAGATCACCGCCGGCAATTATGGGGCCGTGTTCGACATTGACCCAGACACCGGCACCGTCAAGGTCAAAAACAAACTCGACTACGAGAACGTGAGAAACGTACGTGGCACGCGGCAGCGGCCGCCGCTCGGGACCGGGCCGTGCGAACTGCACTGCGGTCGTTCTGGTGGGGGAAGGGTGTGGATCGTGATTCGGGGCCGCTCGGGAGGCGGTGTGTGGCTTGCTGACCGAGTGTGGGAGCTCTCCCTGACTGAGCAGTGGTGTCGGTTGGTCGGGTTACGGTGTGAAAGAGAAACGTCAGTCGTTATCTGCACCCTGTCCAGACGTAAGGACTGGGATTGCCGACTATATTGATGTAGGTATGGTTGTTTGAAACCAAGCAGCTAGCTCAGTTTTACAGCCTTACAATGCGTATCCTGGTAGCACGACCCCTTGGGGCGTGACCCGTGACCGCATAACCCCATGACCCTTGACCTCACGGCTCTTTGACTCATGATATCATGGATCTCCGTTCCGTGCTTAGTGACCTTTATCACGTCGGCTGCCGGAGGTTCTTAGAGGTGGCTCAGGAAATCCCGCAGATTTAACCTGAGCCAGCCAACACAATAACTCTATGAGCAGCGTCCTGCAATGTAACTGGCAGGGACAGTACCATTTACTTGTGGCCAGTGAACCGTGTGACATCTAACGGCAGCATGTCAAGTGACCCGAGTAGTAAATACATACATCGTACCTTTTACTCCGCTGTTCCACCGCTCTCATCGATCCCTCGCGGTGAATCTATTACCGCGGCGATCTGTCCCAGCCGAGCCGTCTTCCATGACCCCAGTTCCAGCGTGCGCCTGCCTAACCATCCCGTACCGTCTTCCCTGACCTCATCGTGCGCCTGCGGGCTGCTATCTGACCGCCCCGTGCTGTCTCGCGGTACTCCATCGTGCGCCCGCGGGCTGCTGTCTGACCTCCCCGTGCCGTCGCTCCGCGTCTCCACCGCGCACCTACCTGACCTCCCCGTGCCGTCCTCCGTGACCTGACCGCGCACCTACCTGACCTCGCCGTGCCGTCCTCCGTGACCTGACCGCGCACCTACCTGACCTCCCCGTGCCGTCCTCCGTGACCCTGCGCACCTGTCTGACCTCCCCGTGCCGTCCTCCGCGCCCCGGCAGTACTCCATCACCGTGACGGCGTCTGACGGCAAGTTCGAGGCCACCCAGACGGTGCTGATCGAGGTGATGAACGTTAACGATGTGGCGCCCGTGTTCGATCAGCCCGGCTACGAGCTGCAGCTGCGGGAGGGCTACATCTCGCCAGAGCCCATTATCAAGGTGAGCTGCAGAGCCGGCCAGCAGGCCAGGTTGGAGTTGTGTCGAGGTGTTGACTTCTCAACTTTACCTCATGGGTTTGTTTTGTTGGGTGAGAGTTGAGACCGTACTGCAGCGCTTTGTGGTTTGGGTTGTCGGGCTCAGACACTTTCGAGTCATTTATCGCTGCCTCTAATATAATCATTGCTTGCTTGACGATCGTGTTTATGACATATATTGCCCATAAGATGATGCATGTGTGCATAATTAGGCGTATTCTAGTATTTATTGGAATAAATAATAGTTAGCATATGAATTGTGCTTGCCTCTGTGGTGTTGAATAGTTAAATAAATTGGAACGTTATTGATCAGTATTGATGTATAGTGATGCCGATGTCTTTCAAGGATTTGTTTGAATTTGGTTTAGGTAATTGCTGTATCAAAAACCGCCACGTACTTAGAAATCAATAACTATGAATCACTCTGCTTTAATCACTTGTCAAAGCTTGGTTTCGTTTCGTTTCATTCTAATGGTTGATTATGTACAGCTCAAAAGTTCGAGGACGCCGTAGCACGCGCTTTTCATTGCGGTGCTGAATGAACTGCTCCCAAGAAGGATCGATTCATTTAGTTAAAGGCTGAGAGGGCGCGCCTGGGTTGCAAAATGTCAGAGCGGCACTATATCGTCTCCGTGCCATCCGGCTGGGTCCGTGTGGCAGCTGCGCCGTGCCCAGTAATACGTCCCCGTCTCCCTGCTGTCGTCGCCCCCCCCCCCCCCCTCCCCTCCCTCCCCCGCTGGCGAGTCGGCGTGTCACGCGGCTGTTGACGGCCCTCGGTAAACGGCCCGGTGTGTTCCCACTTCCGATGTGTTCCGGTGGGCGGCGTGCGGCCTTAATTAGCCGCCGAGGGCGCTGTAATGAGTCGCCCGGCTGAGTTACCGTCCACCGGCATGGCCAGGGTCCTACACTAGCCGTCAGTGGGCGCCGGATCTGTCCGAATATACCGGGAGTCTCTGCTGGAGCTGTTTGGCCACCAGTCCTGTGGAGAACCCTTGGACAGTGTCGAAGAAGAGAGACACACGAGTGTGTCCTTCCCTGATCGCTAGGCGTCCGGCCGAGTGTGTGACCCGTTGACCTCCACACACATACGTTTAGCAGGGAGTGGGATGTCCCATTGTGGCCTGAGCTGCGGCACGGGGTACTAATAAAACCGCCTCAAATGGCGCGGGCCACTCCGCCCTGGCCGTGTAGTGGGGTCTACCATCAATTGCGTCTGCTGGAGTCCATGTTGAATCAATCGGGGTACACACATTCACTCAGGAATGCAGGTGCGGGCAGTGTAACGCGCGGTCCTCACGCGTGACGCGTTGTGCGATATGGTGTGCCGCTGTCGGGCAACGCGGGCATACCAACCGCTGTGAATGTGTCGCGTCAAATGGCTGACGTCTTTAGTTAAATCGAGTTAAATCGGTGAACATGCCGATAAATCACAGCTATAAAGAACCTAACGTGTGCTATATCGCTCGAGCAGTCTGCGATTGAGTGTTAATCCATGCCGATCCAGTGCGGTCCTGGTGACGATGGGGCCGTTACAGTCGGCTGGTGTGGCCGCCGGGCCGGCGGCGGTCCACTTCTCCAGTTGGCGACTAATATTGTCCGCCGGGGAACGTACGAGCTCGAAAGCCGGCTCACTCGACGTTTACCGCCTGTCGCCGGCGCGATATACGCCCAACTTAGACCAGCACGGCCTCTGAAAACGAACCGAAACGAAGAACTCACGAAATGAAATCTGCGAAATGCAAGCCAAAGGTTTCGCCGTGTGGACGTGCCAGGCAACGCCACAGTTAACTACGCCCCTCTCCTTTTTTTGCTTTTACTGCAGGGTAGTTTTACCCCTCAACAACGAAATCGCTTCCCAAAGGATGACCCCATAATGACCTGTCGTGACCCGCCCGTTCCAGGTGACGGCGATCGACCCCGACCCGGTGGGCAGAGCGGCCATCGTCTACAAGCTCTCTGGGCCGGGAATCTACCCCAACCGGCCGGAGGATGACGTGTTCAGCATCAACAGTCGCGGCGAGGTGGTCGTCCTCAAGGTGCGTCCCGCCGGCGCTGTGAGGGAGGCTCGCTCTGGGACGGGTGTCGGCAGCCGGCTCAGAGCCACTGATTGATTCTGTGAGAGCGGTCAGCTGGCCACCGGCCGGCCGCCCACAGGCGACCACATTTGTAAAAGCATTCCGAAGGAAAACGCACATGACAAGCTGCGCTGTATAAAGGAGGTTGATAATGCACATTTGAATCTAGTTAGTATAGTTTTATTCTTGGCTCCTAGTGCAATTCTTATTGAATTGTCATATGCATCAGAGAGCGTGGCTCCATTTCATTTCATTTATTGTTAAACTGCAATGCAAGGATGGATTATCTCGTCCTACCTGTAAGAGCGTTTAACCTAAGGCTGTGTGTCTAACCTTTTATCTGCACGATGAAAGTCCGGGCTAATGGAACCGTCTGCTGTGCTAGGTCCGATCTCTTAGCATCAAATGGTGTACTGGAGACAGTATGTCACCCTGGCTGGGTGACTGTTGTCAAGATACGTGGTGGGGTTGCCAGGTATCAGGTGGTTTTCTAAGCACTCCTTGCTCACAGCCCATAGCCGAGTTACGGAGTCATATGGTCGATGTGGGCTACATGAGTGGTGTTCACGTGAGGTTCTGGCCCTATGAGAGGTTCTATCCCCTCGGGCGGCTCAATATGGGATCCGGCTAGATTGCTTGTTTAGATCGTATTTGTGGGTGGGATAGCGATTTGGGTGCTAGTTCGGGCGTGCTACACTGCCCGCGGTCGAGTGTTTCACAGCCGCTGAGATGAGTTTACTTACGACGGCCTCCAGACTGAAAGAGGGCGTGGAGGGCCGACTACCGAGAGCGATTCACTGGCTGGATGTTCCCTGAAGTCGTGTTGACTGAGCTGGGTTAGCTTTGTTCTGAGGGCGGCTCTCGGAATGGCTCGTCTGTGCCGATCTAGAGAGTACGTTGACACTGATCCTTTTTCCGGCGAGGCTTTACCACCGCCCCGGAACCCGCCCACTGACTGTCTGCTGCTCCAATCCAATATTACTTTTTTACTTAGAGCTCCAATAAGAAATGTCAATTGAATACCGAAGTTTGGTACCTACGCAAACGTCAAACTGATGTCTATTTGTCAGGCAGGTAATTGACGTTTTAAACCTAGATAGTTGGTATATTGCTGGTTTTATGCCTTTTTTGCTTCTAACTGCTGTATCTATTGAATATACTGGATTCGGCATTAGGTAATTTGCTTTGTTCTCTACATTTCTCAAATTAATCTTGGTTTTAAGTATCTTTCCGTGACCTTCGTTGGTACTTATGCATTGTTGTCGATGGTTTTATTTTAATTATTCGAATGCATAGAAATAGCACTATCTACTCTTTTCAATCCTCTACGATGTCTCCCACTCACTGTCCCTCTGTTCAACCCCTCTTCCCTCTCTCTCCATCGGTCAGTCCAGGCAGCACCGTAAACAGACGACCGGTGAATTACAGCTGGCTGGTGGTGAATTATAGATGGACGGCCGACGCGACCACTATACCGTCCGATCGGAGGAACGGCAGCGGGCCTGGGAAACCTCTCTAGGTACCCAGAGCGAGACAGAGGGAGAGAGAGGGAGGAGCGGAGAGAGGCGCGAGGCTGGTAGAGTGGTGTGGAATGGCCTTCGCTGTGAGAAAGATCACCGGGGAGGCACAGGCTGTTTCGTGGTAACGAGAAAAACGCGATGCAGCGTGAAGGGAATGGAGGCAGCGCGCGCCAGAAGAGCGGGCAGAGTGCGGTAGAAAAGCGGCAGAGTGAGCTCTGCGGGACAGAGAGCGTCGGTACACACGCATAGTGGTCGGCCGCGCGGGTCACTCCGGTGGCTGGCCAGGGACAAAGATGGACGGTCCCGGGAGATGGTGTGTGTCACTAGGGACGGCCGCTCCGGGAAAGGATGGGGTCCGTCCGCTCGCTCGATCGCGCCGAGTGCAATAGGCCTCACCGGCTGTCGATGGAGCCAATACGGAAGTGCTCTCTCAACCAGGATCGATTCTCGATTCGGAAACATGGTTAGCCTGTCACCGTCGCTCTTCTGTGCAAGAAGAAGTGGCTCGCCGTCTCCGGTCTATTGGATTTGCCGATATGTCGTATGGTTGTCTAGTGCTGCAGGGATAGCCGATGTTGACTGAGACCCGGCCCATGGCGGCGGAACGGGGAGGGCACCGCGGCACCGTGCCCCTATTTGATTTTGGCATTTTAACATTAGCGCTATGGGCGTTGCATGGAAAGAATGGGACCAAAAGTCGGCAGTGCCCCCCCCCCCCTTAATTGAAGGTGTTCCGCCGCTACTGACCCGGCCGGTCTCCACTCTTTTATATCAGGTTTGACTCACCTGTACTCCCGTTCACTTCACGTAACGAAGCCCAACTAATAGTAATAATTAATACTGGGACAAATAATTGACCTAACCTAACCCTCAACGTCTTACGTCTTACCTACAATCCTATTTCTTACCTTATGTACGAGTATCTCGGGTTTGGCCGGGAACCATGCCCTCAGGTATGATACGCTCCCCCACCCCGCCCCATCTGGCGCCATATTTCAGGCTCTGGACCGCGAGGCTCCCCCATACTGCCCCTGACTGACCTCTGGCGCCGTGTTTCAGGCCCTGGACCGGGACGAGGGCACCGGTGGCCGGGAAGTCTGGGACCTCTCCGTGCTCGCCTGGGATGATGACGGAAACGGTCTGGGCTCGTCGGTACCGTTTAAACTGACGCTCACCGATATCAACGACAATGCGCCTTACCTGATCCAGGTGAGTTGAGATCCGAGCCAATGTCTGACTGTGAGCCCTGCTGTGAGTCACTGTGAGTCACTGGACACTGTGAGTCACTGTGAGTCACGGTCCGACCGTGAGCCATGGTCCTGTGATAAGTCACAGTTAGATTATTAGTTACGGGCCAGTTTAGGCTGTCATCTAGGGGCTGATGAAATGTCCGCATACTTTTCCAGTTTCGGACTGACACTGGCAACACTACTATTCGATATTCACAATTTACCCCCGGAGTTTTATAGTCGAACTACCGGCGTATACAATCTTACACCCAAAGCTTACGATGAGTAGCTCTCGAAGATTGACGTGTCTGGTATTTGTTATTTAATAAACCCTTCATCGACGCTCTCACTTTTCAGTCACTGTTTGTCTCTATCGATCATCCTCAGAGGTGTTTATTTACTTCCGCGGCCCACTGTGACTTGACGCGCTGCCAATAACGACGTGTTCACTGCCGTCCGATGACTGTCGTTCACCGTGCGCACACCTGACGCGCTGCTAATAGCGACATGTTCAGTGCCGTCCGCTGACTGTTGTTCACCGTGCGCACACCTGACGCGCTGCCAATAGCGACGTGTTCAGTACCTCCCGCTGACTGTGTTCACCATCCGCAGAGTAACTCTACCCCGCCGGTAATCATGGAGAACAAGTCGCCCGAGGGCGTGGTCATCCCGGTGGAGGCGGAGGACTTTGACGATCAGACTCGGAACGGGCCGCCCTACTCGTTCCTCCTGGATCCGGCGGCTCCGGCCGAGCTGCGCCGACAGTTCTCCGTCACCACTGTCGGTACGTAATGGTGACGGTGGTGATGATGACTGGATGAATGGTGCTGAGGGTGGTGGCAGTGACTTGCAGAAACCGGGAAGCTCACACATTGCTACACGAGAGGGGTATTGGTCAGTTATGAATCTAAGATGCATAGCTAACTTATGGTACCCCACATGGACACTTCTACGCCTTGTGAAGGCTTCCCCCTCTACATATATGAGCCTTATAAGGCTCATATAAGCTCGTGCTATAACACGAGCGGCCCGTCGCTTCCATCGTATACCCATCCGCCAGCTGAGGCGATTTCCGACCCTGTCCGAATCTAACCGACCAGACAGTTACCCTGGTACGGCCGCCAGGTGTGACGTAGTCGCGCGAATTATGCACGAGACGAATGAGCGCATGGGCTGGCTCAGACGCGAGCTGAATGATTGAGCCCGCCACACCCGACCGACCGCTCGTGGCTCGTGGCTCGGCAGATTGGGGGGCTTTGTGGTGCGGTTCGATTGGTAGACTTAAGTGTGGAGATACAGTGGTGTGAGGTTTTGATTCATGATTATGAAGGAACTTGTGGTAGGGGAGAGTGGTGCAGGAGGCCCCCCCTTAAGCTCAGTTACTATTTTTAGACAACTGATAATATTTAAGCGCTAACGTGTGCATGCGCTGTGAGCTTGCATCATTTTCCCATACATATTTGCATTCAAAATGAATCTAGGGGGTACACAAACCGTAAACTTTAACATTTTGGAAAAAGTTGCAAAAGGGCCTCTTACACTATGGGTATGGTAAGACGCCCCCCCCCCCCCCTCGGGCGTTTTAAAAGTCAAGTCGACTTGTAAAAGACGCTTTGCGAACACAGCTGCAAGGCCTTTTATTTCGAAAAGCTAAGCAAATACGGTGTTATCGAAACCAATAACACTTCAAAGCGCTCGAACAATGCGAAAACTAGCACAACCAAACGCTGATGACCAACGAAAATTGTACCTATAACCTCTAAGAAAAGAAACAGAAAAAAGAAACAAAAACAAACTCCTTGAAAAAAGAATGCCACGCCTGCCGCAGGTGCAGGCGTTTTAGCATCGGGGGCGTTTTTTATCGGGGGGCGTTTTATCATCCTCGAAGGGAGGGCCTCTTAAAAAAATACAGTGTTTTAACGTCCACAATATTTATGGTTTATGAGACATTTGCAGCGCACCAGAACATGGTCTATTCTGAAGCTAACATGTGACAATTTCGATGAGAAAAGATTGCATTTGATAGCCATTGTTTTTTCAGATATATAAGGGCGATAAAGATGCATATATCTAGCAAGTAAAGGGGCAAAAACAGAAACAGGCTTACCAAAAGTCGCTGCGACGCACCTGATACCTCAGGTTTCGTGAGTTGTTGTTTCAAGAGGGCTTCTGCTTTACAAGAACATTAAAAAATAAATAACATTATTGGTTTGGTAAAAAAAGCGATGGGGCCTCTTACCGACCCTGGGCGTCTTACACGGATCTCCCCTACTTGGTGATTTGTGGTGTTTTGCGGCTATGGCAACGGGAGAAGTCCGTTGGTCTCGTTTAATTTGTAAACCACGATGGTGTTGGTGGTTGGAGATAGTTCAAAATTAAAAAGCTTTGCCGGTCTTGGATGGATTATCTACCAGCTGCAACATCGCATCGCATTTAGCACTGGCCACCGACCATAGCTTAGTTGCATGTTCGGCAAGTTCTCAATCACACTGTCTTACATTGGCCCCCACCCGCTCTGTCACCAGCGAACCGTGCCGAGATTCGTCCTCTGGTGAAGTTCGACCGAGAGAAGCAGAAGCAGTACGCCATCCCCGTGGTGGTGAGCGACAACGAGCTGGCCGACCCGCGCGCCCTGACCGGCACCAGCCTCTTCACGGTCATCATCGGCGACGAGAACGACAACGACATGAGGCCCGGCTCGAGCGCCATCCAGGTCTTCAACTTCGAGGTGGGTGGCGGATCTGTGAGGTGGTATTTGACAGGGGTAGGAGGGTGGACTCGGGTGAGCCTTGGCAGACTGAGAAGATCGGGGTACAGGCACTGGCTGGCTTCTGGTGGCGGTTGCTGATGGGACATTGGTTGGATAGCCTGCACTAATGCATTAATATGATTGATAAAGGTTGATTTGGATTTACTTGGCTTGAAAATCCCGATGACACTGGACGCCTGTGGACTGTGGAGTGCGACATGTAACCTCTAACCTCTCACCAGTGACCTATGACCCGTGACTTGTGACCCGCTAGCCGTGACCTTTGACCCATGACCTGTAATCTGTGACCTTTGATCCGTGACCTGTGATCCGTGACCTGTGATCCGCGACCTGTGATCCGTGACCTGTGATCCGCGACCTGTGATCCGTGACCTGTGATCCGTGACCTGTGATCCATGACCTATGACCCGTGATCTGACCTAAGCCCGTGTGCCAGGCTGAGCCGGGAGCGGCGCTTGTGCGCCAGGCCACCGACCCGCAGTGGCTGACTGCTGAGTATGTGACCGGCAATGCCTATAATCGGCGGCAAGTGGGTACCGCCCCCGCCCCCACCCCCGCCCGCACTGGCACCCGCCCCCTCCCGTCTGACTCCCTCACAGACCGGCACCAGCGCGCACCAGCCGGCCGGCCCGCGCCGTGTGCTTGTTTTCAGCACAGCCCCGCTCCGCGGTGACCGACCCGTCCCACCAGGCGCTCTGCTGAGCCCCCACAGCTGGCGGCTCCTCTGCATGGATCGCTCCTGATTTGGGACGTGGATTCCGGTTCAGTTCGCGTGAATTGCTACTGATTTAATCGCGATTATTGCGTTAATTAAGCACGCTCAGTTGGCTTATTTCCCGTTCGCCGCGGGGCGTGGGGTTGGAAATAAGTGAGCGGAAAGAAAACTATCACCCATTACCCATTTAGGTTATTTTTGGTGCGCTTCCGCAAATATATTTCAACGCCTTTTTATACATATGAGTTCGATCATTCCATGTAGTAGATACCTATCTATGCCGCTCACTCATTTTGTTCTCTTTTACAGCTTTGTAGGTTATCTTTTATTGTTATCTTATTTGATATAACTTTAAGACATGATGACGATTTCGCAATTTTATTTACAGATTGTTGCTTTCTTTGCACATTCTGAACATTTAAATGGTCACATGCGTGACTTTATTGAACCGCATGATCATACACGTCACCGTAAATTAAAGTCTGTTTGCTGCTAAGCTGAAACTTAGTTCGCCTTTTCTGTTTCCCTCTGCAAATGCTCCCGATCAACTGTTAATTTATATGTTACAGCTGACTTGTTTTCTGTCAAGCGTTGAATGAGAATGACTGGATCTGCCGGCTAGCAGTTCATAGTTGCAGCGGTATTTCGTCACTTTGTGGAAGTAATAAACATCTTTGCGCTGAATAATCGACATAACAAAGAGTTACGTGTCAGAAATATACTTTTTAACGGCTTGTGAAAGTGTGTAAAACAGACGCCTATTTTTATCCCTGCGCACTAAGCCTCAAGTGCTAGCGTAATCGACACCCCATAGTCCGCACTGGCTCCCGGATATAATCTTTTGTCCCTAGCCCTCTACCCTGCTCAGCCGAGATCGTGTGACTCCTCACGCGGCCTGCCGAGCCCGGAGCTCCACTGACGAATGCTTTCACCGTGTGCGCCTCTGACCGATCATGGCCCTCTTCTCTCCCTCAGGGTAAGATGCCCGACACGGTGGTGGGCCGGGTGTACGTGGACGACCCGGACGACTGGGATCTGCCCGACAAGACATTCTCGTGGCTGGCTGGCCAGGAGTACCGCCACTTTGAGCTGGACAGAGACACGGGAAACATCACCATGCGCTACGGCACGCCCAACGGCAGCTACCCACTCCAGTTCCAGGTACGTGCACTTTATTCTTAAAGCCGTCGCAGCCATCTGTGACGTCAAGGCGGCCATGGGACTTGTGCCACCCTGAACTCATCTGAACTTTGTCCGAGCGTGATCAAACAGACTCATTACTTGGCCGGTCGCCGGTTCGGCGGTCTTTACATCGCCTGGCTCCGGTAATTACAAGTTCTTTAAACTCCCCGCTGTCCAGTGACGTAGTGTCCCTCTCAACTCCTGTCCAACTTCTGCGCCGGCTTAAATTACCTCGAGACGTTTCATTCCGCGCGTCGCCCGGCTACTTGCCCAATGACTCTGACGTTAATCCCGCCGCGCTGTCCAGATACCGCGGACCCGCTGACCCCGCCGTGACGTCTCGTCCCTCCCGCCCCGTCACACACCGTCACATCACGTGTCCTCAGGTGTACGACAAGAAGTTCCAGTCGACCGTGACGGCGGATGTGACTGTGACGGTACGACTGCTGCCGCGGGAGGCCGTTACGCAGTCGGGATCACTGCGCTTCGCCGGCGTCTCTGCCGAGAGGTTCATCACAGACCCGGACAAAAATGTGAGTGGGCTGACTTCGTACCAATTATGTAAAAGGCAGATGTGAGAATACATAGCGGAGGGATCAGTCAGCGAATGACATTCAATATTCGTTTGCGTCGTTTTTCTGTTGTCGACTAGGAGCTTGTGCGATGATGGTGAGGCATCATCATCATCATCATCGCACAAGCTCCTAGTCGACATCCAGGTGAGGCATCCAGTCCCCACTGATCTCGATTCGCGGGCATCGTTCGATGTAATCTTTTCCGTAGAAATCGTACAATCATCTTCTTTGATCGGATTGCCAGTTCCATTTCACTTGGGTCTGTTCTTGCTATGCGTGTACCTAATCTATAATACAAGTCTCCATAACTAGACGCTTAGCTCATAATTGACCCTGCTTATCAGAAGTGGAAATCCCCTGCGTTTCTTCTCCTCTTATCGCAGAATGATCATGTTTGATGAGCTCTTACGAACCACTGACCTCTCACCCGCCCTCCGGCAGACGCCGTCCATGTACCGGCGTCTGATTGCCGAGCTGGCCCGCCTGTTCAGCACCGCTCCAGAGAACGTCGACCTGTTCGGGGTACAGGACAACGGCGCGGGAGGCGTGGACGTGCGGTACGCCGCCCACGGCTCGCCCTACTACCGCGCAGAGAGGATGGACGGCATCGTGTCGCAGAACAAAAAACAGGTGGGTGAGGGGTAGGGGAGAGGTGGAGCGAGAGGGAGAGGGAGAGGGAGAGAGAGAGGGAGAGGGAGAGAGAGAGAGAGAGAGGGAGAGAGAGAGAGAGAGAGAGAGAGAGAGAGAGAGAGAGAGAGAGAGAGAGAGAGAGAGAGAGAGAGAGAGAGAGAGAGAGAGAGAGAGAGAGAGCGAGAGCGAGAGAGGGGGAGGTGGCTAGTATGATGGGAAGAGAGGAGAGTACAGTGATAAGAAGAACAAAGATGGAAAATCAAAGCTGTTAATGGCTTTCTACTAACAGTTGGTGGCAAGTCATTGCGCACTGCGCAGTATAAGCCTCTCCAGTGGCTCATTTCCACGACGTTCCGCTGTGTGTCGTTACGTCGGACGGGGGTAACGACAGTCGATGACGGTGCCGACGTTGCCCTGATGACACTGCCGAATGCCGATGTTATCCCGCTGACACTGCCGATGTTGTCCCGATGACACCGCCGATGATGTCCCGCCAGCTGGAGGAGATGCTGAAGGTGGAGATCGACCAGGTCGGCATCGACGACTGCCTCTTCGAGTCCACCTGCCGGGGCAGCTGCCACTCACACCTCAAGATCTTCGACAACGAGGTGTACCGTGTGCAGACCAACACCTCCAGTATTATCGGTAGGTGCCAGCGCGCTAAATTCGCCGGACATTATCAGTGGGCTCTCATAAATCACCCGACCGTGACACGACATCGACTGGAATCACGGCAGCCGGTGTCGATCGCCCGTAACTCTAACGGTTACCCAGAAGGCGATATGTGTCGGTGATTGCGCTAAAGCACGGTTTATGTCGTTTATGCCGCGATGGCTTCTGGGTAACGAGTCGGTGGCGAGTCTGTCTGAATTGGGGCACGTGTGGGCTGGAGTAGGGGCCACATAGGGCGGGGGGTTATTATTCACTGACGGAGCTGCCGTACTCTGGGCTCAATATCCACGCTGTGACAGTCGGCGTCCAATAACGCCTTCCTTCGGCTAGGAGAGGGATGGGGCTCCTAGACTGAATATATCTTATCTCAGAGCAGTGAAAGGATGCCCAAACGGCTTCATTGCAAGATGCTCTGAACTTCTGAAGACGGAAGGCGAAACAGATCAATGACATGTTACAGATGATTTTTAGGAAGTGACTTGAGAAGGGGATGAATGAAATAAAATAGAATAGAGCGCTGTGCCTACGTTCCTAGGAGTCCGGACCCAGCCGCAGTATTATTGTGGTCAGTGACTGTGTGTGACTGTGACTGCCACTGTGTACTGTCTCCACAGGACTGCGGTCCCAGCTACAGTACACCTGTGGTCAGTAACTGTGACTGCGACTGTGCGCCTAGGAGTCCGGACCGAGCTGTAGGACACCTGTACTCTGTGACTGTGACTGACTGTGACCGTGACTGTCCCCACAGGAGTCCGGACCCAACTGCAGTACACCTGTGGTCAGTGCGAGCCACCGATGCCACGGGAGGTCTGCCTCAACGACGGCAGATGGGACGAAACTCAAAACAAGTAGGTCAATCACTGGCGCTGCCATGCGTACTTCAAACATCGAGGGCACTCATGGTTTATCGATTAGAATGTGTGCTTATTTGTATTTGTAAATAAACCGCGTTATTTGTTTATTGGTACATGCAAGGGCGGCTTCTAAGACCTCCGCTGTGTCTCGTAGGTGTGAGTGTCCAGAGGGCTACCCCGGCCCCAACTGCGAGGGGCTCACCATTCACTTTGAGGGAACCGGATACGCCTGGTTCCCGCGGCTGACGGCCTGCAACGCCTCCCACCTGGGCTTTGACCTCACCACCAGCACCGACGAGGGTCTGATCCTCTACAACGGACCGCTTCTGGAGCCCACCGGCAACGTGCACGGTGAGGAATGGATAGAATTCGCTGGGAAAGGGAATCGCGCCGCGCAGGGTATCGTCATGTATATTCAACTAATAAGCCGAGGTACACGATGAACTGGGTTTCGTATGCTTTGATACCAAGGGACACGAGTTTCTAGCAACTCTGAACGAGCGGGCTGCTCACTTTTTACTGCAGACTTGTGCCGGGACCAAAAATCAAGATCCAGGATCCTCAAGGTCCCACGGCAAATTCAATTTTTAGAATCCAAGGTTTCCAAGGTCCAACGGCAAATTCAATTTCTAGAATCCAAGGTTTCCAAGGTCCCACGGCAAATTCAATTTCTAGAATCAAGGTTTCCAAGGTCCCACGGCAAATTCAATTTCTAGAATCCAAGGTTTCCAAGGTCCCACGGCAAATTCAATTTCTAGAATCCAAGGTTTCCAAGGTCCCATAGCAAGTATACTTTGCAGGGTCCACAGTCCCCAAGGTCCCACGACAAGAATGCATTGCAGGATCAACAGTCCCCAAGGTCCCACGACAAGAATGCATTGCAGGATCCACAGTCCCTAGGGTCCCACGACAAGTGTGAATTTCAGGATCCACAGTCCCCAAGGTCCCATGACAAGTACACACTTCAGAGTTCAGGGTCCACAGTCCTCAAGGTCCCACGGCAAGAATACATCTCAGGATCCAAAGTATTCAGGGTCCCACAACAAGAACTTAAACAAACTAACATTCTGATGAGCAGACTTACTTCTAAATATTCTGCCAATGGATGCCCAGCAACATTTAACCCTAGAACGCCTAGGGGGGGGGGGTTGTATCAACCCCCCCCTGAGGTTTTTTCGAAGTGCACGCTAAACGGCTTGTCGTAGCGGGCTGAAATTTTCAATACCCTCTGGGGCAACCTTTGCGCATCTTTTGCCGAAAAAAAATTGATCGGGTCATGTCAGGTCACGGAGTTATGACGTCATAAGAGGTACAGCCTCCGGCCGGATTTTCACAAACTGAGTGCCAACGCCCGAGGTTTCCTGCCGGTGGTACGGACATCGGTTGATGGATCGTGATGAAACTTCCCATGCATGTTGGGGCAAGTATTGGCTATCATATGGTATAAGAAATTTGACCGGGTCAGGTCAGGTCACGGAGCTATGACGTCACAAGAGGAACAGCGTCCGGTACTATTTTTGAAAAGCGCCCGAACCACTATTTTGCTAATTCTTGTCACCTCAATGGGAATATGCAGCAATATTAGCTTCTAAAGGGAGCAAATGGACCTCCCAAATCCAAAAATACAATCAGATTTCACAAATTTAAATTATGATTTTTCGAATTTCTGCCGCCGACTGTGACCTTGCCGACTTCCGGCGCTCCCAACGCGCCATTTTTAGAGCTAGGGAAACGAAATACATACCAAACGATAGAGAATTGATCAAGGAACACGATAGTGAAGGTTTCAAGTCGATATCTCCCACCGTTTTGCCGCAATCGCCGCCGAAAGTTGAAAAAAGTCTATTTTTCCGAAAATTTGACCTTTGACCGGTCAAAAGTAGGTCAAATGTTGACCTAGGACCAAAAAATATACCACCAATCGCGAGATCTCGTTGAGAGCAATCCGTTGGTTTTTTCCGCTAAGCTCTACGACCTTCCGTTTCGAAACGCCAGGGGGGGGGTCGTAACAACCCCCCCCCCCCTGGTCGTTCGTGTTATGAGAAATGGCCTGGTCGTGCGAGGGTTAAAGGGGCAGAACCTATGCAAACCTGTGGACTGTGGTGGTTTTATCGTTAACCAACATAGGTAGGGGGAGCTTCAACACAAGTTAAAAATGAATCATAATATCAATCTCTCCTTCTTTAACCTGACAAATTCGTAAAAAATGTAGGTAGGTAATAGGTACCTTGCAATTTGTATTGTCATGTCCCTTTCAATTCAATCTTACCTTATCAGTAGAAATGTAGGATAGCACCTTACAGTTATTGAAGACAGACATTCAAGTATTCTTTCAGGCAATATAAAAAAAAAAAACAGAAATAAAACCTATAGGCTTCATAGAAATGGAAAAGTTGAATTGGATAGGTATATGCTTTCGATTTTCTGCACATTCAGTTACATAATACCTAGGATAAAAAGTAAAATATGTTCTAAGTCTTGTTTGCGCGAGCGCTCACAGAAAAACTGATCGACTAAGCCAATAGAATTAGAGTATCAGCGAGCGCAAACCTTACTTACTGTTCATTCACATTAGATTGAAGGCTCTGAACAAAATTCCATCTGACAATTTTTTCGTCAGCCTGTTATTCGTCGGCAGATATTCGTCTGACTTTTTCGTCTTGCATTTTTTCGTCTGTTCGAATTAATTTGGTGCATTTTTCGTCTGAGTATTTTTCTGTCCGGCATTTTATCGTCTGGACGAGGCGGAAAATGTTCTTATGAAAATAATGCGCGGACTTACAAATGCACAGACGAACAAATGCATAGACGAAAGTCTGCGGACGAAAATCTGCAGACGAAAAATTGTCCGACGAAAACCTGCTAAACGAAAAAGTTGAACTGTCATGGAATGATTGCTTATATTGCTCCAAATGGTGATTTGATGAATTGCAAAACAAATAAGTTTGACACTTACTTGGTCAGTGGGTAGCTTCCAAGTAGCTTCAAGCCCGGCATATCACAACCCAGAAAATATGTGAGGTGAGATTAGAAAAGAACTTTCCAAACCACCACTGTCCACTGTTTGACAGTTTCATAATCCATAACATTGATAATGTAAAAAGCTACCAGGTCTCTTGTTCCAGTTCTGCCTCACAACCATGGCAATGATTTTGCTCTATATATGTCTACACAGTCTGGTTCGTTTTCTCTTCGTGTAGCTATCTAGCCCCTTGCAGCTGGTCGCTCAACCATAGATATTTATGGACGCCATTTAATTGCGTCCCAGAAAAGCTATTTCTGGCACCTAAAAGCTGACTCGCCCCAAAATTGGTCCTCAGCACCTATTTGGTGGATACCAGCACCAATCATGGAAAATGACCTTAATTAGCTGTTTCTGGCACCTATTCATCGGTACGCCTTACTCTTTTTTCTGAATCTGGCACCTAAATGCTGAGCGTAGCACCAATCTAGTAGAAAAATGAACTACTGGCTGGTAGAATCATGTTGTTCTGGTATAATGACCCCTGGAGTCTAGCCTAAAGGTTGCCAGTGCAGCTACACTCTAAGACAGCCCCGTAGTGATCTCAGCATTGTATATGACGTTTTAAGTAAGCAAATAATATTGATTTGTTTGAAAAAAACAATGTCATTTAAATATTTAAAAGTATTTATTTGTAATGCTTAAAGGGAAACATTTTTGTGAGTAATTGTCTCCATTTTGACCATTAAAACGGGTATTGTATTTTTTTGACGTCATCAAATAGCTCCAAAAAAGAAATGTAATGTTTTCATTCCGTTCAAGGCCGCTGAAGAAACGCGGGATCTTGCGTGGGACATTATCCGTTGTTTGCCGCGCAGAGTTGTGCCGTGGTTGTGCCTTTTTCATCCGTTTCTTACTTATGTCATATGTGTGCATGAAGCTTTGATTTTGTTTTTGGTTATTGTGTGGCCGGTCAGTCAAACGCCCCTGTAGAAACCGGATGCTGCGTTTGATCGAGATGGAGTCAGACGATGATTGCAGAAAGCTAATAATATTGAAAAGAGGGCCGGTTGCGTGGCATGTCTGTTCAGAGTTGAGATTTTGCTTTACTCCAGTTTATGACCTGAGAGCCTGGCTGGAAGTGACGGATCCAAACTTTTCACGTTAAAATGGCTGAGGGTGCAATAATCTCGAGTCTCTACATAGCGGGCTGGTATAGGAGCGTCTTGCTATGCTGCACCATAGCTGGCTAGTGATTCTCTTTTGGCTAGAAATGGCATTAACCATTATCTCCACTGGCGAAAATGTCACTAGACACCACCGAATGCAACGTTCATGTTGTTAGGATACATAAAATCAGGAAGATTACGCGAATTTGGTAGGCAAACGTGGAATAAAATAGGTGCTGGATGTTTTGGTTTTGGTGCTGAATCAGCAAACAGCAAATACGGAGTTCAACTAGACGATCTGGCAACTTTAGGCTGTGTGGAAGCAATTAGGTGCCAGATTCAGATATTAGAGTCGAATAAGCATTTTGGGGCTGATCAGCAATTAGGTGCCAGAAACAGCTTTTTAGGGACCAGAAACAAATATTCCCCGATTTTTATTGAAGTGCTTACAGACAAAACCTAGTGCAGGGTCCTTAGTGGCCCATGTGCAACATAAACCTCATGGTCCAGCTTCCAGGATTCTTGAGGTCCCTCAACAAAATGGTGGTGTAGGTCCAGACCGTTCTCCTAAGATCCCATGACAAATAATAAAACTGGTACTGAAGGTCTGCATTCTGCAGGGTCTTGCAGCATACCAAAGTTTTGAGGTCCTAACCCCTGGGTTTCCATGGTTTTACGGCATATGAAATGTTGAGGTCCTGTTTTTCTAAGGTCTCATGTCACATGAAATGTTGATGTCCTGGGATTCCAAGGTCTCACGGCATATGCAAATGTTGAGGTCCTGGGATTCCAAGGTCTCGCGACATATGCAAATGTTGAGGTCCTGGGATTCCAAGGTCTTGCGGCATATGGATGTTTTAACCCTATTCCTGGCGGGGGGGGCCTCAGGAGCCCCCCCTGAGGTTTTTTGGTTATTTCTCCCAAACAAGTTGAGCTAGGAAGCTCAAATTTTCTGACTTTTCCTAAAAGGCTTCTACGCAACATGTCTGAAAATTTTGAGTTGATCTGACCTCAGGTCAGGTCACCAGAGGCGGTTTGGTGACCCTACCTCAGAAAAGTTTGCAATCACGCCAGAGCTAGAGTTTTTGACCGATCAATTTCTTCTCTTCAGGCTTTAGTTAGGGTACCAGTATGTGCAATTTGTATATCTCGGAATTTTGATATCGGTGACCTAAGTTCAGGTCAGTTTCGCGACCTCCCCATTATAAGTCAATGGGGGAAAAATCAACTCCCTGTTTTTACCACTAAAACGGGTCGGAATGGCCCCATATACCATACATGACTTCATATACGATCAACCTTCACTACCTTGAGGTCTGTTTTGCTGTTGGGCAGCTGTGAGGTCATGTGACGTCATCAAAGGTCACCAAAGGTTTATGGCCAATAACTCCGTACAGGAACAAGATACAGACGCGTGGATGGTCTCATTGTGTTCAGCTCGTCAAGACGCATCGAATGATATACATGATGACCTCGAGGTCACGTGACCTGAGGTCAACCTTTGACCTTGACCTTTCGAGGTCAACATATATATCAATCGATGCGGATTGACGAGAGGATCACGATGATGCCCTTAGTTTGTTCCTATCTTGACTAATTCGAAAGTTATTCGAGAAAAACTCTCTCCATATCTAGCGCCGCCATTTTGACTTTTTCGACCCCTGTGACGTCATCTTTGACCTGACCTGAAAATGACCTTAGTAAAAATTGTAGATCTTGGCCGTGCGTATCCGATGCCGTTTACCGCTTGTCGCTATCTTGCTTCGTTCTCGAGATCTCAGGGGGGGCCGAATCGGCCCCCCCCCCCCCGCCAGTTTCTTGTCCCGGCGGAGCCCGCCAGGAATAGGGTTAAGGTCCTGGGATTCCAAGGTCTCGCGGCATATGGATGTTTTAAGGTCCTGGGTTTCCAAGGTCTCGCGACGAAAATGACAATGCAAGGTCCAGGATCCATCAAGGTCCCAGACCTTGGACTCTATGAACCCTGGATCTCGGATCTTTTTGGGACCTTGGCACATGTCTGCTTTTTAGATCATGATAATCAGTTATAGATTTTTGTTTCATTGCACATATTTTGCACATACTTGTTTGTCACGATGTCGCCTTTTCATTGATCATTTATGCTTGTTTGTCACGATCGTCGCTCTTTCCATTAATCCTGACTATCTGTCGGCTTTTTCAGATTATTTCGCCATCGACCTTCACGAGGGTCGGCTGAGGGTGTTTCTCAATTTCGGCGCCGCCACGGCCGTGGCCAGTCCCCAAACTGCTGTCAACGATGGGAAGCGTCATCACGTGGACATCACATGGGACACCCAGGTCGGTGAGAGCGGATGAGGCTTGGGTGAGGAGTAAGATGAGGGTGGAAGAAGGAGGTGGTATGTACGTTCTCACTGCGCCGGCTCTGTAGGTCAGCCCGTGGCGATCAAGCTAACCCAACAATAATAATGAAAATTACCCATGGTGCAGTACTACACTACAGTATGAAATGTCAGTGGTTTATGGTCTGTCGCCACGCCTACCTCGGCTGGACGCTGCCTGCGGTGGTTGTATCCAGGTCTCGTTGACTACCGCTGTTGTCGGGCGTTTAGCCGGTGGCGCGGACCGCTTAGGCTGCAGGTGTGACTAATACTGCCCGGTCACGACTGGCCACTCGGCACCTCGTGATGGATAGTGATTAACACTTCAGACTGACGAGACCCGCCCCTGCCCCCGCGGCCCCGCCCCCGCCCGGCGCGGCCCGTCAGACGGAGCAGAAGGGTTGTTTGCCACCGTTACCGTCTATTGACTAGATAGATCAATGTGTCTGGTTATTGAATACGCCAGCTTAGCCGTGCTTATTGGGGCACACCGGAGACGGGCTTACCTGGGGCGATTAGTCCTGCTGATAGACCTCAATACATGGTCGAGTAGTGTTCATACAGTGTATTGAAGTATATTGGACCTCAACCATCGAAAGGCTTTCGAAAATATTCTATACATATAACCCAAGTGTCCTTATACATATAACGCCTCACCTTCCTCAGAAGACTGTGAGTGTCCTGGCGGATAGCTGTGTCGTAGTACACGAGTTTTCTGACTACCCAGAGTGTACTGACTCCTCCCTCCCTCCCCAGACTATCACTATTTTAGAAGCCAGCTGTATCGGAGCACCCAATGTAATGTCCCCTCATAGTGTACTCCTCCCTCCCTCCCTCCCTCCCCAGACTGTGACTGTTCTGGTGGACAGCTGTGTCGGCTGTGACGGAGTAACCAAGTTTTCTGACTCCTCCCTCCCTCCCCAGACTGTGACTGTCCTGGTGGACAGTGTGTACTGTCATGTACTGACCCCTCCCTCCCTCCCTCCCCAGACCGTCACTGTCCTGGTGGACAGCTGTGTCGGCGTACCCGAGTGTACTGACCCCTCCCTCCCTCCCCAGACTGTGACTGTCCTGGTTGTTGTTGTTGTTGTGGACAGCTGTGTCGGCGTACCCGAGTATACTGACTCCCCCTGCCCTCCCTCCCCAGACTGTCACTGTCCTGGTGGACAGCTGTGTCGGCGTACCCGAGTGTACTGACAGTCATCAGAGTATTCTAACCTCTGTTTTCCCTCCCCAGACTGTCACTGTCCTGGTGGACAGCTGTGTCGGCGTACCCGAGTGCCAGGCGGCGGCGGCCGTACCCGGCAGCTCGCGGTTTCTGAACGTGGCGGCGCCCCTGCAGCTGGGTGGTTCGGCGGTGCCCCTGGACAGGGTGCAGTCGGCCGTCTCCTGGGACCGACTGCCCGGCTGGGGCGGATTCACCGGCTGTATCCAGAACATGACCTTCCTCGACCGGGTAAAATGGCGGAGACACGAGAGGAGGGGTTTTGTAGGGCTAGGTCACAAAGTCTGGCAATTTGTAAACGTGGTGTGCATTTCTGTTGATGCTTGGTAGTCCTTTGACTTTCAATTTTCGAGTTACGTGGCGTTTTTGACCAAATAACCTTCTTGGTACTCAAGCGACTCTGGTGTTAGATAATTTTCACTCTGTTAGTTTGTTTGCGTAAGGAAGAACGTGTTTATCATTCCCAATCCTTCCCCATGAGTCTGAAATGGTCGCGTTCAATGCCTGCCATTGTCTAACGAGTGCATCATTCCCCTTCCTCAGGTGTTCGACCTGAGCCACCCGTCCTACGGCAAGGACTACAGCAACTACTGCATGGAGAACGTGAAGCCTCAGCCGGTGATTGAGACGACGCCCAGTTTCCTCATCGCCTTTCTCTGCTGCCTCGTCTGCCTGCTGCGTGAGTGTCGCTCCTTACTTAGACACATACCACTCTCCCGCTGTTACAGAATGACCTATGCTTTATTACAACATAAAACATAGCCATGAAGGTACAGCAGCAGCATCGAAGTTTTTGAGTAATTTCAATGTCAGTCAGTGTCAGTCAGCCAGGACTCCTCTTTCATTCAATATTGATAATCTCACCAGTTCTCATGTTTTAGCAGAGTTAATGAAGGCCTTCGATGCCTAAAGCATCGTTTGATCGCCGTTTTTATCTCCTAAACAGTCCTGGTGCTGGCCGTCATCATGTTCCGGCGACGCAACGTGCGAACGTTGTACAAGGAGCCGACGGACGAGATGAGAGACACCATCATCAACTATGACGACGAGGGCGGTGGCGAGAAGGACCAGACTGCCTACGACCTCAGTGTCCTGCAGGTCGCCAACGGGCCAAGTAGTGAGTAGCAGCGCGCATAATGTCTGGCTGAGAACTGAGAAGAATGGACGTTATTGACGACTGATAAAGTAGGGTGAAGTCGTATAAGAGTACGCACTTAGTGGATTTCTTGCTCTCATTTGTTTAATATTTGAAGGAAAGAAATCGCAAATAGGGAATATTAAAGTTCATTGAATTAGCCATCAACCCATGGGGCAACGATCCTTCAGCGTAAATGGAAGTGGTCTAAAACTGACATTTTCTGAACCGTTGCACTTGCGTACTCTTACCATATGGGGTGTGTAAGAGTACGCACGCCAGGCGGGTGGAGTACGCAAGCATATGAACACACACCTAGGGTAAGGGCGGGTAAGAGTACGCGGGCGATAAGAGTACGCATCAGCTGTTTCGGTTGCTTAGCAACGCGGGTTTGTCGAGTTCCTGAAGTGACATGAAGCCGCCAGTGCGTGCTTGTCACCAACGGAACGTGGGCGTTGAGCGACGACGCTGTTGAGTTTAAGGCGATGAATATTATTTTCGAGCGTTATGATATTATTATGGTATGGTACAATAATTTTGATACTTGGCAGTTGAGATAAAGTACATTTCCGTGATTGGTGTGGGAAACTTGCGAGGTTATCTGGGGAAATACTGTGCAGTGCAACAACGTTTCGGGGTTGTTTTGTGCGCGAATTGCATGTACGGTAAGAGGACGCACTGTTCAGGAGGGTAAGAGTACGCAGAATTATACATTAAATTGAATATACAGAAAAATAAAATTATTAATCTATCGCTCAATGACGTTTGTTTTGTAGGTATATCATCAATGGAGCACTGTGATGCAGATGCGTACCCGAAATTCTTCCAAATACGAGTTATTCTCCCTTTTGATTGTGCATTTTTTTAAAAGAAACACACGACATGATTATTTCCTGATTTATAGACTTGAAAGATTTATTTTATGTTTTTCTTTTTGGATACTAGAATTAAATTAAATGCCTTCTGAGTTTGAAGTTAAGCATTTGGACAGTACAAGCTGCATAGGTGTGTGTTCATATGCTTGCGTACTCCACCCGCCTGGCGTGCGTACTCTTACACACCCCATATGGTAAGAGTACGCAACTGCAGCGGTTCAGAAAATGTCAGTTTTAGACCACTTCCATTTACGCTGAAGGATCGTTGCCCCATGGGTTGATGGCTAATTCAATGAACTTTAATATTCACTATTTGCGATTTCTTTCTTTCAAATATTAAACAAATGAGAGCAAGAAATTCACTAAGTGCGTACTCTTATACGACTTCACCCTATGCAGCTTGCACTGTCCAAATGCTTAACTTCAAACTCAGAAGGCATTTAAGTTAATTCTAGTATCCAAAAAGAAAAACATAAAATAAATCTTTCAAGTCTATAAATCAGGAAATAATCATGTCGTGTGTTTCTAAAAAAAAAATGCACAATCAAAAAGGAGAATAACTCGTATTTGGAAGAATTTCGGGTACGCATCTGCATCACAGTGCTCCATTGATGATATACCTACAAAACAAACGTCATTGAGCGATAGATTAATAATTATATATTTCTGTATATTCGATTTCATGTATAATTCTGCGTACTCTTACCCTCCTGAACAGTGCGTCCTCTTACCGTACATGCAATTCGCGCACAAAACAACCCTGAAACGTTGTGCAAAACTTCGCAAACAGAATATTGCACTGTACAGTATTTCCCCAGATAACCTCACAAGTTTCCCACAACAATCACGGAAATGTACCTCATCTCAACTGCCAAGTATCAAAATTATTGTACCATATCATAATAATATCATAACGCTCGAAAATAATATTCATCGCCTTAAACTCAACAGCGTCGCCGCTCAACGCCCACGTTCCGTTGGTGACATGCACGCACTGGCGGCTTCACGTCACTTCATGAACTCGACAAACCTGCGTTGCTAAGCAACCGAAACAGCTGATGCGTACTCTTATCGCCCGCGTACTCTTACCCGCCCTTACCCTATGCATATTTGGTTTGTCATTTGTACGTTATCTAACTTACTATTCTAACAGAATCCGTCTGTCTGTGAGTCTGTGTGTCCGCACATCGTGTAGTGGGTTCAATTAACCTCACCTACACGGCAGATGGTACGGCGTAGGGGGTTGAAATTTGCACACCTTCTAGGTGACGTCACGGGTCAGCGCCTTTTCTAGGTTTCGACTCGCTGGGGTGCACGGTTGGCACGTGGCGGGCGCCGGAAGAACGCCAATGAAATTTTGATCGGTTCGTAGATCTTCATTGAGAGCCGGGGTCGACAAACTTTGTGGACTAAATGCATGCCGATCGGTGGCGGGTGCCTCGCATTGGCAGATGGGCAGGTTATTAATTTGAATGAAAAGTGGCGAGAGAATGTGGTGATTTTCATTCAATGGGAACAGTTGATGATACAAGTATAAAAATGCACCGCGTTTGCCGCAAGGCGTCACATTGGTCACAGGGCGTCATTTTTGCCCCGAATCGCACAGTTTTGTCAAATATGGTCCGATGTGGGTGCAATTTGGTGCAAAGATGCATGCTCATCCACCGGGTAAAAATGCGCCGCGTTTGCCGCAATGCGCCACTTTTGTCACAAGGCGCCATTTCCGACAAACTCGACTAAGGCTAATGGAATGGCACGAATAGGAGCAGGGCTAGAAGCACTTTTAAAGTCTGATTTAAAAAAAAGTTAAATGGATCCAATTATTCCGTGACCTGACATGACCCAGCGGTGTTGGTAGGGGTAGGGGTAGTGTTAGGGTAGGGGTAGTAGTAGTAGTAGTAGTAGTAGGGGTAGGGGTAGGGTAGTGGTAGTGGTAGGAGTAGTGGTAGGGGTAGGTGTAGTGGTAGGGGTAGTAGTAGGGGTAGGGGTAGTGGTAGGGGTAGTAGTAGGGATAGTGGTAGGGGTAGTAGTAGGGGTAGTGGTAGAGGTAGGAGTATGGGTAGTAGTAGTGGTAGGGGTAGTGGTAGTGGTAGATGTAGTGTTAGGGGTAGGGTTAGGGGTAGTGGTAGGGGTAGTGGTAGGGGTAGTGGTAGGGGTAAGGGTAGGGGTAGTGGTAGGGGTAGTGGTAGGGGTAGTGGTAGGGGTAGTGGTGGAGGCAAAAGTTAAACAGTGGCCCGGGCTGATCCCATCGGACGAGAGGTGACCTAGGTGACCTGGCCTAACCCAAAGTGACCGGGGCTGACCCCTTTGACCCGTCTTGACCCCGTATCACCCCACTTTCATCCAACGAAGCCCTCAGAACAGTTTTTTTATTCTCTTCAGTCTTCACATTTCCGTCCATATCTATGCTTCTAGACGACACATCGATTTGAATCGAACACCATTCGAAAGCAAATTGGCCGGTGTCGCAATTTTTTCCTACCACGCAGCAAAGCAAGTGGCGCAGCCGCTTGTCTATATTACTATTTGAGGAAGGCGTAGTTTCTGTCTATTACGAAGGTCGCGACATGGTGCTACGTAGCGCGGGTTACAGGTCACACCGTTGCACCTACCGCGCTGAAATTTGCGCAAGTTATAGAACAAGGATGGACAACGTGCCTTTGAGCGGTCTCGGCTCGATCGGATCGATAGCGAGCGCGTGGCGCGTGCCCAAAAAGTGCAAATTCGCGTCATAGACTTTACATGTATAAATCGGCTGGCAAAAACGGGCGAAAATGGCTAAATTTGCCCGACACGGGTCCGTTCCCCGTGCAATATCTCGGTAGCCGTGCGCCCGATCGGCACGGGGAAAACAGCATCGTGTAGAGAATCGAACGGGCAATCGAATAGTGTGCGGTGCAGGGGTGGCACGCGCCACGTGGAAGTGTGAGGGCAATTTCATTTCAAAAAGTGCCATTTCAAACGGATTTTGGATTTTATTTTATTTTCCCGTGACCATCAGACTGAGAGAGTTGAAACAACGTCAATTGCCAAGAGAAATGTACCGCCTCTCATGGAAAAATTGTGGACAGCTAATTGATCAAAAACAATGTGGCAAAATCGCTGAAATAAAATGGTATTTGTCCATAATGTGCCACTAAAAAGATACACGGGATTTGCTGCTTAACCTGATACGCTTGACAATTGAAAATGCTATCATTAGAAAGAGCATTCAATTCTCTCCAAGATCCAATCATCACGTTTGCATGACAAGCAACAGTATTCTTAAAAATATAAATGTTTTAAACCTCTGCAAAGTGATTTTTAGCGAAAAATATCTACGCCTTTCATTTGTCTGAAAACTACGCACCTCAATTATAAAGCACATTTGGCAGATTCTGAAGTGGAAAGCATGCTTATCAGACAAGGGCACCTCGATGCGGTGGATATTTTTTCCACAAACCAAAACGTTTAGCCGTCAAAAAGCAATCGACCGAAATGGATAGATAACCCAACCGACACAAGGACAACCGAACACCCGCCGATCGAAAATATCCCTTTTCGCGTTGCGGAGCACGCGGGTCACCCTAGTGCTTACCTATTGCTAAGAACATCGTAGAAGTCCTAGTTGAGTGGCTTTTATCGTGTACGTTTTTGAGACCGATACATTTTTATGTACCTTAGTTTTGACTTAACCCTCGTTTTGACGGCGTGGCGAATCGGTGCTAACTTGTCTCCTCATTACAGAGAGCAATGGCCAGGTGGGCAGAGCGCCCCCCGTCTCGGTACGAGATTTCATCGACGACAACCGACAGAAGATTGACAGCGACGACAGCGTGTGGCCGCCAGACGATGTGCGAAACTACGCGTACGAGGGCGGCGGCAGCTCGGCCGGCTCCCTCTCCTCTATCAACTCAGGTACGGGGCGGCAGGGAGGACTCGGGGCAGGGCAGGGGGTGGCAGGGCTGGTCCAACGGTCTGGGTGTGGTTCAGGCTGTTTTAATATACTGGTGCCCTAATGCGTGTCCATCGGCACAGGTTTATCTAACCTAGCTTATTTATCATCCACCAGGTACCGACGACAACGACCAAAACTACGACTACCTGAACGAGTTCGGCCCTCGGTTCCGGAAGCTGGCGGACATGTACGGAGGAGGGGAGGAGGAGGAGGGAGAGGGGGAGCGGCCGCCGCGGCCGCCGGCCGTGCGGCCCTCCTCGGTGGCCGGAGAGTCCTGGTGTTGACAGAGGCGCGGCGGGCCCGACCCCTCAGAGACCGGGGCGCGGCCGGCGGCGTCTCCCGGCTGGGAGAGGGCTCGTGCAGAGTCGCAGGGAGCAGTGCTGCCACCTGTAATAGTGTGTGCACCAGTGGCGAAGTCCTACGGGGGTGGACGGGGACTGTCGTCAGCGTGTCGTCTATCCCCGGAGGGAGGCGCAGGTCCGGTGGAAGTCTCTGAGAGAGTGGCTGTCCGGCGGAGCTGGCAGTGAGCGGGCCATCCCCAGGACCCCCTCTGTGTCAGGTCAGCCCTCGGTGGGCGGCACCGTCCCGTGGAGGCCTAGTCAGCGGAGCGCAGTGGGTCCGCTCTGGAGACGGACGTGAAGAGAAGCGCTCAGATGGCGGACTGAGATCGGCAGCCAGCCGTCAAACCAAAGATCGTGTGTGAGACACGGATCTCCGAGCAGCGTCCGGCGGGGAGTGGCGCGTCCTACTGGGGAAATGTGCGGGGAGTGCTGGGTTTCCACGTGTGTTTATGTGTATGGGTGTGTGAATGTTCGCTAAACGCTGAGTGTTCATGTGTGTCGCTTTATTGTCCAAAGTCAAGGAGTGTTTTATGTTTGTGTGATACATGCGTATATGTGACGAAAACTGCCGTTATTTGTACGCAAGCATATCTCGTATTGTGCGTAACATGAACTCTGCGTTTTGTTTCCATTTGTTCCTGACTGCTGCGGACCACGTCCCTGGCGACTGCCTAACATTACTTAAGTATCTTATCTCGCTCAATGCTGTGCGCCACCCGCCTGCACCCATTGTCATTCTCATCATCATGACCGCACACCGCGTCACCATATCTGCCCGATGTCACCCGTCGCCCGCCCTCTCCGCGTGCGGTCAGCACCCGTCATCCATGTTTTCTCCCTAGCGTTCGGTAGCACCATGACCAGCCAGCACACCTGTTGCAGGTGGCGCTAGTGTGCCTGTGTGTAGGTGGCGCTGCCTCCGCGCCGGGCTGGTCTGGATCTGAAGGCTGTGAGCACTGCTAACGCACCGATGTAATACATAGCTTGGTGTTTGACAATACAGTGGCTTATTGTATAATAATTGTGTTTGATATCCTATTGAATCTATAACACTCAGCGTTGAGTTCCACTTGTTGAATGGTACAACGGGCGGCTGTGTGACATCTGCTTTTACATTCCTAATTCGATGTCTACAAATGTGTACTTATAAAATCAAAAATAGGCCCAAAATGTAAGGATTACGCTTTAATCAGCATCCATATAGCGATATTATCATGGCAACTATTTTTCTGCATCGTTTGCGAATCTTACACAAGGCCATTCTAACAGTGAGAAGATACAAGCTGTATTCCATTGATTTTAGCTCGATAAATATGGAGTTTATTATCTCCTGGCGTAGCAAATGCTTATGTAACAGCACACTTTATGTGTCAGTAGCTCATGAGTAGCGTGCTTTCCGAAATTGTCTACCTCATTCTTGTTATCCTCATGACTAAGCCCATCCGCATGGAAGCGGATGGGCTTAGTGGGCTTAGCACTACATATCACCTAAACAAGGTGATGTGTTCTGGGATCTCAGAACACATCACCTTGTTTGGGCTGACAATCACCCCACCTGACCAGAAAACCGATGAAGGAAAGGGAAGATACTCCTCCGGGTGACCATTTGAGGTGCTGGGTCAGGGCGACGTGCTCATTGGAAAGCTTCCTTTCCAAAAGGATGGGCTCGGGCGCTGTTAGGCAAGCGTCGACGACTCAGCTCGACCTAATCCATCCCCCCCCCCCCTCCCATCCTCCCAATGATTACATCCGATAGCTCATAATCGGTCTCAATTGATTTTTCTTCACCGTGAAATGAAACAAATAAACCGATCACTATTGACTGGATATGCTAGTGGACTATTAAGTAGGTACTCGTAATATTCGTGATTTTCGGTAATAATTTTGCCGTTTCGCTTTGGACAAGAATTCTGAATGAAATTTTGTTTTACAATTAATAATATTTCATGTTAAAAAGAAATGGTAAATCAATCGTAGCACTCGGCATACCAGGGCCTATTTTAACATGTTAACTGGGGTGGCAAAACCCACCCCAGTGGTGCGGTTTTCCACCCCAGTCGTCTTGCTTTGCCACCCCAGTGCAAAACAGCCCAAAAGTCTGCCCACAGATATTGGCTGCCGACAATCACGGAGGCGACACATTCTTGGGGCGAACTCAGCTTGACAGGGGGAAAAGGGCTCACTGAGGCGCCACCACCACCAATGGGATGCCCTCTCACTACTGGGGGCGCCCTGCCGCAACTGTGGCGCCCTACTTTTTTATAAATTTAGCTTGAATGTTTGAATGGACGGATTGACAGAGCCGGAGCCCACGCTAAGCAGAGCTTGTTGCGTAGACCCCGACCCCTACCGTCTGATCGCGCAATTCCGGGTAACGGAATAATTTAGATGCCTAAGTTTAACGTGCCCTTCAAAGCCGGACACAACCTGTCCCACTCAACTGACTTCAACTGGCTGCGGCTGCTCCCACCAACCGCAGACCATCCCCGTCAGGAGTCTCAAATATCGAGCACCGGAGCGACTCGAACCCGGGCTCTCACTACCGGGAGTCCGGTGCTCTACCAACTGAGCTATGGGACTCTCTAATTCGATTGGGACACACTACCGGCAATGGGGCGCCCTACCAGCACTTGGGCGCCTACCACGACTGAAGAGCCCTATCAACATTCGGGCGCCCAGACACGATTGGGGCGCCACACCACTACTGGGGCGCCAACTGCACCTTTGGGAGCCCTATCAGTATCGGCCGCAAAATTAAATTTGTCATGTGGCTATGAGACAGGCCGTGTGATCAACAATGGATTTTCAAACGCACGTGCACGCATTGCTTCTGACGAGGGTATTTCCAAGAGAAAAATCTGGCGGGCGGCGGTTTAACCCGCGCCCCACTGGGGGTCCTGGATTTCCACGCCCTGCTGGGGGGGGGGGGGCGGGGATTTGAACACCCCCCTTCTAAGTCGGCTCCTGGGCCAAGTAGCGACACGCGGTAAGCGGCATCCGAAAGGACGTCAAAAACCATGACGAAAATACCCACTTGTTATTTTTTTAGGTCAGGTCAAAGGTCAGGTCACCAAAGGTCATCAAAGGTCAAATTTTGTTATTTCAACATTTTTCGAAACTGCCGACGGACAACTCGGGAACCAATAGAGCTACAGCGCCGCGGAAAAGCGCAATCGATAGCTCTTTTACAGGGCTTTCTGAATAATGTTCTCAGGTTTGACCTCAGGTCAACGGTTTAGCCTCCAGAGTGCAAAAACTTCGTTTTCTTCAATAACTTTTGACTCAAGAGAGACACGACAGTATTTTTGCCAGCATGGTGTTCCTCTCGTCTAGACGCGTCGAATGAACTATAATTTGACCTTGAAAGGTCAACTTGAAAATTTGACTACAGGTCAAGGTAATGACCTGACCGGAAAAGGTCGTGCTGCATATCAGTCGATCCGCAACGTCGAGCCGAACACATCTAAGGCGTTTTCATCGCTCTAGCTTGCCTCTATCAGAAGTTATTAGCGAAAAACTGTTAGATACCATTCGTGACCTGATATGACCTCGGGGGCATAACGAGGGGTCACGGGTGCCATTTTCTGGTTCAGCGTGTCATGTTAACTCGTAATTTAGTGTTTGAAAATGTTTAGAATGGCGTTCGTCTAAAAGAGGCGCTTTTCAATTTTCTCCCATTGACTTATACCTAATGGAGAGGTCGAAAAATTGACCTGACCTTAGGTCATCGATATCGAAATTTCAAGATAAAGTGACCTCGAGTGACGCCGGCTGCTTGGTATGGGAAGGTGTTTATCATGGACGGATCGGGGGGGGGGGGGATTTGAGGGCCATCGGCATAAGCAGTAAAAGTTCTCTGACGAAAGGGGGTTGCACCATGCACAGCCGACTTTTGGCTTAATTCTTTCCATGCATCGCCCGAAAGGGCTATGTTAGAAAAAAAAACTATGCCAACAAAGGCCTCCAGACACTTTCCCGAAACGTTAGTCCTTACGTACTACCGTCACAAAGAAAAGATTCTGAGACTCGATTGCGACGCCCCCCCCCCCATCGAAATGCTGCGCACAGCAGTATTTCGGTGGGGGGGGGGGGGGGCGCCAACACAAGAGACAGGGGCGCCACCACTGCCTGGCCACCCCAGTCCAATTGTCTTAAAATAGGCCCTGCGGCATACCATAGCATATACCACAAAACAGCAATACAGATGTTTCGATAATATCTTTGTTGGAGCTATTTTGTAAGCCCTGCAATTCAAGCAAAAAGCACGTACCTAATTTGAGAAGCTCATTTTATGCAACAACTACCTACCAGTAAAAGAACAACGTAATTACAAGCTACGAAAAGTTTCCAAGATGTCTTCCAAGGCCAAGTTATTTCAGAGACATAGCAACGAGTGGTGAAATCCCTCACACGTAGGTACTCTTGTTGCGTATCTTGAAGACAAGGTCACCGTTTTCATTGTGTGTCGGCCTCCGCCCTCTGAAATTGCTCGCAACACCATAGAAGCAGCGGCGGTGGCTGTGTGTCGTCGTTAACAGAGCGTCACATTGTGCAAACGACTCGCTCTGCGTGTCGGCCGGCCGGGCGGGGGAAAGGACAGGCCGGGTGTGACACAGCTCGGCTGACCCGCCGACACAGTGTTCATGTCACCACTGCACCGACGCCGACCGGCACCAGCGGCACCAGCGGCGCAGACCGTGGCCTTTCACCCGTCACAGGCCGTAACCGGCGGCTGACACAACCGGTGTGACAACGTCACACGCTCGCCGCCGCGCCTGGTTAGTTGGGCCCAGTGCGTGTCTCTAAGTGTGTGTCTGTGTGTGTTTGTGTGGCCTAACCTGCCGGCCACGCAACCGGTCAGGTCACACTGACCCCAGCTAACGATCTGCGACCGTTCTACGCCGGAGTCGAGGTTCTTGAAATATTGAGTTCGGCTAACGGCCTACGGACCGCCACAAATACTTGCATATGGGTCCGGTGGAGAGGGGACCCAGTCCGTCTGATATTGGATTCCGCACAGTCAAACCCAACCGTCAGATAATGCGAACCACAGTGCGCAATGTGATATCCTGCAAAATGAAAAAAAGAACTATTTGTATCATGCGAGTTATAACAAATTTAGCTAAATCGTCAGCTATACGCCAAACACGACTATAGCGTTCCTGCTGCTTCCTTGCGTGGTAATACGGTGGTATTCCAATATATGCCGCATTTTTCAGGCATTCGATCATCAGCATTACGGCATGGCTTTTGTTTCCAGGCGGTGGGGGGGGGGATTTTTTGCCCCGCCCCCTTTAGTTTTTTTCAATATATCTCGAGAACCGCTGCGCCGATCGTCACCAAACTTTCCGTACCCTCCCGGGAGTAGCTAGCGCATATGGTGACCAAATTTTTTTTTCCAAAGGCTATGACAGGTTGGCCGCTAATGACGTCAGAGTGACGTCAATTCTGCCATTTTCGACCCAAAAAAAGGTTTCGCGAGAAGAGCTGTCAGGCCTACAGCTTTAGAGATACAGAAAAATGTTTTTCAGGTGTGGAATTAAGAGGGCTACAAAACTACTTTTTCGGTTTTTCGAATTTTGGATTTTGACCCCCAAAAATAAAAAATAGATTTTTTGAATATAATAGCCGAAAAATCCAAAAAAAAATTTGAATTTCGAAAAAAACGGAATATATGTGATAGTCCCTACCGCCTTCTATCTACATACCAAATTTGAGATCGATACCTCTTTTTTGGCCAAGTTATAGCGAAAAAACTGTTCAAAATTGGTGACGTCAAATTTTCAAACTCAATTTTTAGCAATTCTAGACCTCGTAGCGCAAAACAAAGACCACCATTAGACTCCCCGTGACGAGCTGCATCGAATCAATAGCCATGTTATGCAAAAATATCAACTTTGAAATTTGACCTTTTTTGACCTGACCTTGACATGACCTCCACCAGAAAGTGGCCCAAACCGTACCTGATGGTCTTATAACCAACACCATTGAGTTGGAAATGAAAAACTGGCCATAAAACATGCATCGCACAACCTTAGTAAAGTTGGGTTCATGTGGTGACCCTTCATGGTGACCTTTGGTGACCTGACCTGTGACCTGACCTGGTATGGCCAGTGACCTCTAATAGCAACATATGTACTATAGACAACTGACGCCCTATCGCTGATTTTCGACAAAATGCGTTTTACTCGGTGTTACAGCGCTTTCCCTAGAAGCCCCGTGAACGGTGAAACATTTTATCTTTGACCTGACCTGTGACGTCATCGGTGACCCCGAGGTCAATGGAATTTAGTTTCTTTCGACAAATTTGACAGGGCTATCGAACACCGTTTGAATTTTCCGGATCCGTGTAGCAGTTTCGGAGATACGAGGGGGCCAAAAAATCCCCCCTCCCCACCGCGCGGAATTTGGCCGGGAGGCCCACCGCCTGCCGGGTTAAAAGTGGCTTATAACATCTTGAGCGATGATGAGCTGTGCTCTTGTGTTTTTGGTTCCTGGTTTCCAGTCTTGGTCTCCATGTTTCATTCTCATGAAAAACAAATGCTCATTCACCTAAAAAACGTGCTTTTCAATTAGTAACCGCAGGCTGTTTGAAAATTAGACGAACACTATTCGTTAGAATTGTGTTTTCCTATTGAATATGAAGCATCGTAAAGGGCTGTAGTGCGACATGGACATAAAATAAGGGTAGTTTTGGACAATCAAGCTATGGTGTTTCTTTTTAATAAATCAGGTCACGCAATTGCAGCTCTTTCAACTTCTCATTCATTCTCCAGTGGAAGATTTCAAAAATTGTCCAGACAAACGGCCCTGCAACAGTGCCGCAATTGCATCCCGCTTCACAGAGGTCGTGCAGGGGGTGACAATAGTATCATGATGCACGGGACCCTGCCGACAGCCTCGGGGCAAGGTCAAGTGACACCACACCACTGCTGGCGAAACGATACCTCATTGTACTGTACGGGCCTTCTCGCTGTGCGTCGAATCGGCACGGTACGTCGCCTGCCCGGGCAGTGGCAGTGGCGATGGCGGCGGAGCTGACACCATTCACAGGTGCTCCGGGCGCCGCCGTGTGATGTCTATCTGGGTGACCGGCCCGACATCGCCACATGTTTACCTCCGCCATCGCTACCGTCACGCCTCACCAGAACTAATGAACCGGCCACACGCAGTGTGCGAGCGTGCTGCGTGTGCGTATATCTCGCCACAGAGACACACATACATACCACTCACACGCATACAATACATACATACGCTTACATACACACAAACACAGGGCGTCGGCCCCTATCGCCACTGCCGTGGTCCGTGACGGCTGATGTGGCGATATGTCAGGCGGCCTCGGTCGCCGGCCACCCTCTCCCTCTCTCCCCATCCTCCTCACTCTCCCCTCCCTCGGTCGCTCTGTCGTTTCCGGTGCCGGTCCGGATCCGGCCTGCCGGCCGGGCCGGATCTGGGTGACGTTGCCACCACTAATGACCGCCGGCCTGGGAGCCGCGCGAAGTGGACGCTCCGATGACCGAGTTTGCGTCACCAGGTCACCGTTACACCCGGTGACCCGAGCGGCGGCGGGTCACCGGCGGGTCACCGGACGGGTCACGGTTTGGTTCACGGCACGGGTCACGGGTCGGGCCTGAGGCCGACCACTGCTGTCGGCCCGGGTTGTCAGATACTGTCGGCGGCCAACACTGAACAGCGGGGGCTGAAAGGAGCCGCAGCGGAAGTCTGGAAGTCTGCTAGTCTGAAAGGCTGGCAGCGCGGCAGTCTTTGTGTTAATATAGCACTATAGCCTGGAGGCGGAGTTTGCTATGTATGAATTCAGTGCTCTACAGTATAGGACACCGCTTCGAATGCCGTCTGTTTTTGGGTAAGTGCAGGACACATAATAAAGAAATATTTGACGAGCTTCTTGCAAACTGCATCGCTTCTTTGCACGACTTTCGATAGCAACAGATGTATATGTACGTTAGAACTTAGATGCGTAGCAACTGCACCCGCTTAACCCGCGCCCTGCTGGGGGGGGGGGGGGGTGTTTGAACACCCCCCCCCCTTGTGGTTTTTCGCGAATATCTCAAAAACGGCGGCGCGGAGCGCCGCCGTTTTTGGTACACCTTATCATACATCAATTCTACACATGCTGTGAAAATTTCAGACCAAGGTCATTCAAGGTCAGGTCACCAGGTCACTTGAAGTGACCTCACCTCATAAAAAGTTTCAATGTTTGTCATAGCTACACCGAGTGACCGATCGCTTTGAAACTTTTAGCGATTGATAAGGGTAACAGTGTCTATAAAATTTATATCTCGGAATTTTGATATCGGTGACCTAAGGTCAGGTCAATTTTGCGACCTCCCCATTATAAGTCAATGGGAGAAAATTGAAATGCGCCTCTTTTGGACGAGAGACATTATAAACACTCCCAAACACTGAATTACAAGTGGTTTAGACACACTGAACATGAAAATGGTGTCCGTGACCCTTGCTTTTGCCCTGAGGTCATCTTAGGTCACGAATGGTATCTAACAGTTTTTCGCAAATAACTTTTGATAGAGGCATGCTAGAGCGATGAAAACGCCTTAGATGTGTTCAACTCGACGATACGGATCGACTGATATGCAACATGACCCTTTCCGGTCAGGTCATGACCTTGACCTGAGGTCATATTTTCAAGTTGACCTTTCAAGGTCAAATTATAGTTCATTCGATGCGTCTTGACGAGAGGAACACGATGCCGGTAAAAGTAAGCTCGTAAAAGGCTTGGGTCAAAAGTTATTGCCGAAAAAACTGTTTCCGAAAAAATCGTCTATTTTTGCAGTTTTTGCCCCCTGCAGGCAAAACCGTTGACGTTAGGTGAAATCTGAGAAAATTACTCAGAAAGGGCGTTAATAGGGCTATCGAATGCGATTTTCCGCGGCGCTGTAGCTCTATTGGTTCCCGAGTTATGCGTTGGCTTCTTGGAAATTTTCGATATTCGACCTGGAAATCGGCGAAATTTTGCCTTCAATGACCTCTGGTGACCTGACCTTTGACCTGACCAAAAAATTGACCGAAATGATTTCGTCATTATTTTTGACGCTCTTTCGAACACCGCCTTCCGCGTATCGCTACGTGGCCCAGGAGCCGAGTTACAAGGGGGGGGGTGTTCAAACACCCCCCCCCCCCCCAGCAGGGCGTGGAAATCCAGGACCCCCAGCCGGGCGCGGGTTAAAGACATTCAACGCCATCCATTCCTCATTGGTATGTCTGAATGATGGAGCTGTGATCATTGAGATGACGTTAAATCGAACTCATTCAGAAAATGTGCAAGTCTGTAACAAACTTCAACCAGCAAAAGCCGTCAGCTTCTTTAAAGTGAATTGGTATGCGGCTCCGCGCTGTGTCCGCGCTGCGTACGTCCGGGCTGTCCATCAGTATGCAGCGTAAGTCCCACCCGTCCGGTGCGTTGGGCATATATGCGTGTGTGTGCGTGCGACTGTTAGCACAGCGGCTGCTAAGGAAGTGGCGCACATTTACGCACACAAAGAACTGGGGCATTCTTGGGGCTAAATAGTACAGTTCGAATAAGGTGAAGAATGTTGCGGGACGCGACGGGAGTAAGGAATACCACGTACGAGTACCAATGCTATAGCGTAATCAAAGGAAACTTGTAAAACAAAAACAAAACAAAAACAAAAAATAATAGAAAAGGCAACACTTTATTTAGTTTGCTGAGGTTTTATAACTAATTTTGCCAAATATCGGGCACGATAAGCATCAATAGTTACGCTGCATTTGCTCGCAATTGAGGCATTCGGCCAGATGAAACCGTCTTTTCGTTCTGCAATGTAATTTCGGATTAGGTACAGATGCATAACAGGCCGACCGGGCCGACCGGCTGTCTGAAAATGAGGGCCCATTCAGCGCCGTGTCGGATTTCACAGTCGACCAGCCACGAGCTGCGACTGTTGGCTGTTCTTTTCCAGCCGTCAATGGGCCAGGGCTGAGGGCGGTACACTTTTCTCTGCAGCAGAACTTTCCAGCGGCATGCCGTCCAGCCCACAGGGCGGCTGTCTTTGTTCGCTGAGGAGGCCGCTGAAAAGGAAGGTGGTGTCGCCCCGTCCAGCTGCGACACGGAGCCAATTACAGACCGCCGGCTAATGAGACGTGGCTCGTAATTATTGGGCCATTTACTCGCTTTCGGTCGGCCCTATTTTCGGTAGGTAATTATTTCTCAAGCCCTAACCAGGTATGCAATAGAGGTGGATATTCCGCTGAGATAAACTTGAACTGGATTTGGTAATCGGTTTTAAACGCTCCACTTGTCTCAGCTGTTTCAATGAAAAGATACGGGGCTGCTAGAAGTTAAACTTGGTCAGAAATTATTCATGAAGTCACACATTTTAATGTTGTTATGATGTAACTGTATTCAGATATCGAGTGTTGAGCCTCTATTTAGTTTGGTGTGTTGTTGAAGTGTGATTTAGAAATAAGAAATCCCATCGCCAGCTATTCAAAGGCGCTACGAACCTTGTGTTTATTTTTCATCTACTTAAGACTGGTCATGTTACAAGTTATTAATGTGTGAAACGAGTTTTGAAAACGGAGGCGTAAACGTGAAAATTGATTGCTGTAGATTGAGGCCTGATGGTGCGATGTGGGATCGGTGACGGTGTGACGGTGAGACGGAGCGCTGTGATGACTGTGAGACGGTAATGTGACGGTGTGACGGCCCGGCAGCGGCGGCGGCTGACCTGGATACCCCGTCGCCGCCGCCGCCGCCGCCGCCGCGTCAGTCGCTGACGGAGCGTCTCGCCGGTCGGGCCGCGCGTCTCTCGCCCACCGTGCGGGGCTCCACGACTCCCAACTGACGACCGGACACGATCGGACGCAGTGCGAGCTGAGCGGTCAGATAGCGCGGGTCACTGTGCGCGGACAGTGCAGGGTGCGGGGAGGGTAACAAGTGGCTGTGTGTGACAATGTGCGCTGCCGGTAGTGTCCGGGAGTGATAGACGACAGACATGCGACTGGGTGCACGGAACACCAGCCTCGTGACGATATGATTCACGCCCTGCTCAACGGCCCAGGTTAGTGTCCGGTGGGAAGAATTTGATGATTGACAAAGAGGTTCCCATTCGGGACATAAGTGTACAAAGTTGCACTTTCATAAAATAATCCAGCATTATTCAAATATTGTGATGAAACGCTTGAAGTACGCAGATCAACATTCATACATTGATAACGTTTTTCATTTTAGATTCACTTTTGGTGGTTGCTTGTGTTCATTTATCAATCAACGTCATTCTTTGGAGCATAATAATTCCGCAGCAATTCACCTGAATGATTTAAGCAGATCTCTCTGTTGAACTGAGAGTCACGACGATCGCTTCAGAACAGCTCGGGAAATCCTCTCCGATTCGTGCGTGCCGCCACAGACGCGGAGACACGTAACAGGTGGTCGATTCGAGCATCAGATGGCTTGGATTGGCTCTACTGAGCTCAGTTCGATGGCCTCAATAGTCGGCGCAGCACGCCACGCTGTCACCCAGGCCCAGATAAAGCGTGCCCAGACTGCAAACTTTCCGGTCGGCGACAAACAATCGGTCTCGGCAGTTCAATTGTTTGGTGGAGAGTGAAGAGATTCTCAGTTGTTCCGTGTGGATGGGGATACCATTCAAACAAGACTGGAGTGGACGGTTGTCGAAATGACTTCGCCATGTGTTGTTGTAAGGTTGATAAAACATCTTATTGGGAAAGTGGAAAGTGAAGCTTTGTGCTGGACAGTAGTGGAAAGTTCTGACTAGTGAATGGAAACACTTAGTTGAAGTGTTTTCTGGTTTATAAGTGGCCAAAACAGCAGCAGTCTCCGGGACCAGTAAAGTCAAGTCCAAAAATTCCCTATCAACAAAAATGCATTTAAATTATTACAATTTACAGCTAAACATAAGTTCATTAAATTACATTAATTAAAAGATAAGTCAAGCTTATTTTCACTATTCAAAGAAAAACATCTATGGTATCATAAAAATTTAAACGTTTTTACATCTTGCGTAATGCCGTAATCCAAGTTGCTAAAGTCGTCAAACGTGGATTTGTCTTGGTAAAAAGTGTCCAAGATCTTCTCTCCTACAACAAACAAAAATAACAGGTAGTGCTCGTCAGTTAGCCTCACGACGTAACAGATGGCATCTATCTTCAATACTGCACCGAGTCACCACAGGAGTCCCAAGAGACAGCCCATTACCACCGGGCACTGTTCTCACACGTCGAGTACAACAGTGGAGATGTAGAAGGATGCTTTGTCCCACCTCTTCCCATACAATACCGTCTCATCCTGTCCCTGCCCGTTCTATTCATGCGTCTCGTCCTTTCCTGTCTTCATCTGGTGACGTTGTTACCGCTTTGGTGTGTCGCGTTATGTCTGCTTCTTTCAGCAAAATGAAGCCAGAGACGTTGTTTTCGAACGTATGCATGGTTCCGACGCGGATGAGGTGTTGAGTTGTTCCTCTATCCAATACCTACATTGTGTATGTAAAATGCTTGCAGGATGAGCTGAAATGCACACTTAACGAGTAACATAAGCATTTGGTTACGTGGTAGATGCAATGAGGTAACAATTACTGGAATATGTATGAAATATGTGTGCTTACAGATCACGGGCTATTGTTTCATGACTGAGATGCCACGATACGTGTGCATCCATGCAGGACCTATATTGCAACCATTCGTTTGAAGTCTCAAAAGGAGTCTTGCTGGTTTTATAACCCTCGCCCGTAAACGGCGATCTGCCACCTTCGCCCATGCAGGGGGGGGGGGTTGGTGCGACCCCCCCCCTTGGCGTTTGAAAACGGAGCGTCGTAGAGCTTAGCGGAAAAGACCAACGGATTGCTCTCGCCGAGATCTCGCGATTGGTGGTATATTTTTTGGTCCTAGGTCAACATTTGACCTACTTTTGACCGGTTAAAGGTCAAATTTTCGGAAAAAATAGACTTTTTCAACTTTCCGCGGCGATTGCGGCAAAACGGTGGGAGATATCGACTTGAAACCTTCACTATCGTGTTCCTTGATCAATTCTCTATCGTTTGGTATGTATTTCGTTTCCCTAGCTCTAAAAATGGCGCGTTGGGAGCGCCGGAAGTCGGCAAGGTCACAGTCGGCGGCAGAAATTCGAAAAATCAAAATTTAAATTTTTGAAATCTAATTGTATTTTTGGATTTGGGAGGTTCATTTGCTCCCTATAGAAGCTAATATTGCTGCATATTCCCATTGAGGTGACAAGAATTAGCAAAATAGTGGTTCGGGCGCTTTTCAAAAATAGTACCGGACGCTGTTCCTCTTGTGACGTCATAGCTCCGTGACCTGACCTGACCCGGTCAAGTTTCTTATACCATATGATAGCCAATACTTGCCCCAACATGCATGGGAAGTTTCATCACGATCCATCAACCGATGTCCGTACCACCGGCAGGAAACCTCGGGCGTTGGCACTCAGTTTGTGAAAATCCGGCCAGAGGCTGTTCCCTTTGTGACGTCATAACTCCGTGACCTGACATGACCCGGTCAAATTTTTTTTTATCAAAAGATGCGCAAGGGTTGCCCCATAAGGTACCCAAAATTTGGCGGCGCTGCGCGCCGCCGTTTTCGCACTATTTCCGAAAAACCTCAGGGGGGGTTGCACCAACCCCCCCCCTACATGGGCGAGGGATAATTATCTGATGATGAAGGTCATTAGTCATTACCCTGGTAAGATCTCTAAACATGAATAAAATTGAGTGATTGTGAATTCATTATAATCCTGAATAGCCTTTCAATGAGATCCTCCTTCACATGGTAGTGCAAAATGCCGTAGTTCGTTTCATGCAGGAGTCACATTTTCATCAAGGGTTATCACCTTGATTCACCTTTGCATCTCTAATTTGCAAAGACTGCATAGAAATAACAACCACGGTTGTTGAGAGACATCCTCCAGTCTCCACACACCACACAACACTGGCGCCGTGTATGTGGGTATTAGAAATCCGTCGCCACGGAAACAATGCATATCTCCACACCCGGTGAGCAGGCAGCAAACCGTTTCAGCGCCAGTTTCTCCCGTAAGGTCAGCCTGAGGCTGCGCGCTATCAAAGCGCCTACCCTCTCTCCCACCTCCCTCCTCTCTCCCAGCGTCACAAAACGTGACGGGGTGTTCGTGACACCGCCGTGCCACGCCTTGCACTAACTCCCCCGAGCGCGGTTAGAAGCGTGCCATCGGCGTGCTGTCGTGTTTTCTTGTCTTCGCTCACGATACTCATACACAGGGCTGCGGAGTCGATGGATTTTCGGCGACTCCGACTCCGACTCCAACTCCGGCTTTCAAAAACCAGCTCCGACTCCGACTCCGACTCCGGGCAGAATTGTCGACTCCGACCGACTCCAACTCCCGACTCCGACTCCGCAGACCTAGCAGGGCTGCGGAGTCGACATATTTTCGGTGACCCCGACTCCGACTCCGGCTCGGGTTTCTAAAATCGACTCCGACTCCGACTCCGACTCCGCAGCCCTGCAGTCATACAGTCATGAAAAGTGAAACTATATAAGTTATACTTAGAGTGAAGCAGCTGTGGTAGTATGCGTTTAATAAAGATGTAAAAAGTCATTGATGGTGTAAACCGTTAATCGATAAACAAAAAAAAAAGCGAGGTAACAACTTGTGAATTTGGACTGTTCCCATGCATGCTCGCCTAGCTACTTTCTTTACGATCAGTTGATCCACCTATCATCTGAAGTTGCAAGAATGGCATCCGCTTATAACTGCGTCTCTTCTTCCTCCATGTCGCAACGATGGGCTCCACGTCCTGTTGCCGGCTGAACATTGATTAGTTTCCAGCAAAGACGTAAATCTTCAGCTGTCAACCAGGAAATGCATTCGGCATGTTCTGCCTCGCACGACTGGCAGAGAGAACGCGCTACGAAAGCACTTGGCTCGTCCCCGAACGGTTGTGGTTCTGATTCTCTATCCAGCTCGTAATGGACGCCAGTCGCTGCAGCTCAGCGTGATATTCATCTGGAACGGAGTCGTAGAATGTGCCGGAGCGGCACGGCAGTTTCCACGCGTTCCGGCCGCGGGTGGCGAGCCGGCCCTCCTCGGCTCATAGCTCACCACCGGGAGATGGCCAGGACATTTGGTGGTCAGCGTTCTCTGCATTAGTGGGACGGGGATTTGTGAGCTTTCTGATGATGTGCTAATGCGATAAAACTAGCCAGCTTCCCACACGCTGCTATCTTGGTGAGGCTCGGATATAGTTATGTAACCGTCGCACAAGATAAACGCGTGCTTTATGCCTACAAGTGTGCAGCATATTATTGAAAACAGTTCAAACTTTGTCAGCTGTCTTAAGCTCCTTCGATGTGTTTTGCTTCGCGAGCTCGCAGTAAGATTTTTGGCATGCCGCTTTGCACAGATAATCTCCCACAATCTCGCTGTTCCTAAGCTATTGCAGTGACAGTTATTACAAAGGATGGATATAACAATGGTGTTCTGAGAATAATATACCCGTGGCAGATGGCCCACTTCTCCGGTTCAACTGTTCCTGGTATTTACATTGCATGCGATGGTAATGATACGACGGCAGTGGTCGTGGGGGGGGGGGGAGTGTCGTTTGGGGAGGGGACGAGCTGGGCTGAAGTTCAACGCGGGGGTTAGCTGATATCTGTTCAATTATTTATGTATGGTCACTGAGCTGCAATGAGCTCGATAAATTTTTATATTCAAACATTTCAATATATCTACGATCAGAGATATGGTGCTAGTTACCTAGCGCCTGATGCAGTCTCCTACCATGGAATCTCTGGTGCTGCTGTTGTGTGAGCGAATGCAGTCTCTTGCCTGCCGTCTCGACTCGCCTATCTAATCTATTGATCTCCTGCGTCATACCTATTGTTATCAAGCCACCGCTATAACTGGCAGGATCACATATTCAATCCGACATCTGACATGGATCCATTGCGTACTCGTTAGCCCTATGTAAGTACAACAAGGACACAGCGCTGCTCACTCTACCGTGACTATCCCACCCTTTTCCGCGCCCCGGCAGTCTGGATGGGACCGGCTGGGTCTGAGGAGTCCCAGACCCGATCTTTACCGCTGATTGTCAGTCCCACCGACCGCCGTGCCGGTGTCGGTGGTCGTTTCTGGGTCACCCCGTTCCTTCACCCCAGTCCGTTCTGCGTTCTGTCTAAGATAGACCGATATGCGCACACGACGCACATTTCCGAGTGGTCAGTGTGTCCAGAGCTCAGACCACACAGGTCACATGTCCTCATTATACTCGTGTTCAGGTTACAACCGCGTCCATTGTGGTCATACGTGCAGTGCCCAGATCACTGGTCAAATTTCGTTTGTGTTTTGGGGCTCAGATCACGCGCAAATCACGTTGCTATGCGGTCGTTGTTTTCAGCAAATCACGTCTCTCTGTGCTTTCTTCTGTCGGTCATGTCGTTGGCACTTGTCTCCTCGACCGAAGGATGTACTTGAGAAGTCTACACCGCATCTCCGCAACGTAACGGAGATTGATTCTATATTCTATGAATCTAACTAATTGGCGAAGTCACATCGTCTATTGCGAATCCGCATTTCGCGCGATTCCCTCCAGTCTCAGAAGCCTCCTGCACGCGCCGGTGCCGGCTGCGGTCGGCGCGGCGGCTGCGGTTGCGGTCGGTCGGTCTCGCGTCGGTCTCGTCTCTGCTCGCCCGTCTGTCCGGTCTCTCTGCGAGCCGACCATCTGGTCACAGCTGGCCGCCGCGCCGCCCGCCAGCCCCGACCCACTTGGTCTAACCCATTTTTCGGAAAGTAAAACTGCATGCGTGACGGTGCAGTGTGACGCCCAGCGTGACGCCGCCCGTGACGCACGCTACTCACACTATGACGGCACACGTCAGTGCCAGAGAGTACACAGAGAGCAAGGAACTGAGCCACAAACAGCGGAGCTTCATGGTAAAAGTTAACATAAAATTCACCTTTGTTTAACATGCATTTAACCCGCGCCCTGGTGGGGTCTGTTTATAACGCGACCTGGTGGGGGGGGGGCTATTTTTTGCCCCCCCTCGTATCTCCGAAACTACTGGACGGATCCGCAAAATTCAAACGGCGTTCGAAAGGCCTGTCAAATTTGTCGAAGGAAACCAAATTTTATTGACCTCGGGGTCACCGATGACGTCACAGGTCAGGTCAAAGATGAAATGTTTCACCGTTCATGGGTCTTCTAGGGAATGCGCTATAACACCGAGGAAAACGCATTTTGTCGGGAATCAGCGATAGGGCGTCAGTTGCCTAGTAGATATGTTGCTGTTAGAGGTCACTGGTCATACCAGGTCAGGTCACAGGTCAGGTCACCAAAGGTCACCGAGGGTCACCACATGAACCCAACTTTACTAAGGTTGTGCGATGCATGTTTTATGGCCAGTTTTTCATTTCCAACTCAATGGTGTTGGTTATAAGACCATCAGGTACGGTTTAGGTCACTTTCTGGTGGAGGTCAGGTCAAGGTCAGGTCAAAAAAGGTCAAATTTCAAAGTTGATATTTTTGCATAAAATGGGTATTGATTCGATGCAGCTCGTCACGGGGAGTCTAATAGTGGTCTTTGTTTTGCGCTACGAGGTCTAGAATTGCTGAAAATTGAGTTTGAAAATTTGACGTCATCAATTTTGAACAGTTTTTTCGCTATAACTTGGCCAAAAAAAGAGGTATCGATCTCAAATTTGGTATGTAGATGGAAGACGGTAGGGACTATCACATATATTCCGGTTTTTTCGAAATTCCAAAAACTTTTTGGATTTTTTGGTGATTATATTCAAAAAATCTATTTTTTTTATTTTTGGGGGTCAAAATCCAAAAATTTCAAAAATCCGAGATAGCAGTTTTGTAGCCCTGTCCATTCTACAGCTTTTATGTCTGTATCATTTTTCTGTATTTGCAAAGCTATAGGCCTGACAGCTCTTCCCGCGAAACCCTTTTTTGGGTCGAAAACGGCAGAACATGACGTCACTCTGACGTCATTTCCGGCCAACCTATCATAGCCTTTGGAAAAAATTTTGGTCACAATGTGTAAAATTGATGTCCGGGAGGGTACTGAAAGTTTGGTGACGATCGGCGCAGTGGTTCTGGAGATATATCGAAAAGTCTGGAGGGGGGGCAAAAAATAGCCCCCCCCCACCAGGGCGCGGGTTAAGCACGTGTCTTTAGTTGCGAAATGAGTTTGCCGTTCGCCGTTCCGTGCACAGTAAATGTTTAAAGTAGACAAATTTCGGCATATGCCTCATGTTACCATGTACGTCTGTCTGTTTTCAGGACGACGGAAGAGACCCGACAGTTCGGCCGACGGCGGGCGGTGTGCGCCTGCTCCTGCTGTCTCTGCTCTGCTGCTGCCGCTCCTACTCCTGCCGCTGCTCACCAGCGCCGATGGATCTGGCCAGCAGGAGCTCGCTCAAATCTCTCCCAACCTCACATTGCCATATCTCCAGCACCTCATCAACAATGCCCGCGATGGCAGAAGTATATGTGAGTACTAAAGAGGCGTCGGTAATACGCCGAGCGCAGCGTTGCGGTAATTGCCACTTTATATCCAAAAGCATATATGGTATGCATTTAAGTACGTGTGTAATACAATCATGTTTATTTTCATACAAAACAAGCAAAATTCGTTAAAAAATAGACTCTCCAATTGAATATCCAGCCCTGAGAATAAGCACAGCAATTACCTGAAGGGATACACACGGTAAGAAACATACTGAACACCTACCAAATCATTTTTGAATGATCACCTGAGAGTCTATTGTTTCATTCCTAAGTTGAAAGCACGATAGATGTTTTGTCACATTTCTTACAAGCTTTCTCAGTTTTGCATGTCATTATGAACTGTTACTTTCGCTGGCTGATCGACATTTTGCCTGGGGCATTGTCTTCTTACAAAAGCCAGCTCGAGTCGAGGATTTATGAAAAGAAAACACCCAGTGCGAACTAAGTGGCCGTACAGAGCCTTCAAACCGTCCATCCGCAGCATTCTGAGAGGAAAAGAGACGGTGACAACTATTCAGCATAACGTTACATGCGTTGATATGTCGGTAACTGATCCATGCAGATTCCATAGGTGCATTTAGTTGATAACGCATCAAATTGCAAAAAAAAAAAACATTGCAATATTCCCCAGAAGTCAGCCGCCTCTCCACAGACCCCAGCCTCAGTGGCCTCTAGTCCGTTCCGGTCCGCGCCGCCTCTCCGCAGCCCCCGCCATATCAAGTGGTCTCTGGTCCGTTCTAGTCCGTGCCGCCCTTCCATAAACCCACAGCGGTAAACAGGGTGGTTCCTGGTCTGTCCTGGCCCGTGCCGCCCTCCCTCACCCCACCCTCAGTGATCTCTGGTCCATCCTGGTCCGTGCCGCTCTCCCTTACCCCCGGCCTCAGTGGTCTCTGGTCCGTCCTGGTCCGTGCCGCCGGGCCTGGCGTCGTTCCCCGGTCAAACGAGCCGTGAAAACTGGCCTCCTTTCGGCACGCGACTGAGCCACGGCGCCGGCCCGGACCGGGCGGCGCGGGCCGGGACGGGGACAGTAGATCACCACCTGGAGCTGGGACAGACGCGCAACAGCGCCATATATCACTGGCAGGGAGCGGGGCAGAGCTGATTCCAGTAGAGCCGAGAGGTCATTGGTGACATGAAGCATGCAAACTGTATGACATGCCTCATCAGAGTGGCTTTTTATTCAATGAAAGCTCATTTGAGAGTAAGGTGTCGACAACTGTTCAGTAATGATGATTCAATAGGTTACCAAATACCAACAGAACATCACCTTGCCAAAGCCAGGTTGGCCTGGTGCAGCAGTAGACCAGCAGCTGGATGGACGTCATGCCAGCGTCTGTCGTTAATCAAAATATGAAACTGGAGATAGTTGATAACATTTTGTGTTGGTGAAATGCGTAATTCATCCAATAGGTGGCATTGTAAAATAGATTTGCATAGGTCCCTCCAGCTTCTCTGACTCTCCTGCTTCCCGTCTGTCGGCAGACTCGAGTCACTCCAGTCAGAGTCAGATCCCTCCAGCTATTTTGACTCTCCTGCTTCCCGTCTGTCGGCAGACTCGAGTCACTCCAGTCAGAGTCAGATCCGGCCCTCGCCCTGCATCTCGAGCCGCTCCGGCCGGCGCGGTGTCTGTATGTTCGTCTGGGAGTGCGTCAAGAAGGGCGGCGAGCCGGTCGGCATCTGCACGGACCGCTTCATGTTCGGCGGCTGCTGCGAGATGCCGGACGAGCTGGCGATGACGCCGACCGCCGGGCCGCAGGAGTTGATGACGGCCGCCGCTAGCACGGCTCACGCTGACGTCGACGGCTGGACGTCACTGCTGGAGACGGCTGGGGCGGGGACCAGCGCCGGTCCCGGGGCGCACTGGAGCTCCGGGCCAGCGGGGCACACGCAGCCCCCGACAGTCGGGTCCACATATCCGGACAGGCCATCAAAATATCCGGATAGGCCGTCAACATATCCAGATAGGCCATCAACATATCCAGATAGGCCATCAACACTTCCAGACCGATATCCAGAAGAACCCGCGCTATATGAGGAGAGATATCCGGATAAGCCATCGTATTCAGATAGGTTCAAGGATCGACCTCATATTTACCAAGATAGATATCCTAACAGGCCGTCCAGTTACTTCGAAAGGCCGTCGTCTTATTCAGATAGAGACAAACCTTCATTATATCCGGATAGAGACAAACCATTTGCATCGTATATAAACAGAGACAAACCATCCTCATATTCACATAAAAATAAACCATCAAGTTATCTGGATAGAGACAAACCTCATTTTGACAAGGCCAAGCCATATCAGAATAAGCCAACAAGCTACATCGACCGTTATCCGGACGACAGTTCACCGTCAGTTGACCGGTACAGCCCGTATAAGGGCAGACCGTCGCCCTCCCGCCCCTCCACCTACCCCTCCCGCCCCTCCTCGCTCGCCGTCGAGCCGGTCCGCCCCTACGACCGGCCGTCGACGATCACCGACCGCTGGTCGTCGACACCGACACGTCGGCCGACAGAGGAACCGGCGACGGCGCCGCTGGACTGGCCGGAGCTGCCGCAGGTCATCCCGGAGAGACCCTCGGTGCAGGAGAACGAGGTGGGCTCCGGCCCGGTGGCGCTCACCAAGCCGTGGCCGCGGCCGACGCGGCCGACCCGACCCACCCGGCCGCCGCCCGCCTCCGTCACCTTCCCCTCCACGACCACCGAGGCAGTGCCGTCCACCACACAGACGTCCACGTCCACAGCGTCCACGTCTACGGCGGCAGCGCTACTGGAGACGGCCGCCAGTCAGTCGTCGGCGCCCTCCGTCCAGTGGGTGAACGTGCAGGACACACTGCCGGACGTGGCGACGCCCTGGCCGCGGCCGACGCGACCCACCCGACCCCACTGGTCCAGCCTGGGGGCGACCTCGCGGCCGCCGACCACCACCACAACAACCACAACCACCACCACTACCACCAGAGCGACCACCACCACTAGGACAACCACCGCCCGGACTACTACCACCAGTCGGCCACCGACGCGGGCCACGCCGCCTGCCGGGGCCGCAAGAGCCGCAGGTGAGACAGCCGATGGCGCATTCGTATTGCATGAATGGTAATGGAATGGCTCACAATGCGGGCTTGAAAAGGCTCATGACTTTTGTTTGAAAGGCAATTTTAGCAGATGTTGGGTAAGAGAGATGTTTTTTTTTCTTTGTGAAGTCCTTGATGGTTACTGGCAGCAATACATCAATCTTCTCGTGCATTGACTTTGCTGGCAATTTTAATTTCTAAGTTATTACCTTCGTTTTGCACCATCCTGCTGTCATCTGAATGTCCGTCTCTGACCCCGTACCCCTCTCCGGTGATCACTCAGAGTGCGGCGTGCCTCCGCTGTTCTCCGGGCCCGGAGCCTCCCCGGAGACCAGGATCGTAGGCGGCAAGAACGCGCCGTTCGGCAGCTTCCCGTGGCAGGTGTCTGTGCGGCGCACCTCGTTCTTCGGTCTGAGCACCACTCACCGGTGCGGCGGGGCACTGCTCAACGAACAGTGGGTCGCCACCGCCGGACACTGCGTCGACGAGTGAGTGTCATCTGGAGTTGCACCAGGGATTAAGTCATTTCTGTATTAAACAATATCTCGTTGACTTTCTGATGTATGTACATATCAATATAAGGCAGTATATGAAATGATAACTTAGTCCAGTAATTACGTCATTTTAGCAAGTCTTTGCAGTGAATGTATGTAATATAAAGACCTTGAAGCATGAAAACCTATGATTGATTGTACCGGCATCACATATTTGACCGCGCGTTTCCTTCCTCCACAGCTTGGTGCTGAGCCAGATCCGCATCCGTGTGGGCGAGTACGACTTTGGCTCGGTGCAGGAGCCGTTCCCGTACCAGGAGCGGAACGCGGCTGGCAAGTTCGTGCACCCTAAGTACAACTTTTACTCGTTCGAGTACGACCTGGCGCTGGTGAAGCTGGAGCGTCCGGTGGACCTGGCGCCGAACGTGCACCCCATCTGCCTGCCGGGGAATGACGACCGGCTGGTGGGGGAGAACGCCACTGTCACCGGCTGGGGTCGGCTCAGCGAGGGAGGCACGCTGCCCAGCATACTGCAACAGGTGAGCGAACTCATGCAACTGCAAAATTTGCAAATCTTTGCACACCTACACGAATGTAAATCATCAGTGTATTTACAGAGGCATATGACGGGACGGATACAGCACGGGGCTTACAAGGGGCAACAAGGTCCTCAACATAAGAGGTAAAAATGCTCCAAAATGACATCGGATAATTCCATTCGAAGTGAAGCAATTATCTTCCCTCTGCAGGGCCTATTTTAACATGTTAACTGGGGGGGGGGGGGCAAATGCCCCCGCACTCAACAGAATTGCCCCCCCCCCCCCAGTCGTCGAGATGTGCCCACTATAAAAATGGGCATAAAGGAACACGGTGACAAACATACAACTGTGACTTGTTTTGCAATGGATGTCAAATGAGTCAGTCTGCAAGTAATGACCAGTGGTGGATCCAATGGTGGGTCATATGGGTTATGACCCCCGCCCCCTTTGGCCCGGGGACACCACAGGCCTGCCTGGGGCACTACCGGCCTGTCAGGGGCACCACAGACCTGTTGGGAGCACCATGTCGACCTAGGAAGAGCACCATAGGTCTGCCAGGGGCACCACAGACCTGCCAGAGGCCCCACCGGCCTCGCAGGGGCGCCACCTTGGGCCTGTCAGGGATACCACCACAGGCCCGCCAGGGGCACCACAGGCCTGCCAGAGGCACCACAGGCCTAGCAAGGGCACCACGGACCTGTCAGCGACACCACGGGCCTGTCGGGGGCACCTCAAGCTTGTCAGGGCCAAGGGACACCACAGGTCTGTCAGGGGAACCAGAGGCCTAGCAGGGACACCACATGCCTGGCAGGGGCACCACCGGCCTCGCAGGGACATCTTGGGCCTGTAAGTGGCACCACGTGCCTGTCGGGAACACTCCAGGCTTGTCAGGAGCACCACAGTCCTCTCAGGGCCCAGGGGCACCAGCGGCCTAGCAGAGGCACCACCGGCCTAGCAGGGACACCAACGGCCTCGCAAGGGCATCATGGGCCTGTCAGGGGCACCACGGGCCTGTCGTTGGAACTTCAGGCTTGTCAGGGGCACCCACAGTTCTTTCAGATGCACCGGCGGCCTAGCACCATGGCACCATGTTTGGCCGGGATTGCGATTCGGCGCATGTCGCCTCGCATTAGCCGCTCGTTTGCAGTCTTTTCGTGGTTTCAAACGTTCAAACATGGGATATGATGTTGCTCCCATGCATTAGGGTGGGTGTCAAGGTCACCGGAAGGTGACCTTGACACCCACCCTTTTCATTTACATTTACCTTTGTCATTTACCTTTGATGACCTCGGTTCACTTTTTCGAGTTCTATAAGATTCTAGGCTAGTTTTTGGAGCTAAATTCGAATTTAGCAACCATTTGACCGTTTGCGAAGTAGTTTTGGTGCCTTCGTAACATGTTACGAGGCTGTCAGAGGCGGTTGCCACCTACTACGAACACCCGGCAAAACCCTTACTGGTTGACCTGACCTGACCTGACCCGACCTGGCCTAAATGCATGAAGACATCATCTTTAATCATAACTAACATGATATTCGTGATCATCACCCCGAAAAAACATAGCAGCCACCCTTTACGATGCTCTAACAGGTCTCGATTTTCCCGACTTTTGGGTCATTGACCTGACCTGGAAGGTCAAGTGATGACGACCTAGGACCTTAACACTCGCCGACACAGGCCATTTTGCGTCCTTCGACGGCACAAGGGGGGTTGGTACGACCCCCCCCCCTTGCGTTTGACCCCTGATCGAGCTAGAGCTTCGCGGAAAAAAACGAGCGTGCTGCCCGTCACGAGAGGAAGCCGATGATATCCAATTTTAATGTCCTAGGTCATCGGGTGACCTTCCAGGTCAGGTCAATGACCCGAAAATCGGGAAAATCGGGACCTGTTAGAACGTCGTAAAGTGTGGCTGCTATGGGGTTTTTCGGGGTGCTGATCCGAATGATATCATGTGAGTTTTGATCACAGATGATGTCTTCATGCATTTAGTCCAGGTCGGGTCAGGTCAGGTCAGGTCAACCAGTAGGGGTCCTGCCGGGTATTCCTAGTAGGTGTCAACCGCCTCTAACAGCTTCGTAACATGTTACAAAGGCACTAAAACTATAGTTCGTTTATTTTCAAAAGGACGCTGGCTCAAAGTTCAATATCGAAGCTCTCACGAGAGTTTTGGCAGCTTCAGTGTCTGGTCAAGAATTTCTTACCGAAAAAATAATCGATTTCAAATTGTGCACGGTAAGTAGCTGGAAATTGTTGCTTAAAAATGAACATGCTATGATTACGTCACTGGTGGCAGCAGGCACCCAAATGTCCGTCCAATGGGACAAGTATCAACGAATTTGGGTGAAACTTAGTTTTTCACTGATGCCGACCTTATAATCGAGTGAGCGATTCCGTCCATGAAAGTTATACGTTACATTGCAATACATGTTCGACAGCATGACGTCACCACTGTTCTCCTATCTGGTTCCAAAACGCACATATGGAAATTATGGGGAAGAAATCACATGTTAAAATTAGTCGACGTTCGATTTTCTCAGGTTCAGTTTTTGCTCGTTTTGCCCGCTAAAACACGTGCTTGTTCGAAAACATACTTGGAGCCAGCGTCCTTTTGAAAAAAAACGAACTATAGGCTTCGTAAATGTTCATCGGGTTGCTAAATTCGAATTCAGCTCCAAAAACTGGCCTAGAAACATGTAAAACTCGAAAAAGTGAACCGAGGTCATCAAAGGTCACTGACCTGACCTGACCTTCAGGTGACCTTGACATCCACCCTAATGCATGGGAGCAACATCAAATCACATGTTTGAACGTTTGAAAGCACGAAAAGCTTGCAAAAGCGCGGCTAATGCGAGTCGACATACGCCGAATCGTGATTCCGGCCAAACATGGTCTCGGAAAGTAGGTCACAGGTCAAAGGTCATTTGGGTCAGGGTCATGAAATTTTCAGGGTAGGTGTAAAATTGATAAATGCGAGGGTACTGAAAGTTTCGTTGCAATCGGCAGCTTTTTACGCGAGTTATTCGCGAAAAAACCTTAGGGGGGTTGCATCAATCCCCCCCCCCCTGTGTCGGCGAGGGTCGGCGAGGGTTAAAATTGGGTATCATCGGCTTCGTTTCATCACGGGCAACACGGTTGTTTTTTCCACGAAGCTCTAGCTCGAGCAGGGTCGAAACGGCAAGGGGGAAGGTCCAACGGACCCCCCCCCCCCATATACGTTCGCAGCTGGAAAATACCAATACGGGCGAGGGTTGATGGATTATAAGAGACAATTTTCCAGGTTGCCCCCCCCCCCCCAGTCAAATTCCCTTAAAATAGGCTCTGTCCCTCTGCCTTGCTGCATCCGTCCTGACAATGCATTGACATTGTCTCGTGTCTGTAGCGACAGTACCGGAAACCGTGCGGACTTCACACCTTCTGCGGCATCTCTCTGACCTGATCTCACCCACCGTCCAATTTTCCACCCGACACGGCCGCTTTGGCGTGTCCTCTTCCACCATTTACACCACCCTGTGACCTATAAACCATTCGCGGGGCCGTTTGCGTTTCCTGCCGACGGAGGGAGGGGGACGGGAGGAAGCGAGGGAGGGAGGGAGGGAGATTGGCCTTCCGTGCACGCCCCAGTTGCGCCGCGATCCGAGCGGCGGCAGACGGAGCGACCGAGCCGAAACCATTCATACTGCCGCCCGCCAGCTGTGACGTATGCACGTAACGTCACTGATCTGTGACGTCACTGTTCACTGATCGATGAGGCTTCAGAAATGACGTAAAAAGGTGACGGGACTGGACGTGTGATCATACATTGCACAGCATCTCACTCCGATCGAATAAATGGAGTGGTCAGTACAAACAAAAACGGTAGGTACAGACTGCGTATAGCCGTTTAGCGGAATACGTGAGAACGCTGCTTGATTGGTGTTTGTTTGACCTCAATTTTCACCCGTCTGAGATTGTGCGACAAGTGTGTCGAGCTCGAAGTCGCTTTTAGACCGGTCCCGTGGCACTGTCACGTACTGCTCCGAATGGGCGGCCGGCGGCGGCGTCACGTCACGGCCGCGGCGTCACGCTCTGTGACGTCACGGACTGGGCGTGACGCGCCGAGTGACGGCCAGCCTCCGGGGACGGTTTATGGTCCTGCTGGCACGGTACGGAATGAAAGTTGACCGGCTCTGGATGGAGACTGTGGCTGCTACGGTCTCCGCGGCTCGCCGAGCGCCGCAGCGTTCAGTGGGAGAAGGACAGACCGGCATTGCACAATATAGTACAACGCTCCAATTGCCGGGTGTGCGATAATAGCTTCCAACAGCTGACTTTCATTTATTTAGCTATTAAGGATTGACCAACTGCAGATGCTGCTGATCAGCTTATAGCTTTAGGTACGCTGTTGATTTTGTAAATGAATAACGTCTAGCTTTCATAATCTAAATCTAAATAGCTGTGTACTAGAAAACTGATAGAAACTGAAGGAAAAATAACTACGCTTACTAATATGCATTTATTCGACACTAATGCCAAACTTTATTTCCCAGGCAACTGTTCCAATTATGGAAAACAGCAAGTGCAAGAAGCTATTCAAGAAAGCTGGGCGGAAAGAATATATCCCGGAAATATTCCTTTGCGCTGGCTTTGAAAAAGGAGGAACTGACTCGTGCCAGGTAAGAAAAGGCTGCGCTGTAGCCAATATTCGGCTGTCATCCCTCATCCTTTTTAAGGCTGTAAGAACTCTACATGCTGTTCCATGCACGCATCTGACCTGATCGATTGCAAAATTTGCGGAAATATCGCATGAATCATCAATATGAATACCGGATGCGGTATTGATGCCACGCCAGTTATTAAGTAAGTATAGGTATATCAGTCCTGACCGATGGCCTTAAGCGCATCTTTTTGTGTAGAAGCGCACACTTGCACCTCTAGCATTAGCCCACCGCACACACCGTCAGCCGGGTCAGCCTGGCCCATTTGCCGCCTGAGCTGATCGGGGCCAGTGGAGGTTCTCACGGACACGGACACCGCCACCGTCTCTAGCCTCTGCCACCGCCACCACCGCCACCACTACCACCACTACCACCGCCACCACCCCGCTGCCACCACCCACCGCCACCGCCACCACCACCACCACTACCACCGCTACCACCGCTACCACCCCGCTGCCACCCCGCTGCCACCGCCCACCTGCATCACCGCCACCACCGCCACCGTCTCTAGCCTCTGCCACCGCCACCACTACCACCGCTACCACCGCTACCACCCCGCTGCCACCGCCCACCAGCATCACCGCCACCGCCATCGCCACCGCTGCCACCGCCCACCTGCATCACCTCCACCGCCGCCACCGCCGGTATAACCGCCATCGCCGCCACCGCCTCAGCCGCTGGTTGACCGGGCGAGAAAGTGTGACACGTTACAGACCATTGGTGCAAAAAGTGCGAGTGACTGTCGGTGGTCCGTGGAACATACCAGACGAACAATGGTAACAGCGACCGGCGTACGGAATGGGTGGGACCGAGCACACGGAATGGGTGGGACCGTGCCATGCGATAGACCCCAATGGAGCTCACGTCTTCGACCAGCGCTGCAGTTTTATAGAAAATCATAGCGACAGTAGATACTAGCCGTTTCACGACGGGCTATCTGGCGAATGCACCTGATTTGACCAAATCTGCACCTAATTTCTTTTACAGCAAATATCTTCATTTTATGAATTTATTTCAGTGTTTTTTTTATCGATGATGCTCTGTGATAATATGACAAAGCAGGCATATAAGCAATTAGTGCAACCCTAGCTGATAGATGCTAAGAGACACACTGAACCTGATTTGACCAAATCTGCACCTAATCTGTACCAGATGTGCACCAAATGTGTTCCAGATGGCCGTCGTGAAAACGGCTATAACTTAGTGCGACCTCAACGTGTATTATTGATCTCGTAAACAAAGTCAACCGGAGTTCTGAAGGTTTACCGGGATGGACTGGGTGATGGCAGTGATGTTTCATTAATTTCGTCATTATTTGCAATAGACTGCAGAACGCAAGTTGCACAAAAGACTAAAATATGTTGATGCAATGCAACTTATAATTCAGCCGGTCTATGCTTTTGTAGCGTTAACGGCGCGATGAATCATATTTACACCCAGTTCCTCATTGCCTCCGCTCACTCCGGGAAGTGTCTATCGCCCTCCTGCACCGTGGCGACCTATCTGGAACATATGTCGCGTAAAGCCGTCGTCGAGTGCCGACTGTGCGGGGTCCGACACGCCGAGCGACTATCAAACCGAGCGGGGCGCCCGGTCTTGCAATCCGGTTACCGTGGTGCGGGACACGCTTTCACGACCCCACGCGGCCCTGTCACCGTGGAGCGGAACAACATTGGTATATGGTGTCAATCAGATTTCTTCAGCCGCCCGCAAACGGTGCCCTCGGTAGCCGCAAGCCCGCCAGCCTGTTATCAACGCTTTGCAGAATGGTGAATGCAACGCATCCTGCACTTATTTACATCGAAACGGGCTTGTGTCACGTTTGCCAAGAAAATTCATCAATTAAAGTCACCGTTCTTGAATTCTCTTATCAAGCACCCACCAAACCTAAAAGATAATTACAAATCACATTAATTCAATAGTCAATTGATGAGCATTATTAATTAAGAATGCTATAATAAAGCATACGAGAAATCAAAACTCGAGATCATGTAGCTCGCTAATAGATCTACTCAAGAAACAAGCAGTATTCACATAAAAGTCGCCATCTAACCCGGCAATCATAAGATTGTCATGGTTGCATTTCTCACCGGTGATGTTTAAGCTCATGGAAGCCCAGACGTGCGGGAGGGCTCGGAACACCATGTCAGCGCGGAGCGCTCGTGCCCATGGGTGAGAGGCGACAGCACGTCGCCGCCGCCAGACATGGCTTGTCAAGCGCGCTCCGTCGCCGCGCAGTGCTCGTGAACAATGGAGCCGGGCGCGTGGCGACCCAGCGGCGCTCATTATGATTTGGGCAAGCGTGGCCACTTTCGTTTTCGGGGGTGTGTACCGCTGTCGGTAGTGACAGTGAACGTGGCACATTGAGTGGGCCCTCTCACAGGCCGATACGGTCGACAGCAGACCGATAGGGATAGGGGGACTTGGTGTCATGATGGCATGTGGTCATAGACGAACGCCACAGCGGGCTGGGCTTGATTTTAGCTCAGTAATTGAGCCGTTTCAATGATGATGAAGCGTCTGTGATGATCGTCGCAATAAAGTTAAACGAGCCGTAGGTAGCTGTCGAGGCAACCAGACGGGGTTAGCGTGTCACCACCAGTGGCGACATATGGCCGAAAGTGCCGGCTGAGTTCAGTCAAGATTAAATGGCTCGTCTTGTGACATCACATCAAACGGGCGTCCAGTCTTTCACACATTCACCGGTAGCAAAGCTGTATGTCAGTTCGAAAATTATTGTTACAAGAAATTTTGAATCAAAAGGGTTTTTTTTTGGAAAACTCTTTAGGTCCCTGAACAAGTGACATTTCTCTTCAATCTTCAGGCGTTTCGGGTGATGTCTACAGGGTTCTATACTCTCGCCATGATAAGTACCTCTGGCTGTTTGGCCCGCTTGTTGTGGTGAGCCATGAATCTCTAGCTCGATGCTCTCGCAACAAACCATGACCTGATCTGACCTGCATGTCTGTCCTCAGAGCGACTCGGGCGACAATTACGTCTACCGTCCCTCCAAACTGACAATAATCTGATCTGAGCTGTGCGTCTGCTCTCAGAACGGCTAGTCGGGTCACTATTCTCTTCAATCATCCAAACTGACCTATTCTGACCTGTGTGTCTGTCCGCAGGGCGACTCTGGCGGTCCGCTGCAGGTGCGTGGCAAGGACGGCCGATGGTTCCTGGCTGGCATCATCAGCTGGGGTATCGGCTGTGCCGAACCCAACCTGCCCGGCGTCTGCACGCGCATCTCAAAATTCACCGACTGGGTGCTCAAAAAAGTGGCGACAGAGTGAGGAGGAGTGGCTGTTAGAGGCAGAGTGGATAACTCTCCCAACTCCTTCCACCAAACGGCCCAGCTCAGGAGCTTCGGACAATCAGCGTCAGCCGGGCTGCCGCGCTCTGTTGAGCTGGCGGAACACGGGGCGAGGACAATGCACGTTATATACAACGTCAGGACCATGTCCTGACGTGCCCGTGGAATAACTGTAACGTCAGTGTAACGTCAGTGAACGGCGCAGCGACGCCTCGTTAGCAGCTGTTGATACTCAAACTCCTGGAGAATGGTAAATGTTACAGAGCTGAGCTGTAAGTCAGAGGAGACATAGCCGGAAGGAGTGTGACCACTGGCTACTGGCCCTGCTGATGCGAGTGCTGACTGATGTGACTATTGTGTCGCGAGCGTTTAAGCTTTGTTTGCTGTTGAGTTGTGTGCAGGACGGAAGTTAATAGCCATATAATACGTTACTGCAGGCTCAATGATTGGCACTCGGCACCGACCACTCACGAGCGTTTCGAACCGTCTGTGTCATGTATGAGAGTGAGGGCGAGTGGCAAATGACTAAAGGAGAACGTTCACGGAGAGAAATTACCTATCACTGTTCCAGTTGAAGAGTCTGTCTGAGCTACCTTGGTGGTGTTCGTGTGTTTGTGAGGTTGTTGATTCTTTACATGTTACCGATGCACTAAGCTGTTACAACTTGCCAGTTCCGCGAGCATGGCTGGCATCTGCGTGCTTAATGCACAGATGTGTTTATTTGAAATGCGGAACAGCTTCTTTTCAGTCATAATATATGAATCAAACACGATTACCCGTCCGAAATACATATATGAGCATGACCGTATACCTCTGGTAGCGTGCATGTACCGTCAGGTGGCGCCATAGGCAGTTACTCGGTAGTCGGTACATTATACCAGGCACTAGGCAGGCACTAGGCAGGCACTAGACAGTATGTACCAGAGAGCGTACCGACAGGTGGCGCCACTGGCAGCCGCTCAGTACTAAACGGGCAGTCGCTCGGTACCAGGCGGGCAGGCGCTCGGTACCGTAGATGGCTGCATGGCTGGTACCGTCAGATGGCACCACAGGCACCTGCTCGGTACAAGACAGGCAGACGTCCGCTACCACAGAGGGCTGGAACTGTCAGGTAGCCGGGCATAAACGGGTGCTCACTGCTCAAATACAGGTCACCGTTCCATGCTTCCATCCTCAGGAAACTGAAATCCTTCTCCTCCACACCGCAACCCCCCTCCGGGCTGGACAGGCAACTTTATCTCATGCGGGCCGCTCCCTTGGAGCGGCGCCGCTGCTCCCGAGGGAGCACACCCCGTAGCCGGGTGCAGTGAGTGCCTTGGGGCTGGGTGGCCTGTCTTCGGACGGGCTCAGCCCCGGCGACTCACTAGGGTGCCTGCCCAGACCAATGTCTCCCCCTATATCCTATCATCCTCCCGGCTCTGAAATGGTCTTACTGGACCGAAAGGGCCTAACCCAACAAAACAAACAAACAAAACAATCAAATACAGGTCACCGTTCCATGCTTCTATCCTCAGGATACTGAAATCCTTCTCCTCCACGCCGCAACCCTCCTCCGGGCTGGACATGCAACTTTATCTCATGCAGGCTGCTCCCTTGGAGCGGCACCGCTGCTCCCGAGGGAGCGCACCCCGTAGCCGGGTGCAGTGAGTGCCTTGGGGCTGGGTGGCCTGTCCTCTGGACGGGCTCAGCCCCGGCGACTCACTAGGGTGCCTGCCCAGACCACTGTCTCCCCCTATATCCTATCATCCTCCCGGCTCTGAAATGGTCACAATTGACCGAAAGGGCCTAACCCAACAAAACAAACAAAGCAAAAATCAAATACAGGTACTCAGTGCTGCAGTGCACGACTACAGTACCACGAAACGTGCAGTACTGAGTCGTATACCTACGAGTCGGCTTTCCTATGAGTCGCATACCTACGAGTCGGCATCACAAGGAATTGACTAATCGCTAGGTACAAAAGCTTCGAACTATACATATGTAAGTGCATAAATTTTTAGCTCATCATATCGGGAGAATCACATCTGTAGCAGTTACATATGGAACAATACCAAACTTTTGCGATAGTTCCGTCCTGGAACAGGCATTTGACATCGAGTTACCTCGAGTTTGAACAGCGGAAACGGAGGTGTCGTTATCAGGCATCACGTCACACGGTCTAGAACGGAAGCGAAAGAAACATGAAATACCGACCAAAAGTTTATATTTTCGGCCAGTCTTTACAATAGTCGCACCGGCACCTCGCCCGTCTCTACCGCCGGCCGGGGAGGTAATGCCTCGACTAGTTACGACCGCCGCTACTAGATGTCTCTGCCATCGGCCGGCAGAAGCCCCGCGGCAGAACCGGCAGTAGCCGAGTCGCGCAGACGGCACGGCGAAGCCCCAACGATGGCCGCCCTGCGACGGCCCGCTCCCCTACTGCTACTGCTTCTGCTGCTGGCCACCGTCCACAATGGGCTCCAAGGTATGTGCCGGAGAGAGGATTGCTGTTTTGGCAAGCACTGGATCTGCTGCGTGATCGTGGCTCTTGTGTGTCCCAAGTGGTTCTGTATCCTCGTTGCTACGCCTTGTGACGGCAAAGCGTTTGACGATTTAAGCTTTACAGAAGCGTGATAAGAGCGTAACTGAGCAAGAAATGTGGATGTGTGTAGTATTGTCGCATGTATGTGGTGCATTAGGATCATCGGCCTGAAAGGACGTAGGTATAGGATTTAAGTAGGCTAACAAACCGACAGCATTGGTGGGACTGGGAAGGTTCAATGGCTGCAGAGGGCGATCTTCCCACCAGCATGGAGAGTGTGTTTTTGTTCACCTGCCTTCCCCTATCAGTGATATATCGCTGACGATGTGGAGATACCTATGTGGAAGACGGCTTAGTGCGCTCTCTGTATCCAGAGAGTCGCATTAATTAAGCCGTGCCCGGGTCGCCGTGCATTGTGACGCACAATTCGGTAAAGGCACGTTCTACGGTAGCACTTTTTATATGGAGATAATTCTGCTCATGCCTCATGGCATGGACACTGACAGTCATTTCATGCAAAGCATTCGATCGTATAATACGTAATGTCATGATAGATCTGCAAAACGTCTTTTGGGGAAAGCACAAGCGGAACTTGAGACCTCCGGGCTCCCATTGTTACTGCTTAGTGTGGGTCAACCATCCATACATAATCGGTCCCTAAGAGCGTATGTATTTCAGCGCAATCAGCCCAGCCCTGTCGTCGAGAATGAGATGTAGAAGGCGCGGCCACGTGTGCACATAGGTAGGAACGCGCTTTCAAAGTGAGACCCCAACTGAGCTGCACCGAGCACGACTCTCCGGTCACCAACGGCGGGCCAAATTTCAAAGAAATGTAGTGGCGGCCCCTGCACGTGCATGCAGTAGCAATCTAACCATGACACATTGACATGCATTGTCCGCAGTGGCGGCGGAACACCCTCGTCGGACCTATTGGTTTTCTACATACGCGCCGGCCGAGGGGGGGGGGGACGGGTACGACCCCCTCGCCGCTTCGCCCCTGGTGGAGCTAGCGCGTCGCGGAAAAAAAACGAGCGTGTGCGCCGTTACGAGACGCAGAGAATGGTATCCGATTTTAAGGTCCTAGGTCAACTGGTGACCTCTGAGGTCAGGTCAAGTGCCCCAAGGTACGGTTCAGTTTTTGGTAAATAACTTCGCAAAAACGGCCGCAGAGCCGCGATTTTGGCAGCATCGTGTTCGCCTCGCTCAGGCGCAGGGCTGCGGAGTCGATGGATTTTCGGCGACTCCGACTCCGACTCCGACTCCGGCTTTCAAAAACCAGCTCCGACTCCGACTCCGACTCCGGGCAGAATTGTCGACTCCGTCCGACTCCAACTCCCGACTCCGACTCCGCAGACCTAGCAGGGCTGCGGAGTCGACAGATTTTCGGTGACTCCGACTCCGACTCCGGCTCGGGTTTCTAAAATCGACTCCGACTCCGACTCCGACTCCGGTCACAACTGTCGACTCCGACCGACTCCGACTCCGCAGCCCTGCTCAGGCGCTTCGAATGATATACTTCTTGTTCGGGTCAGGTCAACTTAGGGTGTTGACCTCAGGTCAAGGTCAGGTCAGCATCCCCAGGTCACGAAGTTGGTCGAAAGAGGTCATGTCGCATAGCATTCGATTCGGCAGGGCTTCCTGACTCCATTGGTGGCTTTCCCGACTCGCTAGCTCAATTTGATCAAGAGTTATTGACGAAAAACTAATATGACTTTGATGACGTCATAAATGACGTCACGCAAGGTCAACATTGCAAAAGTGGCGCATCTAACCTTGCAAGGAGTGCATCAAATCACGATTCTGTGTGCTTGAGATAGTTGGAGGTCGTTCCCGGCGCCACAATAGCAGTTTTCATTTTCCCCCTTTGACCCCCCCCCCCTTTGGTAATGGTGAGGTCACGAAAATGACCTGACCTCATATAACCTTTAGGAAAAATCTGAGATATGCAAGTTGTGAGACTCATAATGGATACTAGGTCCTGCAAGTTTCATTTCCCTGTGTCATCTCCTCTGGCAATGAGGGCGTTGCGAAGTTGCGACATCTGAAGACCGTGCAGAGGCTCACTTATGACGTCATAGGTCAGTGACCTGACCTGAACAAAAAATGCGGCTGGTGTCAAAAGATCCGGCTTGAATCAAAGGTCGTATGCCAAGTTTCAGCTCTCTATCGCCAGCGTGTTCGGAGCTATCGCGAAAAAAACCCTATGGGGGGCGGCACCCGCCCCCCCCCCCCTCGGCTGGCGAGGGTTAAGGCATACTGATCCATACATTTTACCTTGACATAGGGCCTGGTATATAGGGCCTTAACATTTTGCAAATGCAATAGACAAATGCGAGACATTAGTCTAACACCGATGCAATGTATATTTCTACGAATAATCTTCAAATAAACGATATCATTTAACCCGCGCCCCACGGGGGAGGGGGCTATTCATAGCCCCCCTCCCGTTTTTCTGCAATGACTTCCAAACCGTTCAATATATCGACGCCAAACTTTCAGTACCTTCGGCTGTATCAATTTGACACCTTGTGTCAAAATATGAACTTCGTAGCTACCATTGGTCGGCCAGAAATGACGTCAGAGTGACGTCATGTTCGGCCGATTTCGACGCAAAACATTGAGCCACGGCAATCGCTCCCAAGAGCTCAGTTTTTAAGCTAGATCCATTTTTTTTGCATGAAAGGACTCAGAATAGACTGCGCTATCAAACTGCTCTCTCAGATTTTCACAATTTTGAAAATTTCGAAAATTTTATATAATACAACTTAAAATTTATATTTTTTTATTTTTTTCAAAATGTTTTTGACTTTTCGAAAAACCGGAATATATGCGATAGATCGCATGCTTATGACTAACTCTACCAAGTTTTAGCTAAATATTTTCAAAAAACGGCCAAGTTATACGCATTATTGCAAAAAAAACTCACAATTATTAATTTTTCAAATCAATTTTTCAGCACGTATTTGACATTGTACACCAATATAAATAGCACCATCGTGTTCCTGAGCTCATACTGCATCCAATAGACACCTTTTTGTTGAAAAATTTTAACTTCAAAATTTGACCTTTTTGACCTGAAAGTGACCTGACCTAAGCTAAATCCAACTCAAAATGACCTCAAATGACACAGACGACATCAAATTCGAAATCTATGGCCTAAATGGACCATAAAACATGTGTCACGTGACCGACGCATGATATAATATTTCCGTGATCTGCGATGACTTGACGACCCTGATCTGAAAATCAAAGTACAAGTTTGGTACCCTCAGGGTTTCTAGAGCATCTGTTTACGAGTGTGTAAACCAAAAATGAGCCTGATCTGACTTGTAAGACGGCTGCCAGAGCCCAAAATGTGAACAAGCCAAAATGCTAATAATTTTTACTTTGACCTGACCTGTGACGTCATCGGTGACCTTTAGGTAAATGAAATTAGGTTTTATTCGACAGTTTTTCCGGGGCTATCAGACGCCGTTTGAATTTTGACGATCGGCCCAGTAGTTTTGGAGTTAGGAGGGGGGCTAGGAGAGCCCCCCCCCAGTAGGGCGTGTTATACCTACGCAGACCCCAGTGGGGCGCGGGTTAATAGCTATAAACTATAAATGAACAGTATTATTTATATGGCACACATACTTCTTACTGCTATGCTTGTTTTTATTTAGGGATGATTGAAAGTAATATTTTTGAAAGGAATCCAGAGATTCCTCGCCCCTGCGCTGACATTCAATAGCGCAAGGACTGTTCAATGTTCATGTCAGCTGCATTTTTTGATGTCCAAATGTCTTATTGTGTGTTGGTTGATTGTCGATGACACGCGATTGGGGATGTTTGCAGAAAAATATAAGCCTAAGCTGTAAATGAAGCCTTCGCCGTATGCCGCAGAAACCGGATCCTGGTCGCAGTATGCTGTTACCTATATCAGCGAGCTATCCTATGTGATGTAGGTAGGCATTATTCACTGTTGTCCCCTCCTGTCAGGAAGGTATAACCAAGTCAAAGTACTACACTGAAAACAAAATGACACAAAAAACGACTAAAAACGCACAGGCAGAGCGTGTTAACTAGGCTTTCTTGTGTACCCTGCATCATGCATTTTTTGACCCGTCGCAGACGTGTCAATTTACAAATGTGTTAACCCAGTCGTGTTGTGTCCTAAAACACAATATCATTGTGTCTTCAACACATAAGGCTTGTGTGAATACATTTGCAGAATACAAGGTAAATATGTTACTAAATTTAACCCAAATCGCAAGTGAAAGAAGGAAACACGTGGTGATTATGTAGTTTGTTGCCGGGGCGCAGTTGAAGGGACTATGGCTTTGGCTGGACAGGCTAACTGCCAAAGCCGGGCCCCGAGTGGAATCGGGCGCTCGGGTGCGGTCAGGGCTGAGTACCCGGCCGGCCGACCCATACGGTCAGGGCGCGGTCAGGGCTGAGCACGCGGGCGGCCGACCCATACGAGGCCGCCGACCCATACGCGAGCTGGAGTTGCGCCCGGTCGGCCACTTCAGAGCCGAAGGGTGAACGCGTCACGTGGACGGCTCAATCAGAGCACCAAGTGACGAAGCCCCAAATTGGAGGACTACCGTACAATACAGTTGTTCAAACAGCCGGGATAAACTTACAGCCACCGATTTTTCAAATATATCCTATATAGACGGAGGAGTTTCTTCCTTAGCTATGCTTCAGCTTGCACTTGATGTAATCAGCGCATATTGCTCTAGACAATTTAGCATGTATCGACTCCCTCGGCTGTATTGTGCATTTTGACCTTTCTCAAAACACTTTGGCAAATTTTTACAAAAACCCAGCATAAAAGTCGGTGCTCGAAAAACGCCCTCTCTTATCCCCATTTGAAGTTAAGGTTCAGAGCTCACTCACTGGTGGATGGCACAGTGTATTTGTGCAAGGGTACACGTCTACCATATCCGACAACACATGATTTCGATACACTGATGCATTACATTCGTCCAGCGTGCTTGGCACGATAAAATTGTGTCATTATTCTGTTTTATGTGTTATCAAACGTGTCGAACATGGGTGAAACTTTGACATCCCCATTGGGGTCCCAAACGTCCAAGGGGGCCTCCATTTAGTGGGGGCCTCCAAGCAATTAGGGGCCTCCAATTGCGGAAGCGGTAATTTACGAACCACGCCAGGGCCTCCTCTAATAAATTTTCATTGGGGGACCAGAGGCTCAGAAGCCAAACCTTGGGTACCCCCAAATCCAGTTTTCTCATCGGATTTAGGCCACTTATTTTTCGTCACAGTTCTGATGCCATGATTTTTTTTTTTGAATGTTGATAAAGAAATGGTAGGTCACCTGACCCTACTGGTGGATCCAGGCCAGCAGGGTGACATTGTACCAATACCAATACCAATTTTTATTCAGGCAAATCCACTCATAGTGGCTATTCCTTGCCATCAGTCAAGTTGTGAAATGCAGTGATATAAAAAGACATTCACACTTTCCACATGCACATAAACTAAAACGGGCATGATAAAAAGGGAAAAACTAAAATAAGACAATAATGACGACGACAGCAAGTAACTAGTAGTAAAACACGCATTCCTATGTTTCCCTCGTGCTAATAACTCGCTTGAGAGCGTGATTAAAATTGGCGACTGTCATCGTGCGCATTTCCACTGGGAGGGCATTGTACAGCATCGGTGCACGGTACAAGAACCGGCGCCTCCCAGTCTCCGTCCGTACACGTGGCAGACGCAGGTCATCATCATGTCGAGTGCTCCGTTCTCGTGCCTCACGGTTTGTTTGGAGTGAGGATGAAAGCGACACTGGTGTGTGATGCATGCAAATTTTGTGGAGTAATGCGAGCGTATGAAATTTAAATAGGTCCTCCGCATCGAGCCACCCCAGTGCCGCCCTGACGTCCGCTGAACGGCTGAACTTCCTTCGACCTGATACGACACGCGCAGCAAAGTTAATCACTTTTTGAATCTTGTCTAGATTCTTTCGGCTGCCGTTGCCGTACACAGGGAGGCAGTAGCGGACGCGGGAAAGCACCAGGGCGGCTACGATGGTGGGGAGGACCTCGACCGGAAGATAGTGACGGATGTGCGACAGGCCAATGAGGATCCCGAAGCATTTGCGCGTAATTTCTTGCACATGGGCGTCCCAGGACAGGTGGCGATCAAAGACCACCCCTAGATTTTTAACTTCTAAGACGGGCTGAATTGTACGCTCGCGGAATTTGACGCCGAAAGGTGTGATGTTCCGCAGATTTTGTCTACTGCCAAAAACTATCAACTGAGTTTTGTCGGGGTTCACCTTGAGAGAATTTGCGCGGAACCAGAGGTCGAGAGAGGAAAGGGCCTGTTCCATGCGCTCAGTCAGATCTGACAGGGCTGTCCTGTTGCCGCAGACCATGACCTGGGTGTCGTCCGCGTACTGGACAACGGTCGCATCCGGCACGAACAGGCTGAGGTCGTTTGAAAAGACGGTGTATAAGAGGGGACCTAGTGCCGAACCTTGAAAAACGCCCATGTTGTTCGGAAGCGCGGTTGATGTCTGCCTGTTGCCAGAGACATCAGTGAAGCTGACGCTCTGTGTGTGGTTCTGCAGGTACGCCTCAAACCATGCAGTGTCCACACCGTGTAGCTGAAGTTTTTGAAGAAGCTTAGAATGGTCTATGACATCGAAACATTTACTAAGATCAAGCAGGCAGAGGAGCGAAATTTGATTTTGATCGTTAGCCAGGAGAACGCGATCCGAAATGGTGACCAGTGCCGTTTCGGTGGAATGGCGAGTGCGGAAGCCGTGTTGGGTGTCGGAAAGGAGGTGGTTGATAGTGAGGTAGTGGTACAGCTGTCGCTGCACCACTCGCTCAACTATTTTGGATATAACTGGGATGATGGATATGGGCCTGAAGTTGACGGGATTGGAAGGATCGCCGGATTTATGGATGGGATTGACGAGGGAGTGTTTCCACTCCGCAGGGATATCACATCGAGTAAGGCACGAGTTAACCAAATGGAGCAGTATGTGGCTGATCACAGGTAGACACATTTTTATGACTTATTTATTTTTTTTTTATTTTGTATGTAAATATCCCCCGCGGCATCCGAAATCGACGAAAAATTCTGGCTTTTTCACTTTTGACAATAAAACACAATGCCTTTATTATAGAAAAAAAATAAACGGCACAGCATTGCGCAAGGAATCTAGCCGTAAGCCGACCCCAGAAAGTGTGACGGTTAACCTTCGCCCGCACCTGGGGGGAGGGTCGCCACCCCCAAGTTAGTTTTTCCGCTCTACACTTAACATTTTTAAAGCTAGAAACCTGTTTTTTTTGTATAGCTGCTTTTCTATCTTTTCTCAGCGTCCATTGAAAATTTCAAGTTTCTGTGGCTTTTGTGTTTGGAGATATGACCTTGTTCTTCAGGTCATGTCATGTCCTAAATGACGAATACCCAATATCTTGCGATGGCTATGGGCCTTGTGAGCTTTTGACACGCTGATTTCGTTTTTTTTTTTGCCAGTCTTACCTCCCACCTATCATTGAACGTGTTGTTCTGCGATGTACAGATGTCAGGGTCAGGGTCAAGGTCAACCTAGGTCATCTAAAATTATTGCGCTTTAGGCAAGCTGAATTTACTTTTCGTGAAGTTTCTTTGACTGTATGTTTAGTAAAAGCTTCTCAGTTCATGATCAAGTGTAATAGGGACACACAAACCGATCTGTGCACACATCAGTACATACACAGACATACACAGACATACAAACACATATCATTGACCTTGACCTAACTTGACGTGAAATGACCACAGCCAGCAAATTAGTCGGATAGTGTGACAAAGAGCTGTTCTAGCTGGCTTGGCACTAATACGGCAGCGTCATCGGTATATGATGGGTTGGCCCGCTGCTTGTGTAGATATCTTATTCGACATCACCACAATTTTTTTCTTACAAGATTTTAAGCCTTGCGGTCAAGAGCAACAGATTCTTTGGGAAGAGACGAATCCAATGATACCAATTTTACCTCATCAGGTCAGTCATTGACCTTCCAGGTCAGGTCAAACTAAAGAATGTTGCTGTTTGGGGTCACCGTTGCCCGTTGGAATATCACGTGCGCTGCTCATCATATACCGATGACGCTGCCGTATTGTGGTGCCAAGCCAGCTAGAACCTCTTTGTCACACTATCCGACTAGGTTTTTGCTGACTGTGGTCATTTCAGGTCAAGTTAGCTCAAGGTCAATGACATGTGTTTGTATGTCTGTGTGTGTCTGTGTGTATACTGATGTGTGCACCGATTGTGAATGTGTCCATATTACATGAGATCATGAACTGAGAAGCTTTTACCAAAAATACAGTCAAAGAAATTTCACGAAAGTAAATTCAGCTTGCCTAAAACGCAATATTTTTAGACGACCTAGGTTGACCTTGATCCTGACCCTGGCATCTCTACATCATTGAACAACATGTTCCATGATAGGTGGGAGGTAAGACTGACAAAAAAGGCCGAAATCAAGGTGTCAAAAGCTCACAAGACCCAACGCCAACGCAAGATATTGGGTATTTGTCATTTGGGTTATGACATTACCTGAAGAATAAGGTCATATCTCCGGAACCAAAAACCACAGAAACTTGAAATTTTCATTGGACGCTAAAAAAGGATAGAGCAGCAGCTATACGAAACATCCGACTTCTAGCAATCAAAATGTTTAGTGCAGAGCAGAAAAAAACTACCTAGGGCGGGGGGGGGGTGGCAACCACTGCCCCCCCCCCATGTGCGGACGAGGATTACCTAAGTAATTTGAATATCAGGAAAATAATTTATTAAATCAGGTATTCCAACAGAGTCCCGCTTTTTTATAGGTGACCTCCGATTTGTGTTGCATCTAAGTTGCCCAGGGGGCCTCTTATTTGTAATTGTAGGTACATACAGTACAGAGAGCCTCCTACTTCGACTACTTGCACAGAGAGCCTCCTGGTGTATGTACATACAGCTAAGCTTCTACAGGTCGAGCGCCGGTCTCTTGTACGTACAGAGAGCCTCCTACTGTTACAGAGGGCCTCCTGTTTGTCTAGGGGGCCTCCTATTGGTTAACGGCGCCTCCTATTTGTCCAAGCGGCCTCCTATTTGTCCGGGAGGCCTCCTGTTTCTCCAGAAGGTCCCCTATTTATCCAGGGGGCTTCTATTTTCCTGGAGGCTTCCTCTTTATCCCGCGCCCCGTAGGGCTACCGGCGGACCCTACCACCCGTAGGGGGGGGGGGGCCGTTTCGGCCCCCCCCCTAAGATCTCGGAAAGTTACCGGCCGATTTTCAAAATTCAAACGGCGTTCGATAGCCCCACCCGGGAACTACCTTGTGACCAAATTTCATTGACCTAGGTCAAACCGATGACGTCACAGGTCAGGTCAAAGGTCAGATTTTCACCGTTCAAAGGCAATTCAAGAAATGTGCTGTGAAAGCGAGTAAATTGGTAATTTATTGAAAACCATCGATGGTACATTGTTCGTCAAACACATACTTTGCTATCTGAGGTCACTGATACCAGGTCAGGTCACAGCGAGGTCAGGTCACCGGGGGTCACAATATGAATGTGTCGTGTGATACATGTTTTATGGTCCATTTTACATGACAAATGCGATTATGTGGGTTAGGCAGCCTTTGGGGCCAGCCTAGGTCACGTTTTTGTGAAGGTCAGGTCAAGGTCAGGTCAAATTAGGTCAAATTTCAAAGTTGATATTTTTGCATAACATGGGTATCGATTCGATGCAGCTCGTCACGGGGAGTCTAATGGTGGTCTTCGTTTTGCTCTACGAGTTCTAGAATTGCCAAAAATTGAGTTTGAAAATTTGACGTCATCATTTTTGAACAGTTTTTTCGCTATAACTTGGCCAAAAAACGAGGTGTCGATCTGAAATTTTGTATGTAGATAGAAGACGGTAGGCACTATCACATATATTCCGGTTTTTTCGAAACTCAAAAAACTTTTTGGATTTTTTGGCGAATATATCCAAAAAAATGCTTTTTTGATTTTTGGGGGTCAAAACTCGAAAATTTCAAAAATTCGAGATAACAGTTTTGTAGCCCTGTCAATTCTACACCTTTTATGTCTTGATCATTTTTCTGTATCTTCAAAGCTGTAGTCCTGACAGGTCTTCTCGCGAAGGTCTTTTTTCGGTCGAAAATGACAGAACATGACGTCACTCTGACGTCATTTGTGGCCAACCTATCATAGCCTCTGGAAAATTTTTTGTCACAATGTGTAAAATTGATGCCCGAAGGGGTCCTGAAAGTTTGGTGGCGATATCTCCAGCCGTTTAGGAGATATCGACCGAAAAGGACAGGGAGGGGCCGTTTCGGCCCCCCCCTACGGGGCGCGGGTTATCTAGGGAGCCTCCTACGTGTTCAGGGGCCTCCTATTTGTCCAGGGGCCTCCTATTTATCCAGGGGTCTTTTATTCGACTAGGGGTCTCATATTTGTGCAGGGGCCTCCTATTTGTCCAAGGGTCTCCTACTTGTCCCGGGCCTCCTTTTTTTGAAGGGACTCCTTTTTGTTAAGGGAGCCTTCTATTTGTCCAGGGGGCCTCCTATTCGTACAGAGGGCCTCTAGCTCCTACTTGTCCATGGAGCCTCCTATTTGTTCAAGAGGTCCCCTATTTGTCCAGGGGGCCTCCTATTTGTCCAAGGGACCTGCTATCTTTCTAGGGGGCCTCTTTGCCCAAGAGGCCTCCTATTTGTCCAGCGTGCCTCCTACGTGTTCAGGGGGCCTCCTATTTGTCCAGGGGGCCTCCTATTTGTCCAGGGGGCCTCCTATTGGTTAAAGTAGCCTCTTATTTTCCAAGCGGCCTCCTATTTATCCAGAGTGCTCCTATTTTTAGGGGGCCTCCTCTTTATCCAGGGGGCCTCCTTCTTGTTCAGGGGGTCTCCTAATTGTCCAGGGGGCCTCCTTTTGTGAAAGGGGCCTCCTATTTGTCCAGGGGGCCTCCTTTTGTGAAAGGGGCCTCCTGTTTGTCTAGGTCTAGGACCTTCTATTTGTTCAGGGGGCCTCCTATTTTTGCAGGGGGCCTCCTATTTGTACAGAGGGCCTCCTACTTGTCCATGGGGCCTCCTATTTGTCCAGGGGGCCTCCTTTTGTGAAAGGGGCCTCCTGTTTGTCTAGGTCTAGGACCTCCTATTTGTCCAGGGGGGCCTCCTATTTTTGCAGGGGGCCTCCTATTTGTACAGAGGGCCTCCTACTTATCCATGTCCTATTTGTTTAGGGGGCTTATTTTTTGTACAGAGGGCCTGCTATTTGTCCAAGGGGCCTACTATTTGTCTAGGGGCCTCTTATTTGTCTAGGGCCTCCTATTTGTCCAGGAGGCCTCCTGCTTGTCCAGAGAGCCTCCTATTTCTCCAGGGGGCCTCCTGTTTTCCGGGGGGCCTCTTACTTGTTCAGGGGGCCTCCTATTTGTCCAACAGGGCCTCCGATTTGTCCAAGGGGCCTCCTATTTAAACATAGAACCTTTTATATGAACATCGGACCTCCGTTTGCAAAGTAGCTGGTGCGTCTCGGGGGCCTCCACTATTGGGGTCCCAAAATGACAATTGGGGTCCCAAATGTTCGCATTGGGGTCCCACATGGGACCTCGAAAGTATACAAAGTTACACCCATGGTGTCGAAGGTCCCGCCAAGCGTGAAAATACTCAGCCTTATTGTGTTTTGGGTGCGATTAACACATGACTGATGTGTTACCAGTACAGAACATGCCCTCACTGTGTCGATTTGTTTTCAGTGTAGGTAATGGGTTCCGCTTGTTAAAATGTGTCCAATATTTTACAAAGCATATCAGGGTATGAATATTTGTAACCTTGGTGTGTTTGTCGTTTGCATTTATATGAATGCGTTATGCGCTAGTGGTTGGGCCTCAAGATAAAGGTTTCAATGACCAACAGTTTGGATGCAGCGAATGCCCGTCAATGGGTGGCCATTGGTTACGGAATGCGGTCTTCCCGTCAACCTTTTGCTTTTGTTTCAACGAATTTACGTCAGCTGGGCGACGGTCACTAAAGTCGATTAAAGACCTATGCAGCTGCCTTAGCCCATGTGACCAATTCATACAGCCACGGAGCTGTTAGCGCTCATATAAAACTATTGGTATCCCTCGCTCCATGTCTACCTGTGAAGCCATGGTAGCTGAGATGCCCGGACAAAACCCAAGGCCGAGACGTTAGCCGTCAGGCGATAAGACGGATAGGATAGGAGGCATGGACAGGGGTAGCCGACCTCCAAGGCCACCATATAGTCATACCGCTGTGGCCGTGCGCTATTTTAGCCACATCAAGGAAACAACCCATGGCCCAGCCCCGTGCTTGCAGCAGAGCTTGCGGAGTCATCTAGCTCTGCAGGGAGGACCTTGAAGCGTCGTGAGGAGCACTCCTATTCCTGCACTGCCTGCTACTGTCCCTCGCGGCTGTGTTTAAGTCACATCGCCGGCCCCACATACATGCACGGAACAGGACATGGGCGTAGGAACGGCTGGAACATTGTGGGTGCATGGGTGCAAAAATCCAGCCATGGCCGGTGAAGCGGGGGGGGGGGGGGTAGGGAGCGACACCCGAGCGAAGGCTCGTTACGAGCTTTGAAGGGGTGTGGTGGCAAAATGTGGACCCGAGGACCCGGTCCAAAGAACCAGTCTGGGCCCGGGTCCAGACCGGTTCCTGGAAATTTTCTGACGGGCCCAACCGGGTCCTACCATAAACTATACATCTTGCACACTACACATTATTACAAAATATGAAGTGAATGTTTCTTTGCACACAGTAGCTCATGAGTATTCCCAGTGGGAAATAGGCTGTTTGGCATGATGCAACTATGATTCCTACAAGTAGTTTGTATTAATTGACTTTTGGGAAACGGGTCCAACTCGTTCCGTTTCCAACTAAGACTGGTTCCGACTGGTTCCAGAAATGTCCAGCCGCGGGTCTGGTTCGAGTCTAGTTCCCAAAATTTTCATCTTTTACCACCTCTAGTGTATACCATGTCGAAAAGGTACCGACCGATAAGTGCATTTGGAAGCATTAATTCCCTCGCATGTGTGGGTGGCTAGGATGAGCCCCCATGGTTTTTCGCAAATAACTCGCGCAAAAAGCGGCCGATCGCGACGAAAATTTAAGCAACCTCGATTTGATTAGTTTTACACCTACTCTGAATATTTCATGACCCTGACCCAAAAGACCTTTGACTTGTGACCTGATTCTCGAGACCATGTTCGGCCGGAATCGCGATTTGGCCTATGTCAGCTCACATTATCCGCGCGTTTCCAGTCTTTTTGTGATTGTAGACGTTCAAACATGTGAAATGATGTTCCTCCCATGCATCACGGTGGGTGTGAAGGTCACCTGAAGGTCAGGTCAGGTCACTGACCTTTGATGACCTCGGTTCACTTTTTCGAGTATTACATGTTTCTAGGGTAGTTTTTTCGGGCTGATTTCGAATTTAGCATCCATTTGAACGTTAACGAAGTAGTTTAGTGCCTTCGTAACATGCTACGACGCCGGCAGTGGTAGTTGACACCTACTATGGATAGCCGGTAAGACGCCTAATGGTTGACCTGACCTGACCCGATCTGGCCTAAATGCATGAAGAAATCATCTGTGATCAAAACTAACAAGAAATTCGTGATCAGCACCCCGAAAAAAAACGATACAGCTTCACTTTACGCAGTTCTAGCAGGTCCCGATTTTCCCGACTTTTGGGTCATTGACCTGACCTGGAAGGTCAACCAATGACATAGGACCTTAAAATTGGGTATCATCGGCTTTCTCTCGTCGCGGGCAACACCCTCGTTTTTTCCGCGAACCTCTAGCTCGATCAGCCCCCCCCCCTCCCCCTACACATTAGAAGCTGGAAAACGCCGCACACATGCGAGGGTTAAAATTGTCAATATTGATAACCGCAAAAAGTAAAAGCGGCCGACTTAGCCATTTTCGAAGATATCGGGCTAAAAATTTTGACAGTGGGTCATCGGCTCGGTATGTGTTCAATCACATGCTCCATTTCCTTTTTTTTCTTCAGCACAAATGTAAGTTTTGAATAGAGGTGGCAAAATGTGGACCCGAGGACCCGGTCCAAAGAACCAGTCTGGACCCATCTGGGTCCAGACCGGTTCCTGGAAATTTTCTGACGGGTCCAACCGGGTCCTACCATAAACTATACATCTTGCACACTACACATTATTGCAAAATATGAAATGAATGAAGTGAATGTTTCTTTGCACACAGTAGCTCATGAGTAGGTATTCCCAGTGGAAAATAGGCTGTTCATACTATACCCACATGATGCAACTAATGATACCCACAAGTAGTTTGTATTAACCCTCGCCGGCCGAGGGGGGGGGGCGGGTGCCGCCCCCCCATAGGTTTTTTTTCGCGATAGCTCCGAACACGCTGGCAATAGAGAGCTGAAACTTGGCATACCTGACCTTTGATCCAAGCCGCATCTTTTGACACCAACCGCATTTTTGGGTCAGGTCAGGTCACTGACCTATGACGTCATAAGTGAACCTCTGCACGGTCTTCAGATGTCGCAACTTCGCAACGCCCTCACTGCCAGAGGAGATGTCACAGGGAAATGAAACTTGCAGGATCTAGTATCAATTATGAGTCCCACAACTTGTATATCTCGGATTTTTCCTAAAGGTCATATGAGGTCAGGTCATTTTCGTGACCTCACCATTATAAGTCAATGGGGAAAAATGAAAACTGCTATTCTGTCGCCGGGAACGATCTCCAACTATCTCAAGCACACAGAATCGTGATTTTATGCACTCCTTGCAAGGTTGGATGCGTCACTTTTGCAATGTTGACCTTGCGTGACGTCATTTATGACGTCATCAAGGTCATATTAGTTTTTCGTCAATAACTCTTGATCAAATTGAGCTAGCGAGTCGGGAAAGCCACCAATGGACTCAGGAAGACCTGCCGAATCGAATGATATGCGACATGACCCCTTTCGACCAACTTCGTGACCTGGGGGTGCTGACCTGACCTTGACCTGAGGTCAACACCCCAAGTTGACCTTGACCTGACCCGGACAAAAAGTATATCATTCGACGCGCCTGAGCGAGACGAACACGATGCTGCCAAAATCGGCGCTCTGCGGCCGTTTTTTGCGAAGTTATTCACCAAAAACTGAACCGTACCTTGGGGCACTTGACCTGACCTCAGAGGTCACCGGTTGACCTAGGACCTTAAAATCGGGTACCAATCTCTGCGTCTCGTAACGGCGCACACGCTCGTTTTTTCCGCGACGCGCTAGCTCCACCAGGGGCGAAACGGCGAGGGGGGGGGGTCGTACCCGCCCCCCCCCCCTCGGCCGGCGCGTATGTAGAAAACCAATAGGTCCGGCGAGGGTTAATTGACTTTTGGGAAACGGGTCCAACTGGTTCCGATTCCAACTAAGACCGGGTCCGACTGGTTCCAGAAATGTCCAGCCGGGTCTGGTTCGAGTCTGGTTCCCAAAATTTCCATCTTTTGCCACCTCTAGTTTTGAAGACCATCACAAAAGCAAATGCTTCGAAAGATGGATAGTGGGCAACATATCCTGAATTTGCCGTGCTGCATGGAAAGTAGTGTTGATGAGAAAAGGGGTTTTTGGTTCAGATTATTGTGGGTGCAGAATACATTGTCTGCACCCACTGGAGAAATATTGTGGGTGCAGCTGCACCCTTGCACCCATGGTTCCTACGCTTATGGAACAGGATGGTTATGTAATGCCTGCTTCTGTAGCGACAGCGACCGCAACCACACGGGACTCGGCGGCGTCGCGAGTGGTGTGCAGTAACCTTCGCTGACCTCCCCTCCCCTCCCCCCACCCACCCCACTACCTCCGATCGCAAACAATCGATCCGCAGTAGATATGTTGATATACGATTCGGTTAGACATTTCGTCACACAGCGCCTGGACAAAGGACGACCGCGGCGAACAGATTCCCCCGGACTGGGAGGCAAGGAGGGTAGGACGAGACTGTCATATTGGGAATTACGAAAAATACGTGTTCAATGCGCATGGTAAGCAGAAGTAATGATAAATCTGCAAAAGTACGCCACCGCACAGTGGCCCTTTTTTCAGAATTAGCACGCATTAATTCCCACATTACCTGAAAGTGGTGCAAGACATCACCACGTGATCAAGGACTCCCTGCCAATGCAAAGAGAAGAAAAGAAACGAACTGCCCAAGGAGATTCGGTCCAACAGCGACAGGCCGCTCGGCCCAAGCTTTGGCGCACGTTCGCACGGCTCGCCCGCCGGCCAGGCCGCTCCGAGCGCAAGTGTGGCGAGCCCGCCAGCCGACCGCGCTGCACTGACCGCCAGGACGCCCCAGGGCGTCACGTGACCGCATCTACAGCTGTTGCCAGCCACCGTTAGTATAATTTCAATTAGCACATCTTATGGCAAAAGTCAAGCCACATTTAGGCGCACACCAGGTGACGCCAGCTTCGAGCCAAGTCAATGAGCTTAGTCGTATCGACTCAGGAGCCACAGCCGCTCGCGGACTGAACTGGCTCACGTTATCCACCGTAAAAGCAAAATGGCGCAAAATGGCGCGATGCCCTTTGGTGGACATGGTCAGAAGAGATCGGCGATTCGAACGATGTATAATACGACATGTGCTGGAGTGTGCTACTTAACATAAAGCTTCATATGTATGCCACCATCTCCAGTTAATAATTGTCCTGTTATTGTGTCCACAATATTCGGCAGAAGTAGTCTATTTAAGCTTACATAATGAAAATAGTGGTTTCTAGGGCTTCTACGTAAACTCAGCTTCACATCCATGTCACTAATTTTTAATATTTTCGCATCGAAAGTCTTACAAATTGACGTTCCTTCTACTCCACTTTTTAGGGTCCGCCGGTGGTGCCCGCGCGCCTCTCAACAAACTTCGATTTTGCGGTCAGTTTTACCAAAGATAATTATTTTTTAGGAGGTAAAAATGGCACAATCGGATAGTTTGGAATGCTTTGCACACGATTAGACTGCTTTTTACTCAAAAGAAGAGAAAAAATATTTTGAATTTATGCGTGCTAATTCCAAAAAAGGGCCACTGTGCACCGTCTAATTTAAGTAGCTGTAGGTACTGGTTGTATAAGTGTGTCGTGTCATTGCTGCATTCTGCCGCTATCTATACAGCTGCATTTCTTATACCTACTTACGTTCAAAAATAGGCACACAGTTTGGATGTTCGTTTGTCGTATCGTTACGTAAAGCTGGAAATCGTCGCGTGGTAGCGTGATTGTAAATAGAAATACCTACAGTAAGCTCCATCGCAAACAACGTCAGCTGCAACTTAGGCAGGGAGCATTCTTTGACAATGGCATAGGTTGATAACGTCATTCACCAAAGCTCTGAACCGGTTTTACCCATGATTTGCAGAGTTTACATAATATGCTCATTGATAATGCATGATCTTTTGTAGGTAGGTACGTACCCATGCATCATTGCATTGTTTATTTGCGCTATCAGGGTGATCGGAGGCCACTTACGCAATTTCCTACATATCCTTCTTGAATTATCAAGTTAAACATTAAACGCATACAAGATATAGTAAATATGAGGAGCTGGCAAGGGCTCCTTAGCGAGAGAAGTGAGAGAGCCTAGCTAAAGAGATAGAAAGGGAAAGGGAGAGGATGAGAGAGACTGCGAAGAGAAAGAGGGAGAGAGAGAGAGAATATATACCTACGGCAGAAAGGTTACCGTCTGTACCTACCTACCAGTGTCGCTGATGTCATCCCCCCAACCCCCCCCGTTTTCCGACAGCGGCAGCGCAGGAGGTTGTCACTGACGCCGACCAGGACAAGCCTTACCTCGAGGACGTCCAGCTCATCAGGATCCACATGCCCCTGAGATCGCGGGACCGCAACGGTCCACTGTGCCCGTCGCCAGGGCAGGGGTGCCCCGCGGGCATGGTTCTGGAGAGTCTGAGCGCTGCTGGAGCTGGCAATAGCGGCGGCGGCGGCGGCGGCGGAGGCGGAGGCCAGGGCGGAGGCGGCCAGGGTGGAGGCGGCGGAGGCCAGGGCGGCGGAGGGCAGGGTGGAGGCGGGCAGGGCGGTGGAGGCCAGGGCGGTGGTGGAAGCGGTGGCCAAGGAGGCAAGGGAGGTGGTGGCAACGGAAGTGGCAACAAGGGCGGCGGTGGCAAGGGAGGCAATGGCAATGGTGGTGCTGGAGCCCTGATCCGTCAGCTAGGCGGTGGCGGATGCGTTCCCAACTCAACCACCACCACAACCACCACCACAACCACAACCACTACCACAACCACTACCACAACCCCTACCACCACCGCAGCACCAGAAGACACCACGATTACCGGAGACGACGACGACACCACGACCACAACGGACACAGACCTCGAGACCACCACCCCTCCAGCCGACGAGGACACATCCAACGTGTACCCGACGAACGAGATCGTCATCCCTGACGTCGCTACGCTGGAGGTCTTCTCCTCGAACGGCTCTATCTTCAACAGCAGCGTCACCACGTTCGGCTTCGGCGGCGTGTACGAGGTGCTGGTCAACAGGACGGATCGCTCGGTGGAGGTGACGCTCACCCGTCTGGAGGACGACCTTCTGGCCATGGAGGAGCCGCCGCAGACCGTGGATCTGGTCATCAGGGGGCCCAGCATCACCGACATCGATGGACCAGACGCGGATGATCATGATGATGAAGTCGATGACCAGTATGCGTTGGAGATGTATGATGACGAGGATGATGATGATGTTGACGAAGTTGACGATATGATGAGTGAAGACAAGGACGGAGGAGACAACGTCGTCATCGTGGATGGACCGATGGGAGCCCGCCGCGGCTGGCTGCAGGGACGATCGCGTCGCGGCAGGAGCCGCTCCCGGTGGCCAAAGGGTCGCCGTCGCGCCGCTCGGCGCCGGGGCGGCCACCCCATCTACATCAACGGCACGGCACTGAGCGGAAACCAGCTGTGCAACATCGCCTTCAACGTGTCCGGGGTGTTCCAGCTGAACCGGACGATGTCGGCGCGCACCACGACCGTCATAATCACCCAGCTGATCTCGACCTCGCCGTCGGAGAGGATGGTCGGCCTGCTGGCAGAGAACGCAGGTGAGCTGGCCCAGGCAGCATCGGCTGACTTGTCGCACCACGGATGGGGAATCGGTAGCCGGGAGGTCCGGACGGGTAATGGGAAATCGAGTGTCGTCTAAGTCTTGCTAGTCTCCAGTATAAGAATCGTTTGGCTGCCACTGAATCTTGCTGCGTAGCGTATTGTGAATCAGTGAAGTAGGGCTGCAGGTAAATTCAGTCTAATTGTGGTTGCATGTCCACTGTCCAGTAGCTTAGCCATTCGACTGCTATCTGGCGAGTTGACTCTCTTCACATAGCACGAGTATAGGGGCTGACGTTGACACATGCACGTCATCTACATCCGTGTACCTTTTCACACGAGCGCCCCCTGTGTCGTTTCAGACGTGGTCGACACCTCGGGTGGGGTGGCGCTATCGACCATCCTGATCGTGCTGGCTGTCTGCGCCGGGTTCGTGCTGCTGGCGGCAATCGTTGCGACTTTGATCCGCAGCAACCGGCGCAACGCGGCCCTCCTCGACAGCGGCATCAGGGGCTACGGCACCATAGAGGGCCCGGAAGATACGTGGCGCTACTACAACTCCTTCGAGTAGGTGGTGACGAGTGCTACTGCTGCCCTCTGAGGGATGGTTATTGGTTTGACCAGGTGCCATAGCTGGGAGGGGTCGGATACAAGACAGGGGGCTTGCTGTTCGGGGTGTGTCTCGGGAAGACCTTAGTATGGTCAGTCTAGCTCTCCATATTGATAATGTCTGACTCTCGGGCAGTACGTGGACAGGATCGAGGGCTAGTCAGAAAGCGCAGGCAGCTTACGATCAGCGATTGACAAGGGCGGTGCCTGCTTTTTGTTAGGACTCTGTTGATGCCTACCGTATCTACTCGTATGTGTAGTGGGCTGTTTTTTCTTGGGCGTTACGTTCTATGTGAATTGTACGATTTTTTTCTTAAGCGATTGTACATGCATGCTATGCTGCTGTGGGAACAAGTCATTTAAGCCTCATGACTCACTTGTGTCCAAGAAGTATTCGAGCGCTAGGCGGACTTGCCCAAGGAACTAAACGTCACAAAGCATGCGCGAACACTTGTTGAATTACGTAATAACCAAGCAGTCACGTCAACTAACCTAAGATGATCCCGGTGTAAGGGTTATGGGGCTGTCTGGTCAACTCATTCGCGTACCATCTCGCTGTGATGTAGTGCAATGTAATCCATTCCATAGGTATTGTCACTGCTGTTCTGTAAGTATAGGTATCCGGCTGTCAGAAGCATGACGCCGTCTATTCGCCCAGGCGCTGTATTCATTATGAAATAAACTCTGATTCCGTTTATCGCGTGCCGTCCCGTCCCTACAGCCTGTTTCATAACACTGTCATTTCATGCAAACAATAGCGTGAGCTTCGCAAGACTTCGTTCATCAGTTTTAGCGTCAGCACATCGCAGAATGAAGCTCTCCACTCAAATCGATTCAGTTTTCTAAAGAGCCAGCCTTGGCAAACAGTGTTTTCCGACAAGTTTTATCTTTATTGGTGCTAAAACACTGTAACCAATATTTCGCGTCGGCTTGTACAAGATTGCTTCAAAGAGACACAACACATATGCACAAATTAACAAAATAGACTCTGGGCTGGTGACCGGGAACCGAGAGCGCCTCTAGCCGAAGTACTCGCGAGCGGCGCGCAGAGAAGGGCCGGCCAGGCGCCGAGTCGGCCGGCCGGACAACGCGCCGCGGCGGCGCCCGCCTATCACATACAGGTGTTCCAAAGGGCGGCCGGCGCGCCGCCGCCAGCCAGCCCCACACGGTGGGGGCGGCGGGGCGCGCGGCCGCCGGCGTGGCAGAGCGGCGACATCCAGAGCGGTTCACATCCATCGCCGCGTGAGATCTCCCGGCGGGGCGGCGGGCGCCGCGGACGCTGAGGTAGGGGCGGAGCGGCCGGCCGCCACCGCGCACACCACACGCGGCTCAGCCCGCCCACACACTACAGCTACTTAACCACCCGAGACGCAAGTCCAACAAGAAGGAGACCATATACTCTTGACTGAGGGCGCGCACAGGGCGCCGGCGCCCGCGCGCGCGCAGCGCAGCGCACGAGCGTCAACAACATATCACTATGGCAACACAAACATCAGTTCGCCGCGAGCCGCGGGCGCGCGCCGTTTGAACACTATGATTGGTGGGATGAGGCGGCGGCGGCGGGCACGACGGCCACGGCGGCCGCCGCGCCGCGGGCCGCGCATCATTGAGAGGTCTTGATGCGTTTGCGCGTGGTGTTGATGGGCGGCACCTGCTGGGTGGCCAGCGCGCGGAACGCCTCGGCAATCAGGTGCGGGTGCGAGGTGATCATCGACTTCCAGGCGGGCGTCTCCATCACGTCCGTGGCGTGGATGTTGATGTAGTCGATGGCCTGCGCCTTGAGCTGCTCGGCCGAGTGCAGGTCGGCCAGGATCAGCGCCTCGGCCGCGTTCTCGATGCTCAGGTTGTTGCAGAGCGCCTCCTCGCACATCACCTTGAGTCGCTCCATGGCGTACTGTAGGCGGACAGAGGCGGGTTAGACACGTGTACTGACGGGTGATCACATCTCTCGATCGGCGACAGAAGTTAGAGCCAGCCACGGGGCAGAGAGACCCGGGCATCCGTAACAGTAAAACGGTACCTAGACATGTGTCTAGGCGCACAGGGGCACACTGGTCGTACTCAATCAATCCTTGTGGTTATACACCATGCAAACAGTCAAGAAATATGAGTAAGCAGTTCCCCATACCAGAAATGACACTGCACTCTCAGCCTAAGCACACTTCCACCCCTCTCCGCTCCTGTCATGCGACAAACACCCACCTTATCAGCGGCCGAGAGCAGGTCATCGGCCATCTTTTCCAGGTTATTCGTCTTGCCCGTGTAGATGAAGCGCAGCATCTCGCGCAGCACCTCATGGTCGACGTCAGTGATGTCGACCCGGTTGTGTTTTCGCTCCTCCATCTCGTGCTCAAACATGGCGGCGAACACGGGCGACCGGGCCGCCAGGATGGCTTTGTGCGCCTGGAACTCTCGGCCGCCCACCGAGAGGGTGACGTCACTGAACCGCTGGCTCTCGAACAGCTGACCCAGGTCGTCCGAGAGCCGACAGTCGGGCACCTTGAACTGCACCTGGTTCGACTGGCCGTAGATGTTGACGCTGTCCGCCACCACGCTTACCTGCGGACGGAATGGAAAACTGTAGTTAGTGGACAAGTCAGCAGGTGGCGTAGCGAGGGGCTCAGAGAAGCCGGATATTTTCAAGGTCGGCTGGCATTAGCCATTCATGAGGTCATCGTCACGCGATAGCGACCGGTGTGCTGGCGTGCAGGCTCTTTAAATGAAGCCGGCGTAAATACGCGGCCGGCGGCACGTGGCACCGTTCGCGGCGGGTCGGCGCAGCGGAGGGCAGAGCCGGCGAGCGGCGGCACCCACCTCGCAGAAGAGCGTCAGCTTGTCCTCAGGCAGCAGGCCGTTGGCCTCGTCCAGCAGGAAGTCTCGTCGGATAAACTTTTTGAAGCCCCAGTCCTTGCCCTGGACGAACCGGTAGGCCCGCTGGCTCTCTGGAAGGGATCGGAGCGGATCGTGTCAAACACCGGGCGGACGGTAACCAGATCATGCCAGCGGCCCGGCCGGCAGACGGACCGGACCGGCGGAGCGGTGACCGGATCGGTCCACAGCCGACCTTGGCGAGCGCTCGGCGATAATGTGGCTTATGACGCACCAATCCAGCTCAATTACACCTAATTACTTACGGTCTGTCAAGGGGACGATCAAAGTTCATGACAGTTAAAGCAAACGACAGAAATACACGAGCATTTCGGATAAAAGTACTCACCCATAGCCTTCGTTTCTTCTCGTTTCGCGTTGAGTATAGAAAACTTGAATTTCGCCCTAACTTCTTGTTTGTTGCATGCTACTAGAAGAAGATATAATGATAGGTAGTCTTTGCTCTCTTCATCTAGACCCTTGGGGTTGACTCTCAAACACCTGTGAACAAAGGAAAGAGTTCGTCAGCCCTCACAGCTCCCGGTGTCGAGGAGCCCACCCGCGCCACCTGAGTCCCACGTGGGCCCAGCACAAAGAACTGGCTGCGCCGCGGCGCCCGCTGCCACCAACCGTTCCCAGCGGCGGTTCTTGGACAGGCTGGCCATCGAAACCATTCGCAACGAGTAGCGCGAACCCATCATCATCGGCGTGCCGCCCGACACCGGCCGGCGGCGGCGGCGGCGGCGGGGGCGGACACAAAGGACGGACCACCGGGCGGGGGCGGCGGCGGAGCGGTGTCCTCCGGCCGGCGGCGGACCGGTGTATCCTTGGGTGCTTCCCAACCGGCGCCAGCGGCGGCGCGCCACAAGGCCGGCTTGGTCCGCCACCGCGCGCCGATCCGCCCGCGAGGACACACGGCCAAAAATACCACCCGGAACAGCGGCGGCCGCTCCCCGCCGCCCCTGCACACGGTGCCATCAATGCGTGATGCATGGCCGCCGCTGGCGAGACGGCTGCGTGGCACAGCAGACAGCTCCGACGCATCCAAACAAATAAATCCCACTAACGGCCCGCGGGGAGGCCGGGCCGGCGCGGCTGGCGGCCGGCCGCGACAGGGGCACTGGCCGCCGCGCCCAGGTCAGGGAGGTCACCCGACCGGCGACCGGCGGCCGGCGGCCGGCGGCTGTCCTCTGTCGGCCGCCGACTGACCTTCGCCGCCGGCCGCTGGGCATTGATCAGCGCGGCCGGTGGCTGCCGCCCACGCTGCCGAGCTGCCGCAGCTGCAGCGGCGGTACACAGCTCACCGGGCCGGCCGGGAGCTTCGATCGCCGCCGGCCAGCCAGCGCCCTCCGGGACGCCGGTAACACGGCACGGTACGGCACACCGGCCGGCGGCGCGGCGGACGATCGATCCCGACTGTCGCCGCCGACCGCCGCAGCTCCGGGAGACGGCGCCGGGCGGCGGGTAGGTCAGACGCAGTGCAGGGGACGGAAGCCGGGATACGAAGAGTGGGAAGTGGAGGGATACCGCCAGGAAAGGGTAGCCAACAGGGGGGATTACACACCACCACTGCATCAGGCTACAGATCTCCGACCCCGTGTGACCTATGACCCGTGAACCCTGCATCTGATCAGTTGCCGCACTGCAGCCGCCTCTCTCCATCCCGGGACCGACCCAACCCCATACACCCGGCCACGACCTCACGCTCTCGTGCGGAGGGCATCACGGCCATCGTTTGTTGCACCACCGGCGACGGGACCGAAAGGACCGCTCCAGATCGGAGCGAAAGTGTCGGGAGATTACCACACGGAGAGCGGCGCTCGCACGCGGCGGCGGCGAGCATTCACCGGCGCCGTACCCGTCAGGCCCCGCGGAGTTGCACCCTTCTTACCATTTGAGTTTGTCGTTGGCGCCGGCCGAGAAGGTGGACGATTTGAGCACCTCGCCCATCTCCTCTCTGCAGAAGCTGAAGTTGTTGATGGTCCACATGTAGCTGAATTTGACCACTTTCACCTGAGGACAGAGAGTGGGCCTGTGTGAGCGGCGGGTCGCGGCGGCGCCGGCGGGCGTGAGGCAACACAGCCGCGGGCGGTCCCAGATCGGCCGGTAAAAGTGACACCGGAGAGTGGCACATAGTCTGGGACACCGACCTCAGCACGCCACACACAGAGGCAAGACACACGCAAATGCAGACACGCAAACGAATAGATAGACACGTGGCAGGTAGGGCGTACAGCGTGATTACATAGCGGGCCGGCCTGCAGGGAGCAGTCACACGTGTTTCACCGGTAGCCGGCCGGCCCAGGTGCCACGCACAGCCGGCGCCGCCCGGCTGCAGGCGGGCGCCGGCTGCAGGCGCGTGCCGTACTCCCCAGCCGGTTGGCCGCACATATACAGATAATTCAGCCGGGGAGGGAGCGGAGAGAGAGCGGCAGTGCTTCAGCCCCGGCCGGGCTGCTGCAGCCGTCGGCCAAAAATACGGCAGCCGGCAGCGAGCGCGGGGTGAACGACCCGAGCAATCGGCGCCCTGTCTGCCAGTCGGTGTGGGGGTGGCGAGGCGGGGGTGGTGGGGTGGGGTCGACCACGCGCCGGCCGTGCCGAGCAGAGACACCTGTCATCGGGAGGCCACGCGAACTGGGGCGTCACGGTGCCGCCAGTCCGGCCGGTCGGATATCGCGCTGACGGGATGCCGGTGCCGTGAGCTACCCTCTAGGGAGCTACCCTCGCCCCTCGAACCGTCACCCTCCCGTCTAATTACCTCCGCCGCCGCCGCCGCCGCCGTTGCTTTGTCCGTGGGGTGCGTCTGCCGAGCTGGGGCGCAGGCCGGCGTCCCCTGTTGGCGGGCCACCGACCCTCGCTCGGTTCCCCTATCATTTTTACCGGCCCCTCTCCCTCTCAAGTCGAGTCGGACGCACCTCGCCCCTGTCAGCGGCTCGACGGCCTTCCCTGCAGCGCGCACCCCTGCCACAATTATGCAACCCTTGCTGGTGCGCGCTGCCGAGCGCTTCTCGGCCGGAGCCGTCTCGTGCGTCCCTCGCCCTCCACTTCTTCCCGGTCCCAGACGGCGCGGGCCGACGGCCGAGGGCGTTGCACTGCCGGCACGACGGCAGGGGAGCGGCCGCCCGGGTCAGGCCACCGTCGCTCGGGGAGCGTCGCACCCCGCCGGGAGAGACGGCCCGCCACGTGGGGAGACGCAGCGCGCGGCGGTATCGGCGCGACACTCCGTGAAAGCCGCCGTTTCACCGGGCGGCGGTGAAACTGGCTCCTCGATCGCTGCAGCGGGCCACGGGTCAGCCGGCCGGGAAAGCCGCGCGCTGCCTCGGACACGCACGCGGCGTACCAGTTGTCAGCGGCGGGCCGAGTGACGGCTGCGCCGGCCGCCCAGCGCCCCCGGCCGGCGTCCGTGACCCGGCCGGCAACGGGCACAAGGGCGGCGCGGCGCCGCTCACCGCACGCGCCGGCTCCTCTCCGGCCGCGGCCCGATATACATGTGTCGCGCCCCGCTGACAAGGCCACCGCCAACACCAGCGCACCAGCAGCAGCTATACCATCAGACGGATCGCGGCCGAGAACAATAACAGAAGCCGGCCGCTGCCGCTGTACGGTATCCTGTCACAGGAGCGGGCCAACACTGGCGGGTCCGACTACGCACGGCGCGTCCACTGCGTCAACACAGACAACCTGCATCGCCCCGCGTCATTAGCATGCGAACAAAGGCGCCGGGCGCTGCTCGCCGCACCCTGTCGAAAGGCGGCCATTATTGGCCCAGTCCGGGTCACCAGGTGACACGACGGTGCGTAATACGGCCCTCTCTCTTCACTTTCTATATGCAACAGTGTTTTTCACCGCGTGAAAGTCCCTCTCGGTGCCGCCGAAGTGGCACGTCCCCGGCGCGTTTCTCTCTTTCTCTTTGGCGGCGCGGGCTGGTCGGCGTGCTCCGTTTCACTGGACGGTACCGGCGGCGGCGGCGTCGGTGACAGGCGCCCACCCGCCGACCCGGCGCCGCCCGTTAACATTGACCCGGCCGTCAATCGACGGTCGCGGACGAGCGGCGCCGCCGGCTCCGACCAGATTAACCCAGTTGTGATGGCTGCGCTCCGGCCCGCCGGGATCCGGCTCGGCTATTACGGGAGCTGTCGACGGAGACAGAGCCGAGCCGACGGCCCGGCAACAGCGCAGCAGGCCGCGCCGGTACCGACACGGCCTCCCCGGCGCGGCGGCGAGCGGCGCGGGGGACGGCCCCACGCGGCCCGCCGCCCCCGCATCACACCACTGCGACACGTACCCGAGCCGGGGCCGCACGGAGCCACCCTACTCATCACCCGTCCAACGGCTGGCCAAAGGACGTCCGTCCTCCATCCGGTAGCCGACCACAGAGCGCTCCCAACGGCTGTCCTCCATCCCCGTCTCCAGGGACATTCAAACCTCGGCGCCGTCCCCTCTTGCGGCCACTTTCTCTGCGTCGCCCTTGTTCCCAATACGGCATGGAGGCCGCGGCGCGGCGGCAGCGGTGGCGACCCCGGCCGCGTCCCGGCGACCCGGTCGTCCCTGTGGCCGACACGGCGCCGTACGCACCGGGCCGGCCGGCCGGCGGCGAGGTCCCGGCCCACGCACACGCGCGCCGGGTCAGGTCAGGGTGAGGCGGCTCGGCGCCGGCCGGAGGTCACCCAACCGGCGCCGTCTGCTGTCGGTAGGCCAGGTTCAGAGAGATGAACGGCGGCAGAGGGGGTGGGAAACGGTCTCATCTGTGGTCGGCCCGGCGCGGTGACGGTGCATTGGGAGGGCGGGGGTTACATCACGGGCTGCGGCACCGGCCGAGGGTCGGAGGTCGCACGGGCGGCGTCCGACCGACCCCGGAGCAACTGGGTCGTCCCGGTCCGGCCGGCAGTCCACCGATGGCCGGCAGCCGGTCCCTCATCCGCTAGTCCCGATTCGCGAGTCACGCACGCGGCACGGCCTCAAGTGGGGCACGGCGCGGCTCTGCGGTGGTCAACATCGACCGGGCGCTCTCCAATCAGTCTCCGGCCGCCTGTCGAAGGGTGAGAGCGGGGTCAGCGGCGCCGGCCGGCCCGCTAACTGGGCCGTCACAGCCGGAAGCCGCCGGAGGACGGCCGGCCCAGGCCGAGACGCACGCCGGCCGCCGACAGACAGTCACACGGAGCCGCGCGCCACCGCCGGCCCACTCTCCTTGATCTACTTTGTCTGCGGCTGGCGGCGGCGGCGACGACGGGCGGGGGGCAGCGGGCGGGAGCGGGGGTCACGGGGGCGGCTGGTGAGCGGATCGTCCGGTGTGTGGCCACCGCCGTCCGCCCCGTGGCGACATATCCTGCGGGGTGTCCGGGGCGCAGTCGGGGGCAGCCCCGCTGCACGGCCCAGCCCGCTGCAGCCGGCCTGTCCGTCTCCCTCGTCCCCACAGTATTCCGGGACAGCGCCGACGCATATCCCTCGCATTGGGTGGTCTTTGACCGGTCAGCGCTGCCATTCCGACACGCCATCTTAAGGAACGGCCATGCCCGTGCCATTGTGCCTGCAGCGATGATGAGCGCCGCTGGCCGGTCGCCGGCGCCGCGGCTGTCCGGCGAACAAAGGGTTCTGCCGGCCAGCAGCCGCCGGCCGCGCACCGTCCATGTGAAGGTCAGCCGCCCGGCAGCAGCGGACGCCGCTCCCACCGGCTCGTCACGCTGCCGGCCGGCCCGGAACGCCGGCATCTGGCCGCCGTCAGCGGCCGGCCGGCGCTGACCGCACGCCGTCATCACCTCATAGCGCCGCGTCGGCGGAGCGCACGGTCCGACGGAGGGCGGTGTCCGCGCCGGCCGGCCAGTGAACGGCCTCGGGTTCGGCCGCCGGACGGACGGCCGGTCACCACCCGGGGCCGTCGACCGGCAGCGGCTCCGGCGCCGGCGCCGGCGCGTCTCCCTCAGCTCGACCGTGCGTGTGGCGCGCCGGTTCAACGCACCCTCGGACCCGGCGGGCGGCAGCGCCGAGCAGGGCCGACCAGCTGGTATTGATCGCAGCCAGCTCACCTGGCGGCAGCAGAGCAGAGAGCGGCCGCCGCCCCCGCAGTCGCCCGGGAGGCTGCGCTGCACCGTCCCCGAGCCCCGGGGCGGTCCCGACATGCCTGGGGAGCTGAGTCAGCCCGGCCGCGCAGAGCACACGGTCGGAAATAGCGCCGGAGCCCACCCACCCAGACGGCCGGGCCTCCCAAACAGCCAGCGACCGGGCCACACCAGGAACCAGTCCGTCCGACACCCCATAGATGGGCACTGTCACCAGGCGGCGGCGGCGCCCGAATCTCTCGCGGTCCGCCGCTGTCATCTGAACAGAGCACGGCGTGCTCCGGTATCTCCGCTAACTGCGCACGGCGCGTTCACCTCGGCCGCCGCCGGTGACCGGGACCTGTTAGCGGTATTACACCGTTGCGTCCGGTCGGCCGGCCGACCGCTCGGGCGGCGGCGGCGGCGCTGGGCGGTGCGTTGACCGGCCGCCCGGCGTACAAGGTCGGTCACCGCGGCGGCGCGGCGGCGGCGGCGGCGGGTGACGACCGCCGTGCACCGGTCACGCCGGCCGGCCCGGGAGGAGGCGGGCGGCTGCCCATGAGAGGCCGCTGACCGCCGCCGGGACACGTCGCCCGCGCCAGCGCGCGCAGCCAGACCGTTGTCAGGAAGCGGGCCACGCGTGACCCGTGCGGGTCGAGCAGTCACAACGGGACCGGCCGCATCCCCGGCCCATATCTGCCCGGCGCTCGAGTCCAGATCGCTCCCACGAGGGTCAGGCGCGATAGCCGACCGGGGTCAGCACGGAGCCGGCGCCCGTCACAGCGGCCGGGGGACAGACACCTGCGGGGATGAGCGGCGCCGACCGTCTCCGGCAGCGGCCGGGTCCGGGTCAGGCATCACAAACAGCGTGACTCTAAACCGCACCTTTACGGGAACGCCCATGCGCGCATCCGGATTCGAGCTCCCTTTTCAGGCGCGATACTTTGAAGTGCAACAGTGAGATATCAGCGATAAAACGCTTTAGCACCCGAGTGTTGGTAAACACCGGACATTGAATTGTGGTTGATAAACCACGGATTGCGGCAAGAGAGATGGTGAAAATGCGCTGCGAGTCGCATCTGGCGGCGGCACCGCCCTTTCACCGCGCCGGAGAGTGGCTCTGCAACGCCGGCCGGGCCGGGCCGGGTCAGCCGCCAGGCCCGGTCCCCTCCCTGGCTGTGGGCCGCACTTTCCAGCTCGGGCGGCGGCCCGCGCGCTCGCCACGGCACATTCACGACACGGCGCTGGCCGAACGCGCTGGCCGCAGCTCTCTTACCCACTTTTACTTTGCGTAACCGACCCGGGCGGCGGGCCGGCTGGCCGCGCCGGTGACGGTGCTCGGAGAGAGGCGGACCGGCCGCGGCGCGGGTCACCCAGCCGCCCATATCGCAACCCACCGCCGCCGCCGTCCACAGAGACGGTCGGCGCGCATGCAGACACACAGACAGCCAGCGTGTGGCGACGAATTTCTTCTCGAATTTCTCCGGAGCCGCGTCACCGCGGCCGGGCGCCCTGGAAAAATTGGGCGTTTCACCGAGTTCCGATTGGGAATTTTGAATGTCCAACACAATAGGGCGTCGGAAAACAGTGGGAGGGAAGAGCGCACCGATATCTCTCTCGGCGGCCGCACAAAGAGCTGTCAGATACGGCGCCGGCTGGCGAGAGCGGCCGCCGGGAGCGCGCGTTTCACGTTTGTCGCGCGGAGCCGGAGGGCGCGTTTCGCTCATCCTCGCAGTGTCGACATCGATTGACGAGCGTCCGCCAAGGGGACACGGTTCGTCGAGGGGAGTCCGGCGTTCAGACAGGGACGCGGGAAGGGGACGGCCGCACCTGCGAGGGCGGCCGTCAGCAGACGCCCTTGAAACCCGCCCGGCCGCGCCGACAATGGCAGCCGCCGCACGGGTGGGAGCCGCGCGGCTCGCCATCTGGAGCGCGCAGACAGAGACGGAGCCAGCGACAGGACCCCGGCTGGCGTCCCTGCCACTCCCCGGCCGTTCGAGCAGATAAACCCAGAGTATATTGAGAGACAGCCTCCGTACCAAGCTATGCGTCGGTAAAAATAAAGAAGCCACGTGATGGCTCAATGTTGCTTGCTGTGAGATGCGTCCAATAGTGCTTCCGGCGATCATAGAATAGACCCTCAGAGGCGTCAGCAGTGCTTATAACATAATCTGAGTTCAATAAAACTCCCCACCTCACCTATGACGAAGCAGATAGCCACGATCCCGGCGCCCTCAGAGTCCCATGAATCATGACCATGAGCGAATGACATGGTGACAAAGCGATATCCAACATCCGATATCCACCACACATAGGGATAACTTCCTCTGTTGTGTCAACGCCGGTCGAACTTATCCCTCTAGTGATGGCATCATACACTAGGATGGGATCAGGGCAAAAGCCAACAGACATGGAGTGAAACTAAGCTTTCACACAATTTCCTTCTCTGACGTCAATAGCGCGGCGCCGTATCACACGGCCGGTGACGCGGTCCGGGTCCTTGTGGTCCCGGAAACCGGCGGCATATCATCCCCGGGTCCGGTACAATCGTGTCACCCGACCGCCGGCCGGCCGGCCGACCTGCAGCGCCAGTGTTTGTCCCAGTTACCGCCCGTCGGCCCGTTACACACCAGAGCAGCCTGCTCCTAATCCGGCGTGGCCGTTCCCAGCCGGCCGGCGCCGTCTCCGTCGTGCTGAGACTGTCCCTCAGCGCTGGTCATTTTTCATGTGCTGCACAGAGCAGCGTGCCCTGTCGTCCTCCGACAGCGGGCCTTGGCCGGCGCCGGCTCCGTCAAACAAGGACAGCAGCGCGGCCGGCCCCCCAGCCGGCCGGCCGGCCCACCTCCCAGGCCTTGTCCCGGTTGCGCGCGGGGCCGCGGTAATCTGACATCAGCTGGCAGCACGCGACACGGCGCGCTGCGGCCGATGTGGCGCGATCGGCGCGCGCGCCGGTGAGATGCCGCCCGTCAGCGCCGCTCGCCGTCGATGCCGTAACCGGCGGTCGTCCAGAGAAAGCAGCCGGCGCTGGGCGACGGGGTGCGCTCGCCACCTTTCTCCGAGCGGCGCGGCGCGGCAGTGCGGCCCGCCGGAGTGTCACCTCCGCCGCCTGCCGGAAGCAGCGCGCGCGGAACGGCCGGCCGGCGCGGCCCACCGAGCGCGCCGCCGCCTGAACCCGGCCGAAAAACGACGTGCGCTTTTTGCCACGGCATGGGTAAACGACCGGACGCGCGTCGAGCGGTGTCTTTTTGCGGCCGAGTGGAGGGAGGCGCGGCGTCACGCGTCTGCGCGCCGTCACCGGGTGACCGGCCCCGGAGCTGCGGGCGGCGCTCCCTCCCTCCCGGCTCCCCACCCTCCTGACGACGGCGGTCAACGCCCCGCCCGGCGCGGCGCGGCGGCCCGGTACTCCGATTGATTTCCCGGCCGGCCGGCGCCGCGACAATGAGGGTTCGGTCGGGTGAAGCACCTCCCGGCGCGGCGGTCGACCCCATTCAGTCGGCCGCTCCACTGGTCCCGGCCGGCCGGCGCGTGCAAAAAGAGAGCAGCTCAGGTCGGCCGACAGCACGCCCGGCCACGCCGCAAAAACACCAGAGGCCTGAATCACCTCCCAAACGCCAGGAATTCGGGTCACATGGAGCTTTTTGGCCGCGCCATCGACGATTTTCTCGCACGCCCGTGTGTTTATCTGAACGGCAAACAGAGACAGCGGGCACAAGTACACAACGAGTGAGCCGAGACGATCCAGCCAGAGGCTAGCCGCCGGGCCGTCTAGGTTCGAACGATAGCCTATCTCGATCTGACCTCACAGTGCGACAAAGGAAAAAACATCGGATCTCATTCGGTTTGGGGGGCGGGTGACGGCAGCCACTAGTGCTCCGTGACCCCGGGTGGTGCCGGGGAGGAGCGGCCGTCGTGCCGGCCGGCTCCAGTCGGGCCTACCCGGAGGTGCGCCGCCGGCGGCGGAGGACGCGGACACGGACGCGGCCGGACGCAGCGCCGCCGTCCGAAGGCCAGCCGCCAAGGACCGGCGCCGTGCACGCCGGCCGGCCCTGAGCGGCGCCGCACGCTGCACGCCACCCATGGCCTCGCTCGGCGCCGCTTTCGCACCAACTGGTCCGGTCTATCGGCGCTGCGGTGTGTCCTTTGTCGCTGTGGCGCGCTGTCGCCGTGCTGGCTCAGCGCGGAAATCCGTCAGCGGCGGCGGCCGCGCCGCTAGTCGGACCGGTGCGGCGGCTCGCTCGGACGACAGACACCGTTTGGTGACCGTGTCTGCGGCCGGCCGACCGGGGCAGCGCCCAGCCGGGCCGCGCCGCCGCTGCGGGGAAGTGTGTCACACCCGTTATCGGGGAAACTGTGCAGAGCGCGCCGTTTCTCGCGCGCGGCGTACCAGCGGACGGTATCTGAAGGAAAGCGGCGGAGCAGCGCCGGGTCACCACGCGGGTCGGCCCGGCGCGCCGTGACGCTGCCGCCGGCTCGGCAACAGGTCTCGGCCCACGCCGGTCGCGATCCGGGCCGGCGCATCACGACACAGCACGGCCGCCGAGGGGTGGGCGGCGCACGGCAGCATCCCGCCGGCCTGCAGCGGCCACCGCTGACGCTATCGCCAATGCCATCTGCGCGTCCCCGTGGGCTGGCTGGCCGAGCGGCGGTGACGATCGCGGCTGAAGGTTACCGGCGATCCCGGTCCAAAGTTCGGCGCCGCGCGCCCGCCGGTGGCGTGCTGTCGAGCACGGCCGGCCGAGGTCGCGCCCCGCGGTGTCGAAACAGCAGCACGGCATCCCTGCCACCCCTCCCCACCGTCCTCCGCAGCAGGCGGGGGGAGGGGCGTGCTGATATTGAGTTGTCCGCATCGGAATGTCACCAGCGGGACTGATACGCCCCCGTTCGGTGAAACGCCACCCGTTCGCCGAGCGACCGGCTGTTGCCAACAGACAAACGTAGCGCACGAACAGGCGTGTGACACGCTTAGAGACTATCCCTCCCCTTCCGGAGAAAGGGGAATTCAGACAGCTTAGGACCATCACAAAATGTTACCAAACAATTGTGATTTGAACCCGTTGTCCACCACCTCATGTAGATCGCGTTTGCGCCGGTTTCAGACGTGGGGAAAGGCAACAGTGCGCTGCCGCGGCCGCAACCTTTCGAAATGTAAAAGTGTTGCGGGGCAGGCGAGGCGGCACATGAGCGAGAGGCTTCCGCATTGTTGCGCGAGCGGCCGTATGGCGCAGTAGAAGGCTGGTCGCCACCGCCAGTTCAGCAATGTACGACACTGACAATAGTCTACCGACTGCTTGACAACAAACACTTCTAATCCAAGGCACAAGAATGCTGTCATCAAAATGCACAAAGGAACGCGCATTAATATTGGTGAAGTCGTATTTTTACGAAGGAGACACTCCACAATCAGGTGACTGGGCCGACGCCAAACCGAAAATCGATTACCGAGAACAAAGCCTTCGGGCGTATTTCGGTCCAATGTCGGACATGTTTCGAAATAAGCGTCTTGTTCAACAGCTCAGTCTCCGGTACTCAGCAGCCTTGACACGGAGGAAATCTGGCACATCGGAGTCTAAAAAAGGTCCTCCAGATAGCATCACGGCGGCGCAACCGGCGCCGCGGGAAGTGGAGCAGAGCTCAGTGTTGGAGCACACACCACGCCGCCGCGCCGGACGTGCGGCCCTGTCAGCCGGGCGCGGGGACGGAGGGGCGGCAGCTCCCATCAGCTGGCCGGCGCGCCGCTCCAGGTGCATTGTCCGCGAGCGTCCCCGAGCGACCGGCGCGCCGGCGCTTTGTGGCCGGCCAGTGGGAAGGGGAGGCCACCAGTACCACGCGGCGTCCACCGGCCCGCAGGGGTCGCCGGCCCCGGCTCGGCAACGGCCAGCCTTGGACGGCGACGTGCCACGCCGACGCCGACGCCGGCGTGGCAACGCTCCCGGTATCGGCCCAGGCACTTAGCCGGCAGACCGGCTAAGAAATATCGACAAACTTGAGCTGGACGCTGGAGGAACACCACGTGGTTCTCTTCAAAGTTTGTCACTTGAATGAGCAATTAATTTCGACACGAAGGAGCCAATAATTGTGATCGGTGTGCTTAACAATGCTGGCCGTTGAAAGTGGCAGTTCTAACGACAAAGAGCCATTCAGTATGGATGACCTGTGGTAGATAAGTGCCTTAACGTCTCAATCGACATGTCACGAGCATCCAATAGATCACAATACTGATCGATTGGCAGAGGGCCGATCTCGATGACTTTATCAGCCTGCCATTCAGCTGCGGGCTCGTAACTACGGCACGACGCGGTGCAAACAGCCCCGGTCGAACGCACGCTCATATGGGGCAATCGACGTTGCCTAATCGCCGCGCGTTCGCGCTCGGCCGACGGCAATAGGCAGCGACATTGTCGTGCTCACCATACGCCGCCAAACCTCCCCGTGACCCCGGCTCTCGGCGCTCTCCGTCCGCAGCGCGGTTTCCTCCCCGCGAGCTCGCCGATCACGCAGACGGCGCCGTTCTGCACTCCCCGCACGGCGGCTGGGGTGGCGCAGTTTCCCTGTGATATCGACACCCGGCGCGGACGGGTGGGCGGCGAGGAGCGGCGGCACGTCCCAAACAGTGCCATATCCTGGGCCGCTCCTCACGACATCCGAGCACGTGGTCGGCCGGGCGGCCGCACATGCGCCCCCACACAAAGGATGGTGAAACCGGCGGCCCTACTTTTCCCTCCCGTTTCACCCGGGTAAGATCGTGGCGCGGGGCGCTCTCTCTCCCTCTCTCTCCAGACCGGGGTGCGGGCGGTGGTGGCCGGGGCAGCGCCGCCAGCTGCCGACGCCGCGCACCTGTGCGGTCGGTCGGCCAGCTGCGCGGCCGCGGCCCGCCCGGTCACCGGCGCGGCGACACACGCCCGCTCGGCACGCGCTAAATAGGCCGCCGGCGCCCAGCCGTCCGGCCCAGCTGACCTATTTCTGTTTGGGCGGCGCGGCGCACACTGGAGGGGAACCACGCACAACTGGGGCGATCAATGCGTGCCGGGAGGGAGCAGGCCGACTGTGGGCGGGGAGTCGCCGCCCGCCGCCTCCCTCTCAGCGTAACGACGTTGGCGGACGGCGCGCAATGACCGACCGCCGCTCGCTCGCACACAATCGATGCTGCTACCGCCGCCGCTGCCGTCCCGCTGGGATCCAGACGCCGCGCAAAATCAATGCACAGATACACCCGGCACCGGAGAGGGCTCAGGTCTCGGGATCCCAGCTACTGCAGCGGGCTGGTGCCGCACTTGCAGCCGATCACACGGCGTAGGTACTGCTCTCCAGGCTGCTAGAGCTCATCACCCGTTCGACTCACCTGTGTGAAGCACCAGTTTTCTGCCGTGGGCTGAGAGTTCTCGTTGGAGGTCGGCGGCGGGCTGGAGACGCGGGACACCGCCATGGCTGACGAGCCGCGAGGCTGAGCGCAGGCCTCGCTAACCATGGCCCGCCTGTGATCAAACAGGGCATAAGGAGTCACATCACAAGTCAAAGTGATGGAAATGAACCACCGCAGCCATGAGCCAGTCAGGCATCAGGGTAACAAAGGAATGTGAGAGATCATAGAACCCTGGGTAGATCTACAGAGGTCTGCAGAGACCAAAGTACTGACTGTGTCACTGTGCAGTGTGCAAACATGTTTAACAAATGGTAAAATGATACTCAGTTGTTTAGCACCTATAAAAGCTGAAAATTATAGACCAGTGTTGCATTCAAACAATGATCAGCAGCATTTCAGCAGCATTTGTGAAGTCAGATACTGACTTCGCAAATCGCCCACAAACAGAAAGCTGCTCCGTCAGCCTCATTAATCTATAAGCAGAAGTTGATAAGAATACCAGAAACTGTGCATCAACATTGTGTGGTTGTTATTCACACTTATTAGCTTGGGTAACATAAAATTTCAAAATAACTGGACAACTTTATAGGCTTCTACTAAACTAAATTTTCAAATTTTGACAGATGTCAAATGATTTTACTCAAGCTTGTAGGGGATCTATCTACCAATCATATATGTGTGCGTACAAAGTAATCAAACAGGAACCTCCGATGTCATTAACAATGATGTGGAAGTTGCGCCCAGTTAAAGGGAAAAAATCATGCATATGATAGCAAGATAGGTACCTACCTATGAATTATGATAGGTAATTACACAACAAAGCCATTATCATTCCCAGCTAATATTGATATCTTGCTACAATGAAAATGATCTTGAGCACATTTTGCTAATACACATTGTAAAAAGTTATCCCACAAATTGAAATAGGTACCTAGGTGGATACCTAAAAACCTACAATAAAAAAACAATGAGGATTGCTTTCAACTAACCTCGATGCAAGTCCCCAAGGTGAAGTTGGAAAATCGCTATTAAAACTCTGATCAGGGAGGTCAGCCATCACAATCTTAGCAAGTTTTGAAAGCTTTACTAGGACTGGATGAATCCTACTAAATTAGCAAAAAAGCACATTCAACTATAAACACTTCACAGAAACACAGATTGACGCAATGCTGATGCCAAAACTTGCAATTGATTGCAATGTGCACAGCGTCAAATACAAACAACGACATTTTTGGCGCGGTTGAGTCAAAAGCAGTTTGTGAATGCCGGGAATACCGCAAGTAAATCATGGAGAGCCCATGCTTACGCATGTTAGACGCATGGCACCAACAACATTTATCTGCAAATACTCACCCCGAAAAGAAACTAGTCGGAATGGAATCCAGTGTTTCAGTTTCTTGTCACCCAGCACTTAAAATTTATCATATAATAGATAGTGGCCAATTCGCCACAGCGTGAAACACACAGGAGCTTAAGTCGTTTTACGATTGCTTTTAACTTTGATTCAAGAAGTTTTCCACAAGAGTCGGCGCACCCCTCGCACTGGCCGAACCACGAGAACTGAGCAGACTCCGCGAGCCGCCCACAGTCCTCACCCGGCGGCCTCCAGCGGATCTCTGGCGGCGCTCGGATATTTTGAGCGTGGAGGTCACAGATCTGGGCATTCACCGGCGCCACGGAGGAAAGTTGCTCAGCAAGACGGTACTGCGGGGGCACAGTGAACCACAGGAAACGAGGAAGTGTTGCGTTGAAAGCAACGAACATAGTTTGTGATTCTCTCTTTGCTTTCAACAAATGATATAGGTAGATGATTATTATTATAAAAAACATTATTGAAAAACATCATATACGCCTATAGGTAGGTACCCACTACTATCAGGTACCTAAGTATGTAGTGTAGCCATATGGCGTCGCCAGAGATTTTCGGTTGGGGGGGGGGGGGGGCAAAATCAACTTTTGTTACGAGCGAGCGAGCGCAGCGAGCGAAGCGAAGTCTTTTCAATATAACGGAAAAATCTCAGTACGAGCGGCCCGGCCCGGCCCGGCCCGGTCTGTAACGCTTTTGTGAGGCTTATATCTCAGCAACCGCTGGACCGATTGGCCTGCGGTCTTTTTTGCACCTAACCTAACCAAAAGTTACGCACGGCATAGCGGCAAGGGATCCCTTAGAGAAAGGCTTGGGACTTCCAGGCCATTTCAGGCCACTCATGGTCAGTGTGGACTCTCAGAAGCCTGCAGTTAGGATACCTGAGATCGGCGTGGGTCATCCCAAATATTTACGTGTATGTGGTTTTCCGAGCCCAAGGTGGGGCCCTCAGAAGCCAATGTAGTCGACGGGCGCTAAGAGACTGGGCCCAGGGTAAGCCTGGAGCCCTCGGATAACAGTGTGAACCGTCGGGGTCTGTGTCGATTCCCTAAGGACCCTACGTAGGGACATAAGAAACATGTGTTGCAGCCCTCAGAGGTGCACGTGAGTTGTGATCCCACAGATGCCGGCTTGGGGTTACCAAAGTCTGTCGCCTCAAAAGTTCGGCTGAACTATCCGAGGCCAATTAAGGTTCTCAGAAATTTTCGAAGGCATCCTCAAAGATTCGTGTGGCCCTTCAGAGGACTACATAATGTATAAGGTCCTCAAAGATCCCTGTAACGATCCCTCGCTCAAAGATCCCTGTAACGATCCCTCAAAGATCCCTGTTATGGGCCCTCAGAAAACATGGACACCAGTGGGACTCCAGAGGCCGGCCTGGGCCCTCTGAAAGCTTCTTAGAGCTCAGTGGAGCTCCTTAGGAGCTTGTGTGAAAAGCTGGCGACCGCCCGACGATGACCCGTGTCAGGGGAAGGAGGTGCGACATCCGTGTGCGGTGTGCTGTCTAGTGAATCGTCCGTTTGTATATAGAGAGAGCGAATGTCCAGCGATTGAATCTGTATGCCTGTGTTTCTTGTCCCCGCATGTTTTTGTTTGTGCCCGACTCAGACTCTGGACTGTAATCGCCACGCCCCGCGTGGATTGTCCATGAAGGTAATACAATACAATACAATACAAGCTCATGAGCCCTGCGGCACTTGAACGGTACTTGAGCCTGTCACAGACATTTGGCGAGAGTTGAGAAAGGCCCCGAAGATTTTATGTCACGCTTTGAACGAAAATTATGTCAGCAGGCTCCAAAACTTATGAAAATCAGCTATAAAATGTAATATAGAACCAACTAGGAACATGGAATGAATCACAGCATTGACATTTCCGTGTCTGGAGTCGGAGTCTTGAAGATTTTAGCGACTGCGACTCTGACTCTTGTTTGAACTGCACGATCCAACCGAGTCTGACCTCACAGGCATTATCAGAAAGGTACCCCCATTTTTTCCCGACTCGAAAATCTCATCGGATCTGCATCAATCTCAGGGGGTGCCCGGTCCGAGGTTGGGGGGGCAAGCTGCCCCGCTTGCCCCCCCCCCCCCGTGGCGACGCTAATGTATGTAGCTAACGGTGCATGGCTTGGGAGGTAAGACCAACACTCGTGCTCTGCCTGCCTCCTGCAGAAAATTTGACGTTATACATTTAGCACGGTGCTACAAACGTAAGTTCTTAGTTTTTTTTTTTGGTTTCATTGCACTGCAGATCATACTAAAAATATATATGTAGATGAGGAACCGTTATTGCCTATTGGGGTTATCGTTTAATTCAGACTTCAGAGGGCTTTGGAATTGCGACTAAATGGACAACGACCGATGTTTGAAGTCGTGGACTCCGAGCTCGGGCTGGGTCAGATCATGTCACTTCAGGATATGTCAGATGCTTCAGCTATATGTAGGTACCGCCAACGTCCGGCGTCCCCTACATCAGGTAGGCCTAGGTAGGTAGAGGACGTCAGACAAATTAGATTAGGGAACCTCACCAGCAGCCTGTATGCCGTTTTAGGATTGTGGTCGATATGATCAATAGATAAGGTGTTCATAATGTAGGGGGCTTTTACATTGGATGAACAATTACATTCGTCCGGGTGGTGGGGGAGCATTTTTGGCCACACCTGACACCTGCCAGTTTTTTATGCGTGTGTAAAGAAAACTGCGGCGCGCCGCGCCGGGAAACTTAATACCTATAGCTTATGTACTATGTAGGTACATATGGCATCATTGGTATAGCATCGATTTCGCATCATGTGTGAAATTGTTGATCCCACGTAAGGTCAGGTCACCAGGTCAAGTAGAGGGACCGTGCCTCTAAGAAATAAAAATAAAACATTTGTGATACTGTCATTCTACACAGAAGTTTAACACTCGTCTATTGCGCGAGAGAATCAGTAGCTACCAATACCTAATTTGTATGCCTCGGAATTACGAATTACGATGTCGATGACCTAAGGTCAGGTCAATATTAGCCGTTTTCACGACAGTCATCTGGTACACATTTGGTGCACATCTGGTGCAGATTAGGTGCAGCTTTGGTCAAATTAGGTTCAGTGTGTCTCTTAGTAGCTATCAGCTAGGGATGTACTAATTGCTTATATACCTGCTTTGTCATAGTATCAGAGAGTATCATCAAGTACAACACTGAAATAAATTCATAAAATAAAGATATTTGCTGTAAAAGAGATTAGGTGCAGATTTGGTCCAATTAGGTGCACCTCGCCGGGTAGTCCGTCGTGAAAACGGCTATTGCGACCTCTCCAGTCTCCATTCCAGTCAATGGGAGGAAATTTAAATATCCTTTTCTTTTGGAGGAAAACACTTAAACACCAGGATACAGGCAGGTAAACGTGACACACTAAATCGGAAAATTACACCCGTGGCCCCTCTATATGCCCCTGAAGTCATCTCAGGTCATGAAAGGTCGCCAACAGCTTTTTTAACAATAAATATAGATAGAATTTAGAAACACGCTTGAGCGATGAAAGCACCCTAGATGGGTTCGTCTGAACAAAACAAATCAATTTATAAGCAACCTGACTTTTCCGTGACCTTGACCTGTGGTCAAATTTTCAATTTTTAGGCTCACCTCTCTCTATATCAGCTTATCAGTTAGTTCGACGCGTCTCAACGAGAGAAACGCAATGCCGGTAAAATCAATGTACCTAAAGCAAGCTTCATGATGTAAAAAAAAATATTGCAGAAAAACGTGCATCCGAAAATGTAAAATTTGGTGACTCCTGGGCCCTACGCCTCCTGGATTCTAAATTGTTCACCCCCAGGTCAAATCTGAGTCCTGAGAGCATTATTCAGAGTGAGCTTTAACCCTATTCCTGGCGGGGGGGGGGCCTCAGGAGCCCCCCCCTGAGGTTTTTTGGTTATATCTCCCAAACGCGTTGAGCTAGGAAGCTCAAATTTTCTGACTTTTCCTAAAAGGCTTCTACGCAACATGTCTGAAAATTTTGAGTTGATCTGACCTCAGGTCAGGTCACCAGAGGCGGTTTGGTGACGCTACCTCAGAAAAGTTTGCAATCACGCCAGAGCTAGAGTTTTTGACCGACCAATTTCTTCTCTTCAGGGTTTAGTTAGGGTACCAGTATGTGCAATTTGTATATCTCGGAATTTTGATATCGGTGACCTAAGGTCAGGTCAATTTCGCGACCTCCCCATTATAAGTCAATGGGGGAAAAATCAACTCCCTGTTTTTACCACTAAAACGGGTCGGAATGGCCCCATATACCATACATGACTTCATATACGATCAACCTTCACTACCTTGTGGTCTGTTTTGCTGTTGGGCACCTGTGAGGTCATGTGACGTCATCAAAGGTCACCAAAGGTTTTTGGCCAATAACTCCGTACAGGAACAAGATACAGACGCGTGGATGGTCTCATTGTGTTCAGCTCGTCAAGACGCATCGAATGATATACATGATGACCTCGAGGTCACGTGACCTGAGGTCAACCTTTGACCTTGACCTTTCGAGGTCAACATATATATCATTCGATGCGGATTGACGAGAGGATCACGATGATGCCCTTAGTTGGTTCCTATCTTGACTAATTCGAAAGTTATTCGAGAAAAACTCTCTCCATATCTAGTGCCGCCATTTTGACTTTTTCGACCCCTGTGACGTCATCTTTGACCTGACCTGAAAATGACCTTAGTAAAAATTGTAGATCTTGGCCGTGCGTATCCGATGCCGTTTACCGCTTGTCGCTATCTTGCTTCGTTCTCGAGATCTCAGGGGGGGGCCGAATCGGCCCCCCCCCCGCCAGTTTCTTGTCCCGGCGGAGCCCGCCAGGAATAGGGTTAAAAGAGCTAGCGAATGCGCTTTTCGCGGCGCTGTAGCTCTGTTGCTTCTCTGGTTATGCGCCGATTTGTCGAAATAGGCGAAATTTAATCTTTGATTTCCTCTGGCGGCCTGACCTTTGACATGCCCCCCGCCCCGAAAAAGAAAGAACTGACGGAAAAATCATCATAATTTTGCTCTTTCGAACGACGCCTGCTGAGTGTCGCTATATGGTTGTAAGGAGTCTGGTTAAGCTTGTTAAGTAAATTTATGTTCTGAAACTCCTGCATCAAAATACTATCTCATGAAACTAAAACGTGTGACAATTCTTCTCGCATTAGATGCCTATGTAGGTATATGTAGTTAGGAATCTGAAGCCTGAAGGTGCCTAAAGGTGTCAAGGAGGTCACGCCCACCATCACCACTCCAAAAGCCAGAAGAAAGGTAGCATTTATGTGGGATCTTAGCCGTTTATAAGTACCTAAAAAGTATATGTACCTACAGATGATTTGATAGTTTGACGGTTTCTTATCCATCAAGACCCACTAGGTGCAGTTTTATTCGGGGCTCGGCGTCTGCACTGTCTGCCGTCTGCCGGTCGAGTGGCGCATCGAGGGACCACAGAGAGGGATCTGTCACCCGGTGTTCGTTTCCGATCAATATCCCAATGTGACGGCTCAGCGCGTCTGTCGGGCCGGCACTGACGGCTGATCAGCGAGGCGGACGGCCGAGGCGGGCCGGCGCCCGAGGAGGTAGGCTGTGCCGCACGGCAGCTCTGTCGGGCGGCGCGGCGCGGCGACGTAGCTACGGCGCCTGGTTACTGTGGCATCACCCAAAGGGATGGGAACGGACTCATCCCTCGTCATCACTCCGTATCTAATTGCAGGTATACCAAACGGGTGAGTCACCTAACGAAGAAGCTGTTTTCTATGGCGAGGGCACGATTAGCGCTCCGATGTCGACACAATAAAAGCAAAGGTACGTACCTATACCTAATTACGTAGCTCTGTTCTGATGTGTGCTAGCTCTATGCTCAGTAGCTAGAGGCTTGAAACATACAATAGTAAAACTAGCCTAATAAAATGAAACTAGCCTAATGATATATATATGGTACTTAACCCGCGCCCCGTTGGGCTCTGCCGAGCAACACGCCCTGTCGGGGGGGGGGGCGATTTGCCCCCCCCCCCAAGATCTCGAGAACCACGCAACATAGCGACAAGCGGCAAAACGGTAAACGGTAAAAACGGTAAAAACGGCAAACGGTGTTGGATAGCCCTATCAGTGAACTACCTTGCGACCCAATTTTATGCGACCCAATTTTTTGCGACCCCCTAGGTCAAACCGATGACGTCACAAGTCAGGTCAAAGGTCGAATTTTCACCGTTTACAGGCATTACAAGAAATGCGTTGTAAAATCGAGTTAAATGCATTTCGTTGAAAATCATCGATGGGGAAATGTTCTTCAAACAGATATTTTGCTATTTGAGGTCACTGATACCAGGTCAGGTCACAGATGTGAGGCCACTGAGGGTCACAATATGAAAATATCATGTGATGCATGTATTATGGTCCATTTTATGTGTCAAATACGATTATGTGGGTCAGGCAGCCTTTGGGGGGTCAGTTTAGATTATGTTCTGGTGAAGGTCAGGTCAAGGTCAGGTCAAGGTCAGGTCAAATAAGGTCAAATTTCAAAGTTGATATTTTTGCATAAAATGGATATCAAATTCGATTCGATGCAGCTCGTCACGGGGAGTTCAATGGTGGTCTTTGTTTTGCCCTACGTGGTCTAGAATCGCTATAAATTGAGTTCAAAAATTTGACGTCATCATTTTTGAGCTGTTTTTTTCGCTATAATTTGGCCAAAAAACGAGATATCGATCTAAAATTTGGTATATATATATATATATATATATATATATATATATATATATATATATATATATATATATATATATATATATATATATATATATATATATATATATATATATATAGAAGAGCGCAGGGACTATCACATATATTCCGTTTTTTTCGAAATTCGGAAATTTGTTTGGATTTTTTTAGTTTAAAAAAAAATCTTTTTTTGAATTTTTGGGGGTCAAAAACCCAACATTTTGACAATCCGAGATGGCAGTTTTGTAGCACAGCTTTTTGTCTACTAGACCATATAAAGAACTTTGAAATTGCTTGGTAATTGTAGATTTGGTGAGCGTTTCAAGATTGCATGTATAGATATATTGGACAGGTATGTAGTAAAGAGCAAGTAGCATACGAATATATTCAAGTAGCAATTACATATAAATGCGCGGGTTTACATGGGTTTATATGTAATTGCTACTTGAATATATTCGTATGCTACTTGCTCTTTACTACATAAGATTGCATGTTTTTTTGCTCATTTTTGCTCGAACATGACCTCAGTTTGACCTCAATAACTCCTGACCTAAGGTGACCTAAGACTGGAAATTTGGTGTGAAGGTGTCAAATTGATTTCCGGGATGGTACTGAAAATTTGGCGGCGCTGCGTCCCGCTGTTTTCTTGCTATTCAGGAAAAACCACAGGGGGGGCAAATTGCCCCCCCCCAACGGGGCGAGGGTTAATAAAAGTTGCTAAACCTCTTACAAAAAATAGCCTAACGGCTATCAGATAGCCGTTTTACGACTGCACATTTGGTCACATTTGGTACGATTTGGCCAACTTAAGTTTCTAGCTGCTTCTTAGTAGTTTCTGAGTTTGTCGGTACGGTAGGTGCTTGTATAACTGATTTATCGAATACGCAGACATCATTTCTTATTAAGACATTGAAATAAATTAATGATAGGATATTTACTGCAAAAGAGATTCGGTTACATTTGGCCTCAAGTTCGGTGCATTTGCCAGATAGGGGAAAGCGGGGTAATACGGGCACCCTAACTATGGAACCACTTTTCGGCCGCTTAGAAACAACAGCGACGCGAAACTGAGAGAATTTGTTTTAGACATTTTACTTCCATTTGCCTGAAGAGGGAACTTAGACTGTAGACAACAAATAAACTGTAGCTATTTTTGTAGATGTAAACATTGCAAAAAAACGTCTTGTCCCACCCCATGGGGTAAAACGGCCAGCTTCTTTCACCGACCAGCAGAGCTGGAGCTGGCCTTATCTGACTTGTAAGCCGGCGGACAGAGCCCAAAATGTAAACAAGCCAAACATCGATGATTTTTAATTTGACCTGAAGAGTGACGTCATCGGTGATCTCGAGGTCAACAAGATTAGGTTTCGCTCGACAGTTTTCCGGGGCTATCAGACGCCGTTTAAATTTTGATAATCGGCCCAGGAGTTTCGGAGTTAGGAGGGGGCTATGAATACCCCCCCCCCCCCCAGTAGGGCGTGTATGAATACCCCCGGCCCACAGGCCCCAGGGGCGCGCGTTAAAAAAAATTAAACATTACTTGGCATGTGAGATGTGGTGTCAGGAAGGATTTTTTTTCTGGCTTCTTCGTGCAATCAATTACGTTTCTCAGTACAGGAACTAGGGCGTGTTACGATATTTCAATATACCTACGTCACCGATCAGCCTACGTTTCGCGAGTTCATCCGTTTGAGCTTTTCTGGGTAAGGTGCCTACTTATTTGTGGTATTGCCGGGAGTTCCTTTGCATGTGTTAACCCGGAAACAACTTATTGCCTGCGCTCAGTTGAATAGCTTATAACCCATACATCCGTTGTTCAATGTTCAGCCGTGCTATTTCAGCTTTGCTGAGGCTTTCAACCCTCAGTAATATTTTCTTGCAAATTAAAACAAGGTATATGGCCTTCAGATGTAGCAGAAGCCGTTCACATATTCATAATCCTCCATTTTAGGGCAAGCTTTTGTTTCTTTTTTGTTTCGTTGGGTTAGGCCCTTTCGGTCTAATGAGACCATTTCAGAGCCGGAAGGATGATAGGATATAGGGGAGACATTGGTCTGGGCAGGCACCCTAGTGAGTCGCCGGGGCTGAGCCCGTCCAGAGGACAGGCCACCCAGCCCCAAGGCACTCACTGCACCCGGCTACGGGGTGCGCTCCCTCGGGAGCAGCGGTGCCGCTCCAAGGGAGCAGCCCGCATGAGATAAAGTTGCCTGTCCAGCCCGGAGGGGGGTTGCGGCGTGGAGGAGAAGGATTTCAGCATCCTGAGGATAGAAGCACGGAACGGTGAGGGCAAGCTGGACTAATGTAGGTACTAGTATATTAGTCCAGCTTGTACTAGTATATTATATTTCAGCCAAGAGCAGGAAAAACTGCACAGACATCGAAAGGTTGGTTCAATGGCGTGTGATGTGTACGCGAACTCCCTGAGCCCATGCTCTCTGATATTTCTCAAGGAGGACGGTTGCGTGCAAGGCTTCAGAGAGAGGCTCCCACTTCTTAGCATGTGAGCGAGGTCACCTTTGTAGTTGGGCTGGCGCGCTGAATTCCTAAGGCTCCCCATACCACGTGGGGATCTGGAGCGAACGCAAACCATTGGCATGGGAATGTGCGTGCTAGTTTCATTATCCATAAGCTGAGTGATGATCTAATGAGACGACCGATTTCGGTAGTGCCCGTCGTTGGCGGCCGAGGGGGGGGGGGGGAGTTGACGTTTCCTCTCAGCTGTTTGCATATCGTCACGTCTCTGTTAGCGGGGTCGAGTGCTGGTTTTCCTGTCCCGGACCACCCCATCCTCCCGGCCCGCGGCGGGCTGCTCTGAACCTCCCGACACGGCGCGCGGGGGCGCCGCCCGACCCGGGGCGCCGGCCGCTGGCCTCGGGCGACTATTTCGGTGGCGCTCTGCCGCCGCCGGCGCCCGGGGGTCGGGGTGGGGGGCAGGGGGGCTGACCTTCGCCTCATGGCGTCCGGCGGCGGCCCGGAGCCGGCCCCGATCGACAGAGGAGCACCCCATGGCAGCCCGGTACACAGCCTTGGGGCGCGGCGCGCGGCCGGCTGCCGAACGGCGTCCAAAGGTCGGCAGCCGGCCGCTCGGCCACCGGGGACACCAGAAGGTCAGCCTCAGGGTCGGCGCGCCGCCGGCAGCCTCCTGCAGCGCCAGCACGGCGCAGCACGGCTGCCGGATGCCAGAGCGGCCGTGCTGGCACGGCACCGGCCGCCGACGGCCCGGCGGACAGACTCCAAACCCATCGGCTCGAGTGGCGTGCTGGCAGATCCGCGCCCGATTCGCATGACACGGCACTGGTTCGGCGAAACCGCTCCAGTTGACGCCGGTATTTACGTTTTCTGCCGGCTGACCCCATTAGTGGTCCATGGAGACCAATCAGGCGTAGGCGCGCCGATGGCAGACCTACATACGGCTCGGCCTCCTGACGTCAGGCGCCCATGTCGGCCAATTTCAACAGGCCGTGCCAATTCCTGGCCGCCAGCACGGCCGCGCGTTTTTCCGCCACTGGGCTCATGTGCCCCGGACTGGCCCACTTTGGGCTGGTCATGCAGCTCAATACGGCACCATCGGCTCTGGCCGCTCACCAGGGCAGCGGCGGCGCCGGGCCCGGGGGACGGGCCGTGTCGATACGGCGAAGGTCGACCCGTCGCGGCCGTCCTGTCGCCCGGCGCTGGTGCAGGACTGGCCCCCGGTAGGCGCGGCCGTCCTTGGTCGGCGCCGTCCCAGAAAGGAGCCGTCGTCTTCGAGCGGCACCTCGTTCAGTCCTGGATCCACCATTCCCTGATGGACCGGTGTGATAGACCAGACCGGGGTGCGGCCAGCTGAGCGATTTATAATGCCCGTAAATTTGCAGCAAATTGATTTCAACGAATGCTAATTTCATTTAAGCCCACCAATATTCAAGTCAACGCCCACCAATGTATGCTCGGCATTGCACTCCATCCTGATGATACCTCATCAAGTGGCTTCAATTATGACTGAGAGCAAAACTGGGCACGGGAACTGACGCGACTGAGTCCCGCGTACCGAGGCCGACTATATGATTGATAAAAGCCGTTTTCACGACGGGCTATCCGGCGAGTGCAGCTAGTTTGACCAAATCTGCACCTAATCTCTTTTACAGCAAATATCTTTATGTTATGAATTTATTTCCGTGTTTTAAACGATGATACTCTCAGATAATATGACAAAGCAGGCATACAAGCAATTAGTGCAACCCTAGCTGATCGCTACTTAGAGACACACTGAACCTAATTTGACCAAATCTGCACCTAATCTGCACCAAATGTGCACCAAATGTGTACCAGATAACTGTCGTGAAAACGGCTAATGCCTAATATCTTTCATCCAAACCAGGTGCTTGGTGGCTGCTACAGCAGTCCACTGTTAAATCACCTTTTTATCATATTTAGCCATCCACCCTTTATTTTAAAGGAATCCTGAATGGCTCTGGAAGGCTAACATCCGTCTGGCATTTCTCATGATCACATCATGCAGATCTTGGACACTACACCCATAAAAGTAACCTTTGATTCAACCGTCAACTTGGACTGGCTGCTGGGCACTCACTGGTCATGGTGAACATTGACTTAGGGAATTTACATAATAAATGAACTAGTTGTAGGTACTCATAAATTCAAATATACAGGTACATCTAATAAATGGTTTGAATTTTAACCCTCGCCCATGTAGAGGGGGGGGGGTTGGTGCAACCCCCCCCCTGAGGTTTTTCTTAGCTACACGCCGAACCGTTTCAGATAGCCTGCTCAAATTTTCAGTACCCTATGGGGCATCCTTTGCGCAACTTTTGGTATTTTTTTGTCAAGGTCATGTCAGGTCACGGAGTTATGACGTCATAAAGGTGTGGTGTGGGTGAATGTTCACCACCCCATATTTGGCATGAGCGCGCCACTGGCGGCCTGCAGCCCGCTGGGCGCGCCTCTGTCGCGCGGCGCCGCGACCCAGGGCGGGTCGGCGCCGGCCGGAGGAGGCAGTCGGGTGAGGGGCGCGACACGGGCTGGTGGGTGCCGACGGCCGGCTGCCCACCTGCTGAGCCCCGCTGTCTCCGTCTCCGTCGACGCCGTGGTCGGTGCCGACGGCCGGCTGCCCACCTGCTGAGCCCCGCTGTCTACGTCTCCGTCGACGCCGTGGTCGGTGCCGACAGCCGACTACCCGCCTGCTGAGCCCCGCTGTCTACGTCTCCGTCGACGCCGTGGTCGGTGCCGGCGGCCGGCTGCCCGCCTGCCGTTCCCGCTCGTCTCTGCCGGCGCTGTGTTCGGTGCCGACGGCGGCGGCTGTCCGTCTGCGTCCCCGGTCGTCTGTCTGCGCCATGGTCGTCGGTGCCGGCGGCCGGCTGCCTGGCTGCCGTCCCTGCTCGTTGTCGGCGTCGTGGCCGGCTGCCTGCGCCGTTGGCGGTGCCGGCGGCCGGCTGTCTGCCCGCCTGACGTCCACGGTCGTCGGTCCTCAGACGGGCGACTGACGTCCTCGCTCGTCTCTGGTCGTCGCTCGTCTCCGTCGACGCTGGTTTGGTGGTCGGCGTGTGGTGGGCGCCGGGCGGTACAGGTGATCAAGTGTTTGGGTACTATTGCCTTGTGCTTGGGGCTTCCGAGGGGAGGGAGAGCTGGGGTTTGGATGCGACGGGGGGGGGGCTGTTTGGATCTGGGATTACGACCGGGCTTCCGGGGTGGCGGCTGGGGGATGGGGATGGGGGGGGGTCGGGGCGTCGGCTTGGGTTTGTTAAACTCTTCGTGTGACGTAAGGTACTCTTTTAAGTGTCAGCAGTGAATGTAAGTAGTTTTAGAGTTCAGATGTATTTATCCATGTGTATTCTTTCTGCTACGTTCTGCTTTGCCATTTGTTTTGTTTTTGTTTTTGTCAGTTTCCGTAAGTTTAAATCGTTTAATTTTACCGTCTATCTGAGTTATTTTGTTATATGCATTGTTTGGTCTTGTTGTTTGATTGTTTTGTTATGTGAATGTTCTGTTTATCGCCCGTCGCCGCGCCACCGACATCTGCTGAGCGTCATTTCACTTTCTTCAGGTCCCGGGTGCCGGGCTGCTTCAGTTGGGTCGGCGGCGTCTACACCAGACACGTCAACACATTCTAGATCTTCAAGCGGAAGCCACAACAACCACATCATCGTATCACACGTAAATATAAATTCCATCACATCTCGCTGCCGACTTGACGAGCTATCCTACTTTTCCTCTCTTCACGAGATCGACATACTGGGACTTTCTGAGACAAAGCTTGACGACACAGTACACCCTTCTCTTTACACCCTTGACAACTTTCATGACCCATTAACTAAACATAGGAATAGAAATGGGGGAGGGGTGGCTATGTACGTTCGCAGTAATATTCCGGTTAAACGACTCTTTCATCTCGAACATCACGACTATGAATGGATTTGGTGTCTGATAAAATTAGGTAAATTTAGTGTAATAGTGTGCACAGTATACCTTCCTCCGAATATGACCGCACCACAGCATACTAATTTCTTAGAAAACTTAAACGAATCCATAACCCTAGCTCAAGTCCACTCACCAGACAATATTGTTATTTTGGGAGATTTTAATGCTGGAAACACATATCTCAACTCAGACTTATTTAACCATAGCCCCGTAACACCATTTGAAATTACCCTACAGGATGAACTTTATTCACTCAACCTCAAGCAGCTCATTAATCAACCCACACGTTATGCAGACACCAGTGTTACCAATTTACGCGATCTTCTTATAGTATCAAACCCAGAAATGGTCCTTGACAGTGGTACACTTCCTCCTTTTTCAAAAATTGATCATTTACCAATATTTGCCTGTCTTAACATAAGTCGCCCCTCCAGCGTAACATATTCCATTAAACTATGGGACTACAGACATATGGACGCAGACAAACTGACACGACTTTTGATGGACACTGACTGGGACAGACTTTTGGACTGTGACTTGGACGACGCAGCATATAACTTGACTGACGCTCTATTAACTGCAGCCAAAGCAGCCATTCCAAGTCGGAAAATTACAATAAAATCTCACGACAAACCATGGCTTACCATTGAACTTAAACGAGAAATACGCAAGCGGAATAGGCTTTTCAACATAGCAAAAAGACGTAACACGGACGATGACTGGGAACGATGGAGACGACAGCGAAACAAGACCACAGAGACAAACCAAAGACTTAAAAATAGACACATACAAAACCAAATTGACAAACTTCTTGACCATAAAAAGGACCCACGATCATATTACAAAATTTTAAACAGTATTATCGGAAAAAGGACTCATCGTAGCATGCCACCGCTTATAAATCAAGACGGCATACCAATCTCAGACGACTTTGACAAAGCGACAATCTTAAATGACCACTTTGCATCCCAGACTCGACTAGACACACACAACTTGCAAATGCCTGAAATCCCTATTCCTGTTCCCCCTATTCCTCCGCTAACGGATGTCCAAGTCACCGAGCCCGAAGTTCTCAAAATTCTAAATTCCTTAGACATCAACAAGGCAACAGGCCCGGACAAAATTCCTAACAAATTATTAAAAATGTGTGCACTTTTACTTGCTGAACCTCTGTCCAAACTCTTTAACAAATCACTTCAACTAGGAAGGTTCCCCTCACTTTGGAAAAAAGCCTGTGTCACTCCAATCTTCAAGCAAAAGGGATCTAGCTCAGATCCAACAAACTATCGTCCTATTAGTCTTCTTCCCAATCTCTCTAAAATTCTCGAAAAAATCGTTTTTTCCAAGATATATTCTCATTTGAATGGAAACAACTTACTTTCAGAAAAACAAAGTGGATATCGTCCGGGCCATAGCACACAAATTCAGCTCTTGTATCTAACTCACCAGCTATACTCTGCTCTAAACAAAAGTCAAAACTTTACAGCTATCTATCTTGACATCTCGAAATATTTTGATAAAATTTGGCATGATGGACTCCTTTTAAAATGCAAAATCGAGTGCAACATTTCCGGTTCTCTGCTAGCCTGGCTTAACTCTTACCTTACAGATCGCGAACAGGTTGTTCGTGTTGGAAACAGTCTATCATCATCCCAAAAAATACTATCCGGTTGCCCCCAGGGCTCGGTGCTTGGACCTCTTCTGGCCTTAATTTACCTCAACGATCTATCAAACAAGACCAAAAATGACGCTCTCTTTTACGCTGACGACACTTCACTTTACTCTTCCCATCCCCATGACAGTCAGGATCATAGACGCTCCTTGCAGAACGACCTGGACGAGATTAAACGATATGGGACTGACTGGGCCATCACCTTCAACGCTAAAAAGACACTACAACAGACATTTACAAACCGACGAGACAGCTGTCCTCCAGCACTCACATTTGACGGGCAGGACATACCGACCGTGACAAGTCATAAACATCTCGGACTGACACTCTCGACGGACCTTCACTTTCGCGCACACATCAATAACGTCATTCGGACAATTAACATTCTCCTAGGACCGATATATCCCGTGGCTAAGCTTCTTCCTAGACCAGTCTTGAACAACATTTACTCTACCTATATAACACCTCATTTCGACTATTGTGATATTGTTTACGACGGACATTTGACATCAACTGACGCCATCCGACTCCAGACGCTTCAGAACCGCTGTGCCAGACTTGTAACAGGGACGCTTTATCGAACACCAACTACCGCATTACTTACCGAACTAGGATGGGAACGACTTGAGACAAGACGATTAATTCATAAGCTTCTATTCTTTCACAGACTTTACTTCAATCATCCTCCTCTCCCTTCATACATTAAAGACATATTGACAGAAACCAGACAAGACGCCACGGGACTTAGACTTCGCAATGCTCAATCTCTTACTTTCCCCCCTACCAATCTCACTTCTTTCTATAGAGCCTTTTTTCCTTCGACAATAAGACTCTGGAATACTCTCCCAGACACATTGCGTAACACCTCATCCCGCTCCGCTTTTGCTCGTCAAGTCTGGCAGCGATTTGGGGCACCAGAGCCACCCACTTTCTTTTCTTTCGGCAACAAAACGCGTAACACACTACACACACGATTGAGAGTGGGCATGACGACTCTCAAGGCACACCTGTTCAATATACAACACCCCAACACACCCAGCCCAGTATGTGCTTGCGGTTATCACGATGAGAACACAACTCACTTCATACTCTGGTGCCCACTTTACCATACACAAAGAGTAAAACTTATAAATGCAGTTCGAATCATCACTCCAAATTTTGACAATTTTTCAGCAAAATTAAAACTTGATACCCTTCTCTTTGCAAAAGACTTAAACAAGCATCAAGGCACACAAATCACCCATCACCTTCAGACATTTATTGCAGAGACAAATCGGTTTACCAATACAACATAACTGTTTAGTTAGTGCATTTAAGTACCATTGATATTAATGCAACACACTGCTTACATAACACTACACTACATTACAAAACACAAAACATGACACTATGACGCAAGCTGGCCCGATTGGAGTCGTCCGTCGCCTGGGGCCGGGTACTGTCTGCTTTTTTGGCTCGGCGGGTTTCGGGCGGGGTCGACGCTTTCTGATACTTTGGTTTGGTCATGTGTTCTTTGTTTAACTTAATTGGAGAGGCGCCTTTGATTTAAGCTTTTTGCTTTTGCGCCAATCCTCTATTGTTTTGTTCGTTGTTCTTGTTTACATATGGAAAAAATACAATGAACTGAACTGAACTGAACTGAACGGGTCGGGTCTGTTGCTGCAGTGTGAATGCAGTGGGTCGGATTCTGTTACTGTTACTCCAAATACGGCAGTGTGAATACAAGCCTAAAGAAGACACGGTCTCTGACCTAACATTTGGCGCGGTCAAGGTAAGCAGAACTTACTTGCTCTTATGACATGTGATTATTATTATTATGCGTAATTCTATTAGCTAGGTATCCATAGGTGAAAGGCCATGTTCGTTTAACGACGTGGAAACAGGTTTAGATAGCAGATATTAGAATTGGAGGCTTACAGTTTCGCAAGGGCTTACGGTTCCGACACTCTTACATTGGGTGTTAACCAAACGCTGCGGGGGTTATAGGTAGGTTTTGGCTTGAAACGTGAGTGACAATTGGGATTCGTGTTTTTTTTTGCATTCGGTTTCCGATGCAAGCCTAGATTCTTATTAGTATTATGTAAGTGGTGAGACGGGAGTCTGTAATCGTGCTACCACATCGTAAAATAATTTTAGCCAGTTCCAAACTTAGGGGTGTTAAATACTTGTGGTTTTGAGGCCTTTTCGTTCATCGAAGCTTCTTGACCACGACTATTGACATCAGTCATACAGAAATTACAAGTTCAAACAATATCTGTAACAACTTTGGCAACAATGGATCCCAAACGGCTGGCTATGCGGGTAGCAAGCAGCCCAAAGTTCACGGGTAGTGGCCACGAAAACTGGGAAAAGTGGCTCTCACATTTTAACCCGCGCCCCACTGGGGGGGGCTATTTATAGCCCCCCTCCCGTTTTTCTGCAATAACTTCCAAACCGCTTGACGGATCGACGCCAAACTTTCAGTACCTTCGGCTGCATCAATTTGACACCTTGTGTCAAAATTTGAACTTCGTAGCTACCATAGGTCGGCCGGGAATTACGTCAGAGTGACGTCATGTTCGTCCGATTTCGACGCAAAACATTGAACCACAGCAATCGCTCCCAAGAGCTCAGTTTTTAAGCTAGATCCAATTTCTTTGCATGAAAGAACTCAGAATTGACCGCGCTATCAAACTGCTATCTCGGATTTTCAAAATTTTGAAAATTTCGAAAATTTTATATAATAATATTCAAAATTTATATTTTTCTATTTTTTTCAAAAAGTTTTTGATTTTTCGAAAAAACCGGAATATATGTGACAGAACGCATGATTATGACTAACTCTAGCAAGTTTTATCTAAATATCTTCAAAAATGGCCAAGTTATACGCATTATTGCAAAAAATTCACAATTATTAATTTTTCAAATCAATTTTTCAGTACGTATTTGGCATCGTACACCAATATAAATGGCACCATCGTGTTCCTGAGCTCAAACTGCATCCAATAGACACCTTTTTTGTTGAAAAATTTCAACTTCAAAATTTGACCTTTTTTGACCTGAAAGTGACCTGACCTAAGCTAAATTCGACTCAAAATGACCTCGAATGACATAGACGACATCAAATTTGAAATCTATGGCCTAAATGGATCATAAAACATGTGTCACGTGACCGACGCATGATATAATATTTTCGTGACCTGTGATGACCTGACCCTGACCTGAAAATCAAAGTACAAGTTTGGTACCCTCAAGGTATCTAGAGCATCTGTTCACGAGTGTGGAAACCAAAAATGAGCCTGATCTGACTTGTAAGACGGCGGCCAGAGCCCAAAATGTGAACAAGCCAAAGTGCTAATAATTTTTACTTTGACCTGACCTGTGACGTCATCGGTGACCTCGAGGTCAATGAAATTAGGTTTCGCTCGACAGTTTTTCCGGGGCTATCAGACGCCGTTTGAATTTTGACGATCGGCCCAGTAGTTTCGGAGTTAGGAGGGGGGCTATGAATAGCCCCCCCCCCCCAGTAGGGCGTGTTATACACAGACCCCAGTGGGGCGCGGGTTAAGCTACGATTCCGCGATGTCGCGGAAGACGAACTCGCTACGGTTCTAGTAGACCTATTGGATGGTACAGCCCTCGATGTGTGTGCGAGGCTGGACAAAAAGGATCTGGCACACTACGACAGCATCATAAAGGCTTTGCAGAGTAGGTTCGGGGAGGAGACAATCGCACTGCAGGCATACGCTGAGCTGAGCCAGGCGACTCAGAAGCCGGGGGAAAACGTTGAGGAATTTGGAGACAGAATTCTGGAGCTGGCGGGAAAGGCGTACCCAGGGACTACGATAAAACAAAAACAGGACAGCAGTTTAAAACAATTTATATGCGGTCTCGCTGACGGCAAACTACAGGAAAAGCTTGTCGCGAGGGATGATGTGAAGTCGCTTGAGGACGCAATCAAAGCAGTAAAAGCTATCGGACAAAGGCCGGCATACTGGAGGCCATGCGGAATAAGACTGAGAGCGGAGTGGCCATGGCGGCACAGGGAACGCAAAGGCACTACCCCACACCCGAGGCTGCTCTTAATAAAGAGGCAGCTGCATCGATTGCCGAAATGAAAACCCAACTGGAGGGCATTCAAAAAGCAATCACGCAGCTGGAGTCCCGAGTTAACCAAGGTGCTACAAGGGAGCGTGACACCAGAGTTCAAAGAGGCTGTTTCCACTGCGGAGAGACCTCCCATTTCAAAAGACAATGTCCCCAACTCAGAAACAGGACACAGAGCAAGCAACAGAGTGGTGATGGAGGCTTTGCGGCGGGGCAAGCACCAAGAGCACCGTTCTGTGTCGGCTGTGGGAGACATGGCCACTGGATGGCAGAGTGTTGGAGAGTTCCCTCGACTCCAGCCCAGCCGGGATTCCAGGCAGGAATCCAGGGAGGAAGGGGGGCTGAGAGACCGGGAAACGAGTAGAGGCTGGTGCCAGGGGGCAGGCACCAGCCAAAGAGACAGAACGGGTCCCACAACTGAGAGCAGCAGTCATCGAGCTGGAGATAAATGGACATGTCGCGCACGCCCTGGTGGATTCAGGCGCTGACGGATCCATGATCAATGAGGAGTTCGCCCTAAAGGCGTTGGAAGGGAAAGCTTTCAGGTCTAAAGCACCTGCACGCATGACTGGGGCGGGAGGAGAGCCTCTGGCAGTAACGGGCGAGGCAGAGGTGGCGTTCCGAGTGCAGACAATGCATTTTGTACAGCCGATGGCAACTGTTCAGGGACTCGTGTACCAGGTCGTCTTGGGAAGAGACTTTTGCTGTAGGCACGGGACGGTTCTCGATGACGAAGCCGGCGTGCTCAGACTGAGAAACCAGGAAATACGGTTGCCAACATATGCAGAGATCAGCCCGAGGCGTTCCCGGGTGATGACATGTCGAACACTGGTGCTGCCAGCAAGGTCAGAGGCGATCGTACACGTGGCAGTAAAACCTTTGGACGGCAGTCGACCAGACAAGGGAAGGACATGGCAGGGAGTCTTGGAGCCAGCCAGGGGCACTGGTTCTCAGGAATGGCTAGTGCCAAGGGTGGTGGCAGCGGTGGCAGAAGACGAGACAATGCCGGTGAAAGTCCTTAATGTGGGGTCAGATGAAGTCACGATCCCCGCACAGACAGATCTGGGCACTTTTTACACGATTCAGGAGGACGGTGAAGGGCTGTATGAGGTATTCGATCAGGACGATGCCGAACATCAAACTCAGCCAACACCTCAGACTGAAGAAATGATTGCAAAGCTCAATATCGAGCAGGCGGCTGTGTCAGAGGCTGGAAAAAGAGCTCTCAAGAGGTTGGTCACGGAATACATGGACGTCTTCAGCCAGAACGACAGTGACCTTGGAAGAACATCGCTACTAAAACATCGAATCCCCACCGGCGACGCGCAGCCAATCCGACAGCGTCCGAGACGTATTCCACTCAAGTTGAGGGACGAGGTAGAGGAACAGAAAAACAAAATGCTCCGGGACGGCATCATCGAGGAGAGCTCGAGTCCCTGGTGCTCGCCTATCGTTCTGGCGAAGAAGAAGGACGGCAAGTACAGATTTTGTGTGGACCTCAGAGCGGTGAACTCGGTGACACAGAGCCTGCCACACCCTCTACCACGAGTCGATGACGCCCTCGACAGCCTGGCAGGAGCTCGTTATTTCACGACCCTGGACATGGCGTCGGGATATTGGCAAGTGGAGTTGGAGGAGGAAGACCGAGAGAAGACCGCCTTCAGCAAAGGAAAGGGGCTCCACCACTTCAAAACGATGGCATTCGGCTTGAAGAACGCGGGACCTACTTTCCAGCGACTGATGGAGCTGGTGCTGGCTGGCATTGACTCAAAGAGTTGCTTGGTATACATAGACGATATCATTGTCTTCGGGAAAACCGAGCAGTCGCATCTGAAAACTCTGGAGGAAGTCCTGGGAAAGATCCGAAAGGCAGGCATGAAGCTAAAACCGGCTAAATGTTCTCTCGCGAGAGACAAAGTGCTCTTCCTCGGGCACACAGTCGGGAGAGAGGGCATCCAACCAGACCCAGCCAACGTGGCGAGGGTGAGAGAGTGGCCAGCTACCTCAAGACCTGGGGATCTCAAAAGCTTCCTGGGCCTGAGCGGCTATTACGCAAGATTTGTCCCAGGATACTCCGATCTGGTGAAGCCGCTGCGGGAAGCCGCAGACAAGAAAGAACCACTGGTCTGGACGGAGGAGATGAGGGAAAGCTTCGGGGAGCTGAAGCGCAGGCTGACGTCGCCACCGATCTTGTCCCTGCCGACCTTCCAGGGAACCTTCACCTTGGCCACAGACGCATCAAACACGGCGGTGGGAGCCGTGCTCACAGAAACGGTGCAGGGGAGGAAAAGGTCATCGCATATGCTAGCAGGGTTTTAAGCAAAACTGAGCGGAGATGGCCGACCTATGATAAAGAGCTCTGGGCCGTGGTGTGGTCGATAAGGCACTTCAGGCAGTACCTGGTGGCGACTCCCTTCTCGATTCTGACTGATCACAAACATCTGCAGAATTTGCCACAGTCAATCGTCGTTGAGAACGACGCAACAGGACGGAGGGGGAGATGGGCTGTAGAGCTCAGTTCATACGACTTTAAGGCCAGTTACAGGAAGGGCAGCAACAACGGGAATGCAGACGCCATGTCCAGACCGGCAGCCGGGCCGCCGCCAGAAGAACAGACGAGCGAAGGAGAGAGACCGGCCCCAGAAGTCTGTCTCGTGAAGCAGGCTGAGGACGAAGACCTGGGGCTGGAGAGACTTGCTGAAGAGCAAGAGCATGACGTGATCCTCAGTGAAGTGAAGAGTTGGGTGTTGAAGGGTCAGCCTCCAGCCAAGAAGCAACTCAAGAAGCTGAACCGGCAGCTTCGCCTGCTGGCTCGATGTTTCGACCAGCTGGTCATCAAGGACGGGGTATTGGGCATCAACCGACGTCACGACGGAAACGAAGGACTTCGAATCCTTCTGCCCAGGGTGTATCGCAACAGTATCCTGAAAATGCTTCATGACGACCCGACGGCGGGGCATTTGTGGCACACAAGGACCAGGGATAAGGTGCTGGAAAGGTTTTATTGGCCAAACGCCGATAAGGACATACAGGAGTATTGTATCAGCTGTATAGAGTGCCAACGACGACGACGTCCGACGCCGCACATGCAGGCACCCATGAAAACTGAAGTGCAGAGTCGTCCCTATGAAAGAATCGCGATCGACATCACGGAGATGCCACTCTCTTCAAAGGGAAACAGGTATGCACTAGTAGCCATGGACTACTTTTCAAAGTACGTACATGTCTACGCAATGCCGGATCAAACCACAGAAACGGTGGCCGATTGTCTCATGAAACTGGTCTTAGAGAAGGGGGTCCCGGAACGGCTACACTCAGACCAGGGGAGACAGTTTGAATCTGCTGTGTTCCAAGAATTATGCAAGAGGCTGGGCATTCAGAAGACGCGAACGACTCCGTATCACCCGCAAAGCGATGGAATGGTGGAACGCTTCAACAGGACGCTTAAGGACATGCTGGCAAAATACATCCAAGCCAATGGCTCTGACTGGGATGAAAGGGTGGGAGCAGTAACTTTTGCATACAACACCTCCAAGCACTCCTCCACAGGGTACACGCCATTCTTCCTGGTCCACGGGCGTGAAGCCAGGTTGCCCGTGGACTCTCTGATGGAACGGACATCAGAGGTGGTAAGTGTGAAGAGCTACGTGGAGAACAACCTACTATATCTCTACACAGCCTTTGAAAAGGCCAGGGAAAATCAGCGGGCAGCAGCTGAGGAGATGGTGGAAAGAAGCACCGAAACACAGCGGGAACTGGTCTATCGGCCGGGACAAGAAGTTTGGATAAGTGACCCAGCAGCCAGTGCCGGAGGTAAGAGAAAGCTGGGGATGCCCTACAAGGGACCCGGTGTTGTGATGAAGGCGATTGGTGATCAAGGACAAGAGGTGGTGTACAAGGTCCGAATGCCGGACGGAAAAGAAAGCAACGTGCACCATAACCGACTAAAACTATACGTACCACGAAAGGAGCCTGAAAATCCAAATAGGGAGGGAAGAGTGAAGAGTGACGCAGAAAAGGTTTCGCCGAATCAGGGGTTAAGTGACCAGCCAGAAGAATTACCTAAGCAGACTAGCAAGGGAGCGCTGAGAGACGGTGCCCGGGAGAATTTCAAAGACCTATTGCTTTGGTGGGAAAGCGATGGAAAAGACAGGGAGGGACAACACGAGTTGTACAGAACACGATCTGGGAGGCAGGTGATACCAGTTAAAAGATTTCAGGCGGGAACGCAGAAGTAGGTTGGTTCTAAGGGGACTTTATTATTAAGGACACATCTGTGATTCCCAGATATGGCGACCTCAGAGAGGATCGATGGGTTGGAGGCGAGGTGCCAGACGCTGGAGGCTCTGGTGAATCATCTCAGCGCTCGCATCGCCAGCCTGGAACAACATCAACCATCGGTAGTGCCCCTGGATCCGGTAAGTATAAACGTCACTCCTATCGATTTGCCGAAGGAGGAGGCGACGTTTGGATCTCCGGCGGCGCCTGAAGGCCAGATGGAAGCCTCTATCGACGACCTACTCCTAGAGGCACAGCAGGTGGGGCAAGGAATCTACGACGAAGATATCCAGGATGTAATTAATTTATACATACCAGAGACTGAGCAGCTTGAGGAGGTGTATCCTTTTTTTCAGCGAGAATAACGTTCTCGTAGGGCAGGGGAGCGACGTGACGGCTACGGCAACGGCGACTTCTCCTCCGGTGACGCCGTCGCCGAAAACTTTCCCCGTACCTGTCGCCAACGACGAGTATATGCCCCCGGAGAGCGTGAGATCCTGTCATGGTAAGATGCTGCACGTAGTAATTGGCGACAGTATCGCAGTGTATATAACCCTCCCGGTACCCCAGGGGCACGAGGTTTTGAACCTGGCGGTGAGAGGCAACACCTGGAGAAAGGAAAGAACGATGATCGACCAGCACCTGGACGAATGGAAACACGAAGCAGCCAAGGAGGGTTACCGGCTGGGGAAGGTTTTCGTTTGGCTGGGGGGAAATGATGTGTATGGGAGGCCGGGGGAGGCACGAAAGGAAAACTGGATTGACGCGATGATCACCGTACTGAATAAACTGCGTGACCAACGTGTCGTGCTGGCAGGTCCAACGCCCAGACTCTGGGCCGACGCTGAGAAAAGGTATGAAGAGACGGCTGCCTTCCATGCCGACGGGACACTGAAGAACGCGGCAGAAGAGGCCGGCTACCAGTTCGTCCCATACGTCGGTCGAGCGCTTTCCTGCATGCGCAAGAAACAGCACGTGCTAAAATCAGATGTGGCCCGTCGCTGGTTCGGCAGGGACGGCACCCATTTGAGCAGGGAAGGATATACAAAGGTAGAGAGGAAGCTGAAGGATGTGTTGATGTAAGCGTGAACAGGTGAACATGTCTTGTGGGAGGTGTGTCGTCTGGATTTGGGATTTCTCGAGGTAACCGTTCGATGCACTCGATCTCCGAGGCGCTCGATTAAGCGGTTACCTCGAGAAACACATGTTGGCTGTGGGCATGACCGTTTTGTTTTGTAGTAGGCTAAGAACTTTGCCAACTTTGTATTAGAAGATGAGGCTTTGGTGTCGAATAGTAGATTTTCGTCGCGATATTTATGTAGGGGGGAGGTGTGTGGTGTGGGTGAATGTTCACCACCCCATATTTGGCATGAGCGCGCCACTGGCGGCCTGCAGCCCGCTGGGCGCGCCTGCAGCCCGCTGGGCGCGCCTCTGTCGCGCGGCGCCGCGACCCAGGGCGGGTCGGCGCCGGCCGGAGGAGGCAGTCGGGTGAGGGGCGCGACACGGGTCGGATCTGTTGCTGCAGTGTGAATGCAGTGGGTCGGATTCTGTTACTGTTACTCCAAATACGGCAGTGTGAATACAAGCCTAAAGAAGACACGGTCTCTGACCTAACAAAGGGAACAACCTCCGGCCAGATTTACACTAAATTGGAGATTGCTTCACATTGGTATAAATGCCGACTGACCTGACACACTGATGGATTGTTTTAGAATCATAACTGGCTGATTTGACATTGGCACAATGTCCGTTGACCTTTTCAAGGTTACTCAAGGTCAAGGTCAGGTCAGTGACCTCGGTTGACCTGTAATGACTTCTTGCACTTGTATGCCTTTTCGGGGTATTTTGATGCCCTGAAACCGAATTTGCTATCCATTTCAGGCATCGTCGGTTGTTTCTTGTAGTCCATTTTGGGTCAGGGTCAGGTCAGTGACGTCACACGCCTGACGTGACCCAATGCACAAATGACCTTGCAGACTTCCGATGCTCCCAACGCATCATTTTTAGAGTTATGACATCGAAATACACACCGAACGATAGAGAAGTGATCAAGGATCACGATAGTGAAGGTTTCAAGTCGATATCTCTTACCGTTTTGCCGCAATTGGCGCGGAAATCTGAAAAAGTTAAATATTTCCGAAAATTTGACCTTTGACCGGTCATAAGTAGGTCAAATGTTGACCTAGGACCAAAAAATATACCACCAATCGCGAGATCTCGTTGAGAGCAATCCGTTGGTCTTTTCCGCTAAGCTCTACGACGCTCCGTTTTCAAACGCCAGGGGGGGGGTCGCACCCCCCCCCCCCTGCATGGGCGAAGGTGGCAAAACACCGTTTACGGGCGAGGGTTAAGCGTTAAAACTTTTTGACATCGATGTTGTTGCGGAAAAGGCATAGGTGTCCCGATCGGCGAACATTGAACTAACTTCGCTAGTGGCATATCATTTATTCTGCGTTTTCTTTCGGAGCTTCTATAGCAATGAAGGCTGCAAAGCATTGAGCAGCTGACAATGTGTTGCCGTGACCTGTCCTGTCAGCCCGGTGGCCGTTTTGACCAATACCCCGCGGCGCGGTGGTCCGTGCACCCGTGTCGTGAATCACCATGTGACCCGGGCATTACTCAGGCCCAGCGCCAGCTGTCATGGCTCTGAATCGCCGATGAGACTGACCATTATGTTTTCAGTAGGGCGACCCACGCGGACCGACCCGGTCATCCTTGACCTGGTTACTGCCTGAGGCCATCCTTCAACACAAGCCGCGCTAGCGCCACACACATATACACAGCTGCCGCCGGTGGGAGCCGACCTGCACGGCTCAGTTGCGCGGGTCGGCCTGCAGATCCAGCCCGGTCGATCACTGTTCAATTCAGGACACGCGCCGCACGCTACAGCTGTCAGCTCTGTGGCAACCTGTCGACGACATGGCGGCCTGTAAATGGCCAGGAGGGTGACAGGAGGCGCCTCAGTCACTGTTCTAGGGGACTGAACTTATTTGTGTGTTGCGTCGCCTGCCAAACTGGCCTGCTGCTCTCGTTCATCTTTAGTGTCGTTCACTCGCGGCACATGCCGTCATCGAATTAGTTCTTACAGGCGTAAAAGTTGCAGATTACGATGAGTTGTATCAAAATGGCTATTGCAACTCTTTTAAAACGGGCTATTTGGTGCTACGATAAATAATGTTCAGATACTGTTAACGATGATTCAAATTTAAATGTATTCATCGCAAAACGCCATTCAGCCATGAGGCCATTTCTAAAGCGGCGAAAAAAGCACAAACTGACAGCTGCACTGTATATTTCCAGTCAACATAAATATAGCCTTGGCACAGATCTTCCTGCACACACACCCGGACCTGGCAATGCATGCATCACATGATCCCATGACCCAAATACTTGAGACAATTTCGAAGGGGTGGTAAAAATGGCATGTCACGTACGAGGCGTGTTGTGCTGTTAAGGCAGATACCTATTTCTGATAACGGCTAACATAAAGCGGCCTTTACCAGGATGGTGGGCCGCGGCCCGCACACCAAACGCCGCGCAACAGGGACACAATAACGGTTGAAGGCTTCAGGACTACACAATACCACATAGATAATCTATGTGGTTAACACTGATCAATACCGACTTTGGGAAAATGAATTTGAAAGCATGTCTTGTAAGAACACAATGCTAATCGAGCAGTTGAAACCAACCAACCGTGAAATTTTCCCAGAGGCCTGACCTTGCATCGGAGCGCATTTTTATGTGAAGAAGCAGCCGTTTTGCAGCCACCACAGATGCATACCTATCTTTTTATTATTCTCATTGCCTGTCAATTTTGTACTGAGCGAGACTTATCCATATAGGATTACAACGCACGTAGATTTTTCGACATTGGTATCAGTGACAGAAAGCTCCTTCTAAGTTTGCAGGCACCGAATCAGAAATTTAAATTTTGGACGCGTGGCCGTGAGCATCCGTTCAGCCCAAGGCCATCTCGGTTAGGATTACGTAGGAACAGAAGGCTCCGGCAGTTTGGCCATGACGGAACTTATTTGGTGTGCTTAGTATATCAAGGCAACCGAAGACAGCTCGAGGAATTTTCCTGCCGCCTTCCGCGGCTGATGTGTATGCTGGTCTGATCCGTCTGTGCAGACATGCACCACCCGGAACTACGCCGCCGCCGGACGGTCGCCGAGGTAAGCCGAGCTAAAAAATCGCTCGCGCTGCACTCGCGGGGGGCCAGCGCTCTCCTGACGGCGCGTGGCAGCTGAGGTGACCGTGTGTAGCCGACCGCTCGAGTCGGGGCGTTCACACAGGCGCGCCGCCGCCGCGACCAAGGCTACCGGTCGGCTGCGTGAACGGTCACCGGCCGGGGTGAGTGCTCTCATTACTGCACCCTGGCGGAGACAGGCAGAACTATAAGAGGATGGTTCCTACCGACTCCGGTAGGTGGCAGGAGGGACGGCTCAGGTGAGGTCCAGCAAGATCGCTGTACTCGGACCAGCACATTTCTGATCAGGTGCACACAATCGAAATAAATTTTGACGTAAAGGTCTCAACAGCAAAATGGGTCACAGACACACAAACACATGAGCGTCATAAGACTTGACTGAAACCCGGAAGAGACGCTCGGTGTGCAATGCAAAGAAAGCATCCTCATGGATTGGTGCGGAAACAAAGCTACGACCGTCACAACCTTTTCACCGAGGTCTGGGCTAAGCAGTGATAGCTTACAGATCATAAGCCGAAATTATTTTCATAAAATTGTTATCGCCAAAAGTATATTTCAGTCATCTACGCATATATCGAAATTTCAGTCTTTGGCTCTTTACCATATGTAGAGGTCATCGGCGGTCCAGGATCTAGGTATCCATCAAGGTTTTAGAGAAGAAGTGTTGTGAGGATTGTATTGAAAATGATATACCTACACACTGCATTCTCATTAGCATCCAATAGGGCTGTTAAAAAATATATTGTGGGACCACCTAGCCGAAAACGCCACTCCACTAGCCCGCGTCAATGAGGCTCAGGCGGTGGCTGCCGGCACTATGCTGCCATCTTACGGCGCTCAGGCTTTACGGTTTTGAGCGCAGGGCAGGAGCTATGCTATAAGAATGGTACGTAGAGGGCAGCACTGTACAGCCCTCTGCACACTGCGTGGTAGGTTTTCTTTTTTTCGACACTGGTCTGAGAATAACTCGAATACTATGTTGTCACTCGACATTCGTAACAGCAAGATGCGTGAGACTCCGCACCTTAGATTGGTATCATTGTACCTATACATTTTCCATCCAGTTTGGCAACAACACACAAAAATTTATATTTGTCTCCAAAACACACTTTTGCATTTTGCTGCCACACTAGCCGTATACTTTGTTCAGTGGTGCACCCAATCGAAGGATTGGAGCATGGCGCGACTCAGGGGCGGAGCTTCCTATACAGTTGATGGGGCGGCTGCCCCACCAACTTGGTATTTTGACCCACCAATAAGCGTTTTGCCCCACCAACTTTAGCTGATTTCTAAGACTTTGTTGCTTTTTTTCGCATTGAATAGCTTTGGAATGTCTGGTTGATGCAAAATAATATGTCTGTAATGATAGGAATTGATTCAATGTGGCATTTTATTCAACTTTATAATCGGACGTTGTGGGTTTGACGACTTTTTGCCCCACCAACTTCCCTGGAAAAGCTCCACCCATGGCGCGACTATGTGCGATGAGTTCTGACCGACTGATAGCATAGGGTAAGGGCGGGTAAGAGTACGCGGGCGATAAGAGTTACGCATCAGCTGTTTCGGTTGCTTAGCAACGCGGGTTTGTCGAGTTCATGAAGTGACATGAAGCCGCCAGTACGTGCATGTCACCAACGGAACGTGGGCGTTGAGCGGCGACGCTGTTGAGTTTAACCCGCGCCCCACTGGGGTCTGTGTATAACACGCCCTACTGGGGGGGGGGGGGGGCTCCCCCCTCCTAACTCCGAAACTACTGGGCCGATCGTCAAAATTCAAACGGCGTCTGATAGCCCCGGAAAAACTGTCGAACGAAACCTAATTTCATTGACCTCGAGGTCACCGATGACGTCACAGGTCAGGTCAAAGTAAAAATTATTAGCACTTTGGCTTGTTCACATTTTGGGCTCTGGCCGCCGTCTTACAAGTCAGATCAGGCTCATTTTTGGTTTCCACACTCGTGAACAGATGCTCTAGATACCTTGAGGGTACCGAATTTGTACTTTGATTTTCAGGTCAGGGTCAGGTCATCACAGGTCACGAAAATATTATATCATGCGTTGGTCACGTGACACATGTTTTATGGTCCATTTAGGCCATATATTTCGAATTTGATGTCGTCTATGTCATTCGAGGTCATTTTGAGTCGAATTTAGCTTAGGTCAGGTCACTTTCAGGTCAAAAAAGGTCAAATTTTGAAGTTGAAATTTTTCAACAAAAAAGGTGTCTATTGGATGCAGTTTGAGCTCAGGAACACGATGGTGCCATTTATATTGGCGTACGATGCCAAATACGTACTGAAAAATTGATTTGAAAAATTAATAATTGTGAATTTTTTGCAATAATGCGTATAACTTGGCCATTTTTGAAGATATTTAGCTAAAACTTGCTAGACTTAGTCATAATCATGCGTTCTGTCACATATATTCCGTTTTTTTCGAAAAATCAAAAACTTTTTGAAAAAATATAAAAATATAAATTTTGAATATTATTATGTAAAATTTTCGAAATTTTCAACATTTTGAAAATCCGAGATAGCAGTTTGATAGCGCGGTCAATTCTGAGTTCTTTCATGCAAAGAAATTGGATCTAGCTTAAAAACTGAGCTCTTGGGAGCGATTGCCGTGGTTCAATGTTTTGCGTCGAAATCGGACGAACATGACGTCACTCTGACGTCATTTCCGGCCGACCTATAGTAGCTACGAAGTTCAAATTTTGACACAAGGTGTCAAATTGATGCAGCCGAAGGTACTGAAAGTTTGGCGTCGATCCGTCAAGCGGTTTGGAAGTTATTGCAGAAAAACGGGAGGGGGGCTATAAATAGCCCCCCAGTGGGGCGCGGGTTAAGGCGATGAATATTATTTTCGAGCGTTATGATATTATTATGATATGGTACAATAATTTTGATACTTGGCAGTTGAGATAACGTACATTTCCGTGATTGTTGTGGGAAACTTGTGAGGTTATCTGGGGAAATACTGTACAGTGCAATATTCTGTTTGCGAAGTTTTGCACAACGTTTCGGGGTTGTTTTGTGCGCGAATTGCATGTACGGTAAGAGGACGCACTGTTCAGGAGGGTAAGAGTACGCAGAATTATACATTAAATCGAATATACAGAAATATAGAATTATTAATCTTTCGCTCAATGACGTTTGTTTTGTAGGTATATCATCAATGGAGCACTGTGATGCAGATGCGTACCCGAAATTCTTCCAAATACGAGTTATTCTCCTTTTTGATCGTGCATTTTTTTAAGAAACACACGACATGATCATTTCCTGATTTATAGACTTGAAATATTTATTTTATGTTTTTCTTTTTGGATACTAGAATTAACTTAAACGCCTTCTGAGTTTGAAGTTAAGCATTTGGACAGTGCAAGCTGCATAGGTGTGTGTTCATATGCTTGCGTACTCCACCCGCCTGGCGTGCGTACTCTTACACACCCCATATGGTAAGAGTACGCAAGTGCAACGGTTCAGAAAATGTCAGTTTTAGACCACTTCCATTTACACTGAAGGATCGTTGCCCCATGGGTTGATGGCTAATTCAATGAACTTTAATATTCCCTATTTGCGATTTCTTTCCTTCAAATATTAAACAAATGAGAGCAAGAAATCCACTAAGTGCGTACTCTTATACGACTTCACCCTAGCCCTTGGTGACCTAAGGTCAGGTCAATTTTGCGGCCTCTCCATTATAAGTCAATGGGAGACAATTGAAAAGCGTCTCTTTTACACGAACGCTATCCTAGACACTCTCAAACATCGAGATGTAGGTAAGATTGACACACTGAGCCGGAAAATGGCAACTGTGACCCCTCGTTATGTCCCCAAGGTCATCTCAGGTCACGAACAGAATCTAACAGTTTTTTCGCTAATAACTTCTGATAGAGGCGTGCTAGAGCGCTGAAAACGCCTTAGATGTGTTCGGCTCGACGTTGCGGATCGACTGATATGCAACATGACCTTTTCCGGTCAGGTCATGACCTTGACCTGAGGTCAGATTTTCAAGTTGACCTTTCAAGGTCAAATGATAGTTTTTATTCGACGCGTCTCGACGAGAGGAACACGATGCTGGCAAAAGTAATGTCATGGCTCTTTTAACCCTATTAGTGGCAGGGGGGGGGGTTGTTTTCATCCACCCCTCAGGTTTTTCGGGAATATCTCCGAAACCGCTGAAGCTACGATGCTGAAATTTTCTGACTTTTCTTAAAACTAAATTGGGCACATTCCCTGAAAATTTCAAGTTCATAACTTTACCAGCGGCGGCTCCAGAGCACTGGGAATTGGGGGGTCCTATTCGTGAAGCGAGTCATTTGGGCGAAGATCACGATGCTGACTGTATGCACCAGTTTTACGAACAGTGAATGAGAGGTATCATGTGATAACATATACAAAGTTATTGTGCATCCTCTTTTGACAGGTTTTTGCTATAATAGGCGGATCCAGGCGTCCAAAAAGGGGGTTATGTTTTACCTCCCAACATAGGTGCCCTGACACCGCCTATGCATGACCAATACAATTGTAGTCGTTCTCTCATAAGAAAATTGTAACATAACAAGACCATTACCATCCTTTTTAGAAACAGTACCAACAAAAACCTTATTTACTATACTTTTTGTGTACCCCCAATCTCAATGATCTGTATCCGCCTATGATTTTTGAAAATGCATATTTTTAGGATCCATGTGAATTCCTGGTTCATTCTCTATCGATCGGCAAAAGTTGCGTTAACCCTATTCCTGGCGGGCTCCGCCGGGACAAGAAACTGGCGGGGGGGGGGCCGATTCGGCCCCCCCCCTGAGATCTCGAGAACGAAGCAAGATAGCGACAAGCGGTAAACGGCATCGGATACGCATGGACAAGGTCTACAATTTTTACTAAGGTCATTTTCAGGTCAGGTCAAAGATGACGTCACAGGGGTCGAAAAAGTCAAAATGGCGGCGCTAGATATGGAGAGAGTTTTTCTCGAATAACTTTCGAATTAGTCAAGATAGGAACAAACTAAGGGCATCATCGTGATCCTCTCGTCAATCCGCATCGAATGATATATATGTTGACCTCGAAAGGTCAAGGTCAAAGGTTGACCTCAGGTCACGTGACCTCGAGGTCATCATGTATATCATTCGATGCGTCTTGACGAGCTGAACACAATGAGACCATCCACGCGTCTGTATCTTGTTCCTGTACGGAGTTATTGGCCAAAAACCTTTAGTGACCTTTGATGACGTCACATGACCTCACAGCTGCCCAACAGCAAAACAGACCTCAAGGTAGTGAAGGTTGATCGTATATGAAGTCATGTATGGTATATGGGGCCATTCCGACCCGTTTTAGTGGTAAAAACAGGGAGTTGATTTTTCCCCCATAGACTTATAATGGGGAGGTCGCGAAACTGACCTGACCTTAGGTCACCGATATCAAAATTCCGAGATATACAAATTGCACATACTGGTACCCTAACTAAGGCCTGAAGAGAAGAAATTGATCGGTCAAAAACTCTAGCTCTGGCGTGATTGCAAACTTTTCTGAGGTAGGGTCACCAAACCGCCTCTGGTGACCTGACCTGAGGTCAGATCAACTCAAAATTTTCAGACATGTTGCGTAGAAGCCTTTTAGGAAAAGTCAGAAAATTTGAGCTTCCTAGCTCAACGCGTTTGGGAGAAATAACCAAAAAACCTCAGGGGGGGGGGCTCCTGAGGCCCCCCCCCCGCCAGGAATAGGGTTAAGATTGGTTCAGAAACCTGGCCGTGATAAACAGTCTAAAATGTATCTGCAATTTGACCGTTTTTACCCCCCTCTACCCCCCTATTGACATTTTTTAATGTTTATTTTTTAGAAATGTAGATCACGTTGAGCGAAATCGAATGCCGTTTGAAATTTGAAAATCGGCCCGTTAGATCTCGAGATATCAAGGGGGGGTCGTAAACAGCCCCCCCCCCTGCCACTAATAGGGGTAGCCAGGAGCCTGCCACTAATAGGGTTAAGTCAAAAGTTATTGCCAAAAAAAATGTTTTTCATAAAAACGGCTATTTTGGAGTTTTTGCCCTCTGGAGGCTAAGCCGTTGACCTGAGGTCAAATCTGAGAACATCACTCAGAAAGGTCTGTAAAAGGGCTATCAAATGCGCTTTTCCGCGGCGCTGTAGCTCTATCGGTTCCCGAGATAGCCGTCGGCAGTTTCCAAAGTGTTGAAATAGTCAATATTTTTCCTTTGGTGATCTCTGGTGACCTGACCCAAAAAATGACCCGAGTGTTTTCGTCCTTATTTTGGACGTTCTTTCGATTGCCGCTTACCGCGTGTCGCTACGTGACCCAGGAGCCGAGTTAGAAGATGGGGTGTTCAGACACCCCCCCCCCCCGACCCGGCGCGGAATCTCAGAGCACCGGCCCGGCGCAGGTTAAAATTTCAGACCCAGGTTTATCAAGCTCAGGTTACCAGGTCACGCCAAATGACTTCACCTCAGAAAAAAAATAGAACACTCGTCATAGCTACACCGACTGAACGATTGCCTTGAAACTTTCAGCGATTGATTAGAGTAACAGTCTCTATATAAAACGTCTATCTCGGAATTTTGATATCGGTGACCTTAGGTCAGGTCAATTTTGCGGCCTCTCCATTATAAGTCAATGAAAGAAAATTGAAAAGCGTCTCTTCTGCACGAACGCCATTCTGGACTCTCTCAAACATCGGGATGCAGGTAAGATTGACACAATGAACCGGAAAATGGCACCTGTGAACCCTCGTTTATCGTTATGTCCCCGAGGTCATCTCAAGTCACGAATAGTATCTAACAGTTTTTCGCTAATAACTTCTGATAGAGGCACGCTACAGCGATGAAAACACCTTAGATGTGTTCGGCTCGACGATGCGGATCGACTGATATGCAGCATGACCTTTTCCGGTCAGGTCATAACCTTGGCCTGAGGTCAAATTTTTTAGCTGACCTTTTAATTAACCCTCGCCCGCACATGCCATTTTCCCATCCTAGAACGCAAAGGGGGGGGGGGTGCCACCCCCGCGCCATTTCGTTCCTGTTGGAGATAGAGCTTCGCGGTAAAGACCAAAAAGATTCTTTGGGAAGAGACGAATCCAATGATACCCAGTTTTACCTTCTCAGGTCAGTCATTGACCTTCCAGGTCAGGTCAAACTAAAAAATGTTGCTGTTTTGGGTCACCGTTTGATATCAAGTGCGCTGCTTATCATATACCGATGACGATGCCGTTTTCTGGTGCCAAGCCAGCTAGAACCTCTTTCTCACACTACCCGACCAGGTTTTTGCTGCTGAGGTCATTTCAGGTCAAGTTAGGTCAAGGTCAATTATATGTGTTTGTATGTCTGTGTGTGTCTGTGTGTATACTGATGTGTGCATCGATTGTTTATGCGTCCTTATTACATGAAACCATGATCTGAGAAGCTTTTACCAAAAATGCAGTCAAAAAAGTTCACGAAAAGTTAATTCAGCTTGCTTAAAACGCAATTATTTTCGATGACCTAGGTTGACCTTGACCCTGACCTTGACATCTGTATATCGTCGAACAACATGTTCCATGATAGGTGGGAGGTAAGACTGGCAAAAAAGGCCGAAATCTAGGTGTCAAAAGCTCACAAGGCCCATAGCCAACGCAAGATGTTGAGAATTGGTCATTTGGGTCATGACATGACCTGAAAAACAAGGTCATATCTCCGAAACCAAAAACCACAGAAACTTGAAGTTTTCAGTGGACATCAAGAAAGGATAGAGGAGCAGCTATAGGGGAAGCCGGGGGAAGCCCGGGCGCGGGGGAAGCCCGGCCACCCCGTTTCCGGCTAAATTATTCACAATAAAATGTTCAACTGTTTGTCCTTTCAGCGTGGCAGCAGGTAACGCCAGCAAAAAAGTTAACGTTAAGGCTAACAAAAATTGCATATTGTTAACCCTCGCCCGTAAACGGCGATCTGCCACCTTCGCCCATGCAGGGGGGGGGGGGGGGTTGGTGCGACCCCCCCCTTGGCGTTTGAAAACGGAGCGTCGTAGAGCTTAGCGGAAAAGACCAACGGATTGCTCTCGCCGAGATCTCGCGATTGGTGGTATATTTTTTGGTCCTAGGTCAACATTTGACCTACTTTTGACCGGTCAAAGGTCAAATTTTCGGAAAAAATAGACTTTTTCAACTTTCCGCGGCGATTGCGGCAAAACGGTCGGAGATATCGACTTGAAACCTTCACTATCGTGTTCCTTGATCAATTCTCTATCGTTTGGTATGTATTTCGTTTCCCTAGCTCTAAAAATGGCGGGTTGGGAGCGCCGGAAGTCGGCAAGGTCACAGTCGGCGGCAGAAATTCGAAAAATCAAAATTTAAATTTTTGAAATCTGATTGTATTTTTGGATTTGAGAGGTCCATTTGCTCCCTATGGAAGCTAATATTGCTGCATATTCCCATTGAGGTGACAAGAATTAGCAAAATAGTGGTTCGGGCGCTTTTCAAAAATAGTACCGGACGCTGTTCCTCTTGTGACGTCATAGCTCCGTGACCTGACCTGACCCGGTCAGGTTTCTTATACCATATAATAGCCAATACTTGCCCCAACATGCATGGGAAGTTTCATCACGATCCATCAACCGATGTCCGTACCACCGGCAGGAAACCTCGGGCGTTGGCACTCAGTTTGTGAAAATCCGGCCGGAGGCTGTTCCCTTTGTGACGTCATAACTCCGTGACCTGACATGACCCGGTCAATTTTTTTTTATCAAAAGATGCGCAAGGTTTGCCCCATAAGGTAGCCAAAATTTGGCGGCGCTGCGCGCCGCCGTTTTCGTTTCTTACTCATTATGCTACCGTTTGTCTGGCCAATTCGGTCAAGTAATCTTCAGCATGTCTTTGCATAAGTGTGCTGCCTATTTGAAATTTATACGGCACGTTGAAAAGTTATGGGCCTGCAAATGAAAGTATGGCAGGCTGGGGTAATGCCGAAAACGTGCGATTACGCACGTGTTAAAAGCACGCTACGTGGACTTTACTGCTGTAGAATAGCAACGCGTATTTTTAGTCACACAAATTACACTTTCAACCGACACAACGGCCTGTTACCTATAAGGAATGATTTACCTGGCATGTTCTTATTATATCACACAATTATAACTTCCAGTGTGCACCGCGTCCTCAAGCTCTTAAAACGCGTGTCAGCTTTGATCAATTCTGGATAAAGTTTGAGATAAAATGGCAAAACATCAATGTCGGCATTCCCCGTAGATCATTTCTCCCATTTTCGGCTTTCCCCGCAGTCCGGGGCAACGCCGAAAAAGTCACTTCTTTGATATTTTTAGTTTGTGCGCTTAACGGTATGCGAATTCATCAAATGCGCCTGGTATGTTTGAAAGGCAAAAGACTGGCCTCTCGAATGACGCCAACAAGAATAGCTTATGTTGTCTACCTTGCGTGCTACGGACGTCAGAAAAAAAGTATTCGGCGTTCCCCCAACTTCCCCTAATATTTCACTTTCCGTTAATATTTGGAAGACACATAATGGTTTCATCAACTCGTTGTAAAGCGCTGGGGAGGTGGCCGGCGTTTCCCCTATGCCGGGCTTACCCCCAAAAAATCAACACTTTTTTAAAACTCGATTTTCTCAACCTTATACTCATTCCACGAAACCGAATTTTTTGGGAAAACACAACCAATGAACTTAGCTAGCTAACAGGATATCAACATTTTATACAGCACGTATGGTATGTAATAAAAATGAAAAAGAGCTTACTATGCCGGGCTTCCCCCGGCTTCCCCTACGAAAAATCAGGCTTCTAGCTCTAAAAATGTTGAGTGCAGAGCAGAAAGACTACCTGGGGGATGGCAGCCCCCCCCCCTCCCAAGTCCGGGCGAGGGTTAACATCAAATTATAGTTCATTTGAAGCGTCTTGACGAGATGAACACGATGCTGACAAAAATAATGTCGTGTCTTATTTGAGTCAAACGTTGGTTCCCGAGTTAGCCGTTGGCAGTTACCAAAATGTTGAACTAGCCAACATTTTACCTTTGGTGAACTCTGGTGACCTAACCTTTGAACTGACCCAAACATATGACCGAAGTGTTATCGTCCTTACTTTGGACGTTCTTTCGATTGCCGCTTACCGAGTATCGCTATGTGACCCAGGAGCCGAGTTAGAAGGGGTGTTCAGACTCCCTCCCCCCCGGCCCGGCGCGGAAGTCTAAGTATCGGCCCGGCGCGGGTTAACCCTTGCCCTGGCAGGGCATTTTTCATAACACGGTCTGGCAGGGGGGTGGGTCGATGGGACCCCCCCTCGCGATTGGCTCCTATGGCACCTAGAAACACCAAATTTAGTAGGTCGGTGGGCCCTCTGGATTTCTCGCCCCTGTGCAAATTTGGCTGCTCGAGGTCAATATTAAGGGGGCTTTGGTGGTATAAATTTAAAAATTTCGCTAAAAACATGTCATAAGTTTTTCGCTGATAACTTTTGATCTAAATACGATAGAGCAAAACGTAAAGCACCCGTGAACTCAGCACGTCAAGGCGCGTCGAATGATATACTTTTTGCTTGCTTAAGTGTACTTGAAAAGTTAAGCACATCTTAAGTTGAACTTAAGTCTTAAGAATGGTCGAAATGCTTAATGTTGCATATCGTTCGACTCGGCTCTTCAAGAGGAACAGAATGATACCATTTTGAAAGCTGTATCTTTATTATGTGACAAGTTCTTGGCACAAACGTCATTTGACCTGAGTTGACCTCATTTGACCTGACCCACGGATAAGTACACCAAACAAAGAAGCACGAAGTGACATCATGTTAAGTACTGATGTTTCAAAGCACAAAAGTGATAGAATCAAGCGGATATCTCCAGTATTTTCCGAATTGAATATTTTCCCGTAGGCTAAGCCTTCGCCCCAGTGGGGGGGGGGGGGGGGAGCATATGTTATCACCCTACGCGTTTTTTTTCGTATAAATAAAAAACCGCGGCGCATAGCGCCGCGCCGTTTGGGGTAGCTTTTGGTACATCAATTTTAGACAATGTGTGAAATTTTTGACCCCAGGTCATGTCAGGTCAGGTCACCAGGTCAAGTTAACTGACCAACCCTAAAAAAGTTTGCAATCATGTCCAGCCTGAGAGGTTTTAAACTTGGTGGATTACATGATAATATGGGTGCTTACAATTTGTATATCTCGGATTTTTTATATGCGTGACCTAAGGTCAGGTCAGTGGCGTGACCTTTCCATTATAAGTCAATGGAGAAAAACGAAAATGCCTCGAGATCCTTGTGCACGCATAGGAACAGTCCAAATATTTCAGGATAACAATGATTTGGACCAGCCGTGACGACCAAGGTGTCTTTTTTGCTGATAGCCTCTTGAAAGGTCATCCGAGGTCATTTGAGGCTACAAACAGTTTTTTTGCCAATAACTCTCCATTGGAAAAAGATAGAACGCTGGGGTTAGCCTCATTGTGTTTGTCTTGCCGAGAAGCATCGACTGATATGCAACATGACCTTTTCCGGTCAGGTCATGACCTTGACCTGAGGTCAACTTTTCAAGTTGACCTTTCAAGGTCAAATTATAGTTCATTCGACGCGTCTCGGCGAGAGGAACACTATTCTGGCATTAGAAATGACCTAGCTTTTTTAGTCAAAATTTATTGTCGAAAAACACTTTTCTTAAAAACAGCTATTTTTGGAGTTTTTGCCCTCTGGAGGCTAAACCGTTGACCTGAGGTCATTTTTGATGATGACGTTATCAAAAGAAGAGTTCAAAAGCTATCGATTGCTTTTCCCAGAAATATTCTAGCTATCATAGTTCCTGAGATAATGGCATGTTTTCTGAAAAATATAATGACAATTCGCAAATTTTGACCTTTGATGACCTCTGGTGACCCTAATATTGCTCTAAGATGAAAAATGACCGAAATACTTTCAAGCGTACGCATCAAGAGCTATCGACTGTTTTTACCGCGTCTTTCTAGCCCTCTTAGTTTATGATTTAGAGGTGGGTGGTAACATACATATGCCCCTCCCCCCACTAGCATAGGGCGAAGTTGGCTGAGACCGTCACTGGGGCGCGGGTTAACATTACGACGTAATGACCTCTAACTTAAGTAACCTCAGGTCAGTGGCATAAAAAAAAAAAACAGAACTATATGTTATACAACTCGGTGAACCTAGCACATCCTGAAAGTTTGAAGGAAATCAGTCTAAAACTGTGAGTTGCACAGGTGCATAAAGAAAATTCAAATTTGACCATGACCTTGTACCGGTTTTTCTGACCTGGTGACCTTACCCAAGGTCACCCAGACCTGAAATTTTAGGTCATATGTAAAAAGGCTGCCCCAAAGGCTGTGCAAAGTTGGCGGCGCTGCGCGCCGCCGATTTTACGCTATCTTCGAAAAACCTTAGGGGGGGGGGGGTCGCATCCGGACCCCCTGCCAGGGCGAGGGTTTAATGTTCTGAAAAAAATTAAGTGAATTAAGCCTCGCCGGGCCAGGGAGTTTGATGCAACCCCCTAAGGTTTTTCACAAATAACGTAAAAACGGCGGCGTGTAACGCCACCAAATTTGGCACACCCTCTGGAGCAGCCTTTTGGCACCTTCCCTAAAAATTTCAGGTCTCTGCCAATTCAGGTCAGGTCACCAGGTCACCAAAACCGGTACAATGCCAGGGTAAATTGAACTATATTAGCGGCAACGGAATCGCTAAGTTTACCTATCGTTAATTGCGTAAGAACCGTGAGACTTGGGAGCACTTAATTTCAGACACAACTTGGGGCAGCCATTTGACACGTGTCCTAGGAGTTTTGTATTCCAGTGACCTCAGGTCAGGTCACAAGGTCACAAAAACCGGTACATGGTCAAAATGGCATTGAAAATGTGCTCTTTTGTCAATTAAATCTAGAGTTGTTCATCGATTTGATTAAAACTAGCAGGATATTCTATGCTCACCGAGCTGTATAACATTCATTCAGGTTTTTAAATTTCGGATGACCTGAGGTCATCTAGAGGTCACGACGAAAAAGTTGGGTTCATGTGCTGAGCCTTGGTGACCTGACATGTGACCTGACCTGGTATTATCAGTGACCTCTAATAGCAACTTATGTACTAGGCAGCTTACGCCCTATCGCTGATTTTCGAGAAAATGCGTTTTACTCGATATTATAGCGCATTCCCTAGAAGACCCGTAAACGGTTAAACATTTTATCTTTGACCTGACCTGTGACGTCATTGGTGACCCCGAGGTCAATAAAATTTGATTTCTCTCAACAAATTTGGCAGGACTATCGAACGCCGCTCGAATTTTAACCCTCGCCGGCACAGGCCATTTTGAGTCCTTCGACGGCACAAGGGGGGGGGGGGTTGGTACGACCCCCCCTTGCGTTTGGCCCCTGATCGAGCTAGAGCTTCGCGGAAAAACGAGCGTGTTGCCCGTCACGAGAGGAAGCCGATGATACCCAATTTTAAGGTCCTAGGTCATTGGGTGACCTTCCAGGTCAGGTCAATGACCCGAAAACCGGGAAAATCGGGACCTGTTAGAAAGTCGTAAAGTGTGGCTGCTATGTGGTTTTCCGGGGTGCTGATCACGAATATCGTGTTAGTTTTGATCATAGATGATGTCTTTAAGCATTTAGACCAGGTCGGGTCAGGTCAGGTCAGGTCAACCGGTAGGGGTTGTGACGGGTATTCGTAATACGTGTCAACCGCCTCGGACAGCTTCGTAACATGTTACGAAGGCACCAAAACTACTTCGTAAATGTTCAAATGGTTGCTAAAATCGAATTCAGCTCCAAAAACTAGCCTAGAAACATGTAAAACTCGAAAAAGTGAACCGAGGTCACCCGAGGTCACCAAAGGTCAATGACCTGACCTGACCTTCAGGTGACCTTGACACCCACCCTAATGCATGGGAGCAACATCAAATCACATGTTTGAACGTTTGAAACCACGAAAAGCTTGCAAACGCGCGGCTAATGCGAGCCGGCATGCGCCGAACCGCGATTTCGGCCAAACATGGTCACATAAAAGAGGTCACAGGTCAAAGGTCATTGGGGTCAGGGTCATGAAATTTTCATGGTAGGTGTAAAATTGATCAATACGAGGGTACTGAAAGTTTCGTCGCGATCGGCCGCTTTTTACGCGAGTTATTTGCGAAAAACCTTGGGGGGGGTTGCATCAACCCCCCCCCCCTGTGCCGGCGAGGGTTAAGGATCCGTCCAGTAGTTTCGGAGATACGGGGGGCAAAAAGTGCCCCCCCCCCTCCCTCCCCACCGCGCGGAAGGAAGCCGGGAGGCCCACCGCCTGCCGGGTTAAGTACCTAAGTAATTAAGTTCAAGTTAATCAAAGTGCATAATATCGCATATCATTCGAATCGGCTCATCACCAGAACTATAATGACACTATTAGTGAAGCTCTAGCCTCATTGTGTGCCAAGTTATTAGCAAAAAAGTAGTTTGACCGTATATGACCTAAGTTGACCCGACACTAGCGTTCTTGTAGCTTGCAAACACCAAATAGATGTAAATCAAGGTAATAAAACACAAAAACTTTGAAATGGAGCACAAATATGTCATCTTTACATGTTTAAACCCATTCGCGCAAGTTTTCTTAACATTTGTCATGGCCTTTAGATGAACTCAGGTCAACCAAATTTGAAAAAAAAACTGTGATGCAGATGATGGCACTCGATGAGCTAAGTATAATCTGCAAGCTTGAATCAAATCGATGAAGACCTGTAGTTTTCATGAACTGAATAATGCGTTTTAAGTGCCATTTTGACAAGGCACCGGTTTTGTAACCTTGTGACCTGACCTAAAGTCACTGGAACTTAAAACTGGCAGGTCATGGGACACATAGATGCCCCAAGCCGCGTCTGAAATTTGGTAGGGCTACGTGCCATTGCACTCACGCTATCGACGAAATACTCTGTCACACCGTTGCCGATAAACTACATATGTAGTCCAATTTCCCCCTGACCTTGTTCCGGTATTTGTGACCTGGTGACCTGACCTGTAAGTCTGAGACCTGAAATTTTCAGGATAAATGCCAAAAGGCTGCCCAAGAGGGTATGCCAAATTTGGCGGCCTGCGAAAAACCTTAGGGGGTCTCATCAACCCCCCTCGCCGGGCGAGGGTAAATACTAAATACGTCATCATTGACCACAGCTAATAATCATTCAACCGATTAATCCGATAATCATTATCAAGCTTATAATTAGAAATCAGAACCGCAAAAAAAAAACAATAACATGGAGCAACGTCACATTGCCCGGCAAAGTTATGTGAAAGAGTGCGCTCTGCTTGCAATGTGTTTGCATCATTACATTATCACTCATACCTGCATCGAACTGATTAGACGCCCTGGTGCAGGGCAGCTAATGCTCCCAAAAGTGCGCCTGACACCGTTAGCAGGCATTGCGCCATACACAGGTATGTATCTCGCACAATATCGTCCAATTCGCTGGGAAGTTCACACAGACAAGTGGCGGACAGAGCAAACTCCCGCCGGTAATGTGCCACAATGAGACATTTGTAGGCGCGCCGATAGCTGAGCCCCAAACCGCTTGATCCATAAACCAGTCTCACTCACGGCCGTCCCGGTGCACTTCGCCGACGCCCGGCGGCTGCTCCGGTGCACGCTGCTGACGGCGGATACCGAGGTTTCATATACGGCGCGTCGGCCCGCCGCCCCGCCGAGTGTTCAGGTGCCTAGTGTCGGAGACACTTGAGCTCAAACATGAGGAGGATACTGCTCGTCGGTGAGTACGACTCAGGCATTGCCTGGTGTGGGCTATCTGGGGTAACATGAGATCGATTATGCAAGAACAAAGTTCAAAGATAGTGAAAATAAAGTATTCATTTTCCGTTATTTATTAATCACCAAGTTTACGAATACTTGAAGGCATTTAGTCCGCATTTCGGATAACATCTATCATATGTATATGACTCGCCGGTTCACGATGCGCTTTAGGTATAATTTACGGTTAATAGTTATCGACAGATCTTGGTTTAGGGAATTCGCGCGAGCAAAATCAGAACGGTGAATGCCTCTTTATGTAAATCGATCGATGAAAGAACCCGAAATTCATATGATTGGTTGCAATGCATTCGTCAGTTTTTGGAATAGCGAGTTTTGATAAACCGTAACACTTGATAAACCCCCGAAATCTTCGACTCCCATAACAATTATGATACTTAATTGGATAACACTAATGTTTACATTAGTGCGATGCACGTAAGATTGGACTATGTATATCGTATGCATTTATGCTCATCATATGTCCGACAAAACGGATGTGCATAAGGCACCAGTGGTTTTTGAATGGAGCATCAGCTGCAACTGTCATATTGATGTGTATTTTCTTTGCCATACGCTTGCCAGCGCTGTGAGAACGATTGCACCGTTGTTTGACGAGAATTCGTGAAAAAGTCGAATCTACGCGTAATCGTCGAACATTACGCGAATTTCGCGTATTGCAATAATGCTATAAGCTGTATATTATGCCCTTTTTCCTGTCAAAATGTACACTGTACAGTATATACATTGATATGAAAATGAAATAAACGTAAAATATTCGAAAAATCGTCAAAATTACACGTATGCAATAAACCTATGCTGAATAAATTGCGGCTTTCTCCCAGTCGATATGAAGAAACTGATTTCAGGCAGGTTCTGCAAAATTATCCGGAAGCATAGTTTTTTTTTTAAATAGACAAACACAATTCTAATGAAAAGTGTTTTAAACCATAAGAGACAAACCTTCGGTTAAAGCTGGCGTCTGAGCTTAAAACAGTTTAACTGTTATGGTTCAGTTGTAACATTAGGAACATCTTTAACTGATTTCTGATTTGGTGACGCTTAGATTCAGTGATCCTGATTTAACCACAGGTTGTTTGAAAAGACAAACACTATTCGTTAGAATTGTGTTTTCACTATTGGAAAACAACCGGAGCAGTTTGTCACCGGGATATATTGTTGCAAGAACTTGACAGTTTACGGTAACAATTCGCATAAGATATGTATGTACATATTTCAAATATGCCAATGCATGCATGCACTCACCTGAATGTGAGTTTGGCGGTTTGATTCACTTGCCTACCACAATTATGTAAGTAAACAAAATTAGAAAAAAAAACATTGAAAGATGGAACCAAAAGTAACTCACGCGTTATCACTTTCCCGGTGCGGCTGTCTCAAACCATGCCTGAAACGTCTCTTCTCGGATGGAGGGAGCGGTGGCTTTACCGGGCACTTTATTGGTGTGAGACGCGGTGGAGCGGGAACAAGTCTCGGTTTGACGCCGGCGTCTCATATATCGCTAAGCAGAATCGACTTAACTACGAATTTAGTTTCGCATCAGCAATTTCTTTAATGGGTCAAAATGCACTTCACTGCCACTGGCACGAAAGTTTAAAAATTAACAACCTTACGAACCTGTCGTGACCGGATTCTGCTTGCGTGCTTACATCCGTAGCTTCTTAATTAACCCTCGCGGGCCCGGGGGGCGTTTTTCGCCCCCCCCCCCCTGGCGAATATTTGCGATAGCTCCCGAACGCTTAGGAATAGGAAAGCGAAACTTTCAGTACCTTTTCTCCCATCAATTTGACATCTTCTGAAGCAAAAATTTTTGACCTAGCCCCCTTGATGACGTCACAAGGTTGATTTTTCTAGACCCCTGCAAGGCAAACTTCGGCGTCACAGACGCGAACTTCAAATAGCTACTAAAAATAGAGTTTTAGAGATAAAGACAAATTACGAGCACGGTTGTGTAGCGTTTGACCTAGAGAAAAACAGAAAAATAGTTTTGGTGACCTGAGGTCAGAGGTCAGGTCAACGACCCCGAAATGTGGTTTTAGTTTTTCGCAAATAACTTCGACAAAAATGGTCCTAGAGCTACGGCAGTGGTACCATCGCATTCGCCGTGTCAAGCCGCGTCGAATGATATATATTTTGTTTGGAAAAGGTCAAATTTTATGTTGACCTCATGTGACCTCGAATGACCTTTGGTTGACCTTGACACATGAAAGGTCGTTTATGATGGATTTGTACCCGCTGATCACGAATCTGGCATCCATTTTCCTCTAAGCCTTCATTTAGAGCTTCCGGATGGCAAAATTGTCTTATTTATTATTACTAACTTGAATTAGTGAAATAGCCTCTAGCAAGGATACTCTTCTGTGACCTTGACCTTTGAGCAGCCTTGTATCATAAGATGAACCACAAATAGGGAACTGATAAGCCTCCAAACATTTCAAAACGTCTTGGAAGTTAGCACGCAAGATGTACGAAAAAGTGCAAAGTTTGAGGTCAATTGTGAGCGTGACCTTGACATTGACCTTTGATTTTGAGCACATATTCGGAATCCTCAGATTCTCTTCTTTCGTTTGATACCCAATTTTGCCGGTTTGATGCATCCTGTCATCCTCTAGAAGGCTTACTTTGAGATCACTACACATGTGCCGGTTTTTGCCTTTGACCTTGACCTCTGACCTTGAAAATTGACCTGAGGTCAAAAATTTTAGGTGCTTTAGAATCGTCTCGTAAGGACCTTTCGTTTGGTATCGCTTTTGTTTCCGTAGCTCCCTTATTTACGGAGTTAGACGGGGGGGCGAAAAACGCCCCCCCGGGCTGCGGTGGTTGGGATTACCCCCCGGGCCCGGCCGGGTTAATGAACCTGTAGCTGAGAGCTGTAAGGTGTCGGTAGAGTTCGTTCACATATGCGCTGTTTCCGCATGTGACCCACGCATAACCTTAAAAATATTCGGTGTAGAAGAAAGTTGCCTATCTGCTCGCTTTTTTATGCAATGAGGCGATGGCTTCGCAGCACCACTTCAAGTCAGTTCCCCCGCTAAGCCGATTTTCATAATGAGTTCTCAACCTTTGTTAGCCGATTGGGGACTTAAACAGAAGAAACTAGGAATGTTGGGGTGAACGCACTACTTATTCTAAGAACATGAACGAGCACCACTAGCCAAAAGTATGTTGTTATCACTTTAGGGTCAAAGCAGTCCGTTGACTTCAAATTTAGAACTTATAATAAAAATGCGTGAATTATAGACACTGTACAAGTATATAGGGCAGACAAAGCCTTTGATTTGCTTGCTGGTATTGCTTCCTATCATGACAACTAGGCACCTAATGCCTATGCACGCGATCTGACAATTGTGTCGCCTGTGTTTCAGTCCTCTGCGCTCTGGCCGTGGCGCACGGCCAGAACCGCGGCTCGCGCCGCTTCACACCATCCCCATTCCTGGAGGGTCAGGACTGGGGGTTCGTACCGTCCAGCCGTACGACGCCTCAGCCGTGGTCCGGCCAGCCGGCCGCCTGGCCGCTCTCTGCTGGCCGACGTGGCACCAGCCGGCGACGCACCACGCCGCAGCCGCGACTCGGAGAGAATGACATCGACGACGGCTTCGGCGCCGTCTCGGCTGCCAAGGAGGAACAGGCACAGACTCCGAAGGCACCGGCGGCACCTAGACGCCAGCCTCAGAGGACACGCACCTCTGTCCGGCGACGCAGGCCCACTCGCGTCCAGGCGGCGGAGGTCACGGTGCCCGACGTGGAGAAGGTCCCCGAGGTGGCCGAGGCTGGTACTTCCACCACGGCCAGGCCGGCCAGGCGTCGCACTACGTCGAAGGCGACCGAAACGACCACCCTGTCACTGCTGCGACAGCAGGTGGAGGAGCTGAAGAAACAGGCACAACAGCCGAAGAGGCGCTTTAGAGGCCGTCGTGTTAAGAAGATCAGAAGGATTATCCACCCCGGTGACGATGAAGATAAAGACGAGGATGAGGATGAGGAGGATGAAGCGGCAAATGAGCTGCAGAAGTCCGAAGCAGTGACCGAAAAGCCATCTGAGTCTACTGAAGCCTCACCTGCAGCGACAAGCACCACCACACTGAGTCCTATCATTCTGAGGCGGCAGAAGAAGATCTTCCGCCAGGGTAGTCCCCGCCGAGGCAGCGGCTCCAGGCGTCAGTTCGCCAGCAGGCGCCGTGTTGTAACCCCGGCCGCTCGAACCCCGACTGAGGCGACCACCCCCGACCCGACCACTGTCCCCACCGTGATCATCCAGACCAGCAGTCCGTTTGAGCCCTTCCCGCTGGATGACAATGAGGTGGACGATACCAAGACAGCAGACGACAAGGAGGTTAACAGTGAAGCAAGTCCCGGGACTGCGTTTACCAGAATTACCTCCACAGCGGGAGGAAAGTTATCTAACACTTCTTCGTCGTCATCTTCTTCTGCTTCAGTTTCGACGTCCGAGTCCGAAAATGCAGTCGCATCAAGCTCTCAGTCGTCTTCTGGCTCTAGCCTAAATGGTGACAGCTCTACAAACGAAGTAGAGTCATCATCAACAGAGAACGAAGTGCGTTCTGAAGGAGCGGTTGTGACCAAGACTGTTCGCAGGCCGATATCTCGCGGATCGGTCCGCGCCAGTTCCGCCTTCTCCCGGACCCGCGGCAGCCAGGGCGTCTCGCGAGGATCTGGCCGAGGACGCGCACGAGGCTCTGGGCGTCAGAGAGTGTCTAGCAGCAGTGCCACGAGTAGCAGCAGCAGCACGTCTAGGCGCCAGTTCGCCCGACGCCGGCGTCCATCCGCCAGTGCGGCTGCCAACGTCATCACTACGAGCACTGCAGCTACTACCACGACCACTGCCGCTGCCACAACCATCACCAACAACGACGCCACCACAACAGGCATCGATAGTCCGACTACCCAGCTAACGTATGGAAAAGATGGTCTAGCGTTCCCCAACAGTTTGGAAAGCTCTCCACCAGGACCAGGCCAGGTTGCGTTTAATTCTGGGTCTGTGACTGGCACGCCATTCCCGACGGTGTCGCCGGTGACCTCATTCGGTAGATTCCAGCCCGTAACGTCCTCTAGCAGCTTCCGGTTCGGGTCAGGAGAGGCTACACGGTTCGGCGTCACCCCGCGGCCGGTATCGTCAACCACGTTTGCACCTGCATTCGGTCCAACGACCCCGGCTGTTCCCGCCCAGTTCTTCGATGGCAGTTTCGGAAGCAGGAACTTTGGTCAGACTACACCTGTGACCACTACTGTGTTTGGCAACACCATCAGTGAGAACGACTTCCGTCCCACGCCCGCGTCAGAGCCGGTGACATTCTTCTCCTCAGCGAACTCGCAGGGCGCAGGTTCGGGACGACCTGGCTTTGGAAGCTTCTCCTTTGGAGCCAACTCAGTCAGCAGTAGCAGCTTCGGCCGTACTCCTTCCTTCAACAGCGTCCCTGTCACTGCACGACCCACGTTCCGGACTACAACGGCGGAGCCTGATACTACCACATTCGGCTTCTCTAATGAAGGAAGATTCGGCTCTCAGTCAAGTGTCACCACAGGTGGCTTCAGACCCATTTCTTTCACCACACGCCACCCTGCACCGGCTTTCAACACCGACACCAACGTGCGCATCTCTTCCAACGGCGCCTTCAGTTTCGGTACTGGAGTGGCTAACCCTTCAGTCCCCGGCTCCGACTTCAGTCAACGGGTCACCACACCGCGACCCGAGCTACCGACGGGCAGGCCGTTCACAAGCTCCTTCGGAGTTACACGCCCATCTTCTCAGGCGCGGGTGCCAGCTGTCCTCACTGAGGCGGCACGCTTCTTTGGATCGCAGCCGGGTCCGACAGTCCAGACCAACTTCGGGCCGGCCAGCTCGTCCGGAGGCTCGGTATCGACGTTCAGTCAGACTGTAGATCACCCGGCTCCCGCCTCGAGCTCCGGCAGCTTCTCGTTCGGCAGGGCAGTGACGGGCGCGAGTACGCTGGTCCAGTCTGTGGCCACCAGTCCGGCCCCGCCGGCCACCACCACCACCAGCCGGCCGGAGACGCTGCCGCCGGCCACCGAGTGGCCGCAGAGCTTCCCCTCTGTCACAGAGTGGCCGAAGAGCTTCGCCTCTGTCACCGAGTGGCCGCAGACCAGTCCTGCTGCCGAGCCACCAACCAGCCACACATCTCTGAGCGGCGGACAAACCTTCTCCCACAGCCAACAGCAGGGCTCCGTCGGTAACAGCATTCAGGAAACATCCCGGGTCACGCAAAAGCAGCCTTCTTCTAAGAAGTCCTCATCCTCCTCGACTTTCTCGTCATCCTCCTCCCAGAACAGTTTGGACTCGGGCCGTTCGGCAGGTTCTGGCCGCAGCTTCGGCTCCTCCTCGGGCACCAACACCTTCTTCCGCACCGGCGGTGTGAGAGGCTTCGAGTTCCAGCAGGAGGGCGGCGTCATCACACGCTCGTCACACCTGCGTGGCTTCGACACCCGGCTGCCGGCGTTCCACGAGAACGTGGTCATCAGCGACCCGGTGTTCAGCAGCAAGGACATCAAGCCTGGATTCACGTGAGTACACATCGATCATGGACGCACCAGTCCGTGTCCCGGCTGTCGTTATTGTTGACCTTTGGTGATGGCTAGCTGGGGCCTTTGGTGATGGGCGGCTGATCATTTATCAAACTGGCTTGATTTAGTTATTCATTACTAGTGTTAATTTATTGTTTAACGGTTATTTTCGTCACCATGTTAGTTAGGTAATTATCATCGTAGACGTGGCTGTGCTCGTCTACTGCTGCTGAAAGTGACCGAATCTTGAGCCGCCACTAAGATACCACCTATGTCCGTTTAGATTGTTCCATGGGTTTATCGTAGATAGGTATTTGTAGGATTGGGTAAATGCTTAATTGTTTAGTCTCGTTGTGAAATCCCCATTCCTCAATATTACCTGTGTAATTGTGTATGTTTCTGGAAACTATACATAGGTACTAAACAATGATTGGAATATGCAAGTCTCGTTCCGAATATTGACAAGAATGATGCACAACGCTCACGTTGGTCCTAGCCCTGGCGGTTTTGGTAATCAAGTGGGATGTCAATTAACCCGGCCGGGCCCGGGGGGTAATCCCAACCACCGCAGCCCGGGGGGGGCGTTTTTCGCCCCCCCCTGTCTAACTCCGTAAATAAGGGAGCTATGGAAATAAAAGCGGTACCAAACGAAAGGTCCTTACGAGACGATTCTAAAGCACCTAAAATTTTTGACCTCAGGTCAATTTTCAAGGTCAGAGGTCAAGGTCAAAGGCAAAAACCGGCACATGTGTAGTGATCTCAAAGTAAGCCTTCTAGAGGACGGCAGGCTGCTTCAAACCGGCAAAATTAGGTGTCAAACAAAAGACGAGAATCTGAGAATTCCGAAAATGTGCTTAAAATTAAAGGTCAAGGTCAAGGTCACGCTCAAAATTGACCTCAAACTTGGCACTTTTTTGCACATGTTGCGTGCTAGCTTCCAAGATGTTTTGAAGTGTTTTGAGGCTTATCAGTTCCCTATTTGTGGTTCATCTTACGATACAAGGCTGCTCAAAGGTCAAGGTCACAGAAGAGTATCCCTGCTAGAGGCTATTTCACTGATTCAAGCTAGTAATAATAAATAAGACAATTTCGCCGTCCAGAAGCTCTAAATGAAGACTTAGAGGAAACTAGATGCCAGATTCGTGATCAGCGGGTACAAATCCGTCATAAATGACCTCTCATGTGTCAAGGTCAACCAGAGGTCATTCGAGGTCACATGAGGTCAACATAAAACTTGACCTTTTCCGAACAAAATATATATCATTCGACGCGGCTTGACAAGGCGAATGCGATGGTACCATTGCCGTAGCTCTAGGACCTTTTTTGTCGAAGTTATTTGCGAAAAACTAAAATCACATTTCGGGGTCGTTGACCTGACCTCTGACCTCAGGTCACCAAAACCATTTTTCTATTTTTTTCTAGGTCAAACGCTACACAACCGTGCTCGTAATTTGTCTTTATCTCTAAAACTCTATTTTTAGCAGCTATTTGAAGTTTGCGCCTGTGACGCCGAAGTTTGCCGTGCAGGGGTCTACAAAAATGGACCTTGTGACGTCATCAATGGGGCTAGGTCCAAATTTTTTACTTCAGAAGATGTCAAATTGATGGGGGAAAAGGTACTGAAAGTTTCGCTTTCCTATCCCTAAGCGTTCGGGAGTTATCGCAAATATTCGCCAGGGGGGGCGAAAAACGCCCCCCCCCCGGGCCCGCGAGGGTTAAATCATTTATCATTAGCTTTATCGTCGTTCCGCTATCGAAACATTGTTTCTTACATTCAATGGATTCCTCCCTCCATATCAGCACTCAGCAGCCCATTACGTTCGCCACATTAGTCTTCAGCACTCGGCACTGCGCGACCCTGTGCTTCCGATGCGAGGACGGCATCCCAATTACCCCCGCCGCAGGATTCATCGGTATTGTCATCGAGGCCTTCCAATCGGAACGGCTGGCTGAGGTCCAATGGAGCATACCCTGGGAGCGAGCTGCGGAACAGATGAACAGATATAATGGCAAAATGAAAACATATCAAATCTCTGTTGCTTTTCTAGGTCAGGAAGGATACAGTATGTTATTTTCACTAGAATTTTCTTTTAAGAATTGATATATGCTAGTTTTGTTTTATTTTTCACATTCGAGCACATGTTAAACATATTGTTTTATAGACGGTCCCGACGTTCGAGTGAGTCGTGGTCTGGCTGACCTCCCCTCTCGGCGGAAGCGCATGCACATGAGCTGCGCTGGTGGTCTGCCGGAGGGTCCCGCTGCGGTCCCTCTCGGCCGGCGCCGTTCGAGGCCGCCTGTGATACCGGTCCTCGCGGAACAGTCCGAGGGAGGCTCCGGATGGTACGGCGGCCTTCAGAGTACCACCCCCGTCCCAGACGGGCCTGGGGAGCGGCGGAAGCTGCCGAGAGGCCGCGTCTGACCGTCTGCCGTTTATCTCCGCCGCTCATGGAGCCGGCATCTCTGCCCGCTGGCGGACGCCAGGTGCGCGCTGGGGAGGGTACCGGCGGCCCGACCTTGGTCTGACGGACCCGGTCGAGGAGGTCGGCTCGGTCTCACCATGAGTGCTGTGGTCAGAAGGGAAGGAGGTGGACTGGCGCGGTGGAAGCCGAGGGCAGTTTTTACCTACCCTGTCAGACGGTCGGGACGGTCCATATGAGTCAGATCCGGTAAGGGCCCGGCCCGGTGACTGGCGAGCCCAGTTGGGAGCTGTCGGTACCGGGGGGCAGGGGGAGTAACTCAGACTCAGACCTGGTCGGACCGACACTAGCTCACCATTTGGTGAAGGTCGCTGGGTCACAGGTCAGCCTGGACACAAAAGCGCCGGGGCCCGCGGCCCATCCGGTTCCGACTGGTGACGTCACCTTCCATATGACGTCACCAGAGGTGTGTCACGGCGTTCCTGGCGCCGCCCTTCTCTCTCCTCGTGGGCGAAAAGGCCACGTCAGCAGCCCTGCGTCGTTTCCGCCCCTTCCACTTGCTAACACGGGGTGCTGACAGTCGCGAAGGGCTGCTTTCTTTCGCGCTGCGTTGTTCCTATTGCGTGCGTCGTCTCGGTTCTGACCACTAACATACATAATCCAAGTGGGATGCATGGTTGCTGTCACCTCTTAGCGTCGCAGACAATACCATCTGCAATGCATTTCACACGGGCCCTCGTGGAGAGCTTTGCATCAGACCTCTTAATTACGAGCGAAACCGGCGACGAAAGAGAAACAAACAAGTCAGCTGTTGCGGCATCGTCCTCGGCACAGTGCACACTGCCCTGTCGCTCTCTGTTCCTCTCGCTGTCACCCGTTGACATGTCTTTCTCGAGCGTCGGACGGCGGCACGCGGCACGCGCGGTGCAGCTGCGGGGCCGCTCTGTGACGGCTGGGGACGGTTTCGCCGGCAGTTCGGTCCCGCTCGGGCGACGAACACTTTGTGGCCGAGTCCGTGTCACCACAGTGTGGTTAGGCGAGTTTCGCACACCTTCATCTCCGACCGCCGGCCACGGGGTGTGAGCTGGTAACGACACACTGGGTGCCGACCGCCAAATGCCGCGGCCGCGCCGTTTGCCCGCGGCGCGGTCTGCAAATCACCCGGAACGACGGGGGGGCTGGTGGGAGTCGGTGTCATCGCGGGTTTCTACCTCGCAGTGAAATGAGCCAGAAGTTGTCAACGCCTCAGGTGATTTAAACAAGAAGATTTTAGCAGATGCCGAACTTTTCTGCTTCTGTATTTCTTTCTAATAATTTGTCTTTGTCAACTTTTGACCAATGATGAAGTGAAAATATTGGCTATTATTTATTATTATTGCGTAATTAATGTCAACATTCATAAAACAGTACGTAGAAGTCGTAGGCGCACACCGCATACACTTGAAATCCACGATGGCTGCACAGCATTCGCGGTTAACCCTCTGTGGAAGTTAAAGGCCTTTTATGCTCGCTGGCTGAAATGCGTAGGCGATCGAGTACGCAACATTTACCGAGGTTGGCAAATAATGGCATTCGTTTCATCACTTGAAAAATTCCTTGCTGACCTAGAACGGACTTTGTCTTTTCTGCCATACGTTATGTCTTGTGCAGGATTTTAAGTGGGTAATGTTTAGTCTTGTAGAGGTAAATAATACGTTTCCAAAGAAACAGGCACTCGTGTGCACTCTAAGAGAACCGTTTCGGTATTTCATAACGCACCTCTACTCGACTGTTTATTTTCCCTAACACCATTAGCCCGTAAATGGCTGGCTGTCTGCGGGTACCCATTTATTAATGCCGGCGCTCCTTGAGGCCAGTAATTCACCGCTGATTATACTTCTTTGATCGGGAAGCCGGCGAGCAGAGTCCATAGGTTGATTATGGAGGCGGTACAGACAGGTTGTCCTTTGTCAGATGTCGTAACATGACAGACGAAGGTCCCCAGGTGCGCGTCTTTGCCACTCTCCAAACGCGGCTCCATTCAACTTCAATTCCTCAACAAGCAATTTCATTAGTCTCACACAATGCATTAAGCTCTGTTTTATTGGTGCCTGTAACATAGCGTCACATCCAGCGCAAGAACCCCTACAAAAATACTTGCCGCATAATGCACCTATCTGCATATGACGAGGGTGATTAAACGCGCTGGCGTCCGCGCTGCCCTGATCATTAGCCATGGCAGGCTGGCCACACTGCAGGGCCCGAGGGCAGGTTTCGTCACTGGCGTGTCACACCGGCACCTGCACTGTGACACGCGGCAGACGTGGGAGCGTCACTACCCGTGACGGCCGGCCCATAACGGGCTGTGACGGCTGACCTGACCTAACCCAGTGCCCAGGTCGGCCGCAGCTTGAGCATCTATAGGTATGATAATTTGATCTAATTTTGTTGTTTATGGCATTTTCAAATAATAATGTGTTCAATCTTATATAGTGTTGGTTGCAAACACTAAAAAATATGCAAAAAAAGGAAAGAATAATGACTTTATCAGTTTGAAAGCCATGTTTTCAAAATGTATTTAAGGTTAGGCACCTGTTTCACATCCAAATTCCAATTATTCCGTTATAATTCGTTTTTTTTTATTTGAACCGTGAACGTATGATTTTTGCACAAAATACCGGAAGTTCTGCATTTTATCATATAACTACCTGCGCACTGCGCAGTAACCCCGCCATTGCCAAACTGGCCACCTCGACACTGCGATGTCCGTGTGGGTGGACGGCTGCCAGGGGGCGAGGGTTGACACCGAGCCATGCCCACTGCCGACCTCTTCTTGCAGACAGCACTTTCACTGGCTCGCGCCGCTCCTATAGTCGCGAGACAACGGCCTGTATGTATATCAGAACAGCGCTGAGCTATGACGGCGGCTCAGGAATTGGTGACGTGTGTCTGGGTGTGATCCTGTCTCCTAATTAAGAACGTGTGAGGACCCTTGGCGGCGTTATTTATCGATTGGTCAACCTGGGCTGAATCTATCATTCGTGACCGTTAATTATCGTGACATATGTAGTGCTTTCTTCTAACAATCGGTCACGACTCAGGGCGGGGGTGATCGGTTGTCCGTCCGTCTCCGGTCTCGTGAGAAGGCTCCCATCAGCCCTGAGAGGGGGCCTTAAATGGTAATCGGCATTGTTGAGGACAGAACAAACGGTGCATCGATCAGTTATTGGTGTTCCGACTTTCCGAAGGTCCATGCTTATCTATGAAAACTGGTTCGAACAGTCCGCTCCAACAGTGGCCTCTCGAATATTTTATTGTCAAAGTAGCGGGTTGAAGTTATCTGCGTTATCTAAAAAGGTGTGCCTCAATGCCCTCGGATGTTTGGTTCTCACTTCTCTGGGCTCTGTCAAAGGCTGAGTCATCTTCACCACTCTCAGATGAATCAATTCACCGCCTTTAGCCCTTTGAGCGAATATGTGCGTTCACGAGCCTGTGTGATGAAGAGAGCCACTCGACAGCGCACGCCGCACTCCTTACATATTTCACTGAGTAAAACCGCGGCACGCTATTCACATATCTCATCAGATAAATCCAGCGTCGTTGCTTGTCCTGCAGCTCCAGTCACTCGGCAGTAGCTGAATGCCGACACATTGTTCGTGAGGTCCCGCTCTTAGAGAGGGCTTGTCGCTGGAAGGCCCCTGCCGTGCGGTGGGGACTCTTCACGGCTGGATTTGACGGCACGAGCCCGTAGGTGGACACGCGGCCGCTCATCTTACAGATGATGTGTAACCACAGAGTGGTGTCGAAACACAGTCGCTCACGTGCGTCAGTTTCCGTTTTGCGTTCGTCGGTATGACGGCGGGGGCAGTCGATTACCATGAGACTGGCATGCACATCGAACCACGCGGCACACTGGTTGCGTAACGCAGCCGGCGGAAACTGTAGAATTATACAAATCATGCTCCAAGATGAAATCACAGGTCAGATAAGACTTATTGCGTCTGGCCACACGCTATGACGGCCTCTCTTCGCTCTTGCGTGCGGTAATTTAACACATTTGTCGGTTCCTGTTAGCCTAATTTGTCATGAAAGCAGGTCAGAGCACAGCTATCGTTAAAGAGAATGAAAATCATGCAATCTTTACTATAATTACTGATTTTACCATCTAGGACAGTCCCATTGTGAATATTCGTGCTCGCCTCTAGGCTAAAGACAAGCTGCTGCCCTTGGCTCTCTCACAGAACCCAGCCGAGCAGTGGCCTTCAGCCGAACCCTCCGTTCCATTGCCTGTTCCTTTATGGGACACGATCTCCCTCAGTGCGGTACCGTGATGCCGGTCATGGATACTGTGGATCAAGACGTCATAAGATCAAGATCTGACTGAGAAAGGAGGCGACTAATTGGTTTTAGGTACGGGTGAGCTGTGCTCTCAGTTAATGGCCAAATCCTGAATTCTTATGAGCTGATCAATCTCTAATTTGGTGGTTGAAGTCATCGACTTAAGCATGTGTGCCAATTTAGAATCTTGAAGATACCATTTGCCATCCCAAACATCATGTTTTTTCACGCCTTGCATGATGCATGTTTTATAGAATAACTGTTTTGAGCCTTAACCCTCGCACGACCAGGCCATTTCTCATAACACGAACGACCAGGGGGGGGGGGTTGTTACGACCCCCCCTGGCGTTTCGAAACGGAAGGTCGTAGAGCTTAGCGGAAAAAACCAACGGATTGCTCTCAAAGAGATCTCGCGATTGGTGGTATATTTTTTGGTCCTAGGTCAACATTTGACCTACTTTTGACCGGTCAAAGGTCAAATTTTCGGAAAAATAGACTTTTTTCAACTTTCGGCGGCGATTGCGGCAAAATGGTGGGAAATATCGACTTGAAACCTTCACTATCGTGTTCCTTGATCAATTCTCTATCGTTTGGTATGTATTTCGTTTCTCTAGCTCTAAAAATGGCGCGTTGGGAGCGCCGGAAGTCGGCAAGGTCACAGTCGGCGGCAGAAATTCGAAAAATCAAAATTTAAATTTTTGAAATCTGATTGTATTTTTGGATTTGGGAGGTCCATTTGCTCCCTATAGAAGCTAATATTGCTGCATATTCCCATTGAGGTGACAAGAATTAGCAATATAGTGGTTCGGGCGCTTTTCAAAAATAGTGCCGGACGCTGTTCCTCTTGTGACGTCATAGCTCCGTGACCTGACCTGACCCGGTCAAATTTCTTATACCATATGATAGCCAATACTTGCCCCAACATGCATGGGAAGTTTCATCACGATCCATCAACCGATGTCCGTACCACCGGCAGGAAACCTCGGGCGTTGGCACTCAGTTTGTGAAAATCCGGCCGGAGGCTGTACCTCTTATGGCGTCATAACTCCGTGACCTGACATGACCCGATCAATTTTTTTCGGCAAAAGATGCGCAAAGGTTGCCCCAGAGGGTATGGAAAATTTCAGCCCGCTACGACAAGCCGTTTAGCGTGCACTTCGAAAAAACCTCAGGGGGGGGGGGGTTGATACAACCCCCCCCCCCCTAGGCGTTCTAGGGTTAAAGTGAAGTTTAATTGAAATGAGAAATATCGTCAAGGAATGTGCCTGACTTTATATAAGAATACGATTTGAGCGAATATGGGATAAAATGCAATAACTCTTTTGACATTCCCACTTCTATAAATGCCATTTTCTGCACCTGTTTGGTGCGTTTTTTTCTACCTATAAAGTGGGGGATCAAATACTTGTTCAATTTACTTCGTCTCGCCAACGAACAATAAATTCATGCTTGAGTACCAGACAAGTTTCGTCACAATCCTATTCCCAAATTTGACTACCAAATTGAGTTACAAAACACCTTCACACATATTGCAAGAGTGGCCCTTCCATTCAGCAGCCATCAGATTTGGTGCGTTCCATGCAAATCAGAGATGAGGTTGGCTTTGCAGTGCAGCAGATGTATAAGGCATGGCACAGGATCTGTCCGTCTGCCGGTGGATCGACGCGTTGTATCAGATAGCCCACACCATTCCACTGGCAGGGACAAGTCAAGAGGGACGAGACGGGATGGGACAAAGTGCGACAGAGCCAGAGGGGACGGGGGGACGGGCAGGGACGGGAGTAGACAGACGGGGAGGAGACTGCGATGTCGCATCACCGTCTATCCCTGACAGCGTTGCTGGGGGTCGCCCATTGCGACAGACACGTTATAGCATAGGGCTTGGCCGCCCGGGCCGGTTCCTGCTGTTGCTCAAGCCGGCTTTATACGAGTAGGGAAAGGGAAATGAATACAAATTGATGGTCAGTGAGTGTAAAGTGTCAAGATGCCCACGCCGAGTCAGTGTTCCGCTGGGTAGTTGATGATGCCCACCGTCAGGCAGAGTTGCTAATCACTAGGCTCGAGAGCATCATCAGCCGCGGGCTATGAACGTTCGAACGCCGTAAAACGTGGTCTGTATACATACAGGACGCGTGTCCTAGCGGACAGTGATGGTCATGAATGTAAGCTTTATAAGCGGGCGTTGACAGGTACTGACGTCCATTCCAAAGAATATACCCGGAGCATCCGTCTTCGTTTCATCGTTCATTTGCCATCGCAGAGCGTGAATGGCTGCTCATTATGATAATAGCAGAGGTGTGCAATGTGCATCATCAACGTGAGATGTAAGGCCAGTGATGTGCCTCTTGCGCCATGATTCGGCTCGGGTACGGCGTCCATACACTGCCGTGCGGCAGTCCTCGGAATACCAATGGACCGGTCTAATTATGATGAGACTTTAGCCATACGGGAGTGCACGAATTGCGTGTTTTATTAACCCTCGCCCGCACATGCCATTTTCCCATCCTAGAACGCACATGGGGGGGGGGGGGTGGTTGCCACCCCCCCGCGCCATTTCGTTCCTGTTGGAGATAGAGCTTAGCAGTAAAGACAAAAAAGATTCTTTGGGAAGAGACGAATCCAATGATACCCAGTTTTACCTTCTCAGGTCAGTCATTGACCTTCCAGGTCAGGTCAAACTAAAAAATGTTGCTGTTTTGGGTCACCGTTGGATATCAAGTGCGCTGCTTATCAAATACCGATGACGATGCTGTTTTCTGGTGCCAAGCCAGCTAGAACCTCTTTGTCACACTATCCGACCAGAATTTTGCTGCTGAGGTCATTTCAGGTCAAGTTAGGTCAAGGTCAATTATATGTGTTTGTATGTCTGTGTGTGTCTGTGTGTATACTGATGTGTGCACCGATTGTTTTTGGGTCCATATCACATGAAATCATGATCTGAGAAGCTTTTACCAAAAATGCAGTCAAAAAACTTCACAAAAAGTAAATTCAGCTTGCCTAAAACGCAATTATCTTAGATGACCTAGGTTGACCTTGACCCTGACCTTGACCCCTGTACATCGTCGAACAACATGTTCCATGATAGGTGGGAGGTAAGACTGGCAAAAAAGGCCGAAATCAGGGTGTCAAAAGCTCACAAGGCCCATGGCAAACGCAAGATGTTGAGAATTGGCCATTTGGGTCATGACATGACCTGAAAAACAAGGTCATATCTCCGAAACCAAAAATCACAGAAACTTGAAATTTTCAGTGGACATCAAGAATGGATAGACGAGCAGCTATACGAAAAATCAGCCTTCTAGCTCTAAAAATGTTGAGTGCAGAGCAGAAAGACTGCCTGGGGGGGGGGGGGTGGCAACCACCCCCCCCCCCCATGTGCGGGCGAGGGTTAACTGACGTAGATCAACACCCTGCCCAAAACTCATCACCGGCTTTGGAACTTTCTTCCCTTCTCCTTTCACTATATCTGTTGCCTAGCCCCCGCGTTATATATTAAATGTCCAACAAAAGTTTAGCCTTGACATAAACAAGATCTGTCCTCTAACTTAATTTCCACCCGACCGATAAGTTCAGCTCGTGTGGCACCCCATCACCGCACGGTCAACAATACCCCGTAATCCCGTGCGCGCTCCTCACGCAGCTCCCAGAACCTGTACCTGCTGCCGGCATCTGGCTGACCCCGCCGCCCGTCTCCGTACTGCAGGTGCGAGGGAAGGCCGTACGGCTACTACGCCGACGAGGCCAACGACTGCAGCATCTTCCACATCTGCCAGCCCGTGGACGTCTCCAGCGTCAGCAAGTTCTACACTCGTTACAGGTTTGTCAATGTGGGCAAAACGCTCACAAGATTCAGGCAAACCGCAAAATTAATAATAAATTAATGATAGGAAGCCCTACCGGGTAGGTATTGCAATGTGTCCATGGCCGGTACCTGACCGAGACAGAAATACGGACCAAAATATGGAAAAGAATCCAGTTGTGCACCTGACAAAGGAATGTCTATCTGAACCGCAACATTCTGGAATTCCTATTAGCCATGGCCCATATTTTTCCGATGCTCTGATATGTATATTCTGTGGAGGAGAAGCGATTGATGTCAAAGTTTCCAAGCCCAAGACCAGCAAACCAGCAAAGAAGCTAGTGGTTTTATTGTAATTCAATTGAAATGCCTGATGACTAGACCTTCCAGCAGATTTTGCATCCATCATGTCATCTCCCAGCATTACCATGTGCGATGTGCAAGTAGGTAAATCATGCTGCAAGGACAGTAATGGCGTGGTGCGTCTGCCCAGCGGCGATTCCCACGCATAGGCCTGCTCACGGTCACGTGTATAATTATGCGGTGCGCTATTGAGTACGCATCGAGCAAACGTCCAATTATCTCCCTTGCGCCGCCGGACTTTTCCTTTCACGTCGTACCGTCACAGCAAGATGATTTGTTTCACATGGAGTTGGCTCCTCACCTGCCGTTTTCACTCTTCATGGAGCATAGCCGTGGCGGCAGCATGAAAAACCCACTTGCGGTGGATATTCTTTCCCAGGGCTGACGGTCTTCCCTGCCGCTGCTCGCTGGCAGAGAGCGCTATTCTGCAGCGCTGTTGTCTGGCCAAACCACGACCCACCGAGCCGGCACAGATTCCAACGGAGGCAGCCACGCCCGGCTAAACTGTGTCGATTTGTGTTGCCTCACCGCGGCCACTGGGCCGACACGTCCGGTGCAGACTGAGTGGCGGTCAGCGGCCGGTCAGGGCTGACCGCTGAGACTGACCCGCCCCGGGGCGGCGGTCAGCGGCCGACCGCACTCTGACCGGCTCCCGCGGCCTGACCTGACCCAGAGACAGCCCGGGTTCTCTGGGGAGACCGACCCAGTGGCCGCCCGAGGCCCAGTCACGGCCACGGTCGTCCGGCCCTGGGGGCTGACACGACACCACCTCGGCTCACGGTCAGGGTCACGCCGTGGGTCTCAGGGGCGGTCGGCCCGCCGCGCTGCGCACACACCCAAGCGGACGTCTGTGTTACGCCACTCGGCCGTCGTCGGCAGCGGCCCAGCCGGTGATTTTACGGCTCTGCAGTCGGACTAATACGCACGGCTCGGATCGGTGCGTTTGGTGGCTGACGCGGGCCGGCTGTCCCACCCAACTGGGTCAGAGTGGGAGCCGCCCCACTCCGGCCGCCGCCGGCAGCTACCGCAGCCATGGACCCGGCGGCTGAGGGTTCTGCAGATACGCTCTGGGTGGGCCATTGTTGCGTGTCCGGTACGCAGTACGCACCTATGATACTGAGTGAGATTCCGGGGGAGCGGCTCACTGCTCTCTCCACTCCCCAACAGTGCCTGACGCAATTCACTGAATGGGCGAGACTTTTAATCGAGATGGACATTGGGCGTTGACTGTGTCGGCAGCAGTGTGGCTGAATCAGCGAAGAATGTTCCAGAGAGTCTGTCCGTCTGACATCCCTGTCAGCAGTCCGCAATGGATCACCATCGTAGGAGCCCGCCCGCGGCGTCTGGGCCAGTCTCGGCGGCTGTCTCCCGCTCCCCGGTCACCACAGTGCATACGGAGCTGCCGTGTGGCTTGCGACAGAAGTGAGGGGTCTGTCGGGATGCTAACTCGGAGCCAACGTGCAACGGAGCTGATCACGATACCGGCTGGGGGCGCGGGTCGCCGCGGCGCCGGGCCGCTCACTCGCGTGATGGTCTGTCCCTGCGGAACCGGTCTGCGCAGCCCGCCGAGATCCCTCCCCATCCCCAGAGCCGTGCCCATAACAGGATGATCTCACGGCTGCGCAGAGGAACGTCAATCCGTCAGAGCGCGCGGCGCGGCGGGAAGCCCGCGGCCTCCGTTCGGGCTGTGTTACAGGCCATTGCTGTTCGGCAGCTGCTCGCGGAGAACTGAAATGGGAGGGACCTGCCAATTACCTCATTTGTCCCCAGACTGTAAATTGTTTTCCGGATGTTTATACCAGGTGCTTGACCTTTTTACGCCCAGGGTGGCACCGGGAGCTGACACCCACACCATCACATCGCAACCTTCGGAACGCCCCATGAATAGGTTTTGTTCGTCTTGAAACCGGATTTGTTATTGCGCTGATAGGTGTGGGCGAATCCAACAGAGGTTCAATTGTCAGTAGGCGAAAAACCAGCATTGTCTTTGTTTGTGAAGGTGTTTCCGACCGCAAACAAGAAACAACGTAGCACGTCTCAATGCATTCTGGAAATACTATCGCACTGTGCCTGCATATTTGCTTCGACAAAAAAAAAATCAAGTCACATCACTAACGCCAAGCTAACATCTACATTCTACATAGACAGTATATGTGATCTGTGGGTACGGTCGGTAGTTTTACACAGGTTCGACTTTATTCTGTTATTCTCCTGAGAGTGTCAGCATTGCAATTGTTTTGGCAGGTACTCGTCCACTGCAGCGCATCCTACGCGGTGTCGGACATCTAGCAGCCATTTCCCCCCTAAAACACTGTGTGTGTGTAACGCTCTTTCTGTGTGTCCCGCAGCTTCTTCTGCGGCGCGGAGACCCGGTTCGACCAGTCCAAGCTCTCGTGTCTGCACAAGGACGACGCCATGCCGTGCTCAGAGTCAGCTAGCTGGCTCTTCCGTAACGACGAGTTCGGAATTCAGGAGAAGCGCTCGAACGAGCAGAGGTTCGAGGAGGAGGTGCAGGGCGCGCCGGCCGTCGTCTGACGGCCTCACAGCGGTCACCTGAGGTCGCCAAGGGTCACAGGGATTCGCCCGAGATCGCCCGAGATCACCTGACGTCAACGGGGTCACCTCAGGTCACAGAGGTCACCGGAGGTGAACAGAGGTCACCGGGGGGTCGTCACGCTAAGCGACAGGACCATTAGGCGAACAGTGTGATGTGACTCACAGGCCCCGTGACCCGCGTGATGTGTGACGTGCCGGACTCATCACATATGTGACGTATGTGACGTATGGCTCACCGGTGCCGTCTCATATGTGTGACGTTTGACTCACCGTGGTGATAACACTGCCTGTCAGGGAGCGTGAACGGCAGAGGCAACACTGGCATACAGCGCGTCCGTAAGCAGAGGCAGACGGGCAATATGATCCGCGTGACTGTGTTGGACAGATTGTGTGGGGACGGAGAGCGTCCGGGCACGAGCTCACACGGAATGGGACAGGTGACTGTGGTGCGCTTGGGTGCGCTACATGCAATGGACGCGAGTGGGATGTGATATTCGAGCGGTGTGCGTTGTAATGTGTGTGCTATTGAATCATGCATCGAGGAGACAGATGAAACTATTATAGATGCAACGAGTGACGACTGTCGTGGAAGTCACAATTTTGGACCGGTTTTTCATTTTGTAATTGAATGGCTATAGTGAAGCTACATGAAGCTACACCTATAAATTTTGTTGACATATTGGGACGCTTCAAACCGTTGAAAATTAGACTTCCTGTAAAGTGACCTCGTACAGACATAGCGTGTCCAATTGATTCATGTCATGGATGTGTGCTTCACTTGTAAGATCAAATGTAATATAATTGAATGCTTGCCCCAGAGCCCACTCCGTTTTGCTGCAATGTGCGCGCTTCATGTGTGTGCTGTCCGTATTGCGTAAACGTATGGATATGGATGAGTGATCGCTCCGCATCAAGAGGCATGTTCAATAAATATAGCTACATGAACCGTGTGTTTGCATTTTGATGACTGGCTTTGTCTCCTGAGCCTGATGGAGCAATGCAGGACGTGCAGCTTCACATTGCTGGACCTCTGACTACCGATTACCGAGGCACACAATTCACATACAAACTAAGAAGTCTAGAGGTCATGAAACGTAAAGCATCAAAGATCTATATAAAATATTGTTGTTGTTTGTTTAAAAACAATAATAGGTACAAAGATAGATGATAGAAGGAATAAGTACGAGCGGATCACAACAGACTGAATTCATAAAAATGTCGAAACCGGATGTTTGAGTAGAAAGATGTTAACCCGCGCCCCGCTGGGCTATTCAGCCATACGCGCCCTGATGGGGGGGGGCAGATTCTGCCCCCCCCCGTCTAACTTCCGAACCGATGGTCGTAGAAAGACGAGGAAAACGGCAATCGAATGCTGTCAACAAGACGGATCTTAAGAGCCCAAATTTGTTTGCTTAAGTAGGTCAGAGGTCAGGTCAAGGTCAGGTCAAGGGTACAATATGCAAGTTTCTACAGTACATACCTATCGGCCTTGCACCGTAGTTGCCGAGGAGTGGACTGAGAGTGATTGCCCAAAACGTGTTCTTAGACTACCAAGACAATATTCGTTGCATACAATGTCATTCAAAGGTCAAGGTCAAGGTCAGGTCAGGTCAGGTCACCAAAAACAATATAGAAAAGGGCATGTGCGACACATGTTTTATGGGTCATTTTACTCATAGAATTCATTAGGCACACTCAATAAGTGATATGGACCACTTCTGGATGAATTTCAGGTCAAGGTCAGGTCAAGGTCAGGTCAAGTGAGGTCAAATTTTCAAGTTGATTGTTAAGGCCTAAAAAGGTGTCTATCTGATGCAGTTTTTTACGGCGAATCGAATGGTGTTATTTTTGTTTCCGTACAAGGTCTAGAACTTCAAAAAAAAAACACATTAAAAAAATTGTGTGTCGTGACGTTATGAAATTTTGAATAACTCCCACATTTTTGAACCGATTCTTCTAAAAATTGGTATGTAGGTGCACATAGACCACTTCTCTGACATATATTCTGTTTTTTTTCGATACACTCAAAATTTTGGATTTTATAATTATTTTCCCAAAAAAGTCAGTTTTTTTGAAGAAAAAAAAATGGGCCAAAATCCAAGATTTTCAAAAAACCGAGATAGCTATTTGATGGACAACGTAGAATCACGTATAACGGTTTTTGTTACGTCTTGATTCCTTTAAAAATGAAGATGTTGGCGGCGTTTGAAATTTTGCCGTTTTTTAGGCGAAAATGGCGAACATGACGTCACTAAAACGTCAATTTCTCAAAAAATTCCGACGGATTTCGCTCAAATTTTCAGGGAACGTGTCAAATTGATGTATATTAACCCTATTAGTGGCAGGGGGGTTGTTTTTATCCACCCCTCAGGTTTTTCGGGAATATCTCCGAAACCACTGAAGCTACGATGCTGAAATTTTCTGACTTTTACTAAAACTAAATTGGGCACATTCCCTGAAAATTTCAAGTTCATAACTTAACCAGGGGCGGCTCCAGAGCACTGGGAATTGGGGGGTCCTATTCGTGAAGCGAGTCATTTGGGCGAAGATCACGATGCTGCACCAGTTTTACGGACAGTGAATGAAAGGTATTATGTGATAACATATACAGTTATTGTGCATCCTCTTTTGACACGTTTTTGCTATAATAGGCGGATCCAGGCGTCCAAAAAGGGGGGTTATGTTTTACCTCCCAACATAGGTGCCCTGACACCGCCTATGCATGACCAATACAATTATAGTCGTTCTCTCATAAGAAAATTGTAACATAACAAGACCATTACCACCCTTTTTAGAAACAGTACCAACAAAAACCTTATTTACTATACTTTTTGTGTACCCCCAATCTCAATGATCTGTATCCGCCTATGATTTTTGAAAATGCATATTTTTAGGATCCATGTGAATTCCTGGTTCATTCTTTATCGATCGGCAAAAGTTGCGTTAAGATTGGTTCAGAAACCTGGCCGTGATAAACAGTCTAAAATGTATCTGCAATTTGCCCGTTTTTACCCCCCTCTACCCCCCCCCTATTGACATTTTTTAATTTTCATTTTTTAGAAATGTAGATCACGTTGAGCGAAATCGAATGCCGTTTGAATTTTGAAAATCGGCCCGTTAGATCTCGAGATATCAAGGGGGGGGGTCGTAAACAGCCCCCCCCCCCCCTGCCACTAATAGGGGGTAGCCAGGAGCCTGCCACTAATAGGGTTAAGGTACTGAAAGTTTGACGTCACTGGCGTAACGCGTTTAGAAGTTATTGGCGAAAAACGGGAGGGGGCAGATTCTGCCCCCCCCCCCCAGCGGGGCGCGGGTTATAAGCCCTGGTTTAACCCTCGCCGGCCGAGGGGGGGGCGGGTGCCGCCCCCCCATAGGGTTTTTTCGCGATAGCTCCGAACACGCTGGCGATAGAGAGCTGAAACTTGGCATACCTGACCTTTGATCCAAGCCGCATCTTTTGACACCAACTGCATTTTTGGGTCAGGTCAGGTCACTGACCTATGACGTCATAAGTGAACCTCTGCACGGTCTTCAGATGTCGCAACTTCGCAACGCCCTCACTTCCAGATGAGATGTCACAGGGAAATGAAACTTGCAGGATCTAGTATCCATTATGAGTCCCACAACTTGTATATCTCGGATTTTTCCTAAAGGTCATATGAGGTCAGGTCATTTTCGTGACCTCACCATTATAAGTCAACGGGGAAAAATGAAAACTGCTATTCTGGCGCCGGGAACGATCTCCAACTATCTCAAGCACACATAATCGTGATTTTATGCACTCCTTGCAAGGTTAGATGCGTCACTTTTGCAATGTTGACCTTGCGTGACGTCATTTATGACGTCATCAAGGTCATATTAGTTTTTCGTCAATAACTCTTGATCAAATTGAGCTAGCGAGTCGGGAAAGCCACCAATGGACTCAGGAAGACCTGCCGAATCGAATGATATGCGACATGACCTCTTTCGACCAGCTTCGTGACCTGGGGTGCTGACCTGACCTTGACCTGAGGTCAACACCCCAAGTTGACCTGACCCGGACAAAAAGTATATCATTCGACGCGCCTGAGCGAGACGAACACGATGCTGCCAAAATCGGCGCTCTGCGGCCGTTTTTTGCGAAGTTATTCGCCAAAAACTGAACCGTACCTTGGGGCACTTGACCTGACCTCAGAGGTCACCGGTTGACCTAGGACCTTAAAATCGGGTACCAATCTCTGCGTCTCGTAACGGCGCACACGCTCGTTTTTTCCGCGACGCGCTAGCTCCACCAGGGGCGAAACGGCGAGGGGGGGTCGTACCCGCCCCCCCCCCCCCCTCGGCCGGCGCGTATGTAGAAAACCAATAGGTCCGGCGAGGGTTAAAGCACGTGGCAGCAGAGAGTAGGAATGAGAGTCAATGGGCCTCGGTGCCACGAGTCGCGCAGAATAAAATTGATTGATTGCAAATATGGTGGAAATAGGTATTACTTATGATGGACTATGCTCCCTAACTGGTGAGCCTCTACTCCTTATATTCAAATGTGCTTATTTAGGAAAAAAAAGTTTCATTTGTTTTCCTGATTGGCAGATGATATGTTATTTCAACTTTATGGGCTGCAGTGACCAAAAAAATATGTCTAAGCTGTTAAGAATGCTATTATTATGGATGCCGAGCCGATATTACCTAAAATGGGCGCCGACCAAATTCGATTTCAGCTTCCTTGTGTTCGAGTACACCTGTGGGAAGCATCTGAAAGGTGCTAGAATGCCACGAGTTGAAAGCTCAGCCTTGAACTTTCTCTCTGCCGAAAGCACTGATGAGATTAGAGCAATTGGGCGCTAATTCTCATCCTTACCATTCAAACCCACAAGACTGTAGGTAAAACTGTTCACTCGGCTGCTATTCCCACGGGACCAGCTCTCACACCTGGTCGGACCCGGTCCCGAATCACCCCTGACCCTCCAGTCCACCCATCACCGTCCTGGCAGACCCGGACGCCTCAGCCCTGCGCCCATCGACAGAGGCGCCCGGGCGTCCGTTGGCCGGCGCCCGCGCGTGAAAGTGTCGCGACCTTGCGCCGGGCCCAGCGGCGAGCGATCTGCATTGGTCACCGGACGATGGGCCGGCCGCAGTGGCCCCACGTGAGGCGAATGGCCACTCGGCCGGACACTGGTGTCCCAACGCAATTTATGGCGGCCTCTGCTCAGCGGCCTGAGAGCGGCGTCTGCCGCCCGGGGCTCGGCAGAGAGCCGAGAGCAGAGAGCCGATCCCGGCGGGAGGGGGAGGGAGAGGGCGGCACGCGAGCGTAATCGGCTGTGTGATATCGCGGACGGGATTTCTCAGCTGGCTATAGACAGCTTATTGGAGCGAGGAGGAGGTTTTGTCATCAGCGGTGCATGAGCGAGCATTATGTCACAATGAGGGCGCCGCGCAGTGCGCATGAATGTTTGTGTGTGCAGTGTACATGTTTGAATGCACGTGGTGCCGAGTGCAGAGCAGACTGCGAGCTTTATTCATCCTCAGATGTTTAATATGGATAACTTATTGGCAATTGCATGTTGCATTGCAGGCATCTTAAAAACGTGCAAGTATGTACGTTTACAAACATAAACGCACGCTTACGGCACATAATTCCTCCTTGTAGACCTCAAATACCTACTTGTTCATTTACCTGTACCAAAAGAACAGGAACGAGCATATGTTATGCGTAAGCATATACTATACATACATACCAATTAGGTACAGTCCACAGCAGAAGTAATGTAGGGTTTCAGTCATGGGTATGTTTTGCTTCTGAAGCTTAGGAACGATTAGCCAGACTACAATGAAACTTTGAATGTAGCTTATATGTATCGTCACCCTTGCAGCTGCAACTTTAGCTATTGACATCTTCTTTTCGATCACTCCGCATTAACCCTCGCATGTGTAGGGGGGGGGGGTCGGATGGACCCCCCCCCCATGGTTTTTCGCGAATAACTCGCGTAAAAAGCGGCCGATCGCGACGAAACTTTCAGTACCCTCGTATTGATCAATTTTACACCTACCCTGAAAATTTCATGACCCTGACCCAAATGACCTTTGACCTGTGACCTCTTTTCCGAGACCATGTTTGGCCGGAATCGCGATTTCGCGTATGTCGGCTCGCACTAGCCGCGTGTTTGCAAGCTTTTCGTGGTTTCAAACGTTCAAACATGTGATTTGATGTTACTCCCGTGTGTGTCAAGGTCACCTGAAGGTCAGGTCAGGTCATTGACCTTTGGTGACCTCGGGTGACCTCGGGTCACTTTTTCGAGTTTTACATGTTTCTAGGCTAGTTTTTGGAGCTGAATTCGAATTTAGCAACCATTTGAACATTTACGAAGTAGTTTTGGTGACTTCGTAACATGTTACGAAGCTGTCAGAGGCGGTTGACACGTACTACGAATACCCGTCACGACGCCTACTGGTTGACCTGACCTGACCTGACCCGACCTGGTCTAAATGCTTCAAGACATCATCTGTGATCAAAACTAACACGATATTCGTGATCAGCACCCCGAAAAACCCCTTAGCAGCCACACTTTACGACTTTCTAACAGGTCCCGATTTTCCCGACTTTGGGTCATTGACCTGACCTGGAAGGTCAACCAATGACCTAGGACCTTAAAATTGGGTATCATCGGCTTCCTCTCGTCACGGGCAACACGCTCGTTTTTTCCGCGAAGCTCTAGCTCGATCAGGGGCCAAACGGCAAGGGGGGGTCCAACCGACCCCCCCCCCCCCCTACACATTAGAAGCTGGCAAACGCCGCACACATGCGAGGGTTAAACAATCGCCAGTCAAAGCCAACCGTTGAGATTGGTAAAACCCTACATTACTTTAGCGGTGGGCTGTACATGCCACATGGATATTGGATAAGCATTTAAGCATTTATTGAATGTGAATCGCATGTTGATTGACGAGTTCCTATAGGAATAAATCGTATAACATACCTAATAACATCTGTAAAATTTATCAATTTCTTTTGTTTCAGAAGTTTTCCAATGCTAATCCCTCCTTTGTTTTTTTTTATTACATTCCATCTGTCATATTTATGTTGAAATGCAATTCATTTTCGAACACCGTTCGGCGTCATAAGCATGGACATTGTACATTACACAGCGCACGCTATCGTATTTCAATTTGAATATCGTATTTCAATTTGTTTGGTGCGTTCCACCGCTCACTGATAGAAATTATGCATTGTTTTACAGCAGCATTGTAGTTACTACTTAGTAACAACACACAAGTGTAGCATTGTAGGCGCCTAAGTTTCAAGGCACATGTGTGCCGGATCAGTGCCGGATTCTGCAGATGCGCTATAGTAAAGTAATCTTTGCGGCTGGCCGCGTAGGTGCAACGACAGTGGAGTTCACATACATGAATGAGACTAAACAGGATTACAGAGGATTAAGTGGTTCTCTGGCTGGTTTTTACCACCACAAAGCATTCCACTCATATCGGAATACCGAGAAGCCGCATGTGCATTGTGCATAGTCTGCACGCGTAGTTTTGGTGCGTGGAGATTAGCGAAAATCGTCAGCTGCTTCCAGAATTATCCGGGAATGCATTCTTCTCGGTCTTCATTGCATGTGATTGTGTGCACACTGCACAACACACATGGATAATGTGACCGAATGCGTGCGTCCATTATAGCTCGACTCTGTGAAGGTCGGTTATTTGAATTGGCGTTGAGTGGCAGACCCAGAGGCCTTCTCACGCCGAGGTGCGGTCGCGGGGAAAATTCAGGCCAGGCGCGCCATTGAGATGGGGTGGAGCTGACTATTGAATAACACCGGCTGTGCGCAGCCATTATTTATGCGAGATTGCAGAGATATTTGTGAATTTATGGTCCGGGCGTCCACTTGGGAGGATGATTGATGTGTTGGTTTGCCGCGGTAGTGGTGATATGAGGCCGCAGTCTGACAATTACTGAAGGACGTTCGTCGACCCGTGACGACGGACATCGACCGAGTGACGGTGTGAACCACACTAATGGAAGGGGAACCAGATCGCTGCATAAAATAACACGCCCATGAGAAATTCTGCAACCGGTCCAACTGTCAAAATTGAATAAGTGATGCATGCTAAACACGAATACCTCAGCCGACAAATGACTTCCAACCAGAGCATAATAAAAAGTATCCAGGGAGCAGAACTAAGAAGTGATAGTTACATTGCAACGCAAAAATGAACTGTGTATTGTACTATTTCGATGTGGATTTTGATACCATTTTGATACGCCATTCCATTCCAGAGATGAAAGTGTTATATGAAAATAGCAATTGTTCAATATACAAAAAAAAAATTGTAAAAAAAGTTTATTTCTATCTTCTAAATAATTATTTCCTAAATCATTTTCTTTCCATACTTTAGGTCGCACAAATCCATCGTTCTATAAAAAGTTGCAGCTTGTTACGCACGTATACTTAACCCGCGCACCGACGGGGGGGGGCGGATATCCGCCCCCCCCTGAGGTTTTTCGCGGATAGCGGGAAAACCGCGGCGCGTAGCGCCGCGAAATTTGGTATGACTATTCTCTCATCAATTTTACACATGGTGTGCAAGTTTGAACCTCCTAACTTTTAAGGTCAGGTCACCAGGTCACTTTGAATGACCCAACCTCAAGTCACTTTTTTGCAACTTTGTCACCGTGCCAGAGCTACAGTAGATGTCGGAGGCCTTTGAAAGTCGCAGGATGTTATTAGGTCATTAGTAGCTACAATTTGTATATCTCGGAATTTTGATGTCGGTGACCTAAGGTCAGGTCAATTTCGCGACCTCCCCATTATAAGTCAATGGGGGAAAAATCAACTCCCTGTTTTTACCACTAAAACGGGTCGGAATGGCTCCATATACCATACATGACTTCACATACGATCAACCTTCACTACCTTGAGGTCTGTTTTGCTGTTGGCCAGCTGTAAGGTCATGTGACGTCATCAAAGGTCACCAAAGGTTTTTTGCCAATAACTCCTTACAGGAACAAGATACAGCCGTGCGGATGGTCTCATTGTGTTCAGCTCGTCAAGACGCATCGAATGATATACATGATGACCTCGAGGTCACGTGACCTGAGGTCAACCTTTGACCTTGACCTTTCGAGGTCAACATATATATCATTCGATGCGGATTGACGAGAGGATCACGATGATGCCCTTAGTTTGTTCCTATCTTGACTACTTCGAAAGTTATTCGAGAAAAACCCTCTCCATATCTAGCGCCGCCATTTTGACTTTTTCGACCCCTGTGACGTCATCTTTGACCTGACCTGAAAATGACCTTAGTAAAAATTGTAGACCTTGTCCGTGCGTATCCGATGCCGTTTACCGCTTGTCGCTATCTTGCTTCGTTCTCGAGATCTCAGGGGGGGCGGTCATCCGCCCCCCCCCCGTCGGTACTAAGTTGGCGCAGACCCCCGTCGGTGCGCGGGTTAAGCTTAAATTGTACTTTAACCCGCGCCCCAGTGGCGGTCACGGCCAACTTCGCCCTAGTGGGGGGAGGGGGCATATGTTACACCACCCACCTCTAACTCAAAAACTAAGAGGGCTAGAAAGACGTGGTAAAAAGCAGTCGATAGCTCTCAATGCGTACGTTTGAATGTATATAGTCTTTTTTTATCTTAGAGCAATATTGAGGTCACTGGAGGTCATCTAAGGTCAAAAGTTGCCAAATGTCATTATATCTTTTTAGAATAGGTACATGCAGTTATCTCAGGAACTATGATAGCTAGAGAAGCGCATGGAAAAGCAATCGATAGCTTTTGAACTCTTCTTTTGATAAGGTCGACATTAAAATTGACCTCAGGTCAACGGTTAAGCCTCCATAGGTCAAATATTGTGAAAATAGCTGTTTTTTGATAAAACATTTTTACGAATAACTTTTGAACCAGCAAAGACAAAGAACTGGCAATGGCACTATCGTGTTTCTCTTCTTCAGCCGCTTCGAAACATATCTTTTTTACCTGGAAAGGTCAAGGTCAAATTTTGACCTCAGGTCAAGGTCACGTGGTGACCCAAATAGGTCATGTTGCCTTTCATTCGATGCGTCTCGGCAAGACAAACACAATGAAGCCATCCCCAGCGTTTTATCTCTTTCCAATCGGGAGTCATTGGCAAAAATATGTTGGTAGCCTCAAATGACCTCGGATGACCTTTCTAGAGGCTATCAGCAAAAAAAGAAACCTTGGTCGTCACGGGTGGTCCAGCTCCAGATCGTTGTGATTCGGAAAATTTTGGACTGTTCCTATGCGTACACACGGATCTAGAGGCATTTTCATTTTTCTCCATTGACTTATAATGGAAAGGTCACGCCAGTGTCCTGACCTTAGGTCACGAATATAAAAAATCCGAGATTTACAAATTATAGGTGCCCATACCATCATGGAACACAGTAAGTTTAAAACCTCTCTTACAAGTTACAAACACTGCAGGCTGGACAATGGACATGATTGCAAACTTCTTTAGGCTTGGTCAGTTAATTTGATCTGGTGACCTGACCTAACATGACCTGGGGTCAACAATTTCACACATTGTCCAAAATTGATGCACAGAAAGATACTCCAGGCGGCGCGGCGCTACGCGCCGCGGTATTTTATTCACACGCAAAAAACTGGACAGGGTGGTAACATATGCCCCCCCCCCCCCCCACCTGGGGCAAAGGTTAAAGTTGCATGCAATGGTTGGGTTATGTTTCTCCTTTGCACACGACTCTCCAACCAAAAGCTCTAGCAAACCAGTACTAATTGTAGACGGAAAAGGCACAAATCTGTTCGTCATAATTCATGAGCGGCACGATTTATCAAACACCGCAAAGACGTTCAGTACATAAGTGTGACAAATTATCAACGGCCGGTAATGCGTGTGGCTCATGTGTCGGATGTCAAATGACAACAAATGGCCTTTCACTAACCCGCGACCTGGTGGGGGGTGGCTATTTTTTGCCCCCCCCCCCCCTCCAGACTTTTCGATATATCTCCAGAGTCCAGAACCGCTGCGCAGATCGTCACCAAACTTTCAGTACCCTCCCGGACATCAATTTTACACATTGTGACCAAAATTTTTTTCCAAAGGCTATGATAGGTTGGCCGGAAATGACGTCAGAGTGACGTCATGTTCTGCCGTTTTCGACCAAAAAAAGGGTTTCGCGAGAAGAGCTGTCAGGCCTATAGCTTTGCAAATACAGAAAAATGATAAAGACATAAAAGGTGTAGAATCAACAGGGCTATAAAACTGCCATCTCGGATTTGTGAAATTGTTGGATTTTGACCCCCAAAAATCAAAAATAAATTTTTTGGATATAATAATCGAAAAATCCAAAACGTTTCTTGAATTTCGCAAAAACCGGAATATATGTGATAGTACTTACCGCCTTCCATCCACATACCAAATTTGAGATTGATACCTCTTTTTTGGCGATGTTATAGCGAAAAAAACTGCTCAAAATTGATGACGTCAAATTTTCAAACTCAATTTTTAGCAATTCTAGACCCCGTAGCGCAAAACAAAGACCACCATTAGACTCCCCGTGACGAGCTGCATCGAATCAATACCCATTTTATGCAAAACTATCAACTTTAAAATTTGACCTTTTTTGGCCTGACCTTGACCTGAACTTGACCTGAACTTCACCAGAAGGTGGCCTAAGCCGTACCTGATAGTCTTATAACCAACACCATTGAGTTGGAAATGAAAAATTGGCCATAAAACATGCATCACACAACCTTAGTAAAGTTGGGCTCATGTGACCTGACCTGTGACCCTTGGTGACCTGACCTGTGACCTGACCTGGTATTGTCAGTGACCTCTAATAGCAACATATCTACTAGGCAACTGACGCCCTATCGCTGATTCTCGACAAAATGCGTTTTCCTCGGTGTTATAGCGCATTCCCTAGAAGACCCGTGAACGGTGAAACATTTCATCTTTGACCTGACCTGTGACGTCATCGGTGACCCCGAGGTCAATGAAATTTGGTTCCCTTCGTCAAATTTGACAGGCCTTTCGAACGCCGTTTGAACTTTGCGGATCCGTCTAGTAGTTTCGGAGATACGAGGGGGAGGGAATAGCCCCCCCCCCCACCAGGTCGCGTTATAAACAGACCCCACGGCGCGGGCTATAAACCAAAATGAGGCAAAGCATGCAATACCTGTGCACTGTGCAGCGTGCAGCTCTCTGCCGTCTTCATCATACATCTTTGAAAGAATGTGACATGTTGGCACGATGTTCCAGTCCATTAAATGCACTCCTGTACCAATATCTCGTGTAGAGATGGGTAACCATGGGTAGAAACTCTACCCATGGGTCAACAAAGCGTACCAGTGGAGGTTATCATCACTACCTACCTTTATTTTATTGTTTTGGTGCTTTTATTGATAAATGTGCATTTGCATGTTGAGATGTTATACCTGAAGATGGAACAACAAATAGCACAAAGGGAAGTAGGTCTCCGAAATCTCTATTTGAAATTAAACTTTCACTGGCATGTCTATCATGCATCGCTGAAGCATCTAGAAGTAATAAAATGCGCCTCAGGCTCTCTCACTCAGAAAAATATGCGCCGTGTCTAAGATACCCAATATTCAACATCCCGCGTTTGCAGCGCATGTCAAGATTCGCAGCTGCCGCGCCAGGCACCAGCTGGTACGAAGTCGTCTGAGTGACGCGTGACGCAGCTTCTGACGTGGCCCGGAGAGGCCTGCTCTCCTTAGGGATCAGTGGCCCGGAGAGGCCGCTCTTGGAGGGATCAGTCCAAACCAGCTCGTAGTAGAGCCGCCCACACACTCCACAGCCCAGCTCCCACCCCATCCCAGCGGTTACCGCCTCACCTCACCGACCGCTGGGAGTTTTACAGGCCATTGCAGTCAAAGGACGATTTAAATCGGTGTGGTTGCTTTTTCTGGTCTAAACTTCCCACTGGCTTATGGCTGGCGCACCACAGCCACCCTATTGCCACTGGGTCAGTAGGTTTGGCCGCGGGCTGCTCCAACCCGTCGTGTGAAATAACGGTAGCTCGCGTAATTTTGTCGGCCGATATCCCACTGGACCGGGCGCGGCTCGGGGACGCGATGTTGAAACGTCACCTCCTGTCGGCGGGTCACATTGAAGACAAGGTCGGGGGCGGCAGGTGTGACGTGGTGACGTGGTGACGCACTATAACTAGCCACTCAGCACTGGGTGTTAGCCCTAGAACGCCTAGGGGGGGGGGTGTATCAACCCCCCCCCCCCCTGAGGTTTTTTCGAAGTGCACGCTAAACGGCTTGTCGTAGCGGGCTGAAATTTTCAATACCCTCTGGGGCAGCCTTTGCGCATCTTTTGCCGAAAAAAAAATTGATCGGGTCATGTCAGGTCACGGAGTTATGACGTCATAAGAGGTACAGCCTCCGGCCGACAGTTACCAAACGTGTGCGCCGAATCCCTAGGTTTTCTGCCGGTGATACCCACATTGTTTGATGGATCATGATGAAACTTCCCATGCATGTTGGGGCAAGCATTGGCTATCGTGTGGTGCAAGAAAATTGACCGGGTCAGGTCAGGTCACGGAGTTATGACGTCATAAGAGGTACAGCCTCCGGCCGGATTTTCACGAAGTGTGTACCGAGTCCCGAGGTTTTCGTTTGCTGTGAATTGATTGTTGGAAGTTGGAAATACACTTTTCTGAGTCGTTACCTACAGTATTTATAGCGGAGCAGTGGTCAACAGCCGACGAATCGGGACAAACACCGGAGGGTGATGTGACACCATATCACTCATCAGCAATAGGCCTCTTACTTTTATAGGGTAAATACACCAAAAACACCATATATGATGCAGAATTGAGTGGGGAATACGTTGTTGAAGGTTTGAAGTTAATATCTCTCACCGTTTTGCCGCAATCGTTGCGCAAAGTTGAAAAAGTTTGATTTTTTCGGAAAATTTGACCTTTGACCGGTCATAAGTAGGTCAAATGTTGACCTAGGACCAAAAAATATACCACCAATCGCGAGATCTCGTTGAGAGCAATCCGTTGGTTTTTTCCGCTAAGCTCTACGACCTTCCGTTTCGAAACGCCAGGGGGGGTCGTAACAACCCCCCCCCCTGGTCGTTCGTGTTATGAGAAATGGCCTGGTCGTGCGAGGGTTAGTGGACCGGACCCACCACTCCCGCAAACAGTGGAAAGGACTGAGGAAAGACGATGACTTTCCAATGACAGTTCACCGTTTCTGAGAAAGTATGCTACAGTTTTTTCACCTCGGAATTTTGATATCGATGACCTAAGGTCAGGCCAATTTCTTGACCTCCCCATTTAAGCCAATCGGGGAAAAATCAGGTGCTTTATTTTCTTGAAATATATTTTCATAACACAATCATTGCAGTCACGTTACAAACTCACAAGTCACAGTGTCCTCAAGAATGGAGGACGAACTGAACGTTCGCTCGGCCACGGGCGGAAGTGGCAGAGCCTACAGCCGCTGGTCGATGGCCGAGTAAAACAGCAAGTATCCGGCTGAGCTTCGCACGCTCCCCCCCGCTCAGTTCGTGCACCTGATGGTCGTCGTATTTGTGCCATCTGTCCGTATTGGGTGCGCGGCAGAAGGCTGTGTAGTGGCCACTGTCCATGGAACCGTAATGGTTCACCACACCGTACAGGTGATACCTGTGGTGCTGTTGGTGCGCATCCTCGGTAGCCAAATGCGGTGACATGTCCAGGTTTTTTAGCGGAAACAGGACGCTGGACTGATTCTTCTTCCACGCGCCGTCGTTGTAGAAGCGCTGTATGTGGATGATCAGTACTGGTGGAAGACGCCAGATGTCAAGCCGCTTGGTGGCCCCGTCGCTGCTTTGACACTCCGGGCAAGTCCAGCCGCTGATTGTGTCGCCCTCCACAAAAAGCTGGATGCACTCGTGGAGCGAGCACTGACTGGCCCTGGCAGGCATCGGCACGGAGAGGCGTGAAAATGCCTCAAACTTCGCCGACTGGTTCCCGCAGCTGACGCAGCGCAGCGTGGACTATTATTATTTCCACTAAAACGCGTTGGTAGCTTAATATACCGTGAATGACTTCATACACGACAAGCCTTCACTACCTTGAGGCCTGTTTTGCTGTTGGGCAGCTGTAAGATCATGTGACGTCTGACGTCATCACAGATCAACAATAGTTTTTTGCTTATAACTCCTTACAGGAATGAGATACAGCCGCGGAGATGGTCTCATTGTGTTCAGCTTCTCAAGGCGCATCGAATTATATACATGATGACCTTAAGGTCACGTGACATAATGTCAATATTTGACCTTGACCTTTCGAGGTCAACATGAATATGTTTCAATGCAGATCGACGAGAGGATCACGATGGTGCTACTGGTTTTTCCTAACTTGGCTATTTCGAACGTAGTTCGAGAGAAACTCTCTTCATATCTAGCACCGCCATTTTGACTTGTTAGACCCCTGTGACGTCATTTTTGAACTGACCTGAAGATGACCTTTGTGAAAATTGTAGAGCTTGTCCGTGTGTACCTCGTGCCGTATATCGCTTGTCGCTATCTTGCTTTGTTCTTGAGATCTCATGGGGAGAAGATATCCCCCCCCCCGTCGGTTCTAAGTTGGCGCGGACCCCCGTCGTCGGTGCTCGGGTTATATATCTATAGGTACCGATTCCACATGTTTTGAAATATTACCAAGTTCAGCAAAATGGAATGGATGCCAGATTCGTTATCAGCAACCATGGCTACTTAATGTCACATGACGGATCATTACCATCCATGATCTAAGGTCATTCGAGGGCATAATAATCAATCATTCTACGCGCCTTGACGCAACAATCATGTTGATATCACCATCTCAGTGCTACGAACGAGCGCTTTTTCAGAAGTTCGTTGCGAAAACTAGGAACTCATAGAGGATTCTTCATGGCTCCGAGTGGAAGATAAGGATATCTTTTCCAAGCGGGTTACTGGTTGGGACGCGATACGGATAGCCCAATCGAATCCCATGTTTAGACAGGCTTGTCATTTACGTTGTTATCCCAACCGATCTGAGAAGGCGCTTCGGGCACCATATCCGGTGGCCCAGAAAGCCTGGAAAAGCAATCAGATGGGCTGCGTGCAGGCAGACGTGTCCTCTGAGCGCAGCGGCCAGTCTCGCTGCCGCGTTGGTCAAGTGTCGATCCCTCCTTTGAGCTGCTGCCTCAGGATATTGCTTTTGAACTGGCTCTAGCAAGCGGTCGGTTCAACTGCTGTCGTTGCAGGGAAATCAGTCCGTCTTTGAGAACAGGGTGAGTATATGTAGTGCACACTTCATCCGTGATGTAGGGAGCGGGAAAGCTATAGGTAATAAAAATTGTTATGTTCGTTGTGGTTGTACGGCATGTGAATTACACGCGTGCTGTCGCATGTTTGATCAGTTATCATGGACAGAAGATGTTTGGTCTCATTGTCAAGTGTCGTTACCTAATGGTTGCATTGAAGGTTTGAAACCTGAATTACCAGGCATACCATGTAAAATGTCAGATGTGGGTTATTTTTTAGTGATTTTTAGTGTGTCCCAGGCTTTGATTAATTACCTCTTGGTCATTTTCAGATGCTCTCTTCGCACAGTGGTGAACCGCCCGACCAGATACCAGCCGTCAAGTTTCGCGGTGGCTCTCTGAAGCCCGTGACGGCAGACGGACACACTGTCCGCAGAGGAGCCGACACGAACAAGGCGCAGGCCTGCTATAATGACTGTGAACACCGGAAGTGAGTCCGCTGTGCCAGCGCCTTGCAAGTTGCAGCGGCGCTAAGATGATGGCCGACGCCACGAATGTGCTGGCCTTGCTGTGAATTTGTAAAAATTTGACCTGTGTGCAACCAGTAAATTTGTGAATATATTTCAGTGTCCAATGTAATTCATTTTGTCGTGCAGGCATTAGGTATAAAGGTTGAATTGGAGAATAATGAAGAGGCGAGGGGGTTGCGGTGGCGCAAGCAAAGTGGTCGCATCTGCATAACAGCAATCTGCGGTTATGAGACTGCGGTTAATATGTCAGATGCCTGCGGTATTCTCGAACCGGCCGTGCGGGCCGAGTTGGGACATCCCGATCGGGATCGGAGTTCATCGCTTGTTAAAATGCCATAAGGCGGTCCGGATGCGTGCGGGATTTCCGAACCGGTTGTGCGGGGAGATTTGGGGAATCCCGATCGGGATCGGAGTTCAGCGCTTGTTAAAACGTCATAAGGCGGTCCGGATACGTGCGGGATCTCCCAACCGGCCGTGCGGGGTAGGTTGGGATATCCGGACCGTTCCAGCCCGTACAAAGTGTCTCATTTCCCAATCCCGTCCCACTCCGGTCCCGATCGGGGTGGTGCGGGCTGAGTCCGAAAATCCCGATCGGGAACGGAGTGGGATTGCTGGCTGGGCTGTGGGCGGGAGGGGAGGGGAGGGGAGGGGTGCAGGGTACGTCTGAGTCGGCTGTCAGTCAGAGTCGCCAGCCATGGTGCCGGCTATTTTCACAGAGCGGGGTGCGCACTCCTAGGCCCAATCTCACCAAGTGCGGTAAACTCAATTTGGGGTAAAATACCAAACTACCCCACTCCATAACTGCAAAAATACTACCCCGAAATTAGTTAAAATAGCTTGGTGAGGTTGGGCACTTGGCCCAATCTCACCAAGTTATGTTAACTTAATTTTGGGACAGCATTTTTGTAGTTACGGAGTGGGGTAGTTTGGTATTTTACCCCAAATTGAGTTTACCGCACTTGGTGAGATTGGGCCCTATATAGCCGCACCGGGCCGGCGCAGTGACCACCCACGACCCGACACTTCAGCGGCGTAAAGACTTGGGGCCATGGGGCCGCCACCAAGATCAGATAGCCTTCTTTCTACGCCTTGTATCATGCATGATGTAGGTTTGATTTAAACCTACAAGGCGCACTAAAATAAGTCATACCTACATTTGTACCATTAACTTTGTGGCGCAGGCGCCCCAAATGAAATATTCCATGACCTAATACTCAAGACAAGCGATCAAGTAGGTACGTTTTATACCTTCTTAACAATCGACTTGAGGCAACAGGTATCAATGACTTTACCAGAAAGGGTATGGCTAAACAAAGTACACTGATCGATTGAATGTTACGCAAAAAGACAAACCAAAGTTCACTCATATCTTGTTGACTCTGAGACTCTAATCTTTTTCTGATTCTCTCCAAAGAGCCCGAAGTCCAACAAAAACATCTTTACCCGGCGTTCACACAGACAAAACACGATCCATGAGAAAATAAACAGGCACCACCCACCAGCCCAGGCCCGGGCCCCTCACTAGGACCGCCCGCCCTGGGAATCCTAATTTGGACAACTGACCAAATAAATATGGCGTCGCGGCGGGGCGGGACGGGCGGAGGGAGGGGCGTTTGTGGCGCCTCGCCGTCTGGAGCGGCGCGCCGGAAGTGCCGCCGGCCGGATGTGTCACCCTCCCCCCCCCTTCTGGGCGGTCCCCGGTGACGGTCGCCGTCCGCCGGCTGCGGCAGAGCGCGGGAGCGAGAGAGTTCGGGAGCCGGACGGAGCGCCCTGCCGTTGACTTTTGCGGGATGTTGTTGCCAGCGCTGACGAAGCGGGCGTCTCAGCGTGTAATGAGCGCGATAGCAGAGCGCGTGCCCCGCTATTTTCAGCGCCCTTTGCTGCCCCGGGGGAGGCACCGGTTATCACGCCCTCGCGCCGACACTGATTTATAGCCGTGTTTGCCACTTTGGGAAAGTAGCAATGATGTTTGCCAGATTAGCTTAATCTTATGTGTGACTGAAGACCTGGCAAGTCAGTATGGGTTGTCTTGTAGAAACACAGCCTTTTCTGTTTGTCTATGGCCTCATAATTATGATGTTGAGATAAAAATCACAGACATTGAAGAATAAACAGTTTTTTAGCTGTTCGTTATCTATTTTGTTATCAATTGTATTGAAAAAGTGGCCCATTTAATCTCCTCTGATCTCATATTAACAAGGTAATTCATGGCCACTTGCTGTACATACCTAAGTCCTATATATAAGGCACCTACCTATAAGTAAAATGAAGAACAAGCTTTTAAAGTACCTATTTTTATCGCAATAGAAATGTAGAAATTAGTTAAGGAATGAATGAAACGTTGATGGATAATTTTGAATAGCTATGAAGCCTGAAGGCAAAATTGCATTGAGATATAGAGGATTCTTCATGGCTCCGAGTGGAAGATAAGGATATCTTTTCCAAGCGGGTTACTGAAATACTGAGAGGTTTTTCTGTAACACGCGAGGAAAAGATATCCTATCTTCCACGAGTGAGCCATGAGGAGTCCTATATCCTTCTATGTTGAGGTTTATTCTTAATTAATTAAATATTATATTTAAATGTATTCATCTATGTAAAAAAGATTTAGAGTAGTTTGTTTTTATTTTTTTATTTTTTTTTAATTTTTGTCCGAACCCTTTGATGGGAAGGATTCACGAGGACAGAGCCACCGCTAAGCGAAGCTTGTTGCGATGACCCTGCCCTCTACCCTCCGATCGCGCAATTCCGATTCTATGGCAGAATTTAGAGTCCAAAGTTTAACGTGCGCACAAAGCCGCGCACGGCCGGTCCCCTCGCTGACTTCGCCTGGCTACGGCCTGCCACCAACCGCAACCATACCTGTCAGGAGGCCCATAAATGTCGAGCGCCCGTCGCGCTTCGAACCCGGACTGTTATAACCGGGAACACGTGCTCTCACCACGCGGAGTCCAACGCTCTAACCAACTGAGCTACGGGACCGGACCTATTTCATAAGTTTCGTACATAAACTTAAACAGCCATTAAAAATGCCGTTCGGTTATTGACCCATATCATCACTTGAACTCTTGATTTTTGGCTATGAACCCTCGAGACCTTATCTTTGCATCTCAGAGAGATGCAGAGATAACAAATTCTTATCTTTGCATCTCAGAAGAGTGCGAGATAGAAATATCCCTGCACTGTAGACCCAATGGCAAATAAACCTCAACTAGAAAGATATTTTTTGTTTCTGTGAAATGACCTCACAGGTCATCTGTTGATATGAGCTCTTGTTTTTGTTTTGTTTTTTACATCCTTATGCTAAGATCTCTAACTTATTTTTTGTTTTTTACGGAGTGTACGGAGTGCCACTGAGTATGTCATCGCGGTAAAAACGCTTCATGTGATTGTACGCACATTGGTGGCTCTTTTTGGCTGTTCTTACCTGACCTGACCTGGCATGGCATTGACCGGTACTCATCCGGACTAATAAACCTTGTCTTCTGTCACATACGAGTAATGTCTATTTTTTATGTGTGGTTGACTAACCGTCCGAAGCCGTGTTTACGATATCTGCGAAAACTGTAGGAGAGGGGGACTGCATCAACCCTCTTGACGGGGCGAGGGTCAGGAAAGTAGCCTCTTCCACGATCCGGGCACTGCCCGGAGGTTGAGAAAACCTAACATAATTCTTCTTTACAGGCTATAGCAACTCATGGATTCACGCACGTCTCTGCCTCTGACCAGCGCCCACCTACACCAGACGTGCACAGTGCCCGGTGCACAGCGCTCGCCGCTCACTGGTACCGTTCCTGACCTCTGTACCGGCGATAGTGCTGACACCTGTGAGGCGGGCAGCGGGCCACGCCGACAGTCCCTACACCCATGCATCACGGCACGAGAGAGCAGCATCTGGCGCCACATTGACAAGATGCTGGCGTCCGTTCTTTTTGTCCACAAGTCTAACAAATATTCTTCTTATGTTTCCCTTTCATGACCTACGCTCACCCCCCCCCCCCCCTAGTCAACGGGGAAGACAGCCCCGTTAGAATAAGCTCTAAAGGATAGCCGTTTGAGCAGTTAGGTGACAGCTGACAGTGACTTGCCCCACTGAGCTATGTCATGTGACTGCTTCACAGACTCGCTACTTCTTAGAAGTACCTATGGGTACTTCACGCTGTCCATTGTCCAATTTGTCTGTTTTGTTTTGTTGGGTTAGGCCCTTTCGGTCCAATGGGACCATTTCAGAGCCGGGAGGATGATAGGATATAGGAGGAGACATTGGTCTGGGCAGGCACCCTAGTGAGTCACCGGGGCTGAGCCCATCCAGAGGACAGACCACCCAGCCCCAAGGTACTCACTGCACCCGGCTACGGGGTGCGCTCCCTCGGGAGCAGCGGTGCGGCTTCAAGGGAGCAGCCCGCATGAGATAAAGTTGCCTGTCCAGCCCGGAAGAGGGTTGCGGCGTGGAGGAGAAGGATTTCAGTATCCTGAGGATAGAAGCACGGAACGGTGACCATTGTCCAAGAAACATATTTGAAGATGAATGGTGTGACGAGTACATACCTAATGAGTATTGAGTGGTGAAGATGAAAGGATGCATGCATCATCATTAGCAAGGAAAGGCTCGAGATCTCACTAACAATGCCATCTAATATCAGTTATCAGGATCTCAGCATTAGATGTTCCCTTTCACATTCACAATTTTTGCAACTCTCTTCGGCCTTCAACGCGAACTGCCAAAGTGCCATTGACTCGCAAGAGGGCACCACCATGGCTGGCACCTGACCCTGCACCGCAGATGGCGCCCCGCACTCAGGCCATGGTATGTACAGGTCTAGCGGGTTTTAGCGGTAGGTCGCTCGGCGAGCGGGAGGGCAACCAGTTCCGCCTCTGTATCGGCGACCATTTGCTCCGCCCAGTTACTCGCGAGTGCGTACTACGACACATAGTAAAGTGGGGAGGGAAGGGTCAGAGTGACAGCCTGCGTAGAGGCTAGAACCGGTTTCTATCGTCTGGGCCGGCGACACGGCATGCGGTCAGGGGACGGGGAAAGGTCAGAGGTCACTCACAATGTGCAGTACCGCGTCCCGTCCTCTCTGCGTGCTCACCAGCGCACGACTTCGGCCGTTGGCCAATCGGCATTGAACGGTCAAGGCCACACGTAGCCAGCGGGCTGAGTGAGCCGACAGCGTGCCGATCCATAGGTAGTCGTAAGTTTTAGCCGCTTACCATTGAGGCCGGGAGACGACTGTAATGCTATTTCTTGGGAACAGTTCTGTCACTTAACCCGCGCCCCGTTAGGGTCTACCAAGCATCGGTCCCATTGGGGGGGGGGGGAGTATTTTGCCCCCCCCCTAAGATCTCGAGAACCACGCAAAATAGCGACAAGCAGCAAACGGTGTTGGATGGCCCCAACGAGGAAATATCTTTTGGCTCAATTTCATTGACCTCAGTCAAACCGATGACGTCACAGGTCAGGTCAAATGTCGAATTTTCACCGTTTACAGGCATTTCAAGAAATGTGTTGTAAAATCGAGTAAAATGCATGTCATTCATCGATAAGGAATTGATGAATGACAATATTCGATGGGGAATTGTTCGTCAAACACATATTTTGCTAGTTGAGGTCACTGATACCAGGTCAGGTCACAGAGGTCAGGTCACTAAGGGTCACAATATGAAAATAACTATTATGTGATGCATGTTTCCTGGTCCATTTTACATGACAAATGCGATTATGTGGGTCAGGCAACCTTTGGGGCCAGTTTAGGTTATGTTCTGGTAAAGGTAAAGTAAAGTTTTGGTCAAATTTGGCCAAATTTCTAATTTGATATTTTTGCATAAAATGGGTATCGATTCGATGCAGCTCGTCACGGGAAGGCTAATGGTGGTCTTTGTTTTGCGCTACGTGGTCTAGAATTGCTAAAAACTGACTTAAAAATTGACTTCATCAACTTTGAACTTTTTTTTTGCTAAAACTTGGCCAAAAAAGGAGGTATCGATCTACAATTTGTTATGTTGATCGAAGAAAGCAGGGACTATTATATGTATAGGGTAGACCGGGGCAAGTCGCCCCGCCGAGGTAAAACGCCTCACCGATGTTTCTCGGAACTGGCAGAGTTCTGGGGAAACACTCTCTCTTCTATAAAACGTGCACTATATGATCATTATATGAGCAGACTGGAAAGAAATTGTGATGACTCTTTCGGGAGATATAGCCAAAAATGTGTTTTTTGAGTGATTTTTATGTTTTGTTGTCAGATTATGCATCATGGCGTTCTTTTATGGTCCACATCAGGTTAACGACTTTTATGTATTTTGAACAACTATTGTCTAACGCTTATCATGCCGGGTTGGTTCGTGTTAAATTATGTCTTGCTGGAGTGCAAAGCGTTGTTCTCTGACCGAACTACGTGATGGGGTAAAACGCCCCAGTAGGTCGCGGGGCAAAAAGCCCCATGGGGCGTTTTACCTCATGTGTTGTTCGGGCTACCCACTTTCTAATGTTCGGTAGCTGGCGAACAGTAAGTTTCTATGCCTTTATGTGTATTTTTCTCAGCAACTGGATGGCAAAGGAAGTATTCTGTAAACATTTGCATTGCAATAATTTATTATTTGGTCTTATGAGGCAGGTGAAAAACCTGCTCATACAATAGTGTCATAGCTGAACACCTGACAGGATGGAATGTGCTAACTTCAGAGCCGTGCCTCCAGAGGTCTAACGGACCTCTCACATAAGATTAAGCCAACTACCATGTTAAATCTGTAATCTAAAGTATGGGGCTACTTGCCCCAGGCCGCGGGGCGTTTTGCCCTGGGGTTGGGGCAAAATGCCCCATTTGCAGTTGCTTCACAAATCACTTCCTAGCTTGGAGTCCGATCATAAGTGAATGAATTTGAAGGGTGCAATTTAAAGTAAAATGTCCAAAGAACGCATTGAGCACAAATTTGGCCTTCCAGGTGAGGTGGGACAAAATTTATGCAGCAAAATAAATTATCTGGGGCGTCTTGCCCCAGGCTACCCTACCGTTTTTTAACTCTACAAACCTTCGTTTTTTTTTTTTTGCTATTTTATAACAGACCAATTTTTTATTTGGGGGTCAAAATCTCAAAAGTTTGAAAATCCCAGATTGCAGTTTTGTAGCGCCGTCTTTCCTCTACACGACCAGATAGATAGCTTTGAAATTGCTTGATAACTGTAGCTTTTATGAGCGTTTCAAGATTTCGTGTTTTTTGCTCATGTTTTCTCGAACATGACCTCAGTTTGACCTCAATAACTCCTGACCTAAGGTTAGGTAAGGTAAGGCTTCTGATTTTGTGTGAAGGTGTCAAATTGATTCCCGGCAAACTACTAAAATTTGGCGGGGCTGCGCGCCGCCGTTTT